>NW_023458564.1:24731688-24865833 GCF_013731165.1 Rhagoletis pomonella
AGATCCAACAAACTTCATTTAAGAACATGCAAATTTGAACTCAACAACTTATTTTTACTGATCACTTTAAAGTATCTATCTATTTTACGGACATCTCAAAAATAGATTATGGCGTAGGTTAGGAAATTTTTTCAACTGACCTCCAAATCGAAGTGTCTATTCGACTACCGAGTTCGGCCAGTGTTTTCAGAGGTATTTGCCATTAAAGAAACCTGCAAATTATTTTAGCCTCGAAGACAGCAAGTTCCAGCAATGCTATTTCCTCGGATAGCCAAGCAGCTGCCAAAGCGCTTGGCCCTGTAAGCATCACATCCTGCATATTAAACAGTGCAGAGAGAACGTTAGGGATTTTGCTGACATGCATGTCGTTACACTAATCTGGATGCGAGGGTAAAGCAAAATTCATGAAAATAAGATGGCGGAGGAACTAGCCAGGAAAGGGTTGGCTCTGTATGTCTCAGAGGCAGAGGATGTACTTGTGCCTCTGAGCTATATCAAGGGCCCCATCCTGTAGGGACTGCAGGAGTATGTGGCCCACCGATTGCGCCAAACGCACTCAATTTCTCATCAAACTCAACAGGAGGAATATCTCTCTTCTAACTGCCGTTTACACAGGGCACTGGACCGTGGGAATGCGTGCTGCAACTGAACCACAACAATTCTTGTCTTAGCTGTAATTCTCCAGATGCAGAAGAAACGGTAGAGCATCCACCCGCTCTGTAATTGCCCGGCTATATGTAGGATAGAGGCAGGATTCTAGGCAAACCCTGCTAATGCGTTTTAATAGACATAAGTGATGTTATCCAACTGCAACCATTTAACTCCTTGAACTCCACCTGCTTGATTTGAGAGAAATAACCGACTTCTGCTATTATCTCTTCAGGTTAAATTTCGAGTAGTGGCTTCAAAACAGCACTCAACCAACCAACCACTATGGACAAATTTTTTCTTTTTCCAATTCATAAAAGAGAAATGTTCTTTGATTTTTTTTAAGAATATACGTCGATTCTGTAGAACCTCAAATAACTATGAAGAAGGAAGAACAGACAGTTCTCTAACTTCCCAATACTGTGAAAAGGCAGGTTTCGGTAAATTGGTCGCTATTTTTAACTGAAGCGATCAAAACATTTAGTTAGCTCTTTGTTTTAAGCGAAGTCCATAAAAAATGCAAAGCAAGTTTTAAAATCAGCAACAATCAGATATGCAAATATTTTTCTTTACTTCCTTTGTAATAGCAAATTGATTCTCCGGGAAGGTTTGTTTAAATGTTAAGCCAAATATTCGCTTACAAACTCATATCGTCGTTTAAAGTACAAAACCGCGTAACGTCATTCTGCAAAACCGCGTAACTAACATTTGCTGCCAAAAATTGAATTTGCTCACACAAGCTCTTGGCTCAATACTTATCCCTTCGTCCAGAAATATACTACCCAGAAATGCCAATGCTTTATAAAAAAAGAGAACCATTTTGAAAAACGAGTACCTTTATTTTCTAGAAAACAATTAATGCAACCTCACATACGCGGTTTTGCATTATCTTGATACGCGGTTTTGTACTTTAAACGACGATATGAAGCTTTACTTCTGATAGTTCAAACAACTGCAGGCTATTTTCTTTGGAAAAACCATTTGCGCAAGTATGTACATATGTACATATAACGTTTTACTGGCAGCAATAAAAGATCACTTCCAACCACTTTATGTAGGTTACCTGTGTCAGAAACAATGCTGCTGTCTAAGAAAGTGAAAAAAAAGAAAGTAAACCAAGTTTCATTGAAGGCAAGCAAACAAGCTAGACCGCATCAAAGCAATAAAAGCCAATCTAACTTGTCATGCATATTACAAATCTGACAGTTTTCAACACATGTGTATGTTTCCATAGTTACTTTCCCGCAAGCATACTTTGAGCGTTCAGAATAGTATATGAGTCGTAGGACAGGTAGGTAATGCTACGTTCAAATTGACGAGCTAAACATGTTAAATGGGCTCAAACCAGTTAAATGAACAAAACATGCTCATAAACAAGTTAAATCGCATGCAATTGTTCTTGGAAAATTAAACCAGTTAAATCATTTAACTCGTTTGAAAACCAATTCAGCGCAGAGTTGTATCAGAAAGCTTTCTAAACCGGCCAATCAGAAAGAAACAAAAGCTTTCATTTGACACGCCAACGTTCAAAAAAATTACGCTTTGAAAAATATAAAAAAATATCAAAATTGTATGCAAAAAAGAGGCCAAGGCGGTAATTAGTTATTTCGCATGAGGTATCATCGTACGCAGAGATAAATAGTGCATACGTACTAAACAATTTGAAGTCTCTAAGAAATCCGTATGCGTTACATTCGCACAAAACAAATTGAAACACAGATACTTGATTTTGAATCTTTTTTTTCGAATTTTTATTGGTAATCAAACAACCGTCAAAGTTAACTCCAAATGTTCGCTGTGGACGATTGTGTTTTCCAAAAGGCTCTTCATTTAACAAGTTAAATGGGGCCGATTTGAACATAATATGAGAAATATGAGTTTCAAAAACAAACATTTTTTAATCTTATACGAATCTTTTAGGTGTCATAAATGTTCCAAGTTATGAGCCAGTACTGTAAGCCAATATAAAAACAATAAAGACTCGAAATTTATATATAAACTTGTTTATACAGATATGAAAAATAATTAGGAAGCAAATAAACAAAATTTAGCTGCAGCAGCTGCTACTACATGAATATAGAAATATACGTATAAATATATGTATGCTCAGAGGTATGTATACATGCAATAGTATTTGAAATGAATGCCCTTGCAAACATGGCTCTAAAGTAAGTTCAATAAGAGTCGAAAAATAAGGCCAATAAGACTCACATAACTGCATAAAAGTAGACTCAGAAAGTAGGAATTGATGAAATATATGAGGCCAATAAGAGTCCAATATGATTCATATTGAGGCTCATTTGATGTATGAATTTAAGCTCATACAGCTCGACCTTCCCAGGAAGGGAAACACCTAATTTTGGACACTTAAATGGGCTCATTATGAGCATAAAGGCTCAGAACTCAGACTCCTTTAAGACTCATTTGTGACTCCAAATGTTTGCTGGGTTATGGAAGTGTATAGATACGTGTGCGTACTTGGAATGAATTCCTCTTAAGCGAAATCTGTATTTCTATAAATTATTTTTTACTTTTTAGTTCACATTCTAATAAAAGCGAGGGTTGAGTTTTTTAACCTATTATTTTATTTTCATCTCTTTAGTCCTATATTCAATTGATTTTAAAACTAGATATTATAACGAATAGAATAACACGCGAAATCATTCTTTTGATTTTCATTCGTACTGTCATCAGGTAACTTTAAAATTTAAATTTAAAGCAATGCTCATTCGTACTGTCATAAGGTATGTTACTTAATTCCAGTGTGGCCAAGTTTTAATTTGAAAAAGCACTAATTTATTATATTTTCTATAAATTCAAATATTTTCGTTCAAGCGAGGGCTGATACATATTTTTTAGTAAACATATCGCACACCTAAATGTAACGTGCGATCAACTCAAAAAAAAAATAAAATTGTGGGTGATTTTTTGCATAAATCACTTCTAATTAATAGAAAAATGTTTTCTTCATGATACGTTAACTAAAAAACTACTATTATACCTGTTTATAAATGGCCATCAAGTCAAGGTGCAGGAATGGTATTGGCAGGAACAGTAGCCTAGGATTCTAGCCTTAAGCTAAGCCTAAGTGGAAGGTTCTACCACATTTTTACTCTTTACTAGAGCTTCTCAAATATTGAAAAAAGCCCGATTTTTTGACACTTTGACCACGATTTCCTCAAAGTCTGTACGTGACGGAATCTTTTCCCGTCTCCTTTGTTAAGATTCCCAGATTTGGTGTCTTCAAACAACAAAGAAGAGCACAAAAAACCGTACTAACCGCTAAACTCTAAAACTTTGGCGTTTTGAATAAAGAAAAGCACTAAATTTAGTGCGAAAAGCATCAAGTTAGCAACAGTGTTTGATAATAGAAACAGCTGCGTCTTTTAGGCGCACCAATATTACATAGTTATAACTCAAGCTAATCAAAGTGAGGTAAAAATGATAAAAATAAATGTTTTGACAGTACCTATTTAATTTTCTCACTTTCCCACGGTAGAAAATCGAACAAACTAGGTTCAAAATACCTTTTGTACATTTTACTATTGTTTAAGTATCTCCACATACTTGTGTTTTATCCATTGGGCTATGAAGTTACGCTGTACACTCTGCAAGCGAATTCCTATACATATTCTATGTCGATAACTTGTAGATATAAGCTACTCATACTATGCAAGATAAAAAGATATGTAAAATTGTTTCTGAAAGTAAATAAAGCAAGCAAGTGAGCTACAGACAAACGCAAAACCCGATAAGCAGGCTCATAAAATTTGTGTAGCAACAAACACAAAACAAAAATGATTTTCTTTCCTTGGGGTGAAATTACGTCAACAACCTTGATCCGCTTATGTTAAACGCACTCAGGAAGATAAACTCTCATACAAGACTTTTTAGTAAATAAATAACGGCACATGTGGTGCTTAGGAAAACTTTAAAAATCTGTAAATCTTTGCCACAGATTTTGAACAAATACAGATAGAAATCGTCGAGTGCCCTAAGCACCTTAAATATAAAAATCTCGGAATGCGCCGCCTTACCCTAGGATTACCACGTACGTAATTAACCATAACCCACCCGGATGATCAAATCCGGATTTCTTATATTTTATTCTAAGTTTAAGCATTTTCACACTTTCCAACTAAGAAAAATGCAAGCGTTTTTCTTTACACGCTGCACATAGGAGTATTTATGCAGAAAAACCGATCAAAAGTCAGATTTACCAATTCTTGCAAAAGTCCAGTAAAAGATAATTTGCCCGCATGTGCTCCATTTTTAATTTTTGAAGGACGAAACACGATGAGTTATAAAATTGTAATATTGGATTTTTTAAACTTGGTAAAAACTACTTAACGATGGAATACTATTTGTCAAAGATCTATGAAAAACCCCGATCCATCGCTAGTTTTTTTCCTACTAGATACCCAAATTTACTGGGTTGCATACACTTTACTTTTAAAGTCCTCGGGAGATCCTTTGAAGGAATATGAAACTGGAAAATAATGCTCTCTAATCGGCTTCGGCGATACCGATTGTGACCTTAGAACAATTCATCGCACTACTATTTTTAAGTTATTTATTTAATTGAAATTGAAAACGCATCAAAACTTTAGTAAGAAAAATTTTTGCACAATTCGCTGTTATTCGCAATCAAGAGCCGTTCTAAACGAACGAACTGCATATCCGTACTCGCTGACCTAAATATGTTCTAGCAAAACGAATCCCGTTCTTGTCTTTTTCTTAAACAGTTTTTTTGTGGACTTATGGTAACTGAATAAATATTTCACGAAAATTATCATAATATCGTGTCGCTTGGCACTGTTATAAAAAGAAATAAGCATGTAGCACAGTAATAGCTTATCATATATGCAAAAAAAAATCCAACGTGTGCTGCCTCCAGGATTGCATTTCTTTGACCTACATATGAGCCGTTCAGTGCACAAATTGATTAACTCCATCAATAAAAATTGGGAGATGCGATCAAATAACGTACACTATTTATTTGAATTCCATTTATATTATAAAATCAAATAAATTATGTTGTTATAAATATTATATACTACTGTATGTTATATAAAATTATTGTCATCGTAATAAGTTATGACTATACCAAGTGCTTTGACACTTTAATAGTAAAGTAACAGTAAAGTCGGAATTGTAATGCTCTTACCCCCTACGATTGTTCTATATCGAAGAAAAGTATACCCCTATTTTTTTATTTTGAAATCAAAAAATTGTTAGAGGTCGCTAAAAGCGCTCAAAGTTTTTCATATATTTTTATATGGGAAAAATTAAATTTTTCAAAGAAATGGTATAGAATTCTTAGAAATCAATATTTTTCGGTGGGAAAACCCTTAACCATTTTTTAATACTAGATAACGATTTTTTATTGGTCGCCCCATTTTTATTTTTCGGGGTTTTTGGGGGTTTTCGGCGGACCTTTAAATAAATTATAGTTGCGATGAACAAATGGCTAAATAAACAATTGGGTATTATTATTGGGAATCTCCTGTAGATAAACAGGTTTTCTGGTAGAAAAATATTGATTTTTAACTATTCTATACCATTTCCACGAAAATTTATTTATTTCCCATATAAGGTACACAGAAAACTTTGGGCGCTTTGAGCGACCTCTAATTATTTGTTGATTTCAAAATAAATAAATAAGGGGAATATTTTTTTCGGTATAGAACAATCTTAGGGGGTGAGAGCGTAAAAATTCCGACTTTCTTACTTTTTCACATGCATTTTTGGATCACCCTTATGTGCATACATAGGTTAGCTTAGAAAATGACGAACTTATATCTGTGTGTGTATGTATATTGATATAAAATATAATTACAATAACTACGTACATACATGCAGGATAGAATTTACCTAGATTTCGATTTTTCATTTACCTGTTCGCATTCTCATAAATTAGAGAAAGCTTTGTCTCTACTATTAAGAGATCTAGCTTTGCGGGAATTTCAGAGTGAACTTAAAATGCGTGGCGAATCAAAACATCCGAATGGAAAAAATAGGCTTAGTAATTCCCATAGCATATCAATAAGTAATAATTATTTTTATTTTTTTTTCTTCTTTTTCCAATTACCTGGACTAGAATGACTTTTTAGCAAATACCGAGTTTTGAGTTAATTTGCTGAAGGAGAAATTTATATTTTACACAACATAATTTATTTCTTCAATTTATTATTTGAAATATGTATTTGAACCGCCTTCAACTACAGGCAATGGCAACAACAGATAAATAATCATATCTAATTAAAGTACTCCCAAGTGATACATTAAAAGTGGGAAAGAGTAAAAGTAACCTTGCACACACATACCTAGGTATTTCACCTTCGCCGGCAACAAAAAATGTTTCTTTCTCGCATTCAACCTTTGGTGTGTATAAGGTATCAAAACTGACAAGAGGGCTGGCATAGGTTGTAAATTTGCGCCCAAGCGTAACCAGATGGCTGAACGAGAGAGAAAAGCTGAAAAAAAGAAAAAAAAAGAAAATAACGGACATAAAATATGCCAGTGCGCAGAAATAATTAAGATAACAAGAGTTTTATGATTCATAAAAAGCAGAACTTTACTCTTTACTAACAACTAACGTCCAGGTGGTCGGCCAACGTACTCGCCCAGCTCTGCTCTGCGCAGCTCATTTCCTGTACTGCTCCGATAATCTGGAGACCTGTGCCAGGTGAACGCATAAAAATTATTGCGCTGTCCAGTCAAGCGTGGCCGCTCATCTGGGAGGAATTACCAAACGACAAAAGAGGACAAAACATAATAGTCTATGTAAGCAGTTATGCTGTTGCCAGGGATGATAAATGAATTTTTCGAAATTGTACCAAACGTCTGAAAATGAAATGTACAAACAAAAAATTATTAATTATTTCTCAAAAACAAGGAATATTTCAGAAAAAATTTGCAATTAATCAACGCTCTTTAAATAAACATTTTGTAAAAATATACATATATGTATTAAAAGTAGAATAAAAATTAGTTAAGCATTTCACTTTCTGTGAGATCGTAACTAACATTTTGGTTTAAAGACTCTGTATGTATTTTTATTTCAAGACAAACATTTTGAGAGGATTTGATATAGTTTTTTGCTTTTATAAAGAACCGAGAGTCTTTATTTGTAATCTATTTCTACGTTTAGTTTTTATCAGATTTTGAATAGAAAAGGCACGTTCGACATTTGCTGAGGAATGTGGAATAGCCAATATACTGCGAGCTATTTTAAAAATGTTTGCAAACGTTGGGTCGTTCAGTTCGTTAAAAATTAATTAATTTTTTCACAAACCTCGCATATGTACACATATTCAAATTTTTTTAAGTTCTCCTGCTCCGGTGGAAAAGGTGTGCGGTAAAAAAATACAAAACCATCTCTATAAGAAATCGGGTTTGCTAACTTTGTAATGCAAAAAAAAATTTAGTCGAAGTTTGTATGAAGTACTAAAGAAGGAAAAAAGTATTTGTACAAATATGTAACGCTACATTTCCAAATTGTACCAAAACTGTCTATGTGGTGTCTATGTACTTTTTGATTTCAATTTGTACCAAAAAAGCACAATTGTGGCAACTTTATCATCACTGGTTGTTGGCTTGTGGCATTGAGCAGATTTTACTTCTCCAAGCTGTTTCTCTTGTAAACTTCAGCTGTTTTTCCGCGTGTTTTTGCTGCTGCAGTTGCTTTCGATTTTAAACTACGCGCAGTTAAAGCAAATTAAATTAAACATTTTAAGCATATGAATAATAATTGTTTTTTTGTTTTTTTTTTTTTCTTTTAGTGGCGTTCACATTATTTCTTGGATATAAGTATGTTACTACCACAACAGCCGCTTAATTAAATGCTCAATCGGATGGCCGCTGTAGCAGAGTAGGAAGATCTGCGCTCTGCTATTTCTCTGTAGGAACCGGGTTCAACATCTAAATTAGAAAAAGTTTATGTTTAACAGCGGTTGCCCATCGGCGAGAAATGGCCAACCTCCGAGTGTATTTCTGTTTTGAAAAAGCTTCTCATAAAACCATTTGCCGACCAGACATGGCGTAAAATTGTAGGAGGGGCCGTCGAGAGAAACTGGACCCGTATACATGAATTAATTTAAAAGCTCGTGATAATTTTCTTTAATATATAGAGTTAGAAACAATCAGCACGAATTATATGATTTATAACAAAAGCCTATAACGAAGGAGCAATTACATTTTAAAACAATAATAACAAGTTATGGTTCTGATATTCCAGACCCCTTAAAAATCGCGGACCCGGGTGATTCACTCCTTTTCCCCCTCCCTCTCGACGGGCAGCATTTTAGGTCTTTCTATTTGTATTATAACATCGGGACGCACACTAGACATTGGAGGAAAAGCTCGGCCATACACTTAGCAAAAGTGCAACCGCCAATTATTTATTTATTTATTTACAGCGCAATTATTTTAAGTTATTACCAGAAACCATACAGCGACTATGAATAGATGTGGATAATTTTTAAGCATACAGTGGCAAAGATAGCTTGGTAGTCAAGGTAGCCGGGCCGCACTTCTTCGCAATCGGCACCCACTTTTGTGGAAGAGATCAATCTCTCTAGTCCTCCACCTTTTCAACGCTGTAGTGTTTGAAACTTGGCAATTTGATTTTTTCCTTAAGATCAACTTAAATTAATGCTTGGCATTTCTAACTTACTGACGTACCCTTGCCTCAAAATAATTTTTTTATTGACTAGTGCATAAAAAGGATTGGAAGGTAAAAATGCTGTGTAAACTAAAACCTGTTAGGTTAGGTTTAGATTATGTGAGAAGAACCCTCCTCACACACATAAGAAAACGAGGGTGGTCCCGCCGTGGTATCATACATGGATACAACCTACTTTGTTGATGCTTTCAAATTTGCGAACAGTCATAATCTTCCTCTGCTTAGTGGGGGACAATTGGAAAAAATGTGTGACACGTTTTAATCTTTTATGAACGTTCCGACAACAACATTGGTCCGGTACATCCATCTCTAAGCTTATGCCATGTAACCGAATTAGATAGTGACCCGTAAATGTAATTTTTATGAAGTGTGAATTTTCTGTTACAGGGCAACAATTTAACTTGGCGTTGTCACAAGATCAAACGATTTTCTTGCATTCGTAGGCCAATTGATTGGAAGGTCCTTAATGTCAGACATTATAAACTTTTTTCCCTTTTAGGGGGATGGATAGCAAACACTTCCATATATACACTGACGATGTGCCTAGGATAGCCCTCTTGATTAATGATTCGACTTCTTAAGCCTTACCTCTGCAATAAAGGAGCAACTAGCGACCAATTAGAAGCTGGACTCAAGATCGCATTTAGGACGTACATATATGAGCGTGGGTCAAAAGCCAAATCGTATTCATATTTTTTGTTTTTTGTATCTCACTTCTTGTCGTTTAAAGGACACTTCTCCATTTTTTGGACAGCTCTTAGAGCCAAACGCTTTCACGTGAATATCTTTGAATCCCCCTATATCTGAATTTAAAAACTTTTAATTTACTAATATATTTTTTTAAATGCAGCATTAAATCTCTAATACTAGTTATTCTTCCTCTACTCGGTTGGCGCTTTCGTCGAGTTCAAAACATCACTTCAGTCATTCCTCTTTCTCGCTTGCTGAAATTGACGATTCTGTCATCGGAATCCAACTCAATGACCTTAAAAACGTTTTTACTAGCTTCGAAATCTTAAATTCGTCACCAGGAAAAATATTACTTTTTGTGTGATGGTCTCTCTTTTTCTTACTTTTACAAATTTCACCATATGCTAACCAAAGTTAAAACCTCATTTTTTTTATTCGGGCCCAGAAAATCTTTTTCTAAGATGGTCTCCCAGTCATTAGGCGCCAGTCTATACAGTGTCGGGCCAATGGGTGACGTACGTAGCCCAGTACTTCTTGTCTGCCTGGGTGGATGTTCCGCTTGCTGACCAAAATAGTGCTTCGTAAATTAGAAATGGACAACCACTTGCCTTGTATGTCGCTAACAACATTTCATTGTCTCTGCCACAATTGTTGACGGCGAGCGCTTTGAGGAGTTTGGTGCGTTTGGGTGTGATTAGAAGGTTATTGAAGTGACCTCTTTTCTACAGGTGGTAAAGGTTGTTGTTAAGGGTTTCATAGGTGAGAGGATGAGGCTGCTTGTAGTGAAGAGTAATTGTCATCAATTATATTGAACAATCGTTAGCATATGAGATGATATAGGAACTACATATTTATTCATTTCATACAGGTGTACGTACACATGTATATTAACTCAGTTGCTACTATTTCGTTTTTGTGGTTTTCTATGTGTCCTTTTCTGTGTAATCAAATGCTCTCCATCTGTCGACTTTGTTATTTAAGAATTTTCGTGCTGTATCAGATCACACCTAAACTTTTTGGTTTTCTTTTGTTATAACGATATCTCTTTACATTAATTGACTGAGTTAGTATTTAGATAATGGTTTTTCTTCTTCGTAGCACCTATTACCCATTGTATTAAAGTATTTCTAAAATATCGCCAGCTTAAAGTGAAAAGTTGCTAAATCCATTTCTACAAATTTTACAGGAGAGAAAAACTTCTTATAACAATTTTCTTCAGTAATTATTTGGTAAAACTTTTAATACAACATTTTGTGTGTTTAAGGCAGATATTTATTAAAAGATTTCGTACTATTTTGATCTTATCGGATTTTCGGTGGCTCCTTTGAACTTAGTAAACTTGGCTTTCGTTCAATATAAGCGAGCAAAAATTAAGGAAGTATTTACCACAACCCTTGCATCCTATATCAAAATATGAGCTTATATAAAAACTGGACTTAGCAAATTTTCACTCGAAGCCAGCGATATGTAGGTATATCTATACACCATATTACCCATAGACAATGTGCATTTATGCTTACATATTTATTCTTGTAAATATATATGTACACAATGCATTCCCCCATTCGATTTATGTAATCTATACGCAACCGATTTGTTGGCCTTTTATAATGACGTCTACTTTGCTGGGATTGATTTGTCTATACAAACGTTTCCTTGGTATTTTGTCATGTCAACATCGACGGCAACAACAACAAAACACTGCACAAGTAATCTAATAAGATAACGTTCGTTATTTGTCAGACTTAAGTATTAGTAAGTGCCAATGCAATTACAATGACAAATATCAAGTAGATGAGCACTTGACTGGTGGCATATTATGTGTGGCATTGTATATGGAAAATTATTTATACACGAGCATATCTATATGTATCTACAACTATGTGTGTGCAAGTAAAAAATAATAGGTCCAGTTTGGGAATTCATCTGGAAAGATATTCCATAGCATAGAACATAGAATATGAATAGCCAGCTGTTAAGATAATTATGAACAATTTTGGAAATGGTAAATGGCATCAGTTATCTATTGGTGGTATGCGTATGTCATTATTCTAAATGGGTTAATGTAGTAAAATTTAAATCAAATTAGTAACTCTGATTCTTTTCGCATTTTAACCCACTAGCCCTCTCACGAAAGGGTGGTTTTAACCCCTTTTTCGGAAAGCGCGAATAAAATGGCATTTAAATGGTCGCTAGAGGGTTAAAATGTTTTACAAAATTACTCGCCGCAAAACTTCACTAGGGGTATTTTCAGGAAAAATGTTTAGACAAAGAAAGTAAAATTCCACACACCCAAAAAAAAACGTCTCTTAATTGAAGAAAAACAGCAATCAAAATGAAGAAAAATGGGAACGAAACAGCACTAAAGAAGTTTTATCCTCTTTTCATGCAAAACATTTCTTCAAAATGATAGATTACATCCACGAAAGAAATTGTAAACTTAGTATGACCATATATAAAAGTTAAGCCTAAAATGCAAAAGGATTTGGTGGCTTTACTACACGTGTCTAGGTCTATCTATCACACTGAGTTGGAATCATTCCGCCCCAGACAATGACCACTAAGTTGTAGCACAGCATAATAAGATAAATTTCTAATAATTACATACATTCAACGGCGATGCCTATCGGGTAGGTTTCTGGAATCACGGCATTAATCCAAGAATTTGTCTACCGATAATAAATACATGCATTTTTTTGATTAATATTCGACTTTAATACTTTTTGCGCATTTACAGGAAGCAAGGTTGCTTATAAAATTTGGAACTGTTAGTTTTCAAAACACCCCCAAGAATTCCGAAAAGACCCAGACAAATACCAAAAGGTGCTGAAAACCCCGAAAATCACCATAGGGAGTTCCTAACGTGCTCCAAAAAGTAAAACAAGTACATATAATACCGGAGAGTTCGAAAAGGTCTTTAGCAGTCCGGAAAAAAATCATGAAAAAACTTGAAGATTCTCGTAAATTACAAAGTTATTAAAATCTGCTAAAAAATATCAGAAAAACTCTGCCTTTTCGCTTTGCATTAAAAATTTTAAAGGAAAAAGTTATAGATACTTATCGGTAAGGAAGACATTTTTAAATCATACTTAAGAAAATAATATTCTTTAATAAGAAAGGATTCAAATGATACGTTCTAAAAAACTTGATGGCATTTCTGTGATTTTTTTTTCGAAATTTTAAGAGGTCTTGATGAATATTTTTACAATAAGTATCATATGTCGTAGGGATAGAACTCTTATCATATGCCGTAGGGATAGAGCTCTGGCACTCGAGAAATATTTGATTCCTTTAACTTTCGTACTTGCATTTCGAGCCACTGCGTCAACTAGGTTATGCGACTTTCTTCGCCGAAGTTTCTTAAGTCTCTGTTTTCGTAAATTTTTTTTTATGTGTATTTTTTGCACCGTCAAAACACTAGCGTGCCTTTGTTCGTTTGTAGTGACAATATGTGGAGCTCAGGGTGCTTTAGTGACAGAATATATTCGCAGTTCATGAAACATAGGTGTGAACTTCGTTCAGCTAAAAAGCTTTAGCTCATTTAGTTGTACTTGCTTTCGAATAAATAATAATCAATAGTCATAATTCTCATTCCCTTTTTGTTTGTAGCCGACTACTTGGGGGAGTAAATTTAAAAGTGGTGTACAACGTTTTCTTCCCAACCCATAATCTCACATACTGCCTGCTATCACCAACTTGACTCCATCGGTAATCTGCAGGGTGGTATATCCATGCTTATGGCTTACGGCATTGACTTGTACTTCAACAGGACGTAGACAAAACCTCTTGATTCGCTGATTACAACGTAAGCGACCTCAATATTCGCATCGAATACTTACAGCTAAAATTCAGGAGCATCTGTTCGCCCGGGTGGGGCTCCCTGGTTTGCGTGTGAAAAGAATTTCTAACCCGAAAATAGACATAAAATAATATATATTTTTATAATATAATCCCTGTAAGCGCTACAGTTGAAGTGGTGACAATAGGCTCCAGCGATTGACATGCTACGTGTACCCTATCATTCAGCTGTCTGGCCCAGGTTTGGATGAGCGTCGTGGTATTGAGGCTAAATCCTTGCCAAGACAATAATATGAAGGTTACGCCTCGACCTCTTAGGACGTTTTTATTTACTTTCTGTTGTACTCCTATGATTAGGAAGACCGCAACTTGGCGGACTCTTTATCGCTAATTTTGTCCAGTCTGGGATTGGCTGATTTGAAAGAGCGATGGCGCTTCAAAGTCTCATCGAAACCAACGACAAGCAGCGGATGAGAAAGATATGGTAAAAAGTTGTCATCAAACAAAACTGCGAAGGATCTAATCCACTACTCCGCGCCTACATTCGCATAAGTAGGGGAAAGAGACCGCTAGCTCGCAATCCACTAGCATACCGCAGCGCAGCTTGAGCGGAAGTGGGTAATAATCACATCGAACTAATGCTCGGCGTCAGGGCTACAGGTAGCAATCATAGACCGGAACCCCCCGGAAGCAAACGCAGGTTCAGCATACAAATAATAACAATATTGATATATTTGACAGAGCAAAGTGGCGGTTGTCGGGTGCGATAAACATTTTCGGTTAAACTTCTAAACAAGTCCGCATCCAACAAGAACTTCGGTCCACCATATGGCTGGAAGTTGTTCCAGTCTCGGACGCTGTGGAGCTGTCCGCATGACCGAACCCTACCTTCTTTATTTTGGGGAACATTTTTTCTTTAAATTTTCCTATATTCTTAGTACTGTGGTAATATAGTTATTCGTCGGATCTTACTGAAAGATCTTAGTGTACACTTCGTTAAGCTGTGTGTTCTAGACAGCCACATTATTGAGGTTTATTATTGATTTACGCTTCAAATGTGGCACCCTCTTATGGCGTTTGGTGCTGCCTTTTCATTGCCGTCATCTTAGTATTTGTGCGCAGAGGGCAATGAGCAGGGAATATTTTTCGGTAGAAACGAAAACGCCATTACTTTGCATACATGCCAACTTGCACAAAATACCCATAGTACAGTGTATAGTGAGTGTAGTTGCATATTTACACATTGCTTGTTCGAATGTCAATACTTAATTCAATCATTCACTCTTTCACTGCAACCCTATCGGCGTCATGGAATGAGTATCATTACTGATTTTCCACACATTTCTTCTTAACGAATAAGCATGTTATTTTCCTTTACTTAATGACTGATTAATTTACCCGTTTTATTTTATTTTCCTACGCAAATTGTTAACATGTTGTTCTTGTCGCTTGTGCGCTAATAGGACATTTGCCTTTGGGTGACATTAATTGGCTTCCCTAGAATTTATGTATGTATGTATGTACATACACGTAAGTTCCACTCGACATAATCCTATTTTCTATTGAAATACTAATAGGCAAGCTAAATGTGTTGACTGAGAAGTGAATGACTGCGGGCTATAAATTTATACACCTACATAAGTGCGATGAACATATGTATGTATGAATGTATGTATGTAGATCTATATGTGGGTATTAGAAAACGAGTAGCGATGCACATATGTACATATGTGAGTAAGCTTACACAAATATCTTTGCACAGAAGTAGATATCTGTATGGAGAAGTTAATCCATACATATTTAGCTGAACAAACACTAAAGCCCATCGGCGTAGCCAGAATGAAATGTAGGGGGGGGGGAGCGGAGGTCTCGACCCTATTAAGCTGGCATTTCAGGGT
Organism: Rhagoletis pomonella; assembly: GCF_013731165.1. Classification (NCBI taxonomy): domain Eukaryota; kingdom Metazoa; phylum Arthropoda; class Insecta; order Diptera; family Tephritidae; genus Rhagoletis; species Rhagoletis pomonella. The sequence goes on from NW_023458564.1 coordinate 24,747,409, forward strand.
ACTATTTTATGTATATATTTATAAGGAAAATTTGAAAGTTAGGGGGGGCTCGAGCACCCCCCTGCCCCTACCTGGCTACGCCCATGCTAAAGCCTCAATACTTAGGCTATTGTATAAATATTCAGGTTAGGTTAGGCTGATCTGCCGCAGCTACAGAATTGATTTATACATATATATATAAAATTAAAGTGCAAGCTGCGTAGGTTAGTCAAAACTTGTCAGATTTCAAATCGGTGTGCCAGGAACAAAAATGTAAGCTTCTCAATAATTCCCTAATTTATTCTCAATGTAACGCTTTGAATTCATACTGATATACCTATTTTTATTGCTTAGAGCAGATCTGTTCAATCAGTCTCAATATTTATAGGTTTCAGACGAAAGACGTTTAAAAAGGTTTCAGTTTGAAAATATTTTGAAAAGGGCTACCACCATGATTCAACAATTTGCAGGTTGTAGCAATCGTACAAAAGCAACATTTACCGTTGGTATGAACTCCTTGTGTCAAAAACAGCTGATTTGCTTTCCTTATGTATTTATATTCGTGCATTTAAATATATGTGGTTATAAGTTTGTACTTAACTTCTAACCAAGTGTGATAGGTTCATATGCTTTGAAAACCTATTGGGAAACTAAAATTTGAGAGTTGCTGGCGCAGAATTCTTTGTGGTTTGTGGTCGTAGTCGTTGTACTAAATTCAGGATTTTGGCAAAAAATTGTTTAGCAAAGACAGTGTTGCCACTTTGTGAGTAATTCCTCAAAACTTGAGGAATTTCGGGTGCGCTTGAGTATTTTTTTTGGATTTTTATTTTGAGGAATTTTTGAGGAATTTTCTCTAGATATTTTTGCAGATAACAAATGGAACCATGTTTTACACAATAGAGTTGTTAAATCGCTCTGCAAATTTTTGAACAAAAGCTTTATAAAGAGAACATTCTTCAACCTACTTTTCCGATTTCCCTCAAACTGCTTGTCAAACCTTCAAACCCCCTAACAAAGCAAAAATAGCTTTAAGGAAAGGGATATTTAGCTTGGTTTATCAAGTCCCTAGTGTGGTGTTTCTCGCTCTTAAGCACATCTGCATTTGCTGCTAAATATTCAAAATTTTATCGATATTTTTTTTTCATTCCACCGTTATATTTTCAACTTATGTAGTTTGAAATTGCAAAATCTCGGTAACGAATGGAGAGGCATTGTTCGATCATAAGGATATTCATATTGATTCTTCATTAGATCCAGAAAATTATGGGAAACAAGTTTTTGAATTAAAGGATTCTTCAGGTTCATATAAGTTTCCCAATTAAAAAAAAAAACAAGTAAGAAAGTCTAAGTTCGGGCGGAGCCGAACATTAAATACCCGGCGCAAGTATTAAAGATATGTTTTCCACCTTGCCGAAAGCTACCGCTACATGATAAGCCGGGGTGTATACATTTTAAGTAAATTAGCGTCCTTAAATTTCGACATATTGAAATTTCAAGCATTTCTGAAATTTATTGTTATATGAAAAGCGGCCGTAATTTAAGACCGATTTCAACAATTTTCAACGGTTTACTTTTTTGTGGCAAGCACAATAATCATACCGAGTTTGGTACAAATTGCTAGAACGGTTAGCGATATACATATATGTGATCATAAGTGGGCGGTGCCACATTTGGTATGCTGTACCAGGACCAACAAGTTTGGAAGAAATTTGTGCAGCGGTTACCAAGATATACACATGTAACCATAAGTGGGCGTGGCTACGCCCATTTGCCAAAATTTTAAAATATTCTTATTTTTCGTCTAAAACTCATTGTAAATATCAATTTTGAGTGAATAATCTTCAGTAGTTACTAAAATATCGCAGTTTTCCTATTTCTGAAAATTACCGTTATATTTATTTATTTATTTATTTATTTATTCAATAGTAATCTAGCTCAATAAAGTTGCTTACAGACTACATGGAGATAAAATACATCATACAATAAATCTAGCTTCATTTAACAATAGTTTGAAAGCGGGCTTAGACATAGAAAAATCTATGGCTAAAGAATTTGAGAGAACATTGAATTCCTTCAAAGCTCTAAAGATTGGAGCATTAGAAGCATAGAGAGTACGGACACGTTCAGTATAAAAAATATCTGAATTACGAAGGGTTCTGTTAGGAATATGGAAGCAAATGCATTCGAGTAAATACGGAGAATCAATCACGCCATTAATTATGTCAAAGACAAAGGTGAGCGAGAGAATTGTTCTCCTGCATTGAAGAGATTTCAAATTTATTAGCGCACATCTAGCTCTATATGGCGGAATTGGCTCGTCGAAATTCAATGATCGGAGCGCAAAGCGTAAAAACGTTTTTTGAACCCGCTCGAGCCTATTAATGTGGCACTCATAATAAGGTCTCCAAATAAAGCAAGCATATTCCAGCTTGGAACGTACAAGCGACGTGAACAACAGCTTTAACGTGTAGGGATCCGTGAAATCAGAGCTAAAACGGCGAATAAAAGCAAGCACTGAGTACGATTTGGCAATGGTGTAATTTAAGTGACTATGAAATAAAAATTTCGAGTCAAAGACTACACCTAAGTCAGTTAACTCATTACGAGTCGATAGTCGAGTACCATCAATATAGTATGAAGTAGGGGTTATACAATGAAGTTTGGAGAATGATAGGTGGAAACATTTGCTTATATTAAGCTGTAAGCCGTTGGTACGGCACCAAGCTGAGACATTATCCAAGTCAAACTGAATCTTGACGGAATCAGAGGAGTTTGCAATGGTGGAGAAGATCTTCAAATCATCAGCATATAAAAGAAATTTGGAATGCATAAAACACGACGATATGTCATTGATAAAAATGACAAAAAGCAAAGGGCCTAAAATGCTACCTTGTGGAACTCCAGAAGAAGCAATAAATGAGTTTGATAGCGCGTTGTCAACAACGACTACACATTTGCGATGATGCAGGTAGGATTTTAACCAACATAAAAATGTTGAGTGAAAACCTAAACTTGCTAATTTGGAAATCAAAAGTGAATGATCTACTCTATCGAAAGCTTTTGTGAAGTCGGCATATATAGTATCGACTTGAAGACGGTTGCTAAAAGCCGACATGCAATACTCAGAAAAAGTTGCTAAGTTAGTTACAGTAGATCTGCCGGACATAAAACCGTGCTGGTTATTGGAGATGAAATGCTTAACTGTAAAATATAACTTCTGCTTTACTATATATTCAAATAGCTTTGATACAGTTGATAACTTGGCAATGGGCCTGTAGTTGGCAACATCGTTTTTGTTACCACTTTTAAAAAGAGGGCTGATGAAGGTTTCCTTCCAGGCATCGATAAACTCGCCACACTCAAGTGATTTATTGAAAATTATTAAAAGTGGAGCCGCAAAAGCCAAACAGTTTTTAAGAAGTAAAGACGACAGGCCGTCAACATCAGTCTGCGAAGATGTTTTGATGTTCAAAATGCCCTCAACTACATCATCAAGAGATAAAGAGAGCTCTCCAAAATTAATAGGAGAATCTACAGTTGAAAAGCAACTCCTACAAGTTTCTGACTGTGTTACAAAATTTGCGCGGAAAAAATTAGCAAAAAGGTTGGCTGCCTCAGGTGGTGATGAAGCATGTGCCCCATTAAAAAAAACTTCTGACGGAATACTAGAGCAGGTTTTTTTTCGAATTGACATAGTTCCAAAAAGATTTTGGATTTACTTTAATATCTGATTCGAACTTACGAACGTATCTCCTCTGAAGATTTTTACCAAGCTGTTTGAACTCTCTAGAATAGTGAAGGTATTTGTCTCTATAAGCAGATGCTTTAGTGGATTTAAATTTTTTGTAGTACTTATTCCTCAAATTCTTTAGCTTCTTAAGTTCCTCTGTATACCAAGGAATCCTATAACATTTCTTTTTTCTTAGCGGTATATTATTCAAACAAATTTCATTAACTTTATTTTTAAAAACAGAATAAGAGTCAGCAACGTGAACTCTAGAAAGTAATGCACCCCAGTCTACATAAGAAATTTCTTGATTGACAACATCAAAATTGCAACGATTAAAACTGAAACTAGGAGCTTGATTATCCGTACAAATACTCTCATAGTTATAGAATTGAAGATCAAGAATAAGTGGAACGTGATGTAAACCGGGACACGAAACCGGATCAAGACACTTATTTAAAACAAAATTCATATTGTCGTTAATAAAAATTAGATCTAAAGTTCTAGCTAACTTATTAGAGAAGCTATTTATCTGAGCAAAATTAACGCTTAACAAATTATCAATAACATATGATTCCGAGAAACTGTTCACATTTTTTGGAAGTAAAGTGTCACCTATAAATGACCATTCCACATTCCGTAAATTAAAATCTCCGAGAATACAGAAATTAACACCATCGTGACTGCGAGCTATATCGACTATGTTGTCCACATGCGCTTTATAAAGTGAGTCCGCGCTAGACGGAGGAATGTATGAAGCGCAGATAAGTAATTTGGAGATGCCTTGTATCGAGACACAGAGTTGGTCTAAAAGGGAATCCGTATTGCTCAGACTCACAAACGATGAGCGAAACCGGCGGTGAACTGCAATGAGAACTCCTCCTCCTCTCGAGAGACCAGTTTTAGAATAGTCACGATCCTTGCGATATACAGTATACAAGTTGGAGTCAAAGAATTCACCGTCATTAAATTCCGAGGTCAACCATGTTTCAATAAGGACAAAGATATCATAATCCGTATGCGAGCTCATATTCAAAAGTGCGTTTGATTTTGTTCGCAGGCCGGAAACATTTTGAAAATAGATCTTGAGATGCTTCCAATGAAAATTTGCTGGAGCAAGAGCATCTAGGGATTTAGTTCTGGTGCATCGCCCTTTGGAAAAAACCGAAATGGTCGAATCTTAACGTTCGCAGGCCAGATATCAGCATTCAACAATTTATCATAGAAACACTCAGAAACTCCTAATTTAAAATTAACTTTTCTCAATTCATCAAGATTAGCATCCTTTTTTATAAGCAAGTAGCAGTTCAGAAATTTGGCATCAATATCAGCATGTTTGGATACGTAACTGATGATGTTCGCTGCTGTGACATTAGTAGAAAATGAGGCCACATGGAGCCACTTCTGTTGAGAAATAACACTTAATTCCTGGTTATTATTAGAACCAATAATTAAAGGCTTCGTAAGCTTTGGACGACGGCTATTAGACACCGTTTTCCATTCATTAGGATGCTGCGTAGAAGCAGGTGCTGGATTAACAGTGTTCGTATTCATCGGAACAGACTGTGTGGGAGTAGTACTAGTACCAAGTGAAGGCGTTGTCTTGGTAGAGCCATTACATAAATTAGGAGAAGCAGCTTGCTGGGTACATGACAAAAGAGAGGATGATGGCCCAAGCGTTGACACAGAAGAAGATGACAAAGCAATAGTTGAATTAATGAGAGCAGCACTATATGTAGGTGCTGATCGCATAACATCATGAGTAGCAGCAGCAGCCGACGGCTGAACCATGGATGTATTAGTGAGAGTAGCACTGCTGGTGACAGTTGATTGCGAAGCGTCACAGACAGGAACGAATGGAGAGGCAGCAGACGACGAAAAATTTTGTTCAGCAACGCAAGTGCGGCCAGCAGCAGCGATGTCAGTTTCACCAACACCTTTTGGTGATTTGTTAACACAGCTAAGCTTATCAAAAGCAGTTGTCACACAGGAGCGTAGGTCATTCAACTCAGACTTAAGAGAAGCAATCACATCATCCCGCGCATGCAGCGCGCGCTGCATAGAAATAAGATCAGAGTGCATGCTATCTATTTTGTGTGCTAGGTTTTGATTTTCCTCACGCTGAGCAGCGACAGAATTCAGCATACGTACATTGTCGGAACGAAGAGAGACGATAATCTTGTACAGAGAACTCAACGTTATTTGTTGCTGCTGATTTTTAGCTTCACTTTGATTGTTGGCAGATTGTTTTTGCGAATTTGTTGACTTCGAGTTAGCACCTTTGAGCGAGTCGGAATCTTTCGCAATTTGAAGAAACGGAGCAGATTTTTCATTCGATTTTGGTACTTGACCAGCAATTGCATTCTTGTTGCACTGAGAAACAAAATTGTTGGGAGAATTAAACGATTCGCCCGTGCAAGCAACGACGACACTATCATTTAAAACCGTGATAGGAGGCGGCGTACAAAGGGATTTGCGGCGATCAACAGCGCATTCTTTGCAGTGGAAAGGCTTGTCTGTATTACGCAGAAACTCAGCGTCGGCTGGTAGAATATTTACACAAGACAGATGAAAAAAATCATTGCAATTAACACATTGAATTTTATGCTGCTGCGATCGCTCGACTTTTTGCCCACATAGACACGGCATTTTTTTAATTAGAACTAATAGATTTGATAAGAGTCACTATCTCACGAACTTCAAATCACAAAGTTTACAAAGCCATAGGCATAAAAAAGTAAACAGCTTAACAGTTTTAGCACACAGAGAGCGATCAAAAACACGTCCGCACGTAACGAAAGTGATTTCTGATCATTTATGTATACATTTGTCTATATCTATCTCGATTCGTTTTGCCTGTTACAAACAACCGTTATGTGAACAAAGTTATAATACCCTTGTGCACAAGTGCGCTCGGGTATAATAAATAAAATAAAATAAAAATTATATCTGCAACACTAATATAGCCTTTTTCTAATGCTTAAGTAGAACGTATATTTAGTAGTTTAAAAATGTGTAGGACTGACTTGAGGACCAGACTGAGCACTCATGTAGTTGCAGCAATATTATACACAAACCAAGACATAAAAAATAACGCTGATACTTTGTTTGAACAGCAAAAACAAATGTACCAATTGAATTGGAGAATGTAATTACTTTTTATACTAAGAACCTGTAAATAGTATGCAGTACACAATACTCATATCTATAAAAAGAAAATTTTGTGTAATTTGCTCCGATTTTAAGGATTTTTCATTTGTTTTTGAGGAATTAGGTAATTTTTTTGTCGCAACACTAAGCAAAGCCCAATAATAGACTTGCAAGAACTGCAAGTGGAGTCGCACCAAGCAGTCCTGAAATACACAAAAGTAGATCAGGAATTTATGACACATTGGAAGTGGAGCACACCACCGTCTGGCCGGAGAAGACCCTAACCGACTTTGTACCAAAGCAATGGCGTTCGATGGCATTGAACAATAAAATGTGGTTGGAACAGATCTGTAAACTTTGCGGAAGATTTAAGTTTCGTACAATCATTTTGTTTACTATGCTTTACCCCGCACTCAAAAGTTTTAATCTTTATTTTTAGCTTTATAATATTGCAATATCAGGACATGAAGGCAATGAATATGTATCAATGTAGTCTTGGGAATACTATAACAATATGCAACGAAAATATCTGGAATCGATAACAGATTCAGCCTCAGAAAAAAAAATTAACTTTTAAGTTTGCGAGCACACCTATGTTTTATATATGGATGTTTCCAGCGGAAGGTCCACCACGACAAAAAAAATAAAAGTTTTATTTCTAACGTATTTACGGGCCGATTTGTCTGCTTTTTAAAATATATACTGGCTATGTAAGAAGAATAATGTTTGCATAAATTGGTCTTCCTAAGTGGTGCCAAGGTCGAGATATTTCGAAAAACCGTATTTATGGTCCGATTTGGTTCGAATTTGGCGCATGGGGTTGAAACATAATAAATCATAGATTTCTAATAAATTGACCCTGAATTGGCGCTGATGTCAAAATATAAAGTATATTCTACCTAAAATACATGTTTTATTTGCGTTGAAAATTCATTTAAAAGCAATATTAACAAAAATATAACGATGGAAATTTATGTCACGTGACGAACCGTCACGTCACGTTTCACACTTGGTGTTGTAAAAGAGAATTGAAACAATTTGCATTAATTCAAAAAACTCTAAAAACAACTAGAATTGCTCCAAATCATATCAAAATCAGTTTCATCAAAATATCCATCCACAATTCGCAGAGTTTTGCGATTTTGTAAGAAAAGAAAAAATTACTTCCATTTTTTGTCACGTAACGAACCTCTCTTTAAATGCTTATATTTCAGGACCAAGCAGTTCGATTGATTTAATTTTTCGGTTAAATATAGAAAATATAGTATACTAGCTTATACCCGCGGGTTTCACCCCGCGCTTTTATACAAATATGAAAAATAATTTAATGATGTTAGATTTTATATATGTACCCATTTCGTTATAGCTCGTTATTTTTTAAGCGAGTTAAGGTATTTAGGCCGTTTAAAACTATGAAGTTATAAAATCTCGCTAGGCATACCTAAGATACCAATCCCTCTAAGTTTACCTTAAAAGGGTTCCGGGTATACGACGCGTGAACGTGTAACCTTCTTGGAGGTGCCACGGCGGGTTCTAATATTTCCAACTCAAATTTAGTAACCTGGCCTTGATAAAATACCACTTCTCATTACTGTAGCAAATGCTTCAAGAGAGCTTTAGGTTATAAGGCCGAACCCGGCTCTACCTTTTCCATTTAATGAAATTTATTCTGTCAGTACGGCACTTATAAAATATATCTCCATAACAAATTTAAAATACTTCGAGAGATTTTCTATCCTTCCAGAGATATGCATCAAGAAGTTTTTAGTATGTATGGGAGGCCTCCTTTTTTAATAACTCACATTTTTTCCATGAGCAATTGATACATTTTGCACAACTCCATACCAAGTTCCAGTATTCTTCCACAAACACTTCCAGGGATATGTGGCAAGAAAAAGTAAATTTGTACTGGAAGTGCCACGCCCCTTTTTCTTATAACCCTAATCTTCTTCCATGAATTTACAATTGATTTTACATACCCCAGTACCAAGTCCCAGTACTCTACCATGATCACCTCTAGAGATAAGCAGTATAAAACAGTAAAGGAACCATGTCCCCTTTTCGAATAACGCAAATATTTCTCCATGAGTATGGAATTAATTTTGTATACACATCTCGGTGCCAAGTTCCAGTCCTCTGCAATAAACACCTCCAGAGATATGCAGTATAGAAAAATCAATTTGCATTGGAGTTGCCACACCAGCTTTTCCAATAACTCTCATTTTTCTCCATGATGGTATTAGTTTCACATACATACATACATATGTATTTCCATACCAAGCTTGAGTGCTTTACCCCAAACATTTGAAGAGATATGCAATATGAAACTTTCAGTCACTATGGGAGGTGCTAGGCGTCTTTTCCAAAAGCGTCCATTTTTCTCCGTGAATATGAACATGATTTCACACAGTGTTGGGAAACTGTTATTTTGATTAACGATTAAAATGTTAATCGCGTTTGACGATTAAAATTAATTAGTCGTAATCAACTGTACGATTAATGATAACATTTTTTAATCGTTAATCGCTGGCTGCGATTACATTTAATTAATTTAAAACATTAATCGTTAATCCAATTAAAAATAAAATCTGATTAATTTGTCGAGTTTATCCGAGTTTGAAACCAAACACCAGTTATAGCAATTATTTTGTGTTTTACGCTTATAAAAAGCACATAGCATAAAAAAATTATAATTATTGTTATTAGTAATACATAAACTGGGAACTTTTACAAAACCTAGTTTGTAAAACGTTTGTTGGTATATATCTTAATGAAAATGCACACTAAATTGCTTAGATTGATGAGGAAGCCCGACTTAGCCATACCAGATTAACTTGCTTTGTGTGCACAGGGAAATTCCAGCATAACTTAATTAATCACCAAACCTACTTGATCAAATTAAGAGTTAATGATAAAAAATTAATTTTTTAATCGTGGTTACGATTAACTGTTTAGCCAGATTAAAATTAATCATGATTAACTGTAATCAGTTTGAATTTAATCGAATTAACTAACTAAAACATCAATCGATTAATGCCATCATTGATTTCACATACATATCACTATTCCAAGTTTCAGTTCTCTCCCACAAATACTTTCAGAGATATGTATGTAATATGAAAATTCCAATTTATATGGGAGGGGCCTTGAGTTATCGGACTTACTTTCAGTCTAAGACCATCCTTCCGAAATCCGTAGTAAGTGTACTAAATTTCGTTCTGATCGGAAAACCTGTTAAGCAAGTAACCTATTTTTCAATCCATAGTCCAGTCATAAACCATCTTTGAACAAAAGTTCACTTTCAAACAGTTGGCAATTCTTAAAAAAGTAGCTTATTTTCCAGTCTAGATCATAAGCTATCTGTGTGCAAACTTTCATGCAAATCAGTTCAGTCATTTACGCGTATTAATTTAATTACACTTTCCTAATACGTGATAACTCTTAAAATAGTAGCCTATTTTCTAACATAGGTCATAAGCTATCTCTGTGCGAAATGTCATGTAAATCTGTTCAGTCGTTTCCGCGTATTAATGTAATTAAAATTTTTTTAACAGGTGGCAACTTTTCCAAAAAATTAGCCAATTTTCCACTGTAGGTCATAAGCTATCTGCGCGCAAAATTTGATGCAAATCCTTTCAGACTTTTCCGCGTATTAATTTAATTAAACTTTTTAGCAAGTGGTAACTCTTAAAAAAAGTAGCCTTTTTTTCAACCTAGCTCATAAACTATCTGTGTGAAAACTTCCATGCAAATCAGTTCACTCATTTCCGCGTATTAATTAAATTAACCATTTCTAACAGGTGGCAACTCTTAAAAAAGTAGCCTACTTTCTAACCTAGGTCATAAGCTATCTGTGTGCAAAATTTCATGCAAATCCGTTAAGTCGTCTCCGCGTATTAATATAATTAAACTTTTTTAACAGGTGGCAACTCTTCCAAAAAATTAGCCTATTTTTCAGTGTAGGTCATAAGCTATCTTCTTGTAAAATTTCAGGCAAATCCATTCAGTCATTTCCGCGTATTAATTTAACAGGTGGCAACTCTTAAGAACAGTAGCCTATTTTCCAATCTAGGTCATAAGCTATCTGTTTGCAAATTTTCATTAAAATCAATTCAGTTGTTCCCGTATATTAAATAAATTAAACTTTTTTAACAGGTGGAAACTCTTAAAAAAATAACCTATTAACCAATCTGGCCCATAAGCTATCTGCGTACCAAATTTCATGCACATCAGTTCAGTCGCTTCCGCGTGATGATTTCCCAAACATCCAAACATACAAACTTTCACATTTATAATATTAGTAAGATAATTACGTGCTATACAATGGCCCAAAAAAGTTAAAGAAAACAAATGGTATTCCTTTTTTGTATCACATTGAAATCGTACGACTGTCACGTGCGCCACCATGGGAATGCCCATATCATTTTATTCGTATTCTCTTAATAAATCGATTAATATAAGTGTAATTCATTTTCATCAATTGCTTCAAAAGTTAGACGAGGAATAAACATGAAATAGATAGAAAACAAAATAATAAGCTGTGTGCAAATTACGCTGTTCAAGTTGTAAACTTTGAGCACAGATTTTGAAAGTTGAACTCATTTAATTGGGACGTTCTAAATTCAATGGCATGGCCCGTAATCTGGTAAAGATTGGCTACAGTTTTCGAGATAACGGTACTTGAAAATATGATTAAATTTTAACTATTTTATAAATAACTCCCTCAGTTTTGAAGTTATTTTACTCAAATTTTGCACATAAGAGTTTTTTAATATTACCTTAATTATTCCTTAAAATTATCGAAATAGGTTCACATTAACATATAGCTCCAGGAATGGAATGGAATAAAAATTACGCTCAAATTTGCAGAATATATTAGCTTTAAAAGTTGGTTTATTCTGAAAGCACACCTCTTGTTAAAGAATCAAATTATTCGTAATTGTTTGTAGAATACAATACATACTTAAAAAGTTCTCAAAATTAAATGCTTCAAAAACTATACGCGATAAACCGAAAATTTTGAAAATTGTTAAATATGGAGTTACAGACTTGGAGTTACATTGCCATTAAGCGGGTTTTTGGGTCCTTTTTTTATCACAAATGCAAAAGAATATTAGACCTCTAATGATAGCTTCATGGTTAGTCCTTTTATTAAAACAAGAAAAAGGATAGGTGTGAAAAAAAAATAAACCTAATGAGTAATAAAATTATAGTAAAATAAGAAAAACACGATTTTCTTACAATAAGAACTAAAAGGAAAATAAAATATTTATTGATTTAAAGATACGTTAAATAAGGATATGAAGTTCCCTAATTTGATGTTATTTAACCTTTTAGACTAGCTTGAAATAGGATTAAAGTAATTGGCACGTAGTCATAGTCGAAATTAGGTCCACTGAAAAGTTAGTTGCAGTTATTTTTTACAGGCATCCCATGAGAAACATACAGCACCCCATTGGTAGAGGGCTTCGGGTGCACGAATTTGTTGTAACATCAGGAGTTGAAGATTTGATCTAGCTGCTAGTCTCTTAAAATTTCCTCCAATAACGTCGTAAGCAGATTTCCCATGTGAACTTGCAACAAAGTTCAAATCTGCCATTTCCTTGAAGGGATTTTCATGATTTCAGACCTTTAGTAAAGTTAATATCATTTATTCATATTGTTTTTGTTTTTTACCACACCTTTCCTCTTTCAAAAATATACAATTTCATAAAATTTCAATGTCCATTTATCATATTGCTCGAGCGTTAGACGATCTAGAGTCCATACGCATTAATATCCCATTACGCCCATTTGGGTACTTAAAGTTGACATTATAGACAATGTTTTTATGTAAAAAATAAATTTTTTTTTAAATGCTATAATCAAAAGGAAAAATGTTTGTTTATTTTTTTTTTTGTTTTTTATACGTGGCATATTAAAATACTTTTTTCCATTAAGTTCCGTTAAAAGCTTTCCAAGATACAGCACTTTAAAGAAAGGTACGTATGACATTTCCTTAAAATTTAAGTTCCGTTTAAATAGGTAACCCTACGTCATATCGGCAAAATATGCTGCACGTACACTTATGTCACCTAGACCTTCAATCTCTTCAACTTTCATCTAAATACTGAGAGGTCGCGCACAGTGGTGGCCGTGTCGACATGAAATGCCTATAAACATAAGCATAAACACAAAAAACGATAGAGACAAAGATAAAGATGGGGAATGTGATAAAGATAAAAAAGGAAATATAACTTGATAATGCGCGATATGTTTTGTTATGGTATGTGATGTGATGTTATGTAATATTATGTTATGTTATGTAGTGCTATGTAGTATTATGCTATGCTAAGTACTAAGTTAAACTCCCCTCCACTTAACCCATCCCAACTAATGTTGTTTTACCTCAACTCACCAACTCAACTCACATCAACTCCCCTTAGCTATAGCGGTTGCATTTCAACCGCTGGGCGAACACTAGCATAAATAAATTACAATAGTATGTTTTACAATTTATTTACCATTTGGTTTTACATAGCTATATGTAAACGTATTTAGAATGCTGTACTTATATTAATATTTTGTCCATGTTAGGAGCTATTAGATTTAGTGTCTGTAAGCAGACTTTGTATGCATTTGGTATGAAATGTTGAATTACTAGATGAACTCTGAAATGACGTTAATTACCTTGATCATCAAGTAATTACCACAAGGGCACTTCAATAAACAGCGTCATGCACATTTTGTGTAATTCTAGGTATACATACATATGTATATGTAAATACTTTTGCTAACAAATGCACACGGCAATGTTCGTCTAATCAAATTTCAAATTTTAATTGTTAGTACATGTAATAGCATTAGTGCGTAGTATTTGACCCAAAATAATTAATACTTAGATTATATTTTAATTAAAAAACATAAATTGATTACTGTTAAATTGGTCAAAATTCAATTAGCGTCAAAAGCAGTTAGATAAGCTAGAGCAGGATTTAATTATAATTAACATGTACTTACTCAAGTAAATATAAATTGTTTCAGCTATTAGAAAGTCTTAATTTAGGGGCCTTGCCATAAGCAGCTTGTTGTGATTTCGATTGAAACCCTTATGAGCTTTTATAGCTACATATGTACATTTGTAAGTATGTATTTCAGATTTCTTCTTAACTTGTGGATTCGTTAGTCAAACGCTACTTGCGATAAGAAAAGTAATTATTGAATTACATGCATTAAGTGAAAATAGGTTTCAAAATTAATTTTGTTATAAAATACATAAAGTAAAACAATTGAGTGATTCACAACGGTGTCGTAAGTGTCGTATTGTTGTATGTCGTAAGCTTTAAAAGCTTAAATAAATGTTTAGAGAACTTGAAACGACGACCAATTATTTTTTTACCTTGCGAAAATTTATAATATGACTTTGACGGAACTTTGCGAACCCCCTTAATATATTTTTTAGGCGTTTAAAGTTTACGACATACAACAATACGACACTTGCGACACCGTTGTGAATACCCCAAATGTAAATTCATAGAGCGGCACACAATTTATTCAATATAATGCATACAGTGGAAGTGTAAAACAACCTAGCGAACAATTAGGTTTGATTTGCATTTGAGAATGATTTGAAATCTAGGTAATTACTCAAATGGCAAATGATTTGATGTTGATTATGGCTTTCTCAATAAAAAAGAGGAGTTTGATCTCCATTTGAGAATATAGTTAATTCTCAAATCAATTTCAAAGGTTATTTATCAAATGTACTTCAAGTGAGGAAATAAAAAATATTATATGGAAGGTATATTTTGAGTGCCAATAAATTTGTTTTGAAGGGCTGCAGCAAGGAATTCTGGCTGGCTATCGTCACCCCATGTAAACATCATATTCATTTCAACTTTATTCTTACAATTTTTGATTTAACTGTGCACTTTTATTTCTCGTTTGACAATTCACCATTTTAGAGATGGACAATTCTTAGCCAAATGTATCGACCATATTTCTTCAAATCAATCTCAAATGTACAATGCAAACCTCGTTTTCAATTTCAGAATAATTTAAGAAAAACATTTGATATCAAACTGAGAAATGATTTTTTCTAAAACGTTTGAAACTGTGTTTGCTGGAGAGTTAAATCCGGATCTATGTATAATAAATACCATTGGATACATAAATAACAGAGTTCGAAGACTTTTGTCTTATTGTTTGTTTAATTTAAGCACATCGTTTCTTGTAAAGCAGAATTGCTAAAGCACGTAAAGATTTTGAGATATCCTAACCTCAAATATTGCTAAAACCGATAGGGGTATTCTCTGAGTCTTACAAAGCCCTTGCACGGTGCACAGATTGCACGGCAAAAACCTGTTTTCGTAGGGGACAGCTTTGCAAACCGTGCAATCCGTGCACCGTGCAAGGGCTTTGCAAGAATCAGAGAAAACCCCTGAAGTGTTTCTCTCAGGTTGTAAAATTTTGTTGAACTGTGTAGTTTAAGTTTAGAAAATGAGCTTCATTTATTATGAAAATGTACAGAGAAATATCTTAAATTTAAGAAAATTTAAGATTCTACCATATTTTTGCCTACAAATTTTTCTATTATTAATTCCAATCTGCACTGCATTCTAAAAGTGAGTGTTTTCACAGTTGTTTCTTTATTTATGACACCTTAGCATCTTTGAAATCCCTGAAAGACACTTTTTTTAAATGAAAGAAATGGAGAGCAGTATATATTTCACTGAAAAGTGGCGCAATTAGTTGTTATTAATACCGCGACATATTAAAAAAAAAGTAAGTGCACCTGGGCCAACACTGGAGAAGTGAAACTTACGTTACATATCTATTTTGTCTCATACATACATATGTAGATATGTAGATACATAGTACATACATCTGCTTTTGCTTAAGCAATAAACGTGAATTTTGTATCTTGTACAAAAACCCAATTTGTTAATACCATTGGAGATTAGGGCATTCGTGAGAAGTAAGTAAAAGATTATCTTAAAGAATCGGCTCCCCCATTGATCCCCGCTGCCGGAATCACGAGGATTTCCGGCGCCTAAATTGCCCCGCTCGAATAGGCTCTATCACCTTTTATTTTATTGCGGTAGGTACTCAAACTTCGCACAAAATCAGGTTTTGCCGTTCTATAAATTCCTATAAGTGACCATTCAGTCAAGGTGCAGAGATGTTACATTCAGGGATATTAGTCGAGACTTCTAGTTTTAATATAAGCCTAATATCGCCTTTTGTTTATTTGCCAAAGCTTCTAAAATATTGCAAAAAACGCCATTTTTTGACACTTTGACCTCGGTATTCTCAAAATATTGAGCTGACGGAAACTTTGTACTCACGGATTCGTAATCAGCACGGAAAAGACAATCAAAATCAACTTTAACGTTTGAAGCAACAAAATGTTTTCCCATTTTTGTTCCCTTGTGTAATAAATTTCAAAACAAGGTGCCAAGTAGAAGCAGTTATTAATTTTTTACAGTTATATGGTAATAGTCTTCATCTTTTTCTCTTCGGTATTTAGTTTCCAAGCTTTCAATGTATCTACCGTATTTTTTTATATCTACTAGGCGAAGAACATTGTTAAAAAGTAATTGTTCTTTAAAAGGATATATTAAAAAAACTAAAAACAATCTTTTCTTAATTTTACATATGTATACTAAAATATGTATGAAGTGAAGCATTTGACAAAGTTATGGCTATGGCGTTGTGGACCTATGGTAACTGGACCTTTGCCTAAATTTTTACTCTTGTCGTTTTTATTATTAAATTCAGTTATGTACCTAGTTTTGTGCTTATAATCAAATAAATACATAAAAATAAATCAAATAAATAACAGAGCTTTAAATAAGAACAAAGCCTTCTCTTATAAAGTTCCGTTAAAAACATCCTAAAAATTCCCATTTTTCTGTATTTCAGGGATGGTTTGTCGCACTCAGCGCTTAAGGAGTCAGACACAAAGAGACTGGAAATCCTTCGTAATATCACCGATCTACTAGGGCGTACATTTTCATCGCAATTCGTGTTTCCAGTGCTAGGCCATGAAGATGGCACAAATAACTTTCGACATATGGGCGAACTTTGGCGGCATTGGCTGCCATCGGAGGCATTGCATACGTTCGAAAAAGGTGAGTACTAAGTTTATATATAAACTGGCCAAAGCTCGCTTGCGACGGATAAGAACTTGGGCTAATGTAAAAATAGCGGTTTGTAAAAAATTCTTAGTTTAGGTTGAGCATTGCCGATGGTTCTATTTCCACCTATTCTTCTTATTCTATATCCTTGTATTCTTCTATGATCTTGCAGTTTCGATTTTGGTCTCATTGGTCAATCTCTAATCTTATGTCATGTAAGCCAATACAAGTTCCTTATAAAGAAACTTTTACAGGAGTGCTAAGAATCCTCGCAGGTCTATAGGACATTGGCTAAACGAGTCGTGTGATCTCTTGAATCTATTTTAAATGAAGCCATTGATATATCTACCATGTTCTCAATTTGCCACTCTTACAATCCGCGCCTGACTGCCACAGGAGAAAAGACTCCTTTGTTCTATCTAGGGTTTTGATCAAGATTTCGTTATGCCTCCTAATGGCAAATACTCCTTCTCGATAAACCCGTGACGTGGTGATGTGCCCAGAAAAACTGAATGACCAGAGATTACTTATTAAAATATATTTGTGCTTAACATTAATATAAAAGACAAAAATAGGAACAACTTGCAAAATCTGTAGAAAATCACAAGAGAAGCATAAAGAAAAACATAAGAATAATATATTGATTAAACTATAACTGAGTAGATAGCGAGCCTCAGACGAAAAATGTATAACTTTGGATATAACATAGCATTTTAACGAAAATAAAAATACAAAACACGCTTGAAGTTGCTTACATTCAAACTATTACGAACATGAGATGGAATCGAGTACGAATAGCATTGACAAAAATAGGCTTGCAGATGGTAAGTAATTGTAGTCGGGTGTAATCAATTCCGTAGGGTGCGCAGACTTCGGGAAATATAATTTTTCAAACAGCTAGCTAGGTTTCTTATCCACGATAAAGCGAAATAGAAAAATACAATTTATAGCTTTCAGGTATTCAGAAATACCGCACCCCAAGAGCACTGATTTCCATTCAGATATATGGTCGTATTTCGCTAAGCGAAAAATATACCGCGTAACGTAATTGAGCACCACATCAATATAATGATAATAAACATCGTCTTAAAAAACATTTAATGTAAATTATTATTAACATTTATCTTTCTAGCTCCACAGCTCAAAAACTCTTTGTCGGATGGCATTTGCTCACAGATTTTTTTTTTGCAGAAAATTTCATGCCCTAATTTCCCAAAAAAAATTAATACCGAAAAATCGAATTGAAACCGAAAAATATGTCCCGTGCTATTTATATGGGAAATCAAATGTTTGAAAGAGCTATGCCTGTGATGCACTTGAAATTCTTTTTTAAACGGCATAATTTTTTTTATTTTCTATGAAGTATCAGATGCACAGGTATCAAAGAGAAAAAATTTATATCGCTTAAAAGTGAAACAACCTAATATATATACATCCATGTGCATACGTAAATGTAAGTTTATTACAGTAGATCATACTTGCGGTAACTATGTAAGTGACCTGCTACCTATTCTAAGTGTTTGTCCAATCTATTCTAATTCATTTCACCCAGATCTTATCCAAGCTTATCCAGTTCTTATAAACATGGTGCACCCTTATTGATTCCATCTATTAAGGCTTGTTTCGAGACGCTGTCAAATAAATCAAGAAAGACTCCCATAGCTTTTTTGTCATCCCACTAAATCCATCTAACGATGCTGTGCAGGGTAGTATTGACCAGAGTGTCCAGATTTAAAAAAAAATATAGAATTATAGATTTTATAAAAATATAGAAAACTGAGTTTTCCACGATAATTTTGCGTGATAAAATTGACTTAAGAAGCATATTAAAAGACTGTCAAAAATGTTTAATCGCCCTAATCGAAGAACTTTTGAAACGATTACCTAGTCAATTAAATACTTTTAAAAAAGCTTTGATTCTGTCACCATAAAAGAGGGCGAGTTTCAGGGACCTACCAAATTACTATTTGACATTGAAGGAAAGAAAAGCAGCGGAAACTGAATATTTAAATCTTTTAACTTTCCCATGGAGTAACTCTTCTCAGGACCATTCCATCTGACTCTGAAGAATTTTGGATAATTGCTTACGGAGTGAAAGCCGCCGCCGTAGATAAAGTAAATGTTGAAGTATGGCTGTCAAAAGAAAGTGGTTAAAGAAAGCCGACTACCATACCTAAACAAAAGCGTTGAGGGTTTTCTGACGCCTAGCGTTAACGCCGAAGTGCAATACCTAAACAAAACCGGCAACACTACTTCAAATGAAGAAATAACACCAACAATAAGGATATGTTTGTTTGTGTGAACTACGAAAATGACAGTTTCGCGGTTTTTTGCAGCCAACTTCACTTCCTAACGCCCTGTCAAAATCGGATTTTCTAACCGCTAAGCGTTGATGCCGCGTTATTTCGGTATGCTTCGTACAAATTGTATGGGCATGAGAATTTTTCGATAGTCAGATGGCAGTTACAGGCGAAAATATTTTTTGGAAGGTTGCTACCTGTTTGAAAATTTTAATTTAATTTAATTATTAAATACTAGCAAATACCCGGCGTGTTTCGCTACGCCTTTAAAGTATTTTAGTTTTGTTACTCCCTCTCAACTATGAAATATATATATAAATATAAAATATTAGTTTATAATGCAGTACATATTTGTATAGTAGGCAAATTTTTCAAATTAGATAAATATACGGTATTTGAATACTGAATTAATATACGTTTGAGAAAAGGATGCGATAGTAGACTCCAGTTATAAGATTATAAATTAAATTTCCAAGAGAAAGTCGGTTCTTTACATATTTTCTAATTACTTTCGAAAACATATGTATTAACTAACACCCATACTCAAAAAAAAAAAATAAAAAAGGAACAGTCCAGCGCCTTCGTCTTGGTCTGCAGGCTGTATCGGAGATACACCCGCTAAATTTAAACGTAGAATACGTGGTATGGTTAAGAGCATATCCAAGTCAAAAACGAAAGCACAAACTAAGAAAAAAATATCGATAACAAAAGCGATAATAAAATCGATAACAAAATCGATAAAAATATCGATAACAAAATCGTTAACTAAATCGATTAAAAATCGATTACAAAATCTATCGAAAAATCGATTACAAAATCGGTAACAAAATCGATTCCAAAGTCAATAACAAAATTGATAACAAAATCTATCAAAAACTCCATTACAAAATCGGTAATAAATTCGATAAAAAAATCGATAAAACTATTGATAACAAAAGCGATGGCAATATCGATAGCAAAATCGGTAAAAAAACCGATAAAAATACCGACAACAAAAGCGATAACAATATCTATAGAAAAATCGATAAAAATATTGATGACAAAAGCGACAAAAATATCGATAACAAAAGCGATAACAATATCGATAGAAAAATTGTTAAAACAATCAAGAAAAATATCGATAACTAAACCGATAAATAATCAATAATAAAATCAATAACAGAATCGATTACAAAATCGATAACAAAATCGATAAAAATATCGATCATTATATCGATAAGTTCCGAAAATATCGATAGCAAAATCAATAACAACATCGATACAAATTTCGATAACAAAATCGGTGAAAATATCGGTAACAAAACCAATAAAAATATCGATGGCAAAATCGATTAAAATATCGGCAACAAAATCTATAAAAATATCGATAACAAAATCGATAACAAAATCGATAAAAATATCGATAACAAAACCAAACAGATCCACATTAACTGAAACTTTCATATGTACGTATATATGCATTTACATATCGTCGTCTCAGAAAACGGATGTCGAATGTTACAAAACACGGTTTTGAGAAAATTGACTTTGAAGTTTATGGTCGAATTAATCCGAAACTGTACGGTAGATTTTTGTAACTTTAGAAGGAGACGTAGCTGGTGTTATTAGTTTTGATTTCCCATATTTTTACATTTAATATCTCTTAACGTTAATGAGAAAATTTACTTTTCATTCCGTATACATTTGTCGTAAGTAGCGTTTACTCACCACTTTGTTTTGTCCACAGAACATACGACAATAGTAAAGTATCTATTTCAACGACGATGGTATAATTTGATGAAAAAAACAGACATATTTATTAAATAATGATTACTTATTAGAAAAAACGTAATCATGTATTTAATAAAAAAAATCTGTACATCTCTTATGCTGTAAATATGTTACGAACATACGTTTTCTTTATATAAAAACAAAAAACAATACTTAAATTCAGTCTTTTGTACATTTTTATCTCTTTCATTTCATTGGAGACTCAGTGCAAGCTAAAATTTAAAAATTTAAAATTTTAAAATTAGTTACTTAGTTAATTTTCAATTTTAATTGTATCGTTATAGTAGAGGACCATCCAATTGTCGTAAGTTCAAAGTTTTGCGATACATACGACAAATGTTTTATGATTAAAAAAAGATTACATTTGTATGGGAATTTGTCGTATGTGCCACATACGACAAACGTTTTATGATTAAAAAAAAGGTACGTTTGTATGGGAATTTGTCGTATGTGACGCATTTTCAGCACATACAACAAAAGGCATACCCAATCATTAATAACGGGTGATTTTTTAAGAGCTTGATAACTTTTTTTTTAAAAAAAATGCATAAAATTTGCAAAATCTCATCGGTTCTTTATTTGAAACGTTAGATTGGTCCATGACATTTACTTTTTGAAGATAATTTCATTTAAATGTTGACCGCGGCTGCGTCTTAGGTGGTCCATTCGGAAAGTCCAATTTTGGGCAACTTTTTCGAGCATTTCGGCCGGAATAGCCCGAATTTCTTCGGAAATGTTGTCTTCCAAAGCTGGAATAGTTGCTGGCTTATTTCTGTAGACTTTAGACTTGACGTAGCCCCACAAAAAATAGTCTAAAGGCGTCAAATCGCATGATCTTGGTGGCCAACTTACCGGTCCATTTCTTGAGATGAATTGTTCTCCGAAGTTTTCCCTCAAAATGGCCATAGAATCGCGAGCTGTGTGGCATGTAGCGCCATCTTGTTGAAACCACATGTCAACCAAGTTCAGTTCTTCCATTTTTGGCAACAAAAAGTTTGTTAGCATCGAACGATAGCGATCGCCATTCACCGTAACGTTGCGTCCAACAGCATCTTTGAAAAAATACGGTCCAATGATTCCACCAGCGTACAAACCACACCAAACAGTGCATTTTTCGGGATGCATGGGCAGTTCTTGAACGGCTTCTGGTTGCTCTTCACTCCAAATGCGGCAATTTTGCTTATTTACGAAGCCATTCAACCAGAAATGAGCCTCATCGCTGAACAAAATTTGTCGATAAAAAAGCGGATTTTCTGCCAACTTTTCTAGGGCCCATTCACTGAAAATTCGACGTTGTGGCAGATCGTTCGGCTTCAGTTCTTGCACGAGCTGTATTTTATACGGTTTTACACCAAGATCTTTGCGTAAAATCTTCCATGTGGTCGAATAACACAAACCCAATTGCTGCGAACGGCGACGAATCGACATTTCACGGTCTTCAGCAACACTCTCAGAAACAGACGCAATATTCTCTTCTGTACGCACTGTACGCATTCGTGTGGTTGGTTTAATGTCCAATAAAGTAAACTGAGTGCGAAACTTGGTCACAATCGCATTAATTGTTTGCTCACTTGGTCGATTATGTAGACCATAAATCGGACGTAAAGCGCGAAACACATTTCGAACCGAACACTGATTTTGGTAATAAAATTCAATGATTTGCAAGCGTTGCTCGTTAGTAAGTCTATTCATGATGAAATTTCAAAGCATACTGAGCATCTTTCTCTTTGACACCATGTCTGAAATCCCACGTGATCTGTCAAATACTAATGCATGAAAATCCTAACCTCAAAAAAATCACCCGTTATTATGTAACATACGACAAAATGCGCACGAAATATCTCAAAAGCTAATGGAGATATAAAAAAAATGGATTGCAGAAATCGAAAGAGCATGTCCAACTTAGTAAATCTGCATCAAAATCCCAAAATCGTGATTTTGCACATTCGTCATCCGTTTTCTGAGGCGACGATATGTACATACGCTGCGATCAAAAGCCGCATTACATACGCATACATACTTTTTGTCTCCTTCCCACACTTCCAACACATGCACGTGTTTGCAAAATGATGACGAGTGATTTTGTATGGAAAATCATTTATGCCCATATATTTGAATAAAATAAACATATATAGAAGATATCAACCAATACTTCCCATATACCAAACGAAAGGAAAACTCGTGAATTTTTTATTAAAGAAAACAAAAACAAAATCATTCCAGCGGTTTTCGAGCATTTTGGTAATGAAAAAAATTTGCAAATTTTTTCAACAATTTTTTGCCTTAAAATGCTCAATATTTGTTAAATTTATATAAAATTTGTACCCGATAATATTTCTACTGCTCCAAAGAACCTATATTCCGAAAATGAAAGTTATATATACCAACAATAAGTTGCTAGAGCACTTTAAAGGCTCAAAATTGACCCCAAAATAAGGCAATGTTTACCGTTGTTTTTACGACAGAAACCGAATTGGTTATTTACAAAAATGAATCTGTCGACAGGTTTGGAATATTATCTTTGAAACGCCACACTTTTCTTTGAAATCGCTTTATTAGTTCTCGTGCAATAAGCGTTTTTGTGAAGCTCTAAAAATTACAACTACAACATTTGAACATAGCCCCCATACCTTAAGGTAAGACGTATTCTACGTCAAAAAATAAACAATGCTTCATAGATTGAAATTTGTTTTTTTAAGTCTTACTTCATAAAGCTCTTTAAATATATTTAAAAAAAAATGAGGCCAAAAGAGTTTTGGTAGAGACTTACAACACAAAAATAAATTTAAGGCGCAGCGAAGCACGCCGCACAGTGTATCATTTCCATATTCTAGAGAAGATTAATTCCATTATTTTGTGTCGCCAAATTTGAAAACAACGTCAATAATGTTTTTAGAAATACCTGATAAATACGAAACAATGACAACTAAACAATTTTAATCAAAGTGTATGGCGTGACGGGGTTTGATTTGGAAAATTACCGAGCACAATAATATTTAAACTTTTATATTTGAAACCGAATCTCAATGTTTATTTTGTCGTTGTTATGTGATTTATGCAACAATTACTAAAATACCATTTTGGTCTTATTTGCTTGGGTATGTTCTTTTTAATGAATATACATTTTTGGGATTTTAGTAAACTAGGACTGAGTATTCCATGTTAAAGTAAAACGATGTTAACTTAAATTTATTTTTAGCAATTTATTAATTTCATTAGACCCGCAAACTCATTATTTCAGTTATATAATTCGCCTATCTTATAACGTACCTTGGGCGAAATTTCATTGATCTATCTTCAATAGATTTCGAATTACAGAATTAAAAGCAGCTAGATGGGTAAAATCTTACACTGTGCGCCGGGTAATTGCTAGTATATGTATGTATATGGGGCGCTCCATACAAAAAGTACGGGGTTCACAATTCATGTGTTTGCTTTGTTTCTAATTTTTAGGGTTGATGCATAAACATAAATAATAAATAAATATTAAATTTGAGCTTGATTAATACATTCTTAAAAACGTAACAGAACAAACACAAAAACAAATCGATTTAATTGTTTTCCAAATATCTCGAGAACGGAGCGAGGAAAAAATTTAAAAAAAATCACACGTACGCACATCAAAATTCTCTATGAAAAGAAATATTTAAAAAAAATATGTGCTTGAAAAATTTTCCACATACACATTTTTTGATAAAAAAATAGTTTTTGAAAATATGCCATCTCAAAAACAAAAAAATAAAAAAAAATCACAATTGTAGCTCTGAGTATTGCGCAATTTTTAAGTATAGTATTATGGGTTGCACTCTAAAGTAATTTGAGTTATGAATTTTTTTACACCAAAGTTGGGTAAAGTGAGTACATTACAAATTTAAAAATTTTTCAAATTTTTTTTTAGATTATATTTTCATTCCATCGTAATATACATAATTCAAATGCCAAGTTCCTTTTAAAACAAACGTAAATCTGTTGTATATCGTTACAACTGAATTTCTAACAGATTTCGCTAAAAATTTTATATTTTTTTAACCATTTATATGCGCGTGATTTTTTTTTTTTTATTTCTTAAATTTAAATGGCTTTTGAACCAAAAATATCTATTTTCTATACTCATATCCTTTGGTTCATCGATATAAAAGATAATGAAAATAACATTTATGATATTGTGAATAAAATATAAGAATGGGACATTTTCTCCTCCTAAGCTGTTTGGCGGCTCAAAGAACTTCAAAACACAAGCAGCTGTCGTCTTGCAATCAGGGCGCATATCGCTTCAGTAAATATTGATTTTCATGCTGTTACCTTTTAGGCCACCTGAATTAATAATGAAGAACGGATGTACAAAAATGGTGAGAAAATCTTTGCAAAAAATTTATTTATTGTCATTTTCGACAAGCCTTGAAGCCTTGAAAGTCTATGCCAGTTAGCGCAATCATATCGATTTACTTCAAGGATGAATGGGTACACGACAACAGCCAGACAGACAGACAGGCCTGGCGTATACGTGATTATTGCTAAGTGGGAAGTTATTGTAGTAGGCAAGTGAATAACGGTGTTTTTGCAATAACAAAAAACCGACAAAAAAAAAACAAAAATTACACAAAGATATCCTTGAAAAATATTTGATGCTTTTAGTTTGATGTCGTTGTGTGCTTTTTTGGTTGCTTGCTGGTTACCATTGTTTTGCAATCAGTGCAAGCTGAGAGAAATAAATGAAATTCAAAAATAGACACATTGAATGATTGTAACTTGTTTGTCACAACTCGACTAATATTCTTCATTCATTTCTGGTGTCATTATGCGCCTGTCTGATTATATCCCAAATGGGTATATGTGCATTTTGCTGGTAAAGAAGATATTAAATAAACAAACTGATAAGACGAGAAGAAAGAGAACAAAATAATTTTTGAGATTTATTTTCTAACTGAAATATCTATTTCGATTCTAAGATATTAAGAAATGATCAGAATTTCCTTTTTAATACTCTATCCTTCTTTTCACATGGCATTCCTATTCTTCACTTATTTATGTACTTTATTTATTTAGGTGGCTACTACTCCATTGAACAAACAAAAAGTCGCCTTCGTATAATTGCTCTGAATACAAATTTCATGCGTCACGATCACAAATCCCAGCCTAGCCATTTGGCAGCTGTGCGACAGCGCACTCCGAATGGTGCAGGTGGCAATGGCGATTCAGAGTATAAGACGTATTACTACCATCATGGTTCGATACATCAACATCACGGACATTCTTCCAGTGACTGGATGTCGCATGGTGGTGGCTATGGTGGCTATGGCGGTGGACATCATCGCGGCATGAACGCGATTCCGGCGTTAAGCGTAGGCGATGGGGGTGGGCGAGTGAGTGCTTTATCTGAATACGAGACCCAGGATGCTGAGAAGCAATGGGTGTGGCTGGAAGAGGTGCTCATCAAGTCGAAAGATAATAAAGAGACTGTAAGTTTACACTTTTTGGCTTTTAAACTGTAATATGTACAAGCATAAATTTATGCACTTACATGTATATATATATATATATGTATATGTAGATCTATTGATAGGCACATATTAATTACGTAATTACAACATTATGAAATTCTCAACAAATGTGGGAAATTAAATTCTCTACATATTTGTATTTAACCATTTTTTACGAAAAATGCAGAATAAGCTTGCAAATAGCAAAAAAAAACCAAAAACAAACTTAAATCCAAGATGGCGGAATGTTGCCAAATGAAATTTAGGGGCAAGACCGTGGATTCATGATCTACGCGTCAAATAGAAGTAAACTGCATCAAAAGATTGCTGTTAAAATTTTTTTTAAGAAAAAGTCTAAGTCTGGCAGCCTGGTGTTTGCCAGCAATACAATTTAAAAACTCAAAACTCAAACTCACACACACATTCTCATTTTCAATCTCAAACAACAACAATAGTGTACAATTTAATTTTTATACCCGAGCGCACTTTTTTATTTATTTCGTGAAGTCAATGAAACAAGGTTCTTACTGACTACTGAAAGCGATTAACTTACATTTTTGTCGAGTGTTGTTAGTTATCTCGAAAATAACTTTCAGTTTAATAACAATAAATTCCAATATAACTTACAACTCCTTTTTTCTTAATTTACTGACTCTGTAAAAGAGTTTTGCGTACAAGTCACAGAGTTAGATACTCTTTTTAGCGAATTCTTAGTCTTTCACAGTTTTTGCGTAGTTGAAAAATTATTTAAGCCATGAGGAACTATAGATGAACTCCTTAAATATTAGTACTTTTTTACAGTATGAGAGGATCTTAAGAATAAAGTTTGTTTCCTGGCGCAAAGAGAGAAACCGAGTTCTAATTAAAATTTTTGAAAGTGAACATCAAATTAAAAGTTATTTTGAAATGAAATGTATAGAATTCTTTGACTATTTAAACACTGAAAATGGGAATGATCCCATTATTGCTATTCAAAAATTTCATAAATATAAAATAATTTATTGGCTCCTGTGTACGATGATATGTACACTCATGTTAAAATGAATAACATTTTTATATTTTATGAACTAATAGTGAACCCGTATGGCGTTTTTGTTTAAAATATTTTTTTTATAAAAAAAGGTATTTTTTCCTTTTAAATGATTTTTCTCAGGTTTATACATACGAAGTATGCAAATTGCATATCAGAAGAAAGCGGGTTTAATCACGTTTACGACGATATAAATATTTTAAAAAGCAGTTTAAACTTGTTTGAAATATAAGGTTTTTAATTTTTCGAACCTTTAACCCCTTTATAGCACCTGTAACATAGAAAAAGTTATATATCGTTGAAATAAGTGAAAAAGGCGTACCACGACTATGTTTTTACTTTTTTTAGTAGTTTACATACAGTAATTAAAATTAATTTTTTACCAAAGGTCAAATTTCGAACTTCGAAGGCCCATATCTCGATTTCGGAGGTTAACTTCGAAAAACGGAGAAATTACTGTTATACCTATGACTCAATCTCTTAAAAAAAGTTGGTTTGGTCCAATACCCAGAAAAAAAAGTTGAAAATATTTTGCAGAGGGTTGCCACCTTGTTACAATGTTAGATTCAATATAAGCAACAACATAACAACATATATCGTAATTGCTTTGAAGAAACTTTATTTCCAAGCTGCATATAGGAGTGTTGCCACCTGATTTGATATTTATATTCATATTGAATTAAGAGTACTAGATAATTTAAATATTTATACACAGCACAAGTGGCAGACGAAAAGGTTTGACGAGGTTTTGGTTAAAAATAATTTGAGCAGGATTTCCATCTGTTTGAAAAGTCGAATTGTATTAAATTATATAAAATATTGGAATATTGGTGTCAAACAAAGGAGTTTTAAGAAAAATATCGTCTCAGAATCTATAACATTAAAGAGGGTTTCCACCTGTGTAAAAGGTTAAATACAAATTATTTACTAATTCAAATAAATTATTAAAATATGGGTATAAATTGATATTCGTTAGAAATATTTTCTTCTTAATTTTATTTAAGAGGGTTGCCATATGATTTAGAAACTAAATTCAACTTGAATTAAGGGAATCACATATACAATTTAAATATGTGTGTCAGTCGAAAAAAGTTTAACAAAGTTTTGGTTTTAAAATATTTTGAATAGGGTTGACACCTGTTTCAAAATAAGAATTTAATTATAGTATGCATAAGTTAAATGAAATATTAAAACATGACGTGAACCGAAGGTGGTAGGTGTCTTTAGTTTGCATATACATAATATTAAATATGGTAAAGTGAATCTGTATTTAGGAGCTTTGTTACGTATTTAAAAAATAAAGTTTAACTTAATTCATCAATCACATGAAATATGTATCACAATATTGGAAGCAAGCTGGTACTTTTGATTGAAATTAATGTGGATCTGCTTCTTTATTGCTAAGTATTAATATTTTGCAATTCATATTGATTTATTAGATCCAATTCAATGCAATCAAAACGAATATTTCATGTACCGTGTTTAACTAGAATGTGATCTTAATAATATCACGTATTCTACGTTTAAGTTTGGCGGTCAAGGCGAAGGCGCTGAACGGATCCGTTTTCTGTTTTCTAGAAGGCGATCTAGTTTTTCCATACACCCACAATGTTTCTGGGTCATCTTGAACCTAATTATTATTTAGCAAACTGTAAAGAATCTGCATCGGATAATATTGGCCACCGTGCTTACTCAACAATTTTTCAAAAAGTGACAAAAAGAAACCCATAATATTGTGTTATTATTCTGACAACAGCTTTCTTTATATTAAAAGCATTTCATCCTTAGATGCTGAGTCATGAATGCTATTTTAACCCCCAAAAGCCCTTATGGTTAAAATTCTACCCATGTATTCTTTATTCATTTAGTACAACGGTTTCTGCTCTGATTGGTTTTGCAGCAAGTTTTATATACACAAAATGCTTATCAAATCAATCTTTATATTCTTAACGCAGTCAATATACTAACCTAAGTACGCTGCTCGACATCTGGGCTCGAATTGTAACATCCATTCACGGATCGAAATCCATACAAAAAAAAAATTACGTGATACCGTCAGTCGTATAAGATTTATCCCATATAAAGGTATGTTCACGTATGTCATAATCCGAAAAATATGTTTTAACGTGACGAGTAATACGATATCGTATGTGACGATTCGAGCCCAGGACACCAGGGCATGAATCACGTATGACGACAATCGTCTGAACGATATCGTGTCAAGATTGTCTTGCCTCATGGAAACGAAAAATTGTCTGATCGATTGTGTGATACCGTCAACTCGATTCCAGTTTTGCTTCACTTAACAGTAACAGTAACACATAGCAGCAACACATATGCATAAATCATTGTTTTGGTGACGTCGTTTTGTCAGTATCGTTTGAACGACAATCGTTTCAAAGTTACGTGATTCATGCCCAGAGTATACATGCAAAAGCTCTCGATTAAAAGCAAAGAGGAAAGGGGAGAACGAAAAATTACACTGAAAATGGCACAGTGCCGAAACCGGTTTGTCTCCAAACCAAACTTGAGAAGAGATGACGGAAATTCGTTTCAAAATAAATCAGGAAAGATATAGTTTACGACAATATTACATCAGCCGAAACACCAATAATGCACGCAATCATAGTATATTCTTTGCAGGGGCGCACCCAGGAATATATTTTAGGGGGGGTTTTACATTTCTGAAGATATATCATCGGAAAATACTGAAAAATTTCTTCAGATAATGCGCTCTTTAAAATGTATTTATGCAAGTTTTATGTACAGTATGTAATAAATAAATAAACGTTTTAAAATTCACAAACTGCACTTTATTTACATAAGATTAACAGAGCCCAAACACTTTTAACCGACTTCAATAAAAGGGGAGATTATCAATTCGCCGGAATACATAACTTTGGACCACGTGAACTGATTTCAATAATCTTTTTTTTTATTGGAAAGATGGTACCTCAAGTTTCGCCCCGTAATTTGGTTTAGAGATCCGATGATTAGATCATGAAGAAATTAACGGTACCCCTAAATTTGAATATAAGAATTGAAGCCGGTTGTGTTCGTTCCTTCAAAACTACTTGTTTAACAAAAAGTTCTATAAACTCAAGATGCGTTCAACTTTCAAAAGTACCTAATAAAAAATATTAAAAAAGACTCAGTAAAAATAAATTTATCGATTGCATGAATTTTTGCATTTTTATATTCCTTTCGATTTCTGGTTTCTGGCTTTCGATACAGATGGTGATTTTTCACGATTTCTAAATTTTTTTAATATTTCGAATACCGAAAAAAGTAACTGAACTCTCAAGAAAAACGAAAAATTTTATAAAACGACGGACGAGAAATGGAAAAGAAATTTTCTCTACCAAAATTTCTTAAATCAGTTTGCAGCTCTCAAGAAAAAAATGCTCGTATATTCGTTTCCTCATGAAAATTTACAGCAAAAGCAAAGCGCTTTTTCAAGCAACACAAATTATAATAAATATTTATTATAATTTCCTTGAGAGCTGGATTCTTAGCGCTTGTGTGCGCTAATGATTCTTTGTTCAAAGTATTTCTACAGTGAAAGTATATATTTTAGGTCGATTTTAAGCGGTCGTTATTCATATACCCACATATATATACTTTTCATATCAATTCAAATATATTTAGCTGATTCGCTTGAAACGTTTTTTATCGGGGGTTTTTGTAGTTGTTGATTACGAATCTGAAATCAGATTTTAAAAATTCAAAATGGTGGATCCAAATTGGATCTACCATTTACGGTGGAAGAATGAATGAAAGTGAGAATCATTTAATCATATGAACAAAACACTGCTTATGCCAACTGCTATACTTGTGTGCACATTTTTACATATTTATTAAATAAAAAAACACAATGTTAAACACAAATGCAGGTGAAAAAAATTAACTTCTATTCATCGAACAGCATTTACCGAAAGTCTAAGTGAGAATATGTGCGTCGAAGACTCGAGTCGTGTTTTTCAAACGAAAAATTCGTCTGCATAACACCTACTTGAATCACATACGCAAAGTCGTGATTACAAAAAAACATGTTTCGACACGCAGAAATCAAAAAAAAATATTGTATGCGGAGTAAAAAAGTGATGCGACTATCCATTCATATTACAACGTGCAACAAAAACCGAATAATTTCAAAACACACGAAACAACATACTCCCGAAACTAGGGACCAAATATAGTAAAACTACGTTTTCAGTTTTTCTCTCCGACGTCAATATCTTCTTTTCAAGGTCCCTGAATCAGCAACGTAATTAAAAAAACATCACATTTTTTTGGCGCACAAGGACAAACAGGTTTTAATAATATCCTCTTAAATATTTTTTTATTCTAAACTAATAAAATTAAAAGAAAAATTGCAATACTCTTTCGTTCCGGTGTACGAAACCAATTCATTTTCTTTCAAATTTACAGAATTTTCTCTTTTATTTGACACCCATATTGTTACTCTACATTGCCCCAATTTTTTTATTTCTGAAATTTCAAAATCTTAAACAACGACATGGACATAATGCAGCGAATTAAAATACAGCGGCTCTTCCGAATGGACACCGACGCTCCAGCTCTGAACCCGCCGGTGGTAGCAGAGGCCCCCACTGCGATGGAAAGATCAGGTGGAGAAGGACTTGGCTTCACTTGGTGTTTCCAATTGGCGTCAGTTGGCACAGAAGAGGAACGACTGGCGAGCTTTACTGAACTCGGCCAAAATCGCTTAGGCGGTTACAGCGCCAAATAGGAAGAGAAGAAGAAGAAGATATTACTGCTTGCTTTAAAATCGAACGTACGTACATTTCATGTGAGCAACATTCTCATCTCGTCTGCGTAACTCATACGCCATGTACATTGTACTATAAATGATTATTAAGGTAATATGGTGTTCATTAAATGAAAAAAATCGCATAACTTGCTCGGCTATACACATACAAACATATGAATATCAACTACATATTATTCCATTTTTAAATAATAATCGCAACATTTAAAATGCAAATATTAATTATTATTTTATTAACCTTTGCAAATTTGTTACGTAATTAAGTAAATACAGTTTTTTCCTGATTTTCATTGAATTTTAAATAATCGTAGTGCGTATATAGTCGTGCTTTTTTGCCAGCGATACGTATGTACGTACGTACATAGGTTATTGTGTGTATGTGTGGTATGCGAGGTGCAGCATACGATTAACTCTATTGTTTTTTATATTTGCGCAAATATTTACTTTAATATATGCACTTGAGCTAGTGTATTTTAAAAAGCAAAAAAAAAATCAAAAACGCAGACCAGTTGATATAAATAAATAAAGTATTTTATTTACTCTGCCATCAAATGTCAAGTTGGGCTTCAGCGCCAGTCAAGGGTCTACTGAATGCAGTACATATTTCACTGATTATTATTTTTTTTCACTTGCATGCGATTTGTAGATGCTGAAAAAATTCCTTAAATGCAAATTGATTTAAATAAAATGCCAGTTGTATTTAATATTTGCTATTTTTTATATATATTGAATGCGTGCTTTACAGACCAACTAAAAAAAACGTTGCGTTAAATAGATAAGTATCTAAATATGCCAGAAAATTGGGATTTTAAAAACGAGGTAGCATTTTCTCTTGAATCTCTTCTAGTATCCCTCAAACTACTAGTTACAGAGTTATTTTTAAAGCGCAACAAATAGGTCAAAGTAACCCTATTTTTGTTAACGGCCGTTATTTTGTTAATATATCCATTGGTTATTGCAGAACAAAGATCACTGAGTACCTAACCGTGAATGCCCAAGATACCTTGCTAGTAGTTCATAATCCTTAATTTCGAACTGCTTACCCTAAGGGTTTCAAATAAGGATGATTAAAAATATGCTGATGCTTCACTGGTCTAGGCCAGGCAATCACAAAATATTTTACTGAAAGTTTGAACGTTTTCGAAGTGGGGGGAGGGGGTTGTATGTAGGTATGCACACAGTGGTCAAAAAATTATAGCGAACCACTTTTTGCTAAGTTTTAACATATTATTTTTGTGCTTATTTAATGTTGGTTATTTTTTTTTATAAAATTCATTTTTTAACAAAACCCGTGTAAATCCAAATTTCGAACTTTGTGCAATATTAAAAAAACAAAATCTGTAACTAATTGCGAACCAAGGAATCCCTAGTCTGAGCTGTCTGCAGCAGAAAGGCCCTTTGAACTTGGTCCTTCCATTTTGTTCGTGCACGACTTACTTTCGTTGTTCATTCATAGTTCCGCCGAGTCCAAGGATCTTTTCAATACACTGCCCTAAGCGAGCGCAATCGTTGTATTTACAAGCGTAAAAATATGTCCCATATCCTTAACCTATTTCGTTAAAATGCTCGTACAGCTCGTCATTCTAATTTGTTCTGAGTTGAATGTTGTGCTCAATGCCTCTCTACATTGCCGTGTTAGTGTTGCGAGGATCCCATACTTAGATATGGAGTTCTATATTCTCTTCGGGCTATTAAAAGCGGCTTTATAATCGACAAAAAAATGGTGTTTGTCAATTTTCTTATCTAGTCTACTTTTCAGGATTCGACGAACTGCGAAGATCAGGAAAATGGTGGGCTTACCAGATCTGAAGCGAGACTGATAAGTTCCAATCATTTGGTTCATGAAGGGAAGTTTTGTAGCCGATATTTTCTATGCTCAGAAAGCCTTGTCGTTTTTAAGCTGCCTTATTTCTCTTCTCACCATATATTGGTCGACGGTTGGACTCTATAGCAGACAGATATAACTTAGCAGTCGTTTTTAGCTGCCGAATATATATTTCATATATTTCTTACTTATAGTTTTCAATAAAAGCAGCTGACGGAGAAAACTGAAACACAGTGGTCGCAGACAGTCTCAAAACTTGTATAAATATAAACATAAAATAAGAAAGAGCAAACAAATAGAAGCAAATCAGGCAAAATGAGTTTAAGTACCAAAATCGAAGAGCAAAAGTAAGCAATAAAAACGACAATAGTTGCTTTAATATAACAAAAACAAACACCATAAACAACCATCGATACCAAATGCTGATAAAGCGAAATAAATAATAAATTTTTTGATGAAGACCTGCAAAAGGACAAAAGCTGAAACTGCAATTACATACACCATGAATGGCGCGAATGCAACAAAAACCCCAATTCGCTGGCAATAGCAATGGTGGGAACAAGAGTAATGGCGATGGCGGTAGGAAAAACTTGCTTTCTACTTGAAATCGTTCATTAAACTTTCGCTTGTTAGTTCCAAATTGAAACTTTTCTTTCGAAGTGAAATCAAGCTAGTGAAAATGGTTAAGTAAACCGCAAGGAAAACAACAATTACACAAGTGTTTGCCAAGAATAGCAAAAAATTGGCAAAGAGAATGCTTGGAATAGCGGAAATGGCGGAATTCGCGACGCCCAAAAGTATCAGATAGCAAGTAGCATAAAACACCCGCATTCTAGGGATGTTGTGAATGTGGAATTTTAGACATCTGCGGATGCGAATGCGGATATCAAGTAATTTTAAGAAATAATTTAGGTAAATGATAAAATTTAAAAGTAAGTAATTTTTAATAATGGTTATTTATATAAAATGGAGCCTTTCGCATTCCAGCCTGTTTCTTAAAGGGTCCTAAATAGGGATGGCAGTGATTAATCATTTGATTAAATTAATCGATTATTTTTGTTCAATTTACGATTTAATTCTATAGTCATTTTTTGTTTCAATAATCGATTGTCAATCGATAAATTGTAGAATAATCTTAAAAATAAAGAATTGCAAAAATTGCTCAAGTTCAGAGCATGCAATCGTGTAAATAGTTGTGCATATAAGCCCATTGTAAAGGCTAAAGGCTAATTAGCAAGAGAATTAAAAATATTTTATGGAAAAATTTTTTGTGAATACTCACTGTTAAAAATGCTTTGAAACATTTGATTAATCGATTATTTCTCAAAATTGTAATTATGTTTTTGTTTTGGCTTGTGATTAGTAATGTGATTAATCGATTATTTAATTTTTTGTTTGCCATCCCTAGTCGTAAATCAAACCGTACAACTGAATAACTGCTCGATCGGAACACTTGCTACATAGTGGAGACGACAAATGTCTGCGTGCGAAACTTGACAATGTTTTAAATTCGTTCCGACAGATGAACATCCAGTTGAAAGGAATTTTAATTAAATATATTAATTATTTCTTATTGTGGCACAAGAATAAT
Organism: Rhagoletis pomonella; assembly: GCF_013731165.1. Taxonomy (NCBI): domain Eukaryota; kingdom Metazoa; phylum Arthropoda; class Insecta; order Diptera; family Tephritidae; genus Rhagoletis; species Rhagoletis pomonella. The sequence continues at coordinate 24,783,171 of NW_023458564.1, forward strand.
TCCTTTTCGAAAATAGCATCGAGGCTCTTAATGTCGATCGAATTGGCTTGACTTCGACAATTATCGAAGTTGGCTATAATTTGTCAGATATACGTTTTGTCGGTGCATTAGCACAACACTCGCATTCACAAAAGCTCCGCATAGATTATTGCGAATGCGAATGTTTAAACTAATGACGAAAGTCCGCGGTTGCGAATGCGAATACGAACAACCCTGAAATATATATGTATGCATATGTACATACATATGTACATACATACATTTATATATTGGCAATTGTTTGTTATGCTTGTTTTCCGTTTTTGTTTTTTATAAGTATTTTTTTAGCTGAACTGTGGCGCAAACAAGTAATGAGAAAAATTGAGAGTTTCGCCAAGGAGAAAGAAACTAAGATTTCAACAGACCAGAGGAAAGGCTGGAATGAGATAGTAAACACCAAAATAAAATAAAAAATAGAGTTTCAAACACACAGACAGATAGCAAAAATAAAATAAGAAAGCAATATTAAAAACCCAATTGTTTTTTTTTTTGGGGAAAAATGTAAACCAAGGACCGGAGTTTTTCTCTGCTCTCACCATTTTTCCACTTTTGCAGTGGCTGCGCTGATGTTTTATAACGTTTTCGAAGTGAAAATGCAACGTTTTTTTTTTACGTATTTCATGCAGGCAGAAATGATACATTATGAAAGTGCAGCCGAAGAAGAAATAACACTTAACATTTTTTTAGAGAAGGGATATTGATATTTATTAAAAGCTAAATTAATTAATAGAAACACACTCACAGTAAGATAAAAAAAATATATATTACTATAAATAGTGCTAAGATAATAAATGAGGAATACTCGTACCAAGGAACCTAAATTTAAATAAAGTTTACAGGTTAACAAATATACGTACATAAATTACCTCAAGGCAAAAAATTAAAATAAATAATATTCGGCCTTGTCATGAGTTTCGCTCGATGTTTCTTCATCTCCGCGTGACCAATTTCGGGAGAAAATTGAACTCATGATGAGGCTGATTACTTGAATTCTACTAAGTGGGGATCACGCAATTTGTACATTTATGCGAGAATGACACACGGACGGACGACAAGAAGTGGACGAACCTATTAGATACTTTAAAATGCAACCCTACGGACCTGATATACAAACATACCGCAACTTGACGAAAAAGACATAACGATTACTTGTTTGAAAACCGAAAGGACAGTTGCCATTTTACCTTCAAACGAATCGCACCTAGCTTTACCTATGTTTTAACAAATAATTTAAAATAAAGAAACATTATTAGTTACTAAGAACTAAACCTGTTTACTTGTTTCTCAGATTTATACAAATTTTTACATTTTCACAGGTACAGAGTGGTGTTGCTTATAAAGTTGTTATTGATCTGAACTCGTTATTTCTAGACAACACCACCCTGTGAGAGCCAAAATTACCAATCTGTACAAATCGTTTCACCCCTGAAATTAGTTTATTTCATCATATTCGCCAATATTTTAACCTCTTCATCCAGATATAACAATTTTGCTTACAGAAGCTCAATACCGACCAATGCAAGGTCATTAATCCCTGTGTAATTTCCTTTCTCGACGAAAATATCAACTACTTCGTTGGGAAGGACTTTGCTGTGTTCTGATACTTGCATGAGGTAAATCCGTTTCCAAGTTGCGAAAAGTATGAAAACCTTGCTATTATTTAGGTCAGAAAAAACTTACGAATCTTAGGTTAAGGGACCTTTTGGTTATACTGAATGTCTGAATCTAATACTATATCTAATGATGAACGAATACGAATATCGTCTGAAGTTGCAGTGAGCTCCACAAATAATGATAGATACTTCTAATTAAGGGCCTATAAATCATGAAATTTGCATGTCGAATTTTACATTTGCGGCACATTTATTAGCAAAACTTCCCAAAAAAATACTTTGTCCTGCATGCGATGCTAAAAATTATCGACTAAATAAATTAATTAAATTGCATATTTTGTGAATAGTTAATAGCAAACCAAAATACTCTTTGTTTTGATTTCAACCAAATAAAAAATTTAGGAAAGTAGAAATAAACTAAATTCAACTTATTTAATTATTAATAAAAGAAATTGGTCTGGCTCCCAATAAAGCATTTTTCAATTTACTCCACGGCATGGCCGAGAAGCCATTTTAAGACTTCAAACGAATATATAAACTAAATCAAAAATAAGCAATTGATTTTTCTTAAAATCGAGTAAAAGGTCTGAAATTTTGAGAATAAGCTATTATTCATATATAAGACCCATTGTTGTGTTCTGCAGAATTTTTTGAAAGCTTTGAAAATTTTCAAAAATATGTCATACATTTTTCAAATGAAAATATTTCCATTGTCTAAATTAAAATGAAAAAAAAATTTATTTTAATAAAAAAAAAACAATAATTTAGTGTATTAAAACTTTTTGCGCATATGTAATTGTAATTGCTGCAAAGTGACTAATTTCTTTTATTTAATTAGAATTAAAATAAAAACGAGAACAAACTTACCATTCGGGCCATATTTTTCTCCATATTTGCAGTCTGTACACGAAGATGCAAACAAATTCATGCACATTTTTGCATTCTGCAATACTTTTAAAAATCTTTAAAAATATGTTTAAAACTTTATAATAACAACCCACCATGCAAAACATGTGAAATAGGCAACAATCGTCATTCGCAATAAATTGGCGACTCACCGATTTATTGCCGTGGTGACAAATCAGCAACAGCATTTCGCTCATGTAAATTTTGGGATAAGTCAGTTATCAAAAATGCCCAAACTTATAAATATCGCGTCAACAGTATTATCCAAATGCGCCTAATTTATACCAAAGACAGGATTGAAAAAAAGGAAGACCTATAGCGAAAGAAAGAATTAATTATGTTTCTAAGTTCCAATTTTGTACACAAAAAATTGACGAAGTATTAAAAATAATAAAGTTATTCCAAATATCGCCTGAAGCGACAAGGAAACGACTAATTCAGGTTATAAGAAAACGACTCCCCCAGGCGGGTGGCCTTCGGCGGACGTTTTAGAGTGACTGGTAATAAGAAATCGATACGATCGCGATATTAGTAATATCATATTACCGGCGATAAATTTGTTTCCGAGGACGACACGTTTTCCAACTGCCGGCAACGAAAATTGTTTGGTGGGAATATTTCCAGTGTCGAAATCCAAAGAACAATCATCTACTATTTTTCAAGTTCTTGTGCATATATACCATTTGAGAGTAAATACTATTAAGTTTTATGAGACTATTTAATGCAACTCAGGTCAAATAGGCACTGTTTTGACCAAAATAAGCAACTCTAAAAAATAGGTGATCTCAGCTGTGGCTCAGGCGGACGTCTATTGCTAGGATATCTCACTTGTATTTGTACACAATGCCGATGGCCACTTAAAATATTTTTCGATTTGTAACTTTTAACAAGAATAGTCCCTCGATTTTTTGAAACCCGCTTTGAATCGCTGTGCATCCATTTAAACACTTCTCTAACAACTAAAATTTGGAATAGGGAAGCTCTTAGGAGCATCTCGAGAAGTACCGTGCGATGTAAAACCAAATTTTAGTTGGTCGGTTCACCAATTGTAACAGAGTTGTAAGTCCATCCACAAATAAGTGGTGCCAGACTTGTAACAAATGTATTTGTCCTGATCACCAGGCTGCGGTAGGCACTCAGTGTTACGAAAACTGATAGTATTTTAAGTAATATATCGGTTTAAGAAGAAAATGTGAGACATTGATCAAAGAAGTAAAATCATTCTTATATTTTCTGTTATATAACTAAATTATTTATTTTTCCAAATTCCTACTTGCTATAAAAAAATGAAGTTGGCGATCGTAAACGTAATAGACAAGCATATATTTTAACTATCAAAGCATTTCATATTATCGTCATTTACGGCTCATTTGTAATTTATAAGCAAATAATGCTGAAATCAAGTAATTTCGCTTATGTGCACATAAATGATCAGAATGAAAAAGAAAATAAATAAATCGATTGTGAGATCAGCAAAATAAACGATCGATGAAACTAGGTGGAGTTTCGAAGCCACAAGAAAAATAAAAACTTAAAAAAAATGTAAATATTTATGTAATATTTTAGACACTTCTTACCTCAGTAGCTGCCGTAGCCGAGTGGCGTATTCGACTTCCAACTTGTTGGTCACTGGCTCCAACCCAGTTGCACATTGCACGGACGCTATTTCTTCTTTTTTGTTTTGTATTTCTAGATTTTAGTTATAGTTTTGTAAAGCGATGTACGTCAGAGAACGCTCGTAAAATATATCTGTGTAATAAATTATGCAACTGGTAGCGTATTAGCTATAAGGTGAGGCATTTCTTTGTACATTACCAAACATTCCATTTTCACACCGGGTACATATTTACATAGATATGTATGTATGTAAGAGAATGAATTCGGACCTGATGAAGGCACACTATGCGTGCTGCAAATTTTGGTTTGCAACAAAGTTGACTTCCGCTATATTTTCCAAGCTGTTAGCTACCTTACCTGTGCATGTATGTAAATGCGCATATGCATCCAAGTGTGTGCAGGTATTTGTTTCGATGGGACACCTACTTGTGTTCTAGTACGTGGGTTGTGATAACAAACATGCCATCGAAGTCATCGCGTTAATGTCTTCTGAAGTGCATGACAAAGATGAGGCTGCGGTTATGTAACGAATGCGACAAGTGAAGGCGGTAACTGCTGATTATAAATACATATATATACATACACTTTTCCATGTCCCGAAATCCCGGGACTATAGCTCCGCGACCCCGAAATTTTTACTGATTCATTTACAGAATGAAAGGGAAGTTGAAAACGAAGCAAAAAAAAATTCATTTGACTTGAAACACGAGAAATACAGAACACAGAAAATTTGGATTCAAAGTGAACTTGAGCCATTTGCACTTGGAGTGAATTTCAGGCCCTGCCTGAGTAACTGTACTTGTTCAAATATTTTGTGCAAGAACTGTGTAATAACGAAAAATCGTTTAGCAATTATAAACACATCAAGCTTGCACAGTGTGGCAGGGTTTTTCTTCATTTTACTTTGTTGGCCTTTTTTGGAAAAGGATTTTTGCAAATATGAGTAAAGGTTTTTGACAAGTAATATAGATATTTTAAAATAAAAATATTTAAACACCAAATTACGTACCCTTTTAGTAAGTGGCATTATGCTTGAAAAAGGCGAACCTACTGTAAAATGAAAAAAGTTGTGATGAAGTCGAAATACCGAAAAATCTCGGGATCCCGGGATTGTTAAAATTCTTCGGGATTAAATACCCTAGTACATGAATATATATCACTAGATATTCTTAGCATATCGCGTGGATGAAACAGCACATGCAGATACATACACATATGTATAAGGATATGTACATATGTACATGTGTATATCCTACTAAAGTCCTGTGGAATATTTATTTTCATCGGTTTTGCATGACTGCGTGCCAACCAAGGTTAACATAGTCACTCGCATACATATACATACATATGTACCTACGTATGTATATATTTAGTATGCGAATGCAAATGTGTTTACACACGTCGGTGAATGCGTTACGCTGCTTTAAGTACGCATTGCTAACAAGACCAGACAGACACACATTAACAATGTGACAGGCGACAAGTGGACGCCGCTTTACATCCACATACATATTTCGCAACAACAGAGCAAGTACCAAGCAACCAAAGATATCCACCTTAAATATTGCTACATATGTGCAATCAGCTGAATGGCAGTAACAAATGTATGTACATATGTACATACATAAATAGTTATATATGCATGTATGTATGTATGTACTCGTATCTAAATATGTTGCTTAATATCCCTGGTGAGTCTCAATTAGATCTATTGGCTTGTATTCATTAGCCTTTGACTAAATGCGTAATTTAGGTGCTTACGTATACGTACTATATCGTTTATGCCTTGTTTAATTTGCTGGCTGCATAACTTCGTTGTGTGCTCAATCGTCCATCTTCTATCTCCCTCTCACTATCACTTTCATCTCGCTTCTCTTCTAGATTATTCCATTTGGTTATCTATCAATTGTTTGCTAGGGGAATGCATTACGTATGTAAGCGTACACATATGTATATACAGATGTATGTATACACAACTTGTATATAAAATATGTAGAATAGGGTGTATCAAAAATGTTTGTTTGGGCTCTACACCATTAAAAGTTATTCTTACGTATATGGTACAATTCCACAGAGGCTCCGAAAATTGCTAGAGATAATAAGAAATTTTGCAGAAATCACCGATTATTTCACTCGAAACAAGGATCAATGTCCAATGTCTTCTACATAGAATTTCCCGAAGAGTTCCAGTTCAATTTATTGGTCTAAAATTAACAGAATTTAGTGAAGTCAATGCGATTTTTAGAATTATCCGCAAAACCCTTTAACAAAAACTAGCCAAGTTTATGACGCAATCAACATCTCTTGGCATACAAATGTTTTGGAGATGAAGAACCGAAAAAATTTAATTCGTGACGCACCCTAATATGTACGCAGACACATGTTCAGAAGCCATCACCAGCTAGCTATTCCTTTTGGCTGCAAGCTACGTTCGCTTTCGACTAAGCGTTGAGTGAACGTCAGCGCAATTTACATATATGACCTATAAACGATGCACTAATTGACTTTTGTTGGCGAGAATCATTTTCTTGCAGCAGTAATCAGCTATGCAAGGGTCGAGGTCGGATTAGTGCAAATCGAGAGAACCTAACATTTGAAAATCCCGAATTATTTGTAATGCTTTACGTTGAATTCTAAGCAAAGCATCCCTTAATTTATGTATACATATTTACATTCGTAAGTAAGTACACGTTTCAATTTGTTTGAAAATCAGCAGAGGTTAAATTTACTTATTATTTAGTTTTAATTCCATATGTGAAACAGTAGTACCTTAGTATAAAGATCAATTTATATTGAATATTTAAATTACATATGTATCTGTAAACAAATGAAATAGTATCATTTGACAAAAGTTTTGAGAACGTTTACTACGGAAAATGTCAAACATTACGATGACAATGCCAGTTTTGACATATTCACATAGGTTTTGGCCAATCTCAATACTTATGTAGCCACCTCCGTGGGAATAGTAGGAACGCGGCTTGGCCATTACAATGCGTACTCTTAGTTATAGAAGATCGATTTTAAAACGTATTTGGTGCAAGTATCAAAAACTTCAATTTAAAAATTTTGGCATCCTGTCGTTCATGCATTTTATATTTATGGGCAAAGAACTTAAGTAAACTTAAATCTTTTGCAATTTTGAGCAAGAAAATTGAAAGCTGATTATTGTTTGCTGTTATTTTTTGAGGCCAACAGAAAAGGAAATGTTCGCTCTTTTTAATGTATTAAATAAAGCAAATTTAAAATTTAAATGTACAGGGTGGGCAAAATAAGACCTACCAATGTTAAATACGAATAACTTTTTTATTTTTTAATATTATTGTTATTTTCTTTATACATGTTATGGTTAGTCTCTTGGAAAATCAGAATGGATACTTACAACAAGACTACAATGCGCTATTCGTTTTACACAATTAGCCAGACAAATTGATTTTGTAGGTAATAGTCCGGTCAATTTAGACATTCGAGGTTACACAAATTTCCACCCAGCTGAAAATTGGTAGGATTGTTTATAACACTATCGTTACTCGGGGTCAAAGGTCACAAAAACTGGTTTTTCGTGATTTTAAGCAAAACGGTAATTTTATCATAAAATTAGTTTAGACAAAAATTTTATATCAGATAATTATCTATAACAAATGTTTAAACACTTTTTGTCCTAAGAGCCACCGTTTCCGAGATATATCGATTCAAAAGTTGGTAGTTCGGGTGCACGTGGCGTATGAGTAACACGCTTTACTGCTCGTATTTCATACAAAAAATCTTTGCGCATTTTCATTTGACCACTCATATTTCGTATTTATCCATCGATTTTCTTCATCAGTAACTAGGGCAAGCAAAGGTGCAGATTGTGGGGCTCTGAAAATCCTAGGGCAATACGCCAGCACCACTTACACCTATCCAGATGCACTGATTTGTGCGATGTTATGGCCCAAAAAGTTATCGGCCCCTATTTCTTCGAGAATGAGGATGAAACGCCAGAAACGATTTCTGGGGCATATTACAGAACAACGATTGACAACTTTTTGTGGCCATCGGCAGAGCAGCATCCTAATTTGTAGTTTCAACAAGATAGAGCGATTGCGCACACTGCTAGGCGAACTATAGACCGGCCGCGGTAGGTAGGTAGGTTTTATTTGGCGCAACCTGAACAGGAAAGCGGCCGAAGGTCTCCCAGAAACTCCGATATTAATCATAAAATTGAGAAGAAATACCTAAAAAATCCAAATCGGTCCTGAAAAATATAAAGAAATAAAACAGGGGGAACCCTGAAAAAGTACTGAGCAAGTCTCAAAAAGTCTTAACGTCCCGTGATTCAGATTACATTTCTCCGGTTACTTTGTGCCAAAAGTCTTTCGGAAAACAGTTGCCGATTGTGGCAACTATATTGGAAAATTTTTCTGTCTTTCGAAAATCTAATCAAAAAAATAAAATTCATTAAAACAAATATAGACTTTTTTAACCGTAATATCTAAAAATTAAAACTAAATTAAATTAGAACAAGTAAGAGCAGCGCTGTCTTCGGCTATGCCGAAGGCTCCATACCTTTCATGATCATCTAAAAATTTTACGTTAACAGATTACTGCATTTGAAAAAATGTATATATTCACAGCAGACATAGATAGAAGAGTTACATATATAAAAAATTCTAGCTAAACAATCAGAGGTATGGAAGATATACCTTATATAGCACCAATCTAAGTGGTTTTCACTGCTGTGTGATCGGTACGTAAGCCGGTAACACAATTTAATGGGTTTAGCTTCCTACATAAAGGAGATACATATATCGCAAAAACTGGTATCTGAACAATCAGTGGTACAAGAGATTAAGATTATACAGCATAGATTTTGACGATTTTCTCAGTAGACTTTGTATTATTATTTATAAAATATCTTACGAAATTTATCGGTTTTAGCTGTTCAAATAAAGGAGTTTTACAGCAAAACCCCATAGCTGAACAATCAGTTGTATGGGGGCAATAAACAGGTCATAGTGACCCGATCTTTGTTAATTTTACTGTAAACTTTCTGTTGATAATGAGTGAAAATAGTGCGAAATTTCATGTTTCTGGCAGCATAGATGGAGTGTTATAACAAAAAATCGCATATCTGAACAATCAGTTGTATGGGACCTATATGTAAAAGTGACCCGATCTTTGTCATTTTCACTATAAGTATTCAGTTAATAATGAGTGGAAACGGTGCGAATTTTGATGTTCGTAGCTGCATAAATGGAGAAGTTATAACGAAAAATCGCATATCTGAACAATCAGTTGTATGGGAGCTATATGTTATAGTGGTCCGATTCTTCCGGTTCCTACAAATGATTACTACATTATAAAAATCCACCCACGTACCAAATTTGATCCGGATATCTCGAAAACTGAGAGACTAGATTGCATACAAATAGACGGACAGACAGACAGACGGGCAGACGGACAGACGGACATGGCTAAATCGACTCAGCTCGCCGTTCTGATCATTTAAGTATACATTTTAGTGGGTCTATCTCTTCTTATTCTGGTACTTACAAACATCGGACCAAAGTTATAATACCATTTCATGCTCATGAAAGGTATAACAAGTAAGAAAGTCTAAGTTCGGGTGGAGCCGAACATTAAATACCCGGCGCAAGTATTAAATATATGTTTTCCACCTTTCCGAAAGCTACCGCTACATGATTAGCCGGCGTGTATAAATTTTAAGTAAACTAGCGTCCTTAAATTTCAAGCATTTCTGAAATTTACCGTTATATGAAAAGCGGCCGTAATTTTAGTCCGATTTCAATAACTTTCAACATTTTTCTTTTATGTGGCAAGCACAATAACCATACCGAGTTTGGTACAAATTGGTAGAACGGTTAGCGAGATACATATACGTGATCATAAGTGGGCGGTGCCACGCCCATTTTCCAAAATTTTATCATAAACGTATTTCCTGGCAAAGAATTGTTGCAACCATCATTTTGAATAAATTAGCTTTAATATTTACTGATTTATCGATTCTTATTTCTGAAAATTACCGTTATATGGGATGTGGGCGTGGTTATTGTCCGATTTTAAAAATTTTCGGCCATTTGGTATGCTGTACCAATGCCAACAACTGTGCCAAGTTTGGAATAAATTGATGCAGCGGTTACCCAGATAAACACATGTAACCATAAGTGGGCGTGGCTACGCCCATTTTAAAAAAATGTTAATATTCTTATTTTTCGTCTAAAATTTATTATAAATATCAATTTTGAGTGAATTATCTTCAGTAGTTACTAAAATATCGCAGTTTTTGTATTTCTGAAAATTACCGTTATATGGGAGGTAGGCGTGGTTATTGTCCGATTTTGCCCATTTTCAATACCATCCGTCAGACAGACAGACGGACGGACGGACGGACGGACGGACGGACAGACAGTCACCGCTTAATCGATTTCTCTTTTCATTCTGATCATTTATGTATACATTTGTCTATATCTATCTCGATTCGTTTTGCCTGTTACAAACAACCGTTATGTGAACAAAGTTATAATACCCTTGTGCACAAGTGCGCTCGGTTATAATTATACAAAATATTCTAGAAAATTATAAATTTATAAATAAGTCAGTTTCAAAAAACCAAATTAAAGAAAAAAATATATGAGGCATTTTGCTGAACGTTACTCCCACCCTGCACATTTTTCTTTTAACTACATTTTTTCTTTGCGTAATCAATTCGGAATATATTCGACTCGTCTATGGATTTTCAAATCCCACAATCCATATCATGATTTCAGAAAATTATAAAAATTATAAAAAATTTTAAATTATTAGCAACAACAGCTGACACCTCGAAAATAAAAATAACCCACAATACTCTCTAGTGCAATTTTTTAATTTTGTACGTTTGGAAAAACAGGTAACAAGCATTAAAAGTCTAAAAAATATATTTTTAGCATAAAATAGTTTAATGTGCAAAAATAGAACTTGACATAAAACATAAGTTTCATATTGGTTGAAAACTTAAATCCTAAATTGCAAGCGATTTTTTCATCGTGTGTCAAAATCCAATGTATACTAGATATAATATCTTTTCAAACACAATATATGACTGCATTTTTTCTTATACATTTATTGGTTTCCCTTTGCAGAGTTAATTTTAGCTTGAATCGCTATTTTAAATGACTCTCGTTTTTTTACAGATATATTAAAATATTTTTTACCATTTTTATCGTAAACTAAATGATAGCGCATTTGTATGCACATTTCTCCAACAGGGGCGAATGCTGCCCAATGAATGAGGTTATACATTTGGTATTTCTGAAAAAACGGATTTCGTTTCACTAGGCTCCACAGTTCGCAGTCCGCTGCCCATTTTACAACCAAATTCAGATACCTTTGCATAAGTTTTCTTTTCTTTTCGAGTATTTCCAATAGTAACGCAAAGTAGTGGTGAAATGGCTTTCCTAAGTAGAGTGCTCCTATCTATCAACCCTTTTTTGGTTAGTTAGTTGCGCTCGCAACGTCAGTTCTGTCACATTTGCCTGTCTTGGATATAAAAGTAACTCTGACTGACTCTAATTTGCGAGACTCATCGCTCACTTTACTACCTCGTCTTTCAGAGGGATATGCTTTCTAGTGAAACATTGTATACATCTCGATATCTTGCATGATACCACCTCAGAAGTATAGATTCCAAGCTCAATCTTTTGAAATTTTCACTCGGAGTCTAACACAAATCTCTTGTCTTTTCGGTAAAGCGTCTACAGGAAGTCCTTAGGTCAGAGAGCTCATCCGTTCCCGAAAGTTGTTTGGCTTTGCCACTATGAAATATCATAGGACATGAGCTTTCAATTAAACTTCGACGCATCGGGGCGAATTGCATCGATTCCCCATAATGATTCCGACACACAAGTGGGGTCCTTGGTATATTTCAATTTGTTAATCTCAGAGTACTATAAGGATTCATTTGGGATGATTTTCTTCAATAGAAAGCTATCTTATCTAAATTTTCATTTAGTTAAGTAAACCCCTGCTTACCTCTAGAGTTTGCAACGAATTCAATAACGAAGCCGGCCTTACTATGTCTAGCTTCTGCCACGGTTTTACTCAGCATCAGAGTGGACCAAGTAACTCGTCTCGAATTGTTCTTATTTCTTAACTGATTGGCATGAAAATACTTACTGATCAGTATAAGATAAAGCAGTTACTCAAACGCATATCCGTTGTGAATAATTTTGAATCCGGAATACTACTATTCCAATGTGGTCTCGTTAAGCACCTTCCCCCACATTACTTCAATTTACCTCTGAGTAGTTCAAAGCAAAGCTGTTGTTTGCCAGTTCTCTGAAAATCTGTTGGCATTTGGCACTTTTACACCAGTATCCCTTCTTTTCTCCTCCTCCCAGAGAGTTCAGCTATGCAACTGTTTTACATCCGGTCAGGCTGTGTCAACAATTTCATCAGTCGAGCGCAAATTTAAGAGTCAGCGCATGACTACACGCAGCTGCACACAAACACCCAATCTTTATGCATGAGAATATGTGCAAGTGTACGTACATACATACATACTACATAAGTGTGTTTAAGTGGTAATGTAGCGCAGTGGGTCTACCACCGCCAGCACCAGCACCAGCACTTCAAGTTAGTTTATTGTTACCATGCGACGAAAGTGTTGGTGCGACTGGTTATGCTATGGTGACCAATGGCTCTTCACGGCATCGTCCTTTGCTTGCCTCCGTTCACTTCTTGTGTTTTTAAAGTGTATTTTTTTCTCTTCTGCATACTTCTGTTCACATACTGCTTGGCATACTTTAGCATGCGCATGCAAACAAACTACCAGCGGATTGGATTGTGTTAGGTCAGTCAGTTCATCACGAAGTTCGTGCCGTAGTCAAAGTTTATTTTCAATTTTACTTTTTGCTCTCTTACCCGCATTTTTCTAACACTTATTGGAAAGGTTGCACAGCTTTGGTCCGTAGCACTCGTTGTACTTCTACACTTATACGCTCCATCGCCCAGTGTGCTCTGTGCACACTAGTCAGCTCTTACGGGATTGTTGTTGCAACGCTAAGGATTACGGCATATAAGAGCATTGAGAGTAGCTTTTGCATTTCACTTTTTGCTGCTTATCAATTTCCCTTGAAAGCGCGCTAAGCGTATTGTTAGTTTTAAAACGGATTTCTTAGTTTGCTCTGTTTTTCTCACTTGTGCTTTATTTACATTTTTTATATCCTTTATGAGTTTTGTTCAGTAATATTTTTCCTTCTAATATATACTAAAGGGGTTGATGAAGGAAATATTTTTAAAACGGAGTCGATAAAACTAAATATCTATCAAAGTATTTTTTATGGATTTTAATCGCCACGCTTCGATACCGATACGGTAATCGATATCGATCGTAATTTTTTAAACGAAAGTGTAAATTCATGTATGTAGTAAAATTTCTAAAATGTGAACTTAACCCTTAATTAGGCGCATAAAAAAATCACACATTTAGTCGTATGGATCCCCAATGACCCCAATAAAAGTGTTGAAAAAAGAGTTTTAGAAGTGTCTATTATCAAAAATATTAAAGTACTCTATTAACGTAAATTAAAAAAAAAATATACATATATATAATTTCGAATTTAAATAAAAAAATTGGATTTTTTTTAAACATAATTATAAGAGAATACAGGCATATTATTTGCAAAAAATGGTGACACAGGCTTACTTTTAATTGCCAAATATTTTTCTTAGAGCCGTAAGTTTTTAATATTTTCCTTTCAATGCACGATGAAGGAATCGAAATTGTGAAATTTTTTAAGCTTTTAACGAAACATCACAAAATTGCCGAACCATATTTCAGAAGTACACAAAAAATGCTTTAAGGACTTTTTTTACTGGTTACGATTACAAGTTAAGGTATATTATTTTAACGGATGATATTTCACATCGTTAGTTAGGCATTAATTTAACAAAGAAAGATTTCTATATAAAAACAACTATAGGTAAGTATAAGATTTAAAAAAGAAATTCCCTTAAAAATAACAAAAAAAAATAAAAAGATAATCACAGAATATTTTTTTAACTCCCTAAATGAACCTAAGTATAAACACGTACAAAATAGGTATTTATCTATTAACGAGATATTCATTTCGTGCTGGAAAAGTAAAGCACTGACATCTGTCATTCGTCAATAACACTGTGGGGATGCTAAAATGACACAAAAACGCTCAGACAAGTAAACTTAATTTTAGGCCTTTGATTACGGATATGTCTATCGTTTTTCTAGAGCATGTCATTTTCCTAAGATTTTTTCGATTTTAGATTGCTCTGGAAATTTACATTGGAGATTTATCCGGTGCGAGGAAACTAAATTTTACATTATTTTTGCGATTTAGTACAGATGTCATAAAAAAACATCCAAAGATTTCCGAAAACGGCCAAAAGCGTTGATTTTTGTGGCCCAAAATGGCCTAAAGTTTGTTGGAAATACATTACAAAAAATTATCCCCTGTTACAGAAATGGACCGGATATTCGATGTGTTATGAAGGGCTCACTTAATGATGCAGAACTTGTGGCATGAGACATTTTAAAGGCGGTCATTCTCAATGTACACCGAATACTAATTGATCCGATGATTGGCGCATACTTGTTCAAAATATATAATACGCATTCCATAATATCCATGTCCATATGCCACACATGTTGTCATACTGAAAAATTCGCCGAATAATTACCAGCCGAATCGGATGAGCATGGTGAGAGATTTCACCAGAAAACTGCAAGCCTGGAAAAGTGGTATAGTGGAAGGCAGCTTGTTTAAACTTACATATAAAAATACTCAAAAACATACGTATTTGTTTATTTGCATTCGGGTGAATGCGAATAAATGGAATTTAAATCGAAAATTTAAGAAAAAAGAGGAATCTGTCCATAATGAAAACGAAAAAAAAATCAATACTGAGCATCTGTTGTGGTCAGCTTGAACATAAAAAAAATATTTGAAAAAGAAGGCTTTCATAGAAAAAATTACAAAGGGACAATTAAAACCACATTTGTATTCATTGGTGTACAAAGTATGTACCTATGTATGCGCATTAGGGTGGCCCAAAAACAGAAAAGCCGGAATTGTAATGCTCTCAACCCCTAGGATTGTTCTATATCGAAAAGTGCATCCCTATTTTTTATTTTGAAATCAAAAAATATTTAGATCTCGCTCAAAGCGCTCAAAGTTTTCAATGTACTTTTATATGGGGAAATCAATATATGTATTTCGATCGGAAACTCTGGTTCTCTTTAACCATTTTTTAATACTAACGACCTTTTATTGGTCGCCCTTTTGCATTTTTCGGGGTTTTTGTGAGTTTTTTTGGCGTACATATAAATTAAAGTTGCGATATAAAAATGGTTAAACAAACAATTGGGGGAATCTTCTGCAGATAAACAGAGTTTTCGGAAAGAAAAATATTGATTTTTATGAATTCTATACCATTTCTACGAAAAGTTGTTTATTCCCCATATAAAATACATGAAAACTTTGGGCGCTTTGAGCGACCTCTAAATATAGGGGTATATATTTTCGGTATAGAACAATGCTAGGGGTGAGAGCATACACATTTTGACGTTACTTTTTCATCTGCATTTTTGGACCACCCTAATGTGCGTACGTGGTTTCAACTATTTTAATTTACAATTTTTTCTTTTCTTTTTGTAACGAACAACTCTTTATAACCGGAAAATTAATGTGCCGTATCGAATTTAATTTATTGAATACTACAAACAAGAGCGTTACAGTGGAAACGAAATAAATTTTATGAAAAAAACTGATTTATATTAAAATCTGGAAATGTGTTACTATTGACTTTACTGTTGCGCATACGCACAAATTGTAAATTTTAATCAAATTATTTGAATACATTAAATAAAGGCAAACATATTAACTGTCAATTTAGTTGTTGGTTTTCCAAGATATAAAGGTAAATAATCCGCCTTATCATGATTTTCGTTTTCGTCCGCAATCGTTCATTTTTCGCTTCCGGGTATTCACTACGGGCGGATGAAAAATTTCAGGTGATTTTCTTTTCCAGTGAAAATCACGATAAGGCTGAATATATAGCGCGGTATAGGTTGGAATATTTATTATTAAAAGTGTATTGACTCGAATTTGTTTTCAAATCGGTTTTTATTTCTCACATCGGTTAGAAAACCCGTATAATGAAAAATTATTTTAACGCAAGTTTTTAATTGGATTTATTATTATAATAAATTTGTATTGAGCGAAAAAAATATTAAAATCAAATAGAAAGTAATTGATCATACTATAAACATCAAAGAGAGTACTGTATATTGGTAAATATTCAATTCAATTACGCGCATATTAAAATGACAGCGTTCGTTCTGAAAAGGCATCCGGGAAGTGAATAATCAGACAAAAACTAAAAAAAAGATATTAAACTTGCATGTTGTCTGCAGTGGAATTCGAACCGATATCAACAAATTGTGGCATGCAGACATATAAATTTTCTTTCAAATGTTGAATATCCATCAACACCACAGCCACAGATGAATGTGTGTGTTGTCACCGCTCTCAGAGCGGCGCTCTGCATGCTTGGGGTGCGTATGTACACACATATACACATATACTCAGAAGTGAATAGTCAAATACGTACGTAATAAATTTTGTATGAAAATATTATTTTTAAATTCGAACATTTTTAAACGATAATCAAATATAAAGTATTCATTTTTACAATGTATTATTTCCCTCAGTGTAGACTGCATCACTGCCCATACAAAAAAAAAACCGGTACTGTTTTCCACTGGAATTATAAAATCTATGTGTTATATTTTAAAACTTCCACCACAATATCTCGCAAAAATATTAAGATTTACGATCTGAAAATACCTCCAAAAATTTAGTTATTTTATTAATGTTGTACAGTTTTTTTTTAATATTCTTTGAAAAAATTACCGCAGATGACTGAGTACTTTAAGCCTAAAAAGTTTTCATAAAAGTATAAAAAAAATTCCCACGGAATCATAATAATGAGATTTTTGATGCTGTTTTGCAATTTTTCAAAGACTGGGGTAAGAAAAACTTAAATAACTCAGCCAAAACCTTACCATTTAGACTTATGAGGTATCATTTTCTCACCCTTTTAATTTCTTTGCGAATAAGCTCACTCAAAATATGAAAAAGGCAGGTAAGATATACGAGTGTCATTCCATGTTGAATTAAGATGTGTTGGTATTGAATAAAAAAAAAAATTTGGGACGTGAATGAGTTTTTTTGCAACGAAAAGAAAAGGGTGAGAAAATGATACCTGTCATACCTTATAAGTCTATATCGTTAAAGTTTAGGAGCAGATTTTCAAGTTTTTCTTTAACAAATCTTTGAAAAAAGTTAAAAAACAGCATCAAAAATCTCATTATTATGATTCCGTTGATACATTTTTTTTTCAATTTTTATGTACACTGCCGGAACAAAGTAATGGCACAGCAATTTATTCACAATATATGCAAACATTTTTATTCTAATATTTTCTTGCCAATTTTGTATAAAAATATGGTTCATTTAACAACAAAAAACAGTAAAATAACTAACCTAAACTTTGCGCAAAACTTGCGAAAATTCAGCAAATTTTCATCAAAACTCAAACTTCAACTTCAGATGAGTATGCAGTTTTGCAGCCCATTAAATTCTAGCAAAAAATGCAACATCGGAGTTAGTCAAAAATCGCGTTGATATTTTAGAATTTTTTTTGTTGAAGGAGTTTTGAATTTTTTCCATATAAAGTATTTTCGAAAAAAAAATTTTGTATCGAAGAGACTACGTGAAAAAAATTACCAAAAATCAACAGTAATTCCTAGCTACTTAAAACTTGCACATTATTATAATAAAATTGATTGGGTTACAAATCTGCATACTCAATAAATTCTAAAAAATCTGATTAAAAATTTGAAAATTTTCATGAAAATTTGCTGAATTTTCGCGAGTCTTACACAAAGTTTTGGAATTATATTTTTATGTTTTTTGTTGTAGAATGGACCATATTTTAATACGAAATTAGCAAAAAAATATTAGAATAAAATTTTGTTGCATATATTGTGACAAACTTGCTGTGCCAATACTTTGTTCCGGCAGTGTTGATTCTTTAAGCTTAAACTCTTTTGTCATCTGAGGAGATTTTTTCCAAAAAATCGTTTAAGAAACTATTTTGACTACAAAAAGAAAAATTTCCCTTTTTTGTTTTGTACCAATAGCCGAATATAAAAATGTACCAATCTGTATAAATGGACCAATCGAGTACCACCGAATCGAGTACACCTACCTTTGCATGGAAAACAATACAATTATTATCTAGGAGCCGAAATTTAAGGTGGATGGATAGTTTCTTGAGAAATATTCCTCTATCAAGCTTTCCGAACTATCTGTACAAAATTTCCGCACATCCATAGTGGGAATATCAGTGAAGTGTTGCCAGTACATCTAAGGATAACAAAACTTCAAATTTCGGCATCGCTTGTGTCCCAATTTAACTAAACGATATCCTTTAAGCTTACATCTCTACTGCGGAAAATCCCTCAAGAATAATCTCGTCACCTCTAAATGTGTGGCTCCTACGTATCTAGCCTATCCAAGTTTAATGCTAGCAAGGATCTTCGGTTCACCTGAATGGTGGTAGGCCTTCCCAATTAAAGTTCTAAGCACACTCTCAGATCCTTGGGTAGCATAAAATCCGAATGTCCAACGCAGAGCTTCCTTTTTCACTGTGTGCACAATTAAATACAAAAGATCTCTATTTTTGCCATTTCAGTTCGACGATGAACTCAGAAAAGCTAAATTGAAGCGCAAGAAAATTAATTTAGAAGCTTTGACGCGCTCACGTAGCGTTAAAGCGGAAAAAGGAATCGTGCGCGAATAACGTAGGATAGCCGAAAACAGAACAGAATTTTTAAATAGAAGAAGCTCGAAATAAACGCGAATTAAGTAAAATGAAATGTTTGTGAGTATAAAACAATCAACACAAAAGCATCCCTCTACAACAGACCTAAAAATAATTGTCTTCACCTCAGCGCGAAAACACAGAATAGGAGAGCAACTAAAACAAACAGCAGCTAATGCGGAATACATACATATATACATACATAAGCAAATAAAGTTAAAATAGAAATTTCGGACGCAAGTAGTAGGCGTGAATGAGCACATTGCTCTGAGGGCGCTGGCAATCATTGCAATTTTGCCGGGAAATTGTTTTTACTTATCACTCCAGTTTTATGTATGTATGTATGTACGTAAGCAGTAACATTTACATCATTTCGGTTTTATGCGAACAAAACAACGAAAACACAATCAAGTGGGCTTTTATGTGGCAACGGAAGCAACGTTAAGCTAAAGGTGCCGCCAAAAGTGGCTGAAGAATATTTAGGCATTGAGTGGCGCCACGCTCGAACACCTCAGTTCGTTGTGCCTAATTTCGAATGCGAATGAATTGGTCATAGCAGTGGAGACACGCAAAAGAGAAGCCGGAAAACTTTTATATTTTATGCCGCTATACATATATTCCTGCCTAAGATGGGCAATGGTGTAAATGGTGGTGGAGAAGAGTGAATTTTATTTGTGGGCCTAGCAGCGGAAATGAAGACAAAACTTGATTTTATCACAGCTACTTGGAATAGCTGAAACCAGTAAAGCAAAAAAGAGGCCAAATAGGGGACAACAATAATAGCGCGATAAGAAATGAAAACATAAAACAAATGCCGCTTCAAATTTTAATGTTTTGTAAGCTAAGCGCATTGCTGTCGGCCTCCCATGAGGTCCACTCAGTCCACTTACTGTTAGCCCAGTTGAGATTGTATATATGTACGTACTGCTGGCAATCATTTATCATAGCAGCATTTTAGGCGGCTAATCCTACTTAAGTTAGCACACAAATGTTGTATGTATGCACTGACATACGATGATGGCAAACGCATTGGTGTCGAACTGGTCCGGTACTAGTGAATTCAGAACCATGACTAGTGCGCGTTAGTTAATTCTCTTTTGCACTCTCGATTGCCCCCCGCTGCATTCCTTTTTCGATAGTTTCAAAGCAGGTCTAAAATCTACAGACGAAAAAAAACATGGTTTTTTCAAACAGTGGTTTCCACATAGTGGCGATTTTATATTGTTTTCTATTAAATGTGTTTTTCCAATTTGATATGCTGAGTATGCAGGTGCTTCCTGTTATTGGTTAGATTTCAGAAGGCCCCAGGCTCCAATGCCGTCTGCCTGAAGATATTAAAAGGTCCAGCCAAACAGAAAGCGGTCTGTGGCGGCGGGATGCGATCCAGCAGTTGTCGGTTCGGTCTGGGATATGGATGCGTCCCACAGAACGCGATATATTTGTGAGGGCGGTCCAGTGACGTCATTTGTCCAGAGATAATATATATAGTAAGTTTTCATATTGGTTTTTATTTCATATTATTAAATATGAGGTCGGACGAAGAACAACTCCTTCTGCTGTTAGCTTTGCTAAACGCAAAGAAAAAGAAGAAAAGGCGATGTTGGTTTCATGGAATTAATATGGAAAGATAACAATAGGGTGAAGAATACCATCGCTTATGTGTCAAACTGTCAAGTATCTTCGTATGTCCTATATGTGTACTTATTGAGCTCTTAAGCTATCTGCGTCCACGCTTCCGCTTTCATTAAAATATTTATGCGTACTATAAGAGGGTCTGTGATTTTGTACAACCGGATCACTCATCGTCGCGGCAAAGACTACCGGGAGGCGGCAGACCGCGTTTTGTGTGACAGAGATCATGCAAAATTGAATAATAAATCCTCGGTCGTACAAATTTTTATTTGTGTTTCAAAACTATGAAAAAACGTCTGTCAAGCGCAGAACGAAAGTGTATTCGAAAGAAAAGACCGCCAAACAAATTTTTATTTTTTTTTTTAACTAAACAAAAGATGTCTTGTTCTGCATCCATTTTTACAAGCCTTTATTATGTTTCACCTGTGTGTAATTAAAACTTTAAATCAATTTTTAACCAACTTCCCGTTGAGATAAACTTGAAACTTCAAACATACCTCAGAACCCGATTATAATGCTATATGAAAGATGAATTAGCCCGCTAGGTGGCAGAGGTGTCGGGGTATTTGAACCCACGTATTTATGGTCCGGTATGGTTGAAATTTGGAATGCATTTTAATGACATGAAAAGAAAGATCTACACGAATAATTTGCCCGAAAGGTGGCGCAGAAGTCGAGATATTAGGAAACTTCCTATTTATGGTTCGATATGTTTTATATTTAGTACATATATTACTTAAATGGAAAGAAATATCTCCACAATAAATTTTGCCGTTAGGTAGTACGGGGGTCGATTTTTCTTATTTTTTTACTTACCACCAATAAAAGCTTGTCTAAGATTTGTTTTTAAATACTTATCTATAATTGCGAAACAGTTTTAAATTCGTCAACTCTGATATATAGTAAATTTCTAGTTAAAAATTTTGGTATTCTTGGGAACGTATCACAATTTCTGTGACTATTTTTGACATAGCACACATAATTAAAACGGTTAAATATACAAAACGTAGTGCGATGTTTTAGAAAACGATGCATTTCTAATTGTTCTTGCTTCCTGCGTCAAAATATAATTCATTAGAAAAAGTGGACTTAGCAACTCTTCCTTCCGTGGTTTTAAAAACTAAAATAAATTAGTTTTGTGAATGTAATGGCGTTTTCTTTTCTACCGAAAACTGTTGCCTTCTCTGAGCCTTCTACGTACAAATACAAAGGAGAGGGCAATAAAAAGGAAACATTTTTTGTAGAACAGAAAACGCCATTCCCTGCTTTTCAATTGGTAGAGATCTAGTTACTGTCAGACTGGTTTGTTTCTTTTTTTGGAGATAAGGATCCAGTGTTGAACTCGATATTTGGTTCATTGGGTCAGGGTTTCCCTGCAGGGTATATATTCATATATGTATGCATATCATAACACTACGAGTGTCTGAATTGTTAGATATCATTTGTTTATGACTTTATATATTCGGTCACTTTTTTAGCGGCTGCATAAGAAGTTCTTATGTGTGCACATACATACATACTTATGTATATACATATTTATGTGTATATTTATAAAGCTTATACATATTTAGCACCTTGCTGTGCCATGTTTGCTTGTCATTGTGGTGTAGCTTCATTTTAGCCGTATGGCATTGACGCTGATTTTCGTTTATGGCCTTGTTTCATTTTAATTTTGTTCGCAATTGAAAGCACTTGCCGGATGACTTAACACAAGATTAATAACACTGACTTTGTTGATTTGCACTAAACGTTTTTCTTCTATACTTCAATGCATTGAAGAGCTTCAGTCAAGTTGGTTGTTATTGTTGTTTTTGCATGAAATTCAGCATAATTTGTTAAAGAGCAGAGCAGGGTTTTTTTTTATTGATTTCGGATGACCGTTTTTCTTCTGGTTTGTTGGAAAAATTCGTTTGAAATACAATTTGTAAAAGCTTGAATCTTGGTGAATCCTTTATCGCGGGTGATCATTTAGCCGCATGTAAAGTTGCATAATATTAAAATAAAAAATATTTTTAATGCATTTTTTTAATTATGGCATTCCCACACTTTAACATGATCACCATTGATTCGCTTATAAGAACTATAAGGAAATATTTAACCCTGGAAGTGCTTCGCTATTTTGACCCATCGTCTCTCATAATACAAGCACACAAAAGTGTGTTAGTTGTGTAACATTTACTATGTGATATCTTCCTATTTTGTAAGACGTTGAATTTGTTAAATAAAGTAATAAAAAAAGTATATAGTAGTTAAAAATAAACAATAAATAATTCACATTAAGGCACTCGCAGCTGCAACTTAAAATTGTAGTGGGTGCAACCAGTTTATATTTGTATTTTTTTAATTCATAAAAGTTTCCACATCGCTGTTTTCCCAACGACTTTCTGTTTAAGTAATGAGTTTCGAAGATTTCAAAACGAATGTATGTACTTACGTTTGAGAAGAGACAGTGAAGTTCGTCCGATGAATTTGAAATTCTGCCGCCATCTTCAGACTGGACAAAATGTTTTGATTGAATGCCTTAATTTCTTTTTTTGCTAGGAATATAAAATATAATTTTTTGCACTGTTGACGATGGCTTTCCGTGACTCAACAGCAACTCACACTGCTCTTTTGATACTTCCACCAATACCAATACCAAAACGAACCGAGATAGATAAAGACAAATGTATACATAAATGCTCAAAATGAATAAATAAGTCAATTAAGTCATGTCTGCCTGTCCGTCCGTTCGTGTACACGACGGATTGAGCAATATTTGAATATCTAAACGAAATTTGGTATGTAAATTGCCCTTTTTCAATGGTAGGTTGGTATTGAAAATGGGTGAATCGGTGTGGTTACAACCACAGCTTAAATTTTGGTAGAAGTTATAGCTGTAAAATTGAAGAAGTTGAAAACCCGCGTTTTTTCCAAACCGTTTGTCGATCTCTGAAATCGTTTTATCTTAAAATCTTTTATATACCAAATTAGTCAGTAGATTAACTTTAAAACTTAGAAATTTCTATGGTCCAAAAAATTCCACGCCCATTTCAAAAAGATTCTAGGATTAAACAAAAAATTGCTGAACAAATGTTCTTAACAAAGGGATATTTTGCCAAAATCCGCAAAACCATCTACATTTTGTTAATTACAGGTTTCATGCATTAAAGAAAGATTTTCCCGAACAAGTGATTTACTGATTTTACATGATTTTTTACACTTTGCTTAATACAGTATTCGTGAATTTTTTTAACTGGATTTAACTGTAAACTTCAATCCACTGGAATAAGATAATTATTACGAAAAATCCTTTCGTCGTCCCCTGAGTCGGGATAAATTTTGAGAATACCTGTTTTAAAGATGGCTGCGATTCCACAAACATCTAAACGCGGAAAATCCAATTTCACATTGCCTGCAATTTCTTCTGATTTATTGGCACTTTTTAGCCTCACATTAACAAAAAAATATTCCTACACCCTGCAAAAAAATCGTGGGTGTACTAAAAACAAAAAATCAGAAAGAAGCCCATATTTACGAAACCCATCTTTAACCATGGTGTTTTTATCTTCTTCTTATAAAAGGAAAATAAAGCAATTTAACAGTAAAATGATTCCACTGTACGCACATCTGTAGGCCTACTATCTGTATGATTATGAACATATATGTGTGTACTATTTATATGCATACGAGTACATGGGTACATATGTATGTAAAACCATTTGTAAGTTTCAACGTATTGTTCTGCGGGTGTAGGTAGTAGTTATAGGTATAAATGTTTCAAGCAATTTATTCGTTTGTGACCAGTTGGCTTTTTATGAAAGCCACAAAATGAGGTATGTATGCGTATATGTGTGTGTACATACACATATTACAGAATTGATAGTTTAATACTACATACTTACGAGAACACACATAATGTATATAGAGTATCACATGCATATGTAAGTATATTCACATATGGAATTACAAGAACTTGCGGCAAAGTGACATGCCGACTATGACGTACAATAACCTATATTCTCTAACGGTAAAATATGAAGGATAGTGCTACGTGCAAAATTGCGCCTGTACATATGTACATGTATCGCTGTGAGTAAAATAATACCAGCGAAATTCAAACTGATGTAAACAACTTGTTAACTAATTAATTTCTTTTTAATTCTCATAATAATTATGGTTCGTTCCTCAACAGAAACCACAGAAATAAAAGTTTCAAAGCAAGCACAAAGTACACAAAAACTAATCACACTTCTAAAAATTTTCATAAAAATTTTAGAATTTTTATCCGGTTTTTTTTTATTTTTTTCATCATATTAACTATAACCGTTATTTTTAGATTTCCGCTTTTAGATCATAAAAGATTTAAATCTGATCATTTATAAAAACGTTGTCTTCATTATAACGCTTAAAAAAGATAGAAGAAATTAGAATCATAAAATAACGATTAAAAATAATAAAAAAAATTAAATAGCGCTTAAAAATGTTCGAAGAAAAAAATCACAAAATAACTACTAAATTATGATTTTTATTATAAAAATGATAACGGTTACAGCCCCTGATGGAAAAATCTAAAAAATGAACGAACTGAAACTACATACTCGAAAGTTTGTAATACTAAGTTTGAAATTTTGATGATTTTGTGCAAGCATTGAAACTTTCATTTATGTGATTTTTGTTATAGATAGAGCAAAATTTTAAAAAATAAATCAGTAAACATAAGTTGTCAACAACAAGATTTGGCATTTGGCTGCTATTATTTTACTCGCAGCTATAAGTATGTACATATGTGTTCGTGATTGTATAAATATTATACGTAAATTCAAATATATTTATATCACATTCATCAGTATTGTTCGAGCATTAAGAAGCAGCGTGTGACAGTGACACTGAACGACTACAAAAACTACAAGTAAATATATTTATTTTCGCCAAGCAGTGACAGTACGTGCAGCGGTTGTCCTTGCAAACGATGTAACTCGCGTTTCCTTCAGCTTACGCTCTTTCTCCAGAAATATGCGTTTTATACTATGCACAAACACATGTAGGCACGCACCCTCACGTACACTTTCAGGAACATGTTTTGTCACATTTGGTGTACCACTGAAAAGCTGTGCGTTGCCACATTTGCAGAAAATCGTTTTGGTTTTAGTATTACACTCCGACAGACATATAAAATACATTCATTTTTACATACACATGTATGTATATACATATATGCATTCAGCTGAAGCTTATGTAGATACATATACATATGTGTCTACTTTTTTATGATTTGTGCGACTCTGATTTATTTCTAACAGCGACATTCTGAAAGTGGTTAAGCGAGTACGATTTTCTGAATTTTAGTACTCAGAAGCACACTGACTAAATATAGGTACATTTGGATATTGGAATGCTTCAACTTTTTCAACCTTTTTCATTAGCCATCATGTGACATGCGGATGTCAGAGAAAAATATGTTTTTTGGTATTATAATAGATATTTATTATATAAGTAGATATTTTGTGTTAAAAAATGCATGGGTTTGGTTGGCGCTTTACAACGTATGTAAGTAGTAGGTGGTGGCGTATGAGTAATCTTAAAATGTATTGTTGTGCTTTGTCCCTTATGGTCTGATTACTTCGCACAATTTCGCATAATTCACGTAGGGTAAACGTGTAATTTTCAATATTTGCAAAAGCTTACATTTTGAAAAGTTTTGAACCAATTTTCAAAGTATGGATATGATTGAAAAGGCAATTAAAAGTTGTTCGATGTAATATTACAATAAAAATTATTTTATTAAAAATTTGTTTTTCTCAAAAAAATATGTAATTAACTATATTAAAAGATATGCACAGGATAAGAAAGGGTATATAAACACATTTAAATATATGATTTATAATACAAAAATCTTTGGGAGTATCATTAAATATTAAAATATGATTTTATATGTTAAAAGAAAAAAAGTTCTGCAGGCGAACATTCGGAAGAAAATATCGCGCAGGCTTTTATGCAAAATTTTTATTTTATATTAAAATATCAATACAGTTGTTTTATTTCGCTGTTGGCAGTTGTCCTTAAACCTAACTATATAAAATTATATATCAAAGAAAAGTATTTTTATCCTCTTTCTAGTCAAGTATATCGTTTAATATATGTAGTTACTTACGCATTTTTTATATAAAATGATACGTATTTCATTTACATACTTTGACAGATATTGTATTGAAAATTACGTCAAACTGCAAAGAACTTTGGTGTTGACTCAATTTGGACTACAAACAAACCCCAATAAAACCACTTAAATGAATTTTTCTGTAAACAAATCTATTTACCTAAAGAAACCAAAAATCAGCTGTTTTTGTTCACACACCGTGAATAATCCCATTGCGTCGTTGCATAAGGTTGGTAGTACTGATAAATTTGGTTGCATGCGAAGCATAATCAGCCTTAAGTTTTACAAAGTGGTGTTACGTGCGAAGTTATGCGAAGTATGCGTATGGTCGATATGCGAAAAGAAAACGTTTATGTAATTAAATAGCTCCCTCTTATTTGAAAGCATATTTTGTATGCAAGGCCTCTCATTGCTCCTTCGTCGACTTATTGCCCCCATGTAGTGTCTAAGTATTTTACCTGTAATGAAAAATTCATGCTCCATTTTTTTATTCATTCTGAACGTTTGGAATAAACTTTTTTGTTTACTTATTCTTTAAAATATAGCTGATGATATGTTAAGGAATACTTGAAACGCATTCTGTTTATTCTGACTGCGAAATGGGATTATCTGGCATGTATAAAGAAACGCAGCCTCAAATTAGTCCCATTCAGCATTGGTTAAAGGCCAGTATGCAGCTCTCATGAAAACGGTGAAGGAATAATTGCCAAAATTTCGTGTGTGTGTCCAAAAAATTTTGACCTGATACCTTGCATTCGGTTGCCTCACTCTTTGCCTTGAGAAATAATGGAACGGGCATATATTTCTGTTGCAAACATGGGTAGCCTTGTGCTCCTTTTCAAAAAAAAAAAAAGCTTTAGAAAACCGTAGTACCTGCTGCCTTACGGAAACTTGACTCAAGAAAATTTCCTAGCAATTTCTTGTACGTCATTTTATATGGAAATTTAGCTTTCCTTGAGAGCTGCATACTGGTCTTAAGTTTATTCAGTGATTTGTTTTCCTTGTGCTCCAGACCAATTTAGTTTTAGAGGGACTAATCCTTAACCGATTTTGCAGAGACCCGGTGCTTATACTGCCAAATACATTAACACCTAACACGGACCAGCCGTCTTTTAAGCTACGACGATAAAGTCAGTTGAAATTATTGCTAATATGTATATCTAAATATCTATACTTATCGATGGTCCACTTCAATAACGACACAACACGTAATTTCATATATTTCAGTAGAACCAATTAAAGATTTTGTGTTTCTTAATTTAGTAATAATATGACTTGCAACGTAATAATTCGGGATCATTTGCAGGGAGAATTTGTAAGCTTTCAAATTATGACTTTTTTCTAAAGATTTACTAAGGATTCGACTGAAAAGATACGAAATAAGTAAACACTCCTAAGTAGCTAAGCGAAAAAAACTTCACTGGCACTACTGAACAACGGCACAAAACGAAAAGTGTCGTTATTTCCCATAAAAAATTACTAAAAGCCGGTTTCACCAGCAATATAAATGGAAAATGTTTATTTTATTTGCTGTCAATTTACGTATAAAATTAAAATAAGTTTTCACTTAAATTCCTTTCGTGAAATTGGCTGTAAGTGTCTTACTGAAACTACATAGATAATGAACAACGGCACAATACGAAAAGTTTCGTTATTCGAGAGTTTTTGACTTAAGTTAATATTCGCGATAAATGTGAGACATGAGCCACAATTCAGTAGTAAGGCTTGGCTACTTCGTTTTTGTGGGTCTTTCCATGAAAATGTAAACCGCAAATTCAAGCAAATGAATTCAAACGGATTTATAACTTTAAATTTTGTATTCAGATGGCGGAAAAAAGTTTTTAAAACGCGAAACGGTGGAGAGAAGAACTGAAAAAATTAAATTAGAAATTTAATTTAGTATGTGTTACTAGTAAAAATATTGTATGGGGGAAAAATCTGTCGCGTACGTAATTATGTTTTTTTTTTTAATAAAAATAAACCAGAGATAATTTCTAACAAAAAATTTAAGGATTGTAAAGGTACATTAATTAGCTTAGTTTAGGAATTTTTAAGGAAAAGAAAAACTTCCATGATTCGCAGACTTTCGTACATATGCATATGTGCCTTAAAACCACTTCTTTTTTTGTCGAGGCTGCTTATATCTTTCTCAGAGTTAGTACCTTTGGGTTTGCAATATAACCGTAATCTTCTTTTTCAGTAGCTTCTATTTTTGAGAGATTTATGTTACAAAAAACTACGCTTCTGCCGAAATGGTAACAACTAAGTATATGTGGATTTTCAACAGAAAAATATGGTTATTAAAAAACCTAATCCACTATTGTAACAGTTGTTGAAGGTTACCAACTGTTTGCAAATTTAATTCAATTTAATTGATAATATAAATTGAATATTGCAATATTTGTATCCAACTGAAGGGGTTTAGGAAGGTTTACGGCCGAAAATATTTTTGAGGAGGGTTTCCAGCTGTTTGAAAAATTGTATTAAATTAAATTGATAAAATAAGTGAAATACATATTACAATACGGATATCAAATAACGGGTGATTTTTTTGAGGTTAGGATTTTCATGCATTAGTATTTGACAGATCACGTGGGATTTCAGACATGGTGTCAAAGAGAAAGATGCTCAGTATGCTTTGAAATTTCATCATGAATAGACTTACTAACGAGCAACGCTTGCAAATCATTGAATTTTATTACCAAAATCAGTGTTCGGTTCGAAATGTGTTTCGCGCTTTACGTTTTGTTCAGCGATGAGGCTCATTTCTGGTTGAATGGCTTCGTAAATAAGCAAAATTGCCGCATTTGGAGTGAAGAGCAACCAGAAGCCGTTCAAGAACTGCCCATGCATCCCGAAAAATGCACTGTTTGGTGTGGTTTGTACGCTGGTGGAATCATTGGACCGTATTTTTTCAAAGATGCTGTTGGACGCAACGTTACGGTGAATGGCGATCGCTATCGTTCGATGCTAACAAACTTTTTGTTGCCAAAAAATGGAAGAACTGAACTTGGTTGACATGTGGTTTCAACAAGATGGCGCTACATGCCACACAGCTCGCGATTCTATGGCCATTTTGAGGGAAAACTTCGGAGAACAATTCATCTCAAGAAATGGACCGGTAAGTTGGCCACCAAGATCATGCGATTTGACGCCTTTAGACTATTTTTTGTGGGGCTACGTCAAGTCTAAAGTCTACAGAAATAAGCCAGCAACTATTCCAGCTTTGGAAGACAACATTTCCGAAGAAATTCGGGCTATTCCGGCCGAAATGCTCGAAAAAGTTGCCCAAAATTGGACTTTCCGAATGGACCACCTAAGACGCAGCCGCGGTCAACATTTAAATGAAATTATCTTCAAAAAGTAAATGTCATGGACCAATCTAACGTTTCAAATAAAGAACCGATGAGATTTTGCAAATTTTTAGCGTTTTTTTTAAAAAAAAAGTTATCAAGCTCTTAAAAAATCACCCGTTAGCACAAAAATTCGTTTTCAGCGCATTGAGGCACGCCTAGTATTTGCTAGTATGTATCTACTATTTGTTTATCTACTACATGCAATGCAAGCTGCTCGACCTTCACTCAAATATGTATACAACCGTCTTTATTTAGAGCAACACACCCTTATTAATAATGGAGGCAGAACCAATGATTTACTTTGTTAATCACCTCACAATTTTTCACTAGTCTTTTAAAAAATCCTACGGTTCATTAACTTAAGAAAAAAAAATAACGAAAATGCTTGACCCTTTAATTTCGCAAATTTCTAAGGCGATATTAATGTAAATTTTTGCACATTCATTAAGGCCTTTGAAGAATTAGTTCGGCTGGTAAAAGACAAAATAATTACGCAGTGACAATAAGAATAAAAAGAATGAGGAAAAATAAGAGGAGGGACGCAAGAAAAAATTGACTAAAGCATGGCGAAAACAGTTCCAAATTACAAGTAAAAAAGTAAGTTAGTTACTTGCTCATCTGCTATTAATTTGATCTTTTGTGTTTCGCCTTTTGGGTCTGTTTATTTGTCATCAACCACTTTGAAACAAAAAATAAAATAAAATAAAAAAAAGTATTTGGGCCAGAGGAAAGTAAAAAACAAACAACATTAAAGTTGTAGAAAGCCAGAATAAATTAGACAAACAGTTAAAGTAAATAAAAAGCTGGAAAAACTTTCTGAGTTTAAGAAAGTCCAGTGAAGTTTGCATTGAAAAGTAATGCAATGCTAATTTAAGGCTGAAGACAAAGGATGCACGAAAAGGTCGTGCAATTACGCAGGCACAGGAGGATATACTTTCGTCTATCCATAAATAGTATATAAGTACGTATGTATGTAGGTATGTACCACAGTTCTCTTATATGCATAAGTATGCAAGAAGACAAGCAAGCGAAATTAGACGAGCACCAGATGGACAGACGGCAGCTTGTTAGCAATTTCTTTCTATTATTGTGTAGGTAACGGGCTGAAATGAGAGCTTTTACTAGCCCACCCTCGCCTCCTCGTACTGCTTGCTGCTGCCGTTGAGAGGTTTTTGTCGCCGTCTGCATTGCCTTAGCTTTGTAGTCTGATGCTATTCATGCGCTTAACCCGCTTTGGTATTTTAATTAAATTCCAGCTGCCTAAGTGATGAGTTAGGTGCACTAAAGATCTGCCTGCACAACTTTGCAAAAACAAAAGAGGCCAAGACACGAAGCAACAAACAACAGGACGAAGTCGAGGAGAGAAGCAACTAATGCAACATTGAAGTGCGACAGATAAACAGATGGACCATTGGATGGCCGGACATTTGAATGGCTGCCTGGTTGGCTGACTGCTGCTTGAACTGGCGAAACACAGACGTTTAAACTGGCATTCATCGCTGCTCGGCGGATCAAGTGGACGAGCCACAGATTTGATATAGCATTTGCTTGTTATTGTTGTTTTCTTTTTCGTACGAATTTGGAATGCCACAACGTGCTACATTGTTGTTGCTGCTACATTGCATACAAATTAGCATTGCAAAGCAGGTCAGGAAGAGGAAAGAAATGAAACACAAGTGACGTCAAATTAGGCGCTGCAGCTGTGCAGCTGCTTAACCCTACGTTTCATGGGATAGCTTAACCCGAATCTGACCAGCGCTTTCCGTAGTAACTCTTTTACTATTTCCTTACATTGTGTGCTTACAAAAAGTTCTGTTTTGATTCGGTTTTTACCGATTTAATGAAATGTTTTCGAATGAGTGTTGCTTAAACAATTTGTTGGGTTTATACTCGGCAGCTTTAATAACACAGGTTTACAAAAAAAAAGTGTATGCATATTAAACCAAACCTATATATCCCTATGTAATTCGATATGCTGAATACGAATGCGAGGTCATTTGAAGGTCAACTAGGAAAAAATTTATTGAATAAACCTGAAAATTCAATAAAATTCATTGGATGACCTCTAGATAACCTTGAGAAATCAAGGGACCCTCATACTCGATTTCAGCGACAACAACAACAACAAAATGTATTTTTTATTTTTATTTTTATTTAATAAATTTTTGTCCTATTTGACCTTCAAATGACATCGAGCTGACATTGAGGAGGTTAAAGGACCTCGGATTCGGATTCAGCGAATCTAAAATCTTATATATATGAATTTTCGGGTTTATGCAATGAATTTTTCCCTACCTGACCTTCAACTGACCACAAACCTGACGTGATGGAGACTAACGGACTTCGGATTCGCATTCAGCGTGTCGAATAACATAGCGATATGTAGGTTTGGTTTAATATGCATACACTTTTTTTTTTGTAAACCTGTGTAATAGAGGAAAAATAATATATGTATTTGTAAACGAATCTGTTCTGTTCGAGAAAATTGTATCTAAATGGTTAAGATGTAATTTGTATTATAGAAAACTAATTAGGACCACAAAACACCACCAGCGCCACGAAGTTAAAAATCAGCTTAGCACCAGGGTGGGAAAAGCAGGCACATTTGGGCCTATTTCGAAAAAGGTCAGCCTTCCAAAACACTCGACGATTTTTATCTAATATCGCCATAAAATCTGTGCAGAGATGTCGCTTAAGCTGCACAGACTGTGAAGAGGTATTTCATATACTTTTCGAGTACGTATTACACGTATGTAGATACAAATTTATATTTTCGTAATGAAAGGGTTAAGTCTGGACATTTTGATGTGTCAGATGGCAATGTAAGGCTTATCGTTACTTTCACCCTCCTTTCACAAAAGCCAAATCTGCATTTACGACGTACTTAATGATATACCATGCGACTAAAAAGTAAGCATTTTTATTACAAAAGT
The DNA here is from genome assembly GCF_013731165.1 of Rhagoletis pomonella. Taxonomy (NCBI): domain Eukaryota; kingdom Metazoa; phylum Arthropoda; class Insecta; order Diptera; family Tephritidae; genus Rhagoletis; species Rhagoletis pomonella. Next base: position 24,816,313 of record NW_023458564.1, read on the forward strand.
TATTAAATGCCTAAAGCCCACATAAAGTGAAAATGAAGACGAAAGGAATAATATCTGATCATACAATTTCGACTAACCATAGCGGGTGGTCAAAAAACTTACTGGAAACAATAAGCAAACAAAATGATACATATACACATATATATGTATGTACAACAATCCAGCACTGTAGTGTCCTTGAATATACATAAGGGTGGTACAAAATAAGTAAAGTTGGAATATTGGAGCTCTCACACACTAGGATTGTTCTATACCCCTATTATTTTTATTTTGAAACCAAAAAATATTTAGAGGTAAATCAAAGCTCTCAAAGTTTTCCACGTATTTTATATGGGAAACAAAAATCAACTTTTCTCGTAGAAGTGGTATGGAGTTTTTGAAAATCAATATTTTTCTATCGGCAAGCTCTGGTTATAATCAGGAGACTTCCAATAACAATACCGAATTATTTATTTAACCATTTCTTAATACTAAAGAACTATCATTTGTCCCCTTTTGCACTATGGCTGAAATAAGCACTTTCTGCGGCCAAAATCAACTAAGGCGTTTAAAATCGTGTACACATGCGCCTTAGATCCTTAAAAGACGTTGGTTTGAAAATCATCGAACTACCAAGTCGTGGATGCTTTATCCGGTTTCGACCGGAAGTGGGTTAAACAGACCGGAAGTCCATTGTTTTAACCGGTACTCCAATTCAGATTCAATTTTATCAAACAGCAGCAAGATGCTGCCGCCAATTCATACGCCAAATGTAAGTAGATATAATGGCCTTTTACTAGATATATATATGATATAGGACGAGATCGGACAGAAGAGGTTACAATCCACGAAACAAGCACAATATTTTTAAATTTGTATAATCATAACATGCACCTTGAAACCGTGAATTTTTCAACACCACAAATGTTTTTTAAAACCACGATTATTACAATCAATATTATATACCATTAGTATTTTTTTCCATTGCTAGAATCACTTCAATTTTTTTATATACGTAAAACACATCCGCGTTGACTGCAGTTCAATATAATAAAATTCTAGCACAAACTAAAACCAAAACTACAAAACTTTACGTTGACAGGTCATAAAATTTATAACTTCTTTTCTTATTAGGGCATCTAGAACAAAGTCTGCCTGTTAAAAACAGAAAGTGGCCAAGGAAATTTTTGAGAGCTTTGAGCTACCTCCAAACATTTTTTGATTTCAAAATAAAGGTATATTAGAGCGTAAAAATTCCGACTTTACTTTTTCACATGCATTTTTGGACCACCCTAATATACATGAATATGTATATCCATCGCTGTGGAGATATCCAGAAATAAACAGAAAAGCATGGAAAACTTTAAACTGTAAAACTAGACGTATTTGCTTAACTGGTCTACGTTTTCTAACGCGCGTGCTTAACGTAAATAAACGCGTTAAATCTTCGACGTTTCCCTTTTTTGCCCTATTCCTTTTTACGTTTATATCAACTTGCGTTCTTGTTTACATTTAATAGCTGGTTTTGGACTGGTCGATTTACATTTAGAAATTTTGTCGTTTGAATGCGATTTTGTTATGCACTTCACAGATACTTTTTCGTATTTAAGAAAAAAAATCAAAAATTGTATCCGTCTAATGGCATTTGAACCCGAGAGCTAACAATCATCTCTGCACACTCAGCTATGGCCACGATATGTAAATGCGTTTTCAAATGATCAGTTTGAACGAGGTGCAGTTGTACATTTTGAGTCAAAATTTTTGACAGACACAGAGTGGTGTTGTTTGGAAATTTTTAATTGAGCTGAATTCACTCATTAAAAAATAAAATAAAACTGAAATGATATAGATATAGATATTTTGTGTAAGCAGTTGTATGTAAATTTTAAGTGGCTAAGACTACCATTGATTTGTGGCAAGTTCTTTTGTGGAAGGTGTTGCCCATTTTCTCCATTAAAAAAAAAAAATCTAACATACTTTTTATGGAAGAAAATGTTCGAACAAAAAATTTGCGGAAAGTCGATGGTAAGTCCTAGCTCCTTGAAACTTGCACTTAATTTGTTTACATAAAAGAAAAAATAAACATTTTTCAAACAAAGAAAAGTAGCCAAAATCTGCTAAAATGTGTCTTCCCTATTGTTTATAATTACTTTTGCTAAAATATTATAAACAAAACTGATCAACACAGAATCTGTGGGTCAAGAAAAAATTATTTTCCAACTATTTATAATCCATTTATAGAAACGTTATATATTTAAAAGTTTTTTCCATTTGGTATTGGGTGTTAAGCTTTGTACTGAAGACTTTTTAAAGCCGCGGGCTTGGAGAGTGGTCAGTGTGAAGTTTATACCGAAAGCCAAAATAAGCTCCCATATCTTTCTCAGTGATTTTAGATCAATCAGAGCTTGCTTCTTAGAGATGGATATGTTCACTGTCATAGCGTCCGAAAATTTTGAAAATTCGGACAAGTAACCCTCGTTACTTTTTTGGTATGGAAAATAGAAGCTTTTTATTTATGCTTCAATTTGACACAATTCAGGATCGATTGTCGCTAACTACGTTTGAGAATAGCCAACCTGCAGTGGAATTCTGGTAATCGCTACGCTAACTATTTGCCGCTAAAATTCTGTAACTGAAAATCAGTGGAGCCTAAAAGTATGCAACATGGAAGAGTAACACATGCAATGCATAATCAGCCAAATCTGGCAGTGTGGCGGGCATGCCACCAGATGTTGCATGTTGTTGGGGGCGCCTGCAATTCGTTTGGAGATTTTTGGCGATCGAAATTACCGATACCGGCTGGTGCTATAGAGATAAAAAAGTAAATCGTAAAAACTCATCAGCCGTTCGGTGATGGCGTAAAACTTGTATAAAATAGTTTAAGGTTTTTATTAATTGAAAAGAGCTCCTTTGGCCTCTGGGTTTTAGTTGCTGCTCACAGATATGTGTGTGCTCGTCACTTCAGAGCTGGGAATTAAATCCTATACATACGTATGTCAAATTATCCGAACAAGGCTTTCATGCGTATGATTGATTGTATTTTGATATGTATATGCATACCTGTCATTTTGATTTTCTCCTCTACTCAATATTTTCAAATTAATTATCTCCTGGCAACTAATTTAATTAACATTATAAGCTATTTTCATAAACAACAATACCTTAACATTCTACATATGTTGTGTACATATGTACATATATAATACCACCATAAATGTTTGCTTGTGAATCTGCCGCTCTTATGCTCTACAAAATCTTCCACAAATGTTAATTCATTTGGCTCAAGAGGCCATTATGGTGAATAAATATTCCTAAGAGCCTGTGGGCGAGATTGAAAAAGACAAGCATAATGTGTACTGCAAGTTGTCCATATTGGAATAGACAACTGAATGTGACAACTGAGACATTCTTAAATGTGCCCTTATTTGCTTGTAAACATGGCACACTTGCAGATACTTACACATGTACATACATTACATACAAACATACCTACATATGGAGGTATGAACTTTTAAGCATTCACATAAGCATAAATAACTAACTAACCAAATGCACATACAGACAATTGTCATGGAGGTCGCCTGTTAATAACTTAATCTACTTTAAGTGGGCTGTATTACAAAATGTATACAGGAGTAAATGTACATAGATACATTTGTACATTTGGGCATAGATAGGGTTATACATGCCGTAAGCTGTATTAGTCAAGTGGATATGTGGAAAAAATACAATAATGCACCCACACACACACGCAAAAATAGACCACACTAACGAATACTTACACATAGTATCATTTGTGGCCAGTAACCTTTGCAACCAGGTGGGCAATTGGCCAAAATAACTATCTATATATACTTATTTGCAACACAAAGTTAAGTTCGCTTGGCCAGCATGGATTGGAGTTTAAGAAAAAAAAAAAATTTTTTTATTTATTTGGCACGCCAAGCGAAATGAAACCAAATATGTTTTTTTTTCAGTGTTCTTTGTTTTCATATTTACTCTTTTTATTTGCTTTTATTGTTTGCAATTGTGTATTCATGTTGCACATGGTTTAAACTACTTTAATCCTTTTTAAGCCATACGAGTGGAAAATACAATTCAGAGTTGGCGTAAACCACAGCAATGTCAGTGCACATATGTATGTATGCAGTTCTGTCAGTATGTATGTTTGTATGTATATATATGTAGGTATTTAAGCGTGTGTGTAGATACATTCATACAAACACTTCCCTACAAGACATTGCTGAGCACTTTAGGCAAAAACTCTCACACATTTACACTTTTGTTTTTGTAGTACGGCATAAATGAGTAGTTTGACTATTAGTACTGAGGACTTTCTGATGACAACATTGAGGGGAAAGTACTCAAATTTTTCCCATGGCCTGAACGAAAATGAGGACTTTGATAAGCACTTTTGTGATTAGGAGTAATGATAATATGAGTACTCATATGATACTCAGCTGTCTTGTAGGGTTATGGACTTAGTACTATGTCCATTGTGGGCTTGTGGGCTAAACAAGTTGAATAGAGTAGCTACAAAGCGGATGTGTCGAAAACAACAATTGAGTGATATAGGATGCAACTTAATAAAATAAAAGTATTTTGAAATTAAGTTGTTAAAACTCATTGCACTTATTTCAATAAAACTGAATATATGTGCATACATATGTAAGTGTTGAAAAGGGATTCGATAAAAACTAAGGTCGTTTCTAAACAAATTCAGCTGAAATAAGAGCGCTGAAAATCTCAGATATTGTGATTTATTTAGTTGAGCCCATTGGAGAGGAAAGAAAGAAATCGATTAAGCCATGTTTATCTGTAAGACATGCAGGCAGTGCTTTGGACTCGTGCGAAAGTAAATTACGAGTACTGCAAAAAATTTTGCTTAATGTATAGGAAGAAACGGCCTCGAAGTTAGCTGATTGATTAGCTTTTAGAGTAACCTAGAAAATCGCGTGCATACTTCTAATATATACCCAACCCTGAAATCTCAAGCTTCACTTATTACTAATACGGTAGCTTGGAAACGCCTTCTTAATAATACGATGACTAAGTAACTGCAGTATTTTAGCCTTAATATGGCCAACGGCGAACATTCACTCAGTTGTTTGTTCCACTTCAAGACAAAGCCGGTCTTCCGGTTTCGTGGCTAGGCCAACCCGGTGCATATTTGAGCAGAGATTGTTATGACCGACAAGGTAAACTATGAAAATACTCATGTTGGCCCTTTCAAACGAAAGTAAACGCAAAGATGTTTCCTTCAGTTCTAGTTCTTTCTTTCGTCTTAGACCTGTCTCTTTGTACCGAGAAATCATGCTCCTAGAAGCACTGAAAGTTAATCTCAATATGATTCTCATATGTCTATACCTGAAGTAAATCGCGATGTAAGGCTCAGAGAGTCCCATACAGAATATAATAATAAGAGGCCAATATAGCGATAAGGAAACCACTGCTCTGGATCTGCACCGACGGCTCCAAGATGGTCTGTGGTGAAGGGACAGGAACCTATTTCAAGGGGTTTGTAGGCGAATGGTCCCTGAGTATAGCAAACCCTGTCAGCTTATTTCAGGCTGAAAAATGGAGCTTAAGTACACTGGAGGAAAAATAAATAGGGACACAATATTTTTTAAAATTTTGCCTTTTTTGCTTTCGTTTATTTAATATTTGTTTTTTTTTTATAAAATTATAGGTCATTATCCATCAAAACCATATAAATTCATATTTCAAACTTTGTGCAAAAATTTTACAAATTCCGCGAAATTGCATCTAAATTTTCAACTTTTTAATCAGAGTTTTTAGAAGTTTTTTGGGTATGTGGTTTTATAGCTCATTCAATTTCATTAGCTTGAAGTCGCTAAAATATCGCGTTGATTTCAGGCATTTTTTTACATATTTTTTCCACACAAAGAATGTTCGACAATTTTTTTTTGTATGGAAGATAGTGCGTAATACATTCAGAATAAAAATTATCAAAACAATCTAAAAAATTTAATAAAAAAGTTGAAAATGTAGATGCAATTTTGCAGAATTTTTATAATTTTTGCAAAAAGTTTGAAATATGAATTTATATGGTTTTTGTTCTAATAAAAGATAAAAGCCAATGAAAAGATAATGAGCTATACTTTTATAAAAAAAATATCAAATAAACAAAAGAAAAATAAGAAAAATTTGTTAAAATGCGTGTCCCTATTTATTTTCCCACCACTGAATTTGAGGCTTGTGGGAAACCAAATAATAATGCTTGCAGGAATGAGGGAGCAGTGGTTTATTCAGATAGCCAGGCAGCACTCATGGCCATATAAGCTATATAAACTTAAAAGGAAGCTACGCTCATTAATATTTTTTGTCTGGGTTCCCGGAAGCCAACGAGGGAGCACACGAATTGGCCAAGGCGGGAGGCTGTAGCGGGGGTACTGGGATATTGCCTGATAAATCAGATCTCAAATAAACACAAAAATTACAAGGTAAAATCATTATCTCAATTCGTGGCCATGATTTCTGATGTTTTCAAGCATTATAAATTATATCGAATAGAAAATAGAAATATGAAAATTAAATGGATCTTAAGAGCACTTAATTTTCTCTTCAGTCTCTAAATTGTTGTTAACTTTTTATACAATTATTAACTAAAATATGGTTGTTCGAAAATAACTAAGCAAGGAGAACACAAAATCGATTCCAATATTTCACTCACGGACAACGACTTTGACCACTAAAACAAAAGGTACGTTATTTGGTTTGTAGTTTTCTTTATCAAAGACTAAGGACAAAAAGTTTTTTTTTTTTTTTTGCAAAGATGAAAACGGGACTTTTGGCCAAATAAACTGAGCAAATTACCCATAGTGCAATGACGACATAATGATCCGAAACAGGATACAAAAATTTGTGTGCGTTTTGTTAGAAAATTATTATGGTTTTTTCTGAACCCTGAGAGTTTCTATCCTCTTTTTCTCAACAACTTACATGATAATTGCTTTTACCCTGACATGTTTAAATTTATTTGTGCTGAAAGCGTTGTTATATCTGATTAGAATTGACGATGCGTAGATTTGTATTCCACAAAGTTTCAAATTGCCTTACATAGAGACTAAAGGATTTTAATATATACGGCTTTCACCTGAGGCTTAAACTGTCTGATATAAATGCTGAGCACTTAAGCAATGTCGATTTAATACACATGTACTTATCGCATCCTAAATAGAAAACATTCAGTATTCAAAATTAATTTTTTCCCATAAAAAATTTCACAGAAAATATTTCTAACTTCTGCCAAAATTTCTTCTTCCCCACTATATTTTTTAACTGGGACAAAACGCCCATTTTCCAAAAATTTATAATATTCTTGTTTTTCTTTTGAAAATAATTGTAAATAAGATTCTATTGTCCGATTTTGTTTATTTTCCATACCATCCGTCCTTCGCTCAGATATCTCAATTTCTACTTGAGTTGTCGTGTCCACAGACGGACGAACGGACGGACAGGCAGTCACCGCTTGCTCGATTTATTTTTTCCTTCTAATCGTTTATGTATACATTTTTCTATATCTATCTCGATTCGTTTTAGCTTTTAAAAACAACCGTTATGTGAACAAATATATAATACCCGTGTGCACAAGTGCGCTTTGGTATAAAAATTCAAATAAGTAGGACTGTTTTTGTTGTGCTGGCGCCACTTGCGCAGCATCAACTATTTTTGCCTCTCCAGAACACTTGGGTTTTTAAGTTGTGAATGTTTTTGGTATAGGCTGCGATATACAGAAATATATGTATGTATGTGCATTAGGGTGGGAATATTTTGTTTATTACGTGCGTATAGCATAGCAGAATTATACGTATAATTCTAAGCGAATTTGCCGAAGAAACTATGGGTCTAAAATACCTTGGAGTTTGCCGAATTGCGAAAATAGGGTTCGAAGAAAATGTGAAAATTTTTCGTGCTGCACTCCACGTTGTAGGAAAAAGATAAGCGCATAAATGCGTTTTTCATACCAAAAACCTCTAGCATGTTTTCAAACAAAATTTAAGCACTTTTTTAACACACTACAGCGAAATGCTAAGAAACATATTTTCGAAATTTGTCAAACTCCAAATTAATTTTTTTTCGGCAAATTTACTTAAAATTGCACGTAGAATCCTTCCGCGTTATACGCGCATATTCGAAAAAATCTCCCAAAAAATTAACCCCCGCCTAATATACATAGGCTACGACATATATAAGTGCAATAAGTACTAGCTAAGTAGCTTGACGCAGAAAATTGAAAATAAGGAAAATACAAAAATGAAATTCGAAACGAAATTTACATAAGGAAAACAAAAATTTTTGTTTATTTCCTAACTCTCGCTAAAATCGGCAAAGCAATTTTAACCAGGTTCAACAAAGTGTGGCAGTGATTAGTACGTTCACAACAGAGAATTCCTTTGTAGTTACATACGTATGTTATGTGAGTGAGCTTTGCTGTGAATTTTTTCCAACTAACTTGGGTTGAAGTATATCTTTTTGTTTGTTCCACAATTTACGCAAATACATACATAAATACATATATACATACGTATGTATGCTCAAATGTACATACTTGCATATCTGAAATGGTAAAAAGCTTAAGTAGATTTACAGTTTATGTTTATCTCATTTAAATAATTTACTCGCTTCTCCCATTTTAGTGGTTGACTTAATTCCACTGTGGCGAGACGAAAAAATTACATTCAAACATATGCTGTGTTTGATAATAGGAACCTTCTAAAGTATTTAAAGGAAGAAAAGAATTAAGTATTTCTAGGCGACATACATACATATGTATGTAGGTAAATAGACTTTTGAGAAAGTTCGCTGAGACAAAAACGAAGTTAGAAACAAAGTGATCAAATTAAGTTAACTGAAATTAACCCTTAAGTCGTGGGTTCAGGAATCGACCTTTGCAGAACTGCCTTTTTTAAGGCTAAAGATTACCAATTTTGCAGTTTCATTGATTCAAAGTCATATACTGCATATCTAGAGTATATAAAGCTTTATTGCAAGTGCGTTTTATTAATTTGTTGTTTGAAACTAGCCCCAAAAAACGCATGCACTAAAGACTTTATTCCGTCTTTTATTGACTGTTAAAGAGCTTAGGTGTTCATCTCTGTACAGATCGCTGCCAAACGGCTTCTATCTAATCCCCGCAAAGCACACAAAGTGTTGCACCGTCTCATTTTCATCAAGGCAGGAAGAGCTAAGCGAGTTGTCAAGTATGCGAATCACAGTCAGGTGTTTTTGTCACGAGAAGGGACCAGCAAGCAATCCCACATTTTGTCTGCAGCCTCATCTCCTCAATGGAGATAAACAACTAGCTAATCTGAGATTGAAGACAACATGAGTTTAGCCTACCTGCAGCCCCTCGAAGCCTCTTTAATGACCGATGGATGAAGTGCTTAAACTAGTAGTAATAAATTTTCAAATTCCTTATTATAAGGTATTCCCGATTGGCCTGGCACCCAGAGTAAAATACTTAAGTGCGTTGATTTCCTCACTGATCCCTCAAGTTGTTTAAGCAGATTTCTGCGCTCTTTATTGAAAGTCTGCTCCACCACACCACAGATGCGTATCAAGTAAGCATAATTTCATAGAGATAGAAATGCATAGGATTCCATGTTTTATCAAAGGCCTATTAATATTGCCAAGGCGCAGTTAAGGCTCTGCAGATCTTCTAGTCAACGTGAGAGCTCCATAAAAGTTCAATATCTACGATGGCTGATAATTTCGCCCACTAGAAAAAATTTTCCTCAGATGTCCGGACCCTTAATGGGGAAGGTGCTTCTACTGAGCCGGCTGATGCCTTAGAAAGACTTAGGCCACGAAATGTATGGAAGGGCAAAGGTAAAAACACGAGGAAACAACGTATAATCCATGTAACGTATAACAACGTATAATAATGTAAGACAGCGCTGATGGGGGAGACGGATCGTGGCTACTTGCAACCCGCATCAAAGCAAGATTTTTTAACATTTCACTCTGGGAAAATGTCCATTTTCTGTAGAATTTGTATACATAAGTTTAATACTTAATTAGTTTCGTATTAAACTGACATCTCAAGTGCTTCAAGTGTTAATGCTTTAAACTTGTCAAATTAATATTAAAGATAATTTACTTAAAGTTTGAGCAATAGCAAAATAAAATGTCCCACCCGTCATGCCCCTATTGTAATTTGCAGTTTATGTTTTGAGTTAAGGTCTCATGTGTGGGCCATTGGGATACTTGCGGCATTAATTTTAAGCAAGAAATTCCTACTAATTGCCGTATGAAAGTTTTGGAAGTATTTAGAATTAAGTAAATAAAGTTTAGTGGTCTGTACAACCTATGTATGTATGCAAGTAAATCGTTTTAAATGGTTCAAATAATCGCCAACTGGACCTGATTTGACTTGTAACCCAAAAAAAATATTCCATCAAATATATCGTTGGTGTATTTATTTTATCGCATAGTTCTATGTATAAATTCCACCATCCTTATTTCTCGCCTGCTCCTTTAAATAATGAAAATTTCACAAACACTTACCTCCCTTCCACCCTCATTTACATAAATTCTAAATACTTGCTACACCCAAATATTCGCACTTGTGGGCATTACATTCATTTCCAGCTCACTTGGCCACTCCAATACGAGCATTCTCAGTTCGTTATGCTTAGTTGACGCTGTAAATGTTGGCATAGTAAATTATTCCTACAAGGATAACTGCCAATTGCTCCGCATGCTACTTCAACTTAATGCTACACTTGGTTGCTTTTGTATATTCGGTTTTGTTTTGTTGTAGTTAGTAGAGAAATAGCTTAAAAGCAAAGCGTTGTGTGCTTAGCTTTTGCTTAATTTGGTTACAATCTTACAGTCGTTTGTGTGCAAATTAATAGTTTAACTTCTAAATCGGCCTCAACCGCAACGGGCCAACAAGCCAAAGAGATACTAGTTAAAAGGGTTTTCGGTAGAACGAGCTCACATCTTAACGACTAAGTAGAACATCCAAGTTGTTCGTCGGCAACAATGTACATGCTCTACATGCATGTACATATATGCATATATATATACATTAGACTGATTCAAAAAAATCGACATACTTTTTTGTTTTGAATAGCGCCCCCTTCAATACCTATGGAGGGATGTCAAAATATGCCTGTTAAAAGGTAAACCCTTAATACATATTAAGTTTGAAAGGTCGTGCATCGCGGTTTCCAATTTTAAATATAAATACTTAAAAAAAAAAAATGTTTTCATCTTTGGAGTTTGTTGGCAATAAATTCTCGAAATTAAAAATGCGTACATACATATTTTGGTAGAAAAGCAGACGTTCTACAAAAAACGTTCATACTATTTTTTGATAAACTTACTGCTTTAACGGCTATTCAAACTTAAAATTAAATGGATGCCATTATTACAGTTTTTCTCCTATTTTAGGTAAAATAATTAAAGTTGTTTTCAAATACCCAAACAAGAAGTTATTCAAAAGTTGAATTTGCGAAGTTTAATAAGTCTTGCAAATTAATTTTAATAAAAACCCCATTTCGTGGAAATATTAATTTCTATTGTATTGAATTATGTTCGAAAGTTGGTTTTATCAAATTTTCACCAAAAATGATTTTAATATCTTTTTCTTACCGGAAGTTAGAATTTTCACGATTTTTGTAAAATTGTTTGCAATATTTAATGATGATTTTAATTATTTTACCGGAAATAGGAAAAAAACTGATGTGAGACGTAAAGCACCAAATTTCATACAAAAACTTGTATAGAATTTTTTAGTTCGACAATTTAAGGCAGAGAAAATAAATTCCAAAGTTGAAAACAATATTTTTCTAAGTAATTTACATATATGGAAAATAGATATCCGCGATGTGCGACCTTATCAACTATGTATTTGTTTTTGTTAATAAACTGGCATCTCTTGACATCCCCCCGGAGGTATTGAAAAGGGGAATGTCAAAAAAGTTAGTCGATTTTTTTTTGAATCAGTCTAATATACATATGTATGTATTTGTTTAAATATTTTCATGCACTCATAGATATTTATATACATAAGCTTTATGTACAGCATATTTATAAAGAAGAGTACCCTGCAGGGAAAGCTACTAGTTGTGAACTAGAATTCTACCGGTTTGCGTTTCAGCAGAACTAACGGGTGATTTTTTTGAGGTTAGGATTTTCATGCATTAGTATTTGACAGATCACGTGGGATTTCAGACATGGTGTCAAAGAGAAAGATGCTCAGTATGCTTTGACATTTCATCATGAATAGACTTACTAACGAGCAACGCTTGCAAATCATTGAATTTTATTACCAAAATCAGTGTTCGGTTTTTTCCGCTTTTTTATCGACAAATTTTGTTCAGCGATGAGGCTCATTTCTGGTTGAATGGCTTCGTAAATAAGCAAAATTGCCGCATTTGGAGTGAAGAGCAACCAGAAGCCGTTCAAGAACTGCCCATGCATCCCGAAAAATGCACTGTTTGGTGTGGTTTGTACGCTGGTGGAATCATTGGACCGTATTTTTTCAAAGATGCTGTTGGACGCAACGTTACGGTGAATGGCGATCGCTATCGTTCGATGCTAACAAACTTTTTGTTGCCAAAAATGGAAGAACTGAACTTGGTTGACATGTGGTTTCAACAAGATGGCGCTACATGCCACACAGCTCGCGATTCTATGGCCATTTTGAGGGAAAACTTCGGAGAACAATTCATCTCAAGAAATGGACCGGTAAGTTGGCCACCAAGATCATGCGATTTGACGCCTTTAGACTATTTTTTGTGGGGCTACGTCAAGTCTAAAGTCTACAGAAATAAGCCAGCAACTATTCCAGCTTTGGAAGACAACATTTCCGAAGAAATTCGGGCTATTCCGGCCGAAATGCTCGAAAAAGTTGCCCAAAATTGGACTTTCCGAATGGACCACCTAAGACGCAGCCGCGGTCAACATTTAAATGAAATTATCTTCAAAAAGTAAATGTCATGGACCAATCTAACGTTTCAAATAAAGAACCGATGAGATTTTGCAAATTTTATGCGTTTTTTTTAAAAAAAAAGTTATCAAGCTCTTAAAAAATCACGACGCGACGTTCCAGCAGTCACAATGGCCGACAGAGCAGAGCACTCGCATGGTTAGCCTGAGGTCCCAGGTTCAAATCCTGGCGCAGGGAAAATTTTTTTATTTTCTATTTTTTATTTTATTTTTATTTTTTATAAATTTGTTTTTTTGTTTATGCTGCTTATGTAATTTTTAAATTTAATAAAAAAATATTTTTGTTTAATTTCTTTGTTTTTATATTTCTTCCTAAATGTTTTTTTGCAATGCAATTAGATTTTCAAATTTGTTATTTATTTATAAATTGAATAAATTATTTTTACTTACATTTTTTTAACTTTAAAAATCTTAACCACCTCCAAGCGGCCTCGAACCTGCGATTTCAGAACCACAACCAGTAGTCTTCACGTGACGCCACAGCTTTGGCAATTCAAAGGCAGCTGTCGCTGAACGCTTAAGTTCTTCGAAAATGTCGAACTGGTAGGCACATACTAGTTTATGAACTAGTATTTTTTCTAACTGGTTTGGGTTTTCACTGCAGGGGTACTTATTCACCCTGCAGGGACAGCTCTAACTGTGCGTTAGAATTCTACCAGTTTGCGTTTCAGCCCAACTAGTTCACGTTCTATCCTTTTTCAATGTTAGCGAGTGGTATTTTTAACATTACGATGTCCTACGAGATGTCAATTGTTAGGCTATGCATCAGCATCTACTAGTAAAAATACTAGTAGCATCATACCAGTTGATTAGATAGTCTGCAAATTCATCCCCGTGAAAAGCATTAGTAAGCCATTTTGCTCGCGGCGCTTCAACAGTCGAAATGGCCGACATAGCAAAGCACTGGCGTTAAATTCCTGAGGTCCCGGGTTCAAGTCCTGACACAGGGGACATTTTTTTATTTTTAAGTTTTTTTTATTTTTTTTTTATTTAGGATTTTTATTGTACTCTTAAGTTTAATTTAAGAAAAGTATGTTTTCTTAATTTTTTATGGCAAAGGTATTTGTTTCCATTTGTATGTTTTTTCTGCAATGAAACTAGATTCTCCAATTTGTTACATATTTATATTTAAATTGAAATAATTTTATCGGCAATTCAAAGGCAGATATCGCTGAACGCTTAAGTTCTTCGAAATTGTCGAACTGTTAGGCCATCGCCTTAGCACATGCTAGTTAATGAACTCGTTTGGTTTTTCGCTGCAGGGTACTTATATATCTATGTATGTACGTACTTGTGGATATACGTAAATTTGTATTTGCGTGACTTCATTGCTTTCGTTGTCTTTTATTTGTGCCACATTGCTATCGCTGATAAAATCTTATATATGTAGATATATGTAAATGCCAGTACGAGTATTTAAATTTGAACAAGCGTTGTTTGCAAGAGCGAAATGTTATTTAGTTGTCTGCAGTCGCGACATAGGCTTGTATGCTCTTTTAAACTGTTGATGTTTAGTTTTTAAATTAAAATGTTTCAACGCATGACATGGTTCTTAGTTTGCTAATTAGGCATATTTAAGCCTTGTAATATATAAGCAGCAAAGCGGTGCTAATATTTAATTCAATATATGTACTTAGATGTACCTATGTTAGAGCAAATATCCTTTTTATTAAGGTTAACTCTAGTTGCTTAACCGGCGTGTGCAAATGTGCATTACTATAATAAGAACACCTTAACAACTGTGAGCTTTTGTGTTTGAGTCAATTGAAGAATAATATCAGGGCTTCGTAAATTTTTTTCGAATGTTTTTCTGAACATAATTTTATGAGCAACTGTCAGTTAACAGTTTAGTTAAACGTCCGTGGCCCGAGCAATATCTAAATTATAAAAGGTTTTTTTCTAACAGCGGTCGCCCCCCGGTGTGTTTCCGCCATGAAGAAGCTTCTAATAAGGAAACGAAAATTTTAAATATTTTTTCCTTCCGAACTTGGGTTTTTTCTCACTAAAAAATGTACATTAAGAATATGGCGCTGCAGCCAGATTTCTATTGAAATACACTTATAAAACAATTTGTGTATTTAAATCCAAAATAGTGTCATGGAGAGTTTGACAATGCTATGCAATTCGTTTATGAATTGATCAAATTTATACATTTTTAAGTCCAAAAAATTTACGTGAAGAGCGTTGAATAGAGTATTTCCCCTTTCATTACTCAGGCCTGCGAAATTTAACTTTATTACATTACAACGCTTTTAATCAACTTGCAACGTTCTTGGTCCGGACCACCATTTATACTATATATGTAGCAAAGCTATTTATGGCAAAGTCTAGATACCAACCTAGTCTGGATATCAGTGTCGTTGTAGATATCATATGAAACACATACAATTAGAAGACTCTAGATGTCGCCCCGCCAGAAGAAGTTAAATATAGTGCCAAAAAATATGCACTACATACGCTAGAGCAGAAATGAACGACACGCCATTTCTTTAAGTAAAATTAATTCCTGCTATGTGCATGTATGTATGTACATATGTATGTATATACTCAACGTGAGCTCAAAACAGTTTGCTTATATAGTCTTCTGTTCTCTTTTCACTGCAAGTTTAATCATTTAAATATCTATTGCAAAATTTTATACAAACAAAAATAAATAAAATAAAATAAAACTTTCTAATACCACGCTTTTATAAATGGACTAAAACTTAGAAAGTAATATTTATAAGTCCCATAGAATTTGTTTTGATAACTTTTAATTTTGAAATTTTAGCAAAGGTCATTAAAACATGGAAAATTGAATTGAATGGGCTAAAAATCTGCATACTCAGCTTTTTTTAAAACAGTCTAATTAAAAATTGAAATATTTTAATGGAAATTTGTAGAATTTTCTTTAATTTTGCACAAGGTCTGGAGCTCTGCTTTTTGGGGTTTATGTTGTAGAATTAACCATATTTTTATAAAAATTTGCGAAAAATTAACTAGTTAAAAAACAATTGCCCGTATTAAAAAGAAGTCCGCTGTACCTAAACTTTATTGACTGACTGTATGTTTATTTGTAAAAAATATTTATATCTATTGTCCACAAGCCTATCCTGGCCTCCAACTGAGACCTACAATAAATAAAATCATTAGTTCAATACAAAATAATTGCTAACGAAATTCCAGACACGGAGTTGTCTAAACTAATTAACCATCTGTGGTATCTCAATTCGCAGTAAAATAATTTTTAAAAAATGTCAAAAGAAAAAAGGTTAGAAAATTAATGTCCGAAGCTGAAATCGATGAAGTAAATTATGACGACAGGAATGTAAAAGCCAGACCCAATCTCCATGAACTTTATAATTTATTAGACAAAGAAATTGATTTTTTAAGATACATATTTGAAATTGATACAGGTATGGTGTGTAAAAAGTTCAAAAAATGGGAAGGAGAGGAATAAAATTAATCTAAGGCTTCAATTCATCCTTGAGAAAAGACGAAGCACAACGACAGTTTCTATTGATATATAATTTTGCAATATAAATAACAAAACGTATTTTGACATTATTCAATAATACAATTATCAAAATATATATAAAAATTATGTATGTAGATGTAATCAATTAAGTATTTTAGTGTTCTTAGACTTTTGCATGGAAGTTAACATTTGAAAATTTCTACTACTGATTTGATAAATGCTAAACACTGTTAAAAATAATAGTTTTATTAAAAATTGTATAGAGATAAAAATTAAGAAGAATGTAGTTTCGCTTTTAATAATGCCCGAATTAGGTTCCGGGAATAAATAGCTTCGATTTTAAGGGCGAAAAAGAAGTTTTTTTTTTCGAAAAATTGCTATTTTCCTTAATTTAACCTCAATTATGCACGTGTTCTCATTACCAGATTGTGCTGAAGCTTTGTCAATCACATTTTCTGGCCCATTGGCACATTTTAGTGGGGTGCTCCGACAGAAAATGCAAAATTTATTTCTTGTACCCACCCTAATGTACATAAATTTAAAATGCCGCTGCTATTCAGATCGCTAGCTCGTTTTACGATTTCAAATATCACACTGAAGAAATAACATGAAAAGGGGAAGTCGCCTTATATCAAACGTCGTTTTGTTTTAAATGTCGTGGAAAGGTCCTTCGCATTTTGTACGGAGAATCAAACTGTACTCAGTCTTCATGACCATATAAATTTTGCAGGGACTTTAAATTGACAAGAAGGTGGTATACATATATCGATATTCGAATGGAAGGTTTTCGCAAGATTTAACGCACCGTGCAAATCTGGACAAAGGTGGATTTGTAAGGTCTAAGGCCTTCCTGATAAGGCACAATAAGGAGAGATGTTTACGAATAAAACCTTTTTTACGAAAATTTTAATTTCAGTGTACTTACATAAATAATTACTGTTAACCCTGAACATCCTCTCTAATTTGTTCTTGAGAAATTAAAGTTTACAAGAATGGGCTAATTTGTCAAATTCTCATGTCTTTGCTACAATATTCAATAAAGCCTATAATTTTCGTACGCATGTGTCTATGTACATAGATAATAGTTTTCGAAAGTTAAGGACTTTTGCGAAAATGCTCCTTGAACAGCAGTACATTATTTTTGTATGTGTGTATTTTGAGTAAACACAAATTTATATATTTGAATGTGGGCGTTGTTTTATTTGCACAAAATACGTTATTTGTTTGCCTTTAATTTTATTCGAAAATATAACGCTGTGAATGTTTGCGTATTTGTGTTGATTTGACTTCACTTCAACTAAGTTTACAAAAGTTACTTAAATGCTGAATTTGAGCCCATTCAAGTGGAAGATAAGTTTAGCTTGTAAAAGTTTATCTTGATAAGCAATCTAATATGTACTATATACTATAAGCGAATATTTGCCGAAATATTTATGTGTAGGTATATACATAAATATTGTAAAGGCAAGTAGTATATGTACATGTACATATCTATATTTATGTACACGCGTACATCGGCTGCATATGCCGATGAACTTGCGAGAGGGTCTTGTTGAAAATTAGCTAAACGGGGGTTGTAGGTTTGCATTCTATTTGAATTAATTTTAGTTTGAGTTTATGCAAAAAGAATATTAATTACCGTAATATAGAAGCAGTGATGACAAAAACTATCTGCAGCATTTAATTCAATGAAACGTAAAACTTGTTTGCACTCGCTGCCAATTTTGTACTTTGTTAGGCAAATAGTTTATGTATAAACTGGCATAAATAGTCTGATAAATACTACACTAGTTAAATAAATATTTGTGTACATGCATTTAGATATACAATATTTCCGGAAGTTTAGTTATCATTTGATATCTTTGCGTTTATTGTATGTATATCAAATTATATATTCATATAATATTTTCATATTTATAACTTCATATTTGTTGCATGCATAATTCGCTAAAATAATATTTAAATAACCATTTAAAAAAACATTTAGTTTTTGCAGCAATTTTACCTATATTACAAAAAAAAACGAATTTACTAAAACTAAGCTTACTCTCCAATAACACTGTAGGATAATCGCAAGTTTTGAAATGGCACGGAAACGCGGAAACTCAAATGGCAGTCCTAGTTTTGGGATATTTATTCTATTTTTCTAGATTCGGTAATTTTTCCAAGATATTCTCATTTTTATGAACAAAAAATCAAATTTTAACAGGGCAAAAAATTAAAAAAAATGCAGATTTTTAGAAAATTATTTAAATGAAAAGTGGCGAATGGTGAAAGGAAAACGCCTAATTATTTTTTGTTTTGTAAATTGCGAACATCGCTTCTTTAGCACTTTCTGTAGTGTTGTAAAGAAGTGCATACATTTTGCATAAAAACATGCTATGAGGGATTTTTTGGTATGAGGAAACCATTTCTGCACCTAACCTTTTCTTAAAACTTCCACTAGAGGGCGCAATAGCAAACTACAAATTTATTTTAGGTCCAGGGTTCCTTCGGCAAATTTGCTTAGGATTACATGTAGAATCCTCCTATGTTGCGGGAGTATGCATGTATGTAAGTTCCTAGTTGTAGCCTAAACGGCTGAATAAGATCAAAAGAAGTTTTCACACAGTAGTATTTCCATGACACCTGGTTCCACCATAGGATATAAAAATTGCGGCATGTCATATCCGATATTCATGAATTTTTTAATGCTAGTTTTCCACTAGGGATTAAATGGCAAAAATGTAATGGCAAAGTTGGCATTAAAAAATTATCTTTCAAATAATAGTCATTGGCGGCCCTTGTGGTATAGTGGTAAGCAGTACGCGCTTCCACTCCGCAGGGCCTGGGTTCAAGTTCTAGTCAAAGCAACATCGCAAGTTTTACATTTTTTTAATTAATTTGAGCCATCGGGAGTCCGCTCCGTAATCTTTACTCTGTAATTGAAAAAGGCTGGTACTGGACAAAACGAAGACCAATATAACTGAAGCAACAATTATTTCTGGATGCGGCAAAAGAGTAAATGTTTTACAGACAGAAGTCTCATTAATTCCCACAGATCTCCTATTTGACTTCCTCTTAGCTTAGTCATAAGGATTTAGATTAAATAAATAGTATACTTTAATTTATGGTAAACTGAAAATTTGTGGTACCGATAGTCTATAATAAATCTAACTTATAATAAATCTTGTTCTAAAAATACTTCGTGAGCATATTTGTTAAAAATAAGTATACATTTTTTATAGTCGGAAACTTGTAGTTACACCTAAAATTTTCACTTTACATGTCCATTACCTTACATATGAAATTGTCCAAAAAAAAATATAAATTGTTTCCTTTTCATTACAGGTCTACATTGTGGGACATATACCACCCGGTTCAGATGAGCGCCACATCGGTTTGCAACAGAATGGGCACACCACTTTCACCGAAAGTAACAACAAGCGTTACTTGGAATTGGTGCGCAAGTACTCGTCAATAATACAGGGCCAGTTTTTTGGTCATTTACATTCAGATTCTTTTCGTATCATCTATGATGACAATGGTAAGTAGACTTGCGTAGTTTTCTATTAATCTTATTTTGAAACTAATTTTAACTAGAAAATGCCCTGTGTGCTTTTCGGTGCCTCAAAGGCATTCTTGTCCTTTTCATCTTTAGTCATTAGGTGGCAACCTGAGAATCATTACTCTTAGTGGTGAAGGCTGGATCCTTTGTGAGGTTTATTAGGTCAAAAGAGTTTTGCAGTTGCCCGCATGACCAAATCTAGTTTACAGAGAGTCGAAGTTTAGGAATAAAGAACATTATTACGAAACTTACCAGATTCCTTCAAAAGAGCAATACATAAATATTTGTTTGCACTCAACCTACCCATTTTTTTACCATATTCCAATATTATTCCAATGTATTTCCTATTGCTGATTTTGATACAAAAATCTCCAAAAGAATGGCAAGCGCACCTAAGGCCGAGGCCACGCAATGAGCGGCAAACCGGCTGAGCAGCTGAGCGGCGCCATACAGAAATGCCGCTCAGTCGCTCAGAAATACCGCTCAGTGCATGGCCACTTCAATAGTATTTCATATTTTTTAATTTTAACCCGCTCAGCCGCTCGCTGCTTTGCCGCTCATTGTATGGCATCGGCCTAATAATATGCTATATCTATGTATGTTACCTACATACTTCCATTTGGCTGATTAAACATTCGATCTGTTAGAGCCAATTTACACGATGACTTTTCACCCTGGGTGGAAAGTCATGCGTGTCGAGCTTGCTGGCAAGAAGTGTAGCGAAGTCAGCGGGGTAGGCAAGCACGCACGGTGAGCGAAATCGAGTGGTTTTTTGACGTTTCGCTTTTATCGAGTTCACTTTTTCGTATTTTTTCTTTGAGTTCGCGATTCGCTCCGCTTTAAAAATGAGGACGAAAGAGTTGACAAAAAAAAGATTTTACGCTTAAATGTCAAAAATACGCAAAAAACGGCGCAAAGAAAAAGTCATCGTGTAAATGCACGAGGATTTTCGAAGACATTTTTAAAAGAGAACGTGCCAAAAACGCAGGGTGAAAAGTCGTCGTGTAAATTGGCTCTTACTTTTTCATGTTGCGTACATTTAAGCCCCACCGCTTTTCAATTTAGCGTTGCGATTGTCAGAATTCCAAAAAAGCACACCGGTTCAGTCAAAAGTAGCCAAAAGAAAAAACATTATCAAAAATTAGAAATTGAATTATGGAGACAAAATTTTAACTGGTTCAAATATTCAGGCAACAGAGAAGACTTTATTCTAAAACAAGCTTGTAAGTGACAGAAAACAATAAATTTCTTTTGACAGGAGGACGTAAATTTAAAATTTTCCGGGGTTGTGAGAGTTATTAATCTTTCCACTTAACAGATAACGTCATTTTATATCAAGTTCTATGTCGCTTAGTTTAATTATATGCGAGATATGCGGCACTTGACTTTTAGTGGTTCATAACTGAAATTTTAAATCAAGTATAAGTTAAGAACTCCATTGGCCACATTACGTTTAAATTTTACGCCGATACAGTAGCATATCTGCTCACTATGAGAGCCGTGGCACGTCCCTTATCCCTGAATTTTGAAATAAGCTATAACAAGGAACGCGTTTTTTGGATCACAAGTTGTCAAAATTTTTAATGAATGAAATAATCCAACTTTCGGAAGAAATAATTGTCCTGCAAAAATTATAAATTTGAAGTACTTTGAAAAAAAAATCAAATCTTATCGTATTTGAAAAAAAAACTTCATATTTTTGTCTTTGTATCATATTTCAAATTAAAGTGCCTGGAAAGTATCCTGTCAAAATGTTTGAATATCCTGTCAAAATGTTAGGCTGGGTGATTAAAGTAATACATATAAAAAAAGACTAAAGTTATTAAAATAAATTTAAAAACTAGCAAACTATGCACTGAATTAAATTAATTCCGATATTTATAAAACATTTTAATATATTAAAGTATTTGTCAATGGCTCCTACACTTAGTAGGGATTTTGCTGCTGGTTTTGTCAGTCCGTTTAAATTTTTTTGACGTAGAATACGTCTTACGTCTCGATATGGAGGCTATGCTCAAATGTTCTGAGTTGTTCTAGTTATTGCACGAGAACTATTGAAGTGATTTCAAAGAAAAGCGGCATGCATTTCAAAGATAAAACCTATCGACAGATTCATTTTCGTAAGTAACCAGTTTGGTTTCTGTTGTAGAAACAACGGTAAATATTGCCTTATTTTCGAGCAAATTTTGAGCCTTTTAAGTGCTTTAGCAACTTAGAATTGGAAGATATAACTTTCATTTCTGGAATAAAGTTTCTCTGGAGTAATAGAAATATTGTTGTGTTCAAATTTTATATAAATTCAACAAATTTTGAGCATTTTTTGAAGAATTTTGCTATTTTTTTTGTAACTAAAGTTCTTGAAAACCGCTCGAACGATTTTGTTTATGTTTCTTTAGTCAAAAGCCAAAGTTTTTTCCTTTCGTTTGGTATATGGAAAGTATTGGTTGGTATCTTCTAAGTACGTTTATTTGATTAAAGTATATAGCCATAAATTATTTTCCATGCAAAATCACTTAGTTATCTTTTTGCAAACACGTGCTTGCACTGGAAGTGAGAGAAGGAAACAAAAATGCACAGAGAGGCTTTATCTACGTGTCAGCAAAAGCTTTTGTTATAATAATAATAATAGATTGGCGCTTACACATATGTTAGTGTTTGGCCGAGCTTTTCCTCCGATTTGTGGCGTGCGCCTTGATGTTGTCACACAAAGCGGAGGGACCTACAGTTTTACGCCGACTCCGAACGGCGATTGTATTTTTATCAGAAGCTGTTTTTCATGGCAGAAATACACTCGGAGGTTTGCCATTGCCTGCCGAGGGACGACCGCAAAACTGAAGAAGAAAAAACCTTTTTTCTATATTTTTTGCGATGTTGCTTTGACCAGGGTTTGAAAGGGAAGCGCGCACTGCTTACCACTACACCACAGCGGCCGAAACCTTTGTTATAATTTGTTGAAAACAACTAAGGTAAACTCTTCCGTTTTTCGCATTTTCTGACGAACGTATTATTTTGAGTTGTGACTCTTTTGAAGACGGTCTGAGAAGTATGAATGCATAAATGTACACGAAAACTTTTTTTTGAAGTGAAACTTCTTTAGTAGCGGTTGGTTGGTTGGGAGTAAATTGGCAGATTCAACGGAAATTGCACACGGAAATGGTGCAACGGAAATTATTGGGGCTGAAACAAGTGCTTCTTGAGTGTATGGTATTAATTTAACAAAAAATTGCTAATAAAAGGTTAAAGAATAAAACTTAAAAAAATACCAATACAAGAATGAAAGTAAAGGTGAGTACATACATTGATAAAGAAAAGGATAAAGCCAAAGATAAAAATAAAAACAAAACGAAAGATGCGTAAAGATAAAGGCAAAAATGAAGACAAAGGTAAATTTAAACACTTCTCTTATATATATAAGGGCAAAAGTGAAGGGGAATATGTAGATGAAGAAAATGATAAACATAAAAGTAAAAACAAAGATGAGGATGAGAAAAATTAAAATAAAGGTAATTGAAGAGGAAAAGATATAAAGAGAGACACAGAGACTCAGTCGGGAACTATTTTGGGATTTTAGAAATTTTCGAGATTCTCGAGACTTATCGATAAAATAGTCCATATTTTTATCGGTTTTTAGTCGATATTTTTATCGATTTTTTTATCGATATTTTTATCGATTTGCTATCGATTTTGTAATCGATATTTTTTATCGATTTTTTAACGATATTTATCGATTTTGTTATGGATACTTAGCGATTTTGTTGTCGATATTTATCGATTATGTTATCGGTATTTATCGACTTTTTTATCGATATTTATCGATTTGGTTATCAATATTTATCGGTTTGGATATGGATAATTTACTTAAATATGGATATCAATCAAGTGGCTTTGAAGAAACTTTATCTTCAAAAAATATGTAGGAGGGTTTCCACCCGTCTTCATTTTAAATGCAACTTTAATTAAGGGAATTAGATAATTTAAATATATATGTACATATATTTGGGTTTCACACGAAAAAGGTATAACAGGGTTTTAGTTTGAATTTATTAAAGTAATATATAAGTTACTGTATGAAATATTAAAATATGGGCGTCAAACAAAGGAGTATTGAGAAATGTTTAGCTTGAGAGGGCTGCAATCTGTTTAAAAAAGTAAACTCTATATATTTAATAAGTGAAAGGAATCAATGCGAGATTGGTAGTTGTTGTTGTTGTTGTAGCGGCACTACTAAGCCCCGCCTGTTTCGGGTCAACTTTTCAATCATTATCGTCGAGCTCAACTAACGGTAGGCCCAGGAAACGAGCTGTTTCGATGGGGTCGGACCAAAGGGAGAGGGGTGTTAGTTGAGTCGGGTTGAGCTGGGATGTGAGGAGGTGGTTGGTGTCGTGGGGGGAGTCTCCACATGCCGGGCACTCATTTGGGATGTTTGGGTCGAGTCTGGACAGGTAGCTGTTTAGGCGGCTACAATATCCAGACCGTAACTGAGCCCGAGTAACGCGGGTCTCTCCAGGTAATTGAAGCTCCGTCTCTTCCACAGGTGGTGATTGGGCTCCGATAACGACATTCCTAGGCCTGGAGTCGAGGTAGGTGGAGACTGACTCCCTATGAATGTCGTTAATCGCTTGTCTGTACGTCATTGGGTCCAGTGGTTGGTCTGTGTAGGTCTGGACTGCGTCCTTGTACACGAGTAGGTGCCCCCTGACGTGCCTGAGCGGAGGCTCCTCCTCCAGCAGTGGTCTGTTAGGGTGTTCACTTCTGTGACACCCCACCAGAAACTGCTTACTGAGCATTTTATTGTGTTCCCGTACGGGGAGCACTTGGGCCTCGCTGTGTAGGTGATGCTCAGGCGTCATCAGAAGTATTTGAAATGGGTTTAAGATTCAGTCCAACAAAATCAAAAGAAATGTTTCATGTACAGTTTCTAACCTGAATGTGCTCTTAAAAATATCATGTATTCTATGTTTACGTTTAGAGGCAGTAGCTGCGACAGAGCCCGCAGGTCAAGACGAATAGATATTGAGTGTAACCCGGTAGCAAATAGAATCAGGCGATCTCAGCTGTGAGGTATTTCTAGAAAACATCTGATTAGTTTCTCAATTAAAGGTAGGCGCAATGGTTTCGGCGGCTGAAGCCACGGGTTCAGGCTATTTTATATTCAGGTGATCTATATTGAGATCCAACGGTTTTGAAAATTTTCAGACTCCATAGTTACTGGTACGTCATTTAAAAATCTAACATTTTCGTAATCTTCAATCATAGAACCTTTTAAGAATGGAATTTGAACGGGATTAATATTGAATAGGCCATTTCGAATTTAGAAAATCTGATACTATGTTTACAGTTTGTGATCTTAGAAACACACATGAAAAAGAGTTAAAGTTCAACAAATCACAAAATTTTTTTTTTTGAATTTTTGAGTTTTGAGTAATCCAATCGAATTTCGAAATATTGTAGACCATATATTATCCGCCATTGTGAATTTTGAAAATTTAATGTTAGATCCTTAATGAGTGACCCCAACAACAACTGAGTAATAAGTCTCTAGCTAATCCGATCGGTTTTAAAGGTATCGTTCGCCATTTTTAATTTTGCGGGATTCGACCCCGAAAGGTTTTGAATTTCGACCAGTTTTGATCCCTCCTTGGCCCATAATACATATACTGGTGAACGATTTAATTCATCATATTTACTTCTCTTTCCTAAAATGAAATTCAGTTAAATAACAATGATAATGGCAATGTGGTTGTTTTTGGGGTTGTCTGTTTACGAATTAAACAGTATTTGACACTGAATTTAGAATGACCACCAAACAGTTAAAGTTGAAATTCATATTCAATTTATTCTACGGAGTGACAGTGTAGATGTCTAGAACTTTCATTTGTATGTTTACCCAAAAATCCTGTTTCGTGAGTTATTTTTTGCCAACTCTAAATAGGTTTGAGATTAGCCCATGACACCGTTAAACACATTTACAATTTAGACATATTTTTGACGTTCAAGTTGAACTTTGAGCTTTGGTGTGTTCAGAGAATTACGGCACAATTTCACGACAACTATGTTTGTGGTACATTTAAGCCTGCTATATCACCATTTTAAAGGAGTTTTTCGTCCTTTCCGTAAAAGGGACAAGAAAGGCCTAAGTGTGCCCTTTTCCTGTACGGATGAGGGCAGCCAGGATAACCTAACCTAACCTAACCTACCCCATAGTCCCATACCAATGGTTTAGATCCGATAATTTTTATATGAGAATTGAAGTCAGTTTTGGTTTTTTACTTAAAAAATACTTTTGGTTTGTTTAATATTATTTTACAGAAAATATTTTATGATTTTTCAAGGTTTTGCACAACGTAAGAAAATGATTTAAGTATAGCTGACATGCTTCCAGTTCAATGTACCAGTTACGATAATACGATGAAGTATCATTTATGTCCTGGCGCAAAGAGAGAAACCGACTTCTAACTACAATTAAAGAAAGTGAACTCCAAATTAAAAATAATTTTGAAATGAAATGTAAATAATTCGTTGACTATTTAACCACTCAAAATGGAAATAATCTCATTGCTATTCAAAAATGTTATAAATATTAAATTATTTATTGGCTTCTGTGTACAATGATATTATGAGGGTAATTTATACTACATTTTAAAAGGTGTTGACATGAGGCGACTTTAGAGGTAATTTTAGAGCGATTAGTTGAATCAAAAGTTGGCTGCCCCCAACCGCATTGAAAGCAATTAGTTCAAAGGCCGTTCACACCAGGCGATTATTGCTTCCAACTAAAAGTAAACACCTCATTTAAACACCGCATAGTGCGATACTCATGTTAAAATGAATAACATTTTTATTTTTTGTGAACTACATTTTATTTGTAAATACATGTACTCTGGCGTTGTAAGGTATTTTCTGATACTTACATTCATAATTTTGCTTTGAATAAAAGTGTACTGAAAACTATTGATTTTTGTAGCATGGAAAAGTCTAAGGTACTGATTTCGCACAAAAAAATCTGCCAACCTTATGTTCGGTCGCTAGGTCAAAGTTTTTTTTTGATCTCATTTAGGACAAGTTTGTCTAGAGATTGTACCCATTTTTCATTTATTTTGGCATAAAAAATTTTCTTAACGTGCGGCTAGCCTCTTTATAGCTGATCACTGTGTCTCGAAATTAATACAGTAGTCTGATAAATTAAGTGAACAATTCAGGAATGATTCACCAGAAAACTCTTCCTTCCATTTTTCTATTGAGCTGCGAATAATCTGTAAAAGTGCCAACGTTAGCAGATGGGGTGGAATGTCTTTCTTACTTGGACTCCACATACATATATATACATATTTCTATATGGAAACCAAATTTATATTCATCGGTTCGTGTTGGCCGAAATAGAACCAAAGTTGTTCAGAACGTGAAAAGCAGCAAGAGCCAGAAATCCTAAAAACATTTAAAGCGTAGTTTGGTGTTGATCGGATTGCACCGCTGGTGCAGATGTGCTTTGTAAGATTGGTCACTTTATACATAGCTCCATATATATAACAGCAGTTGGTATTGCAATTGCTGCATAAATCCAGTGGAACATGCTTGGATCCAAAACTCATTTCTGCATTCTACTCTCTTGCATCTGTACAGAGCTGTAGAAACCTTCTCAAAACTCTGAGCCATACTCTGTTTTCAGTCAGTCGTCACCCAATTTTCCATGAGCCTTCAAAGCATTTTTCCTTTTCTAAAATAAAAACGAAAAATTGGTTGAGAACGACGTTTTGTAAATCCCACCTTTGAATCGACTTACTTTGGATTATTTCTTGGTCGTTAGCTTTTCAATGTAACTCATGGAAAAATTATTAGCAGAGATATGGAACTTAAATATCATATCTATATTGAAAAAAATAGCGAAAAAATAAGTAATTCTTCCTTAACCAATAAAGAGGGAAATTCCCATGGAATACTCCTTTCTAAAATATGCTAAGATTTTTACAATATATCAGCAGATGGTATATATATACATATGTACTTATGTATGTATGTTGTGTCTCTTAATTTTCCTTGTGCAAAGGTTTCCAGATCTTTTTGCATTAAATAAGTCTTCTCATTCATAAAATACCATTTAAAATTAATTTTGTTTATTAATTAACTTAAATTAATCGCCCATTGAGCTAGCACTGGTAGTGAATATGTAATTATCAAAATAAGCGAACTGCAAGGATATTGACGTAATACAATTGCAATGCATTTCGAATGAGGTAAGCAATGCCTCTTCTAAGGATACAACAAAGATTTATGTATCTATGTATTGTTTGAATATAATGCGCCAGTGTTTTACTTATACTATGGTAGCGCTTATAAACGTATGTACATTAAGGTGCAACAATCTGCAACCAAAAAAAATCGGTACCGTTTATTGTTTACGTTTTAGAATACCTCCAAAATAGCGTTTTTAAAAAAGGAAATAAATTTTCAAAATAATTTTTTCTCAAAAACCAACTCAGATTATAGAAGTGTTTAAGCTTAAAACGTCGACATAAAAATGTTTTAAATTCTATCAGCGAAATCACAATAATAAAATTTTTGAAGATATTTTCAAATCGGTCTAGCTCAAACTATTCACACTTTAGCAGTGGTCTTCAAATATAATAGATTTCATAATTTAGGTGGAAAACCCGCAAATTTTTTTGGTGATACACCCTAATGTACATATTACCTATTGAATATTGCACGTAGAAAGCTTCGTGCATTGATATTTAGGAGTGTGCTCCGCAGATCCGAACTGGGAATTGTCTCCAATGCAGTAAACCATACGATTGCTTCAGTGGAACACAAAACACATATGCATTACTTAGGTAACCCAGATGCAATCATACGTTTCGGTTTCAGTCGAACATAAACACTAATTCGTTTGCGTACAGGGTATTTGAAATAATTCTACGCCGACAAGCTTACACAGAAATATTTGCATACATTACTACAAATCTTCATTATAAATAGAATAATTAACTAAATAATTCTTAAAAGAAATTTTCCAAAGCAATGCGTTAATGATTAAAAGGAAGCGAGTAGAGTATCTGCATGAGTTATTAAATGTCAAACTATAACACAATAAAAGTACAATACAAGTATTATTCAATATTCATATGAGCACATCTCACGAAGTGTTACATTTTTCGACAAAAACATGTTTTTGGTCGTATATAGGGTTACACCATCGCGTAAAGCTGACGATCTTGAGCGTCATGGAACGACATTGCCTGATACAGATATAAGGGATACTCTCGACATCCCTCTGCAAACATGAAAATTTCTACTGAATGAAAAATGTATAGAAGTTGCCAATGAAATATGGCGAACGGAACAGACCTGTCACATTGTCAAAACATGCTGGCCAGCTACAGATACCACAAGCACCAAGTCACCATTTAAGTGGTCTACTGGGGGGAATAACGTTAACATTTTCTCCAACAACATAGAATTTACCAAAATATTCTATACACGGTACTCTTGATATTTTGAATTTTTAATTATTGCAATATAGTCTGTAAGACTGTATTTACCATAGACTCGAAATAAATAAATAAATAAATAACAATAACTAAACACCAAGAGGCTCACCCCAAATTGGAGGAGAAACTCAGTCAAACACTTAGTAGAAGAGTACGTGCTACATATTTATTTATTTATACTCATATGTACTATGCACTCATATTTCAAATCCACAAGCATATGTGATCCAAGTGGACACATATGTATGTAGATATGTATGCCCGTTATATCCATTTTTGTCAACATGAGATTTTCTCTCATTTTCCCCAGCTTAATCCTCTAGAATATGCCA
The DNA here is from genome assembly GCF_013731165.1 of Rhagoletis pomonella. Taxonomy (NCBI): domain Eukaryota; kingdom Metazoa; phylum Arthropoda; class Insecta; order Diptera; family Tephritidae; genus Rhagoletis; species Rhagoletis pomonella. The sequence continues at coordinate 24,846,094 of NW_023458564.1, forward strand.
TACACATAGTAGGTTCATGCAGGCATATGTCAATAAAAACTTTGAATTATGACGGCAAATTTGGTTTGTCATATTTGCGGACGCCTGCCTACACGGAACGTGATGGATGACCCACAAAATGGAAGAGGGCTAAACAAATTGAAAGCAATAAAAAAGATAAACCGAATTAGAGCAACAGAGCGAAAACGAAATTTACAACTGCAGCAAACAGACTTCGAAAGAAACTTGTGGATATGAGAAAACAAGAAATGTAAAAAAAATGTAATAATAAGCAACTGCAGATCGTTGACAGCTTGAGTTCAACACATACATACATATTCTCTTCTTTTTAGTTAAATGATTGGCCAACCAACTTGCAGAGTGAAAACTCATAAACAATTTACTTTAAAGTTATATAAATGTTTGTATGCATGTGTGTTGCTTTGGATGCCGGGGCGTATGAGCAACCATGCGCTGCCATGCCAAAATGTCGGCCAACAAACTTTAAAATAATTTCATATCTGTTGCTTCCGCACTTCCTTCCTCATATCGCTCGTGGCACATTCTGCCACTAGGCGACCACTTTGCGGTAAAGACTGCCCGGAATATGACACATTTTACATATTATTTGCATAAATGCACACATTAGCTTTGCAAACATAATAAATACACATATGTACAGTACATAACTGTTCAGTTTAAATACGTCTATGTTTGTCTAAATTGACGTTTAAATATATTTAGTTATTTATTGTTTATATAAATGTATGCATGTATGTACATACATATATTTTAGTTCATTATTGTGTCATCTGTTGTGTTCATGTGGCTTTGGGCTTTTGGCTATGACAGACTTATTAGCTAAATGTCAGTTTGCATACACATTCAAGTGAACGTAAGTAAATATTTTGGTAGGTATATAGTATTTATATATTATTTTATAATTACCAAAGTGCAATGACCTGAAAAATAAATGCATAACTGCACTACATATATTTATTTATCGAGCAATTTTATTTTGAACGACATAAACATAAATATACATATGTACGTTTGTTATGTTAACAATTACTTAAATTGCATCTTACAACCGGAAACACTTAGAGCTGAACATGCGTGCGGCAACAAGATTAGTTGGTATCTGAATATAGAATTTATTCTTCTTAATAATCTATACTCGGTATCTTATAAAACCAAGTTGCATAATTGTATATAACTACATATTCCTCTAATGTCCGCAATATTTAACTAATTTACCTGCTTTGTTTTCCTAGATGTGTTTAAGTATGTTGGGAGTCCTTCCCTTGGGCATCTTTTCCTAGATTTTAATGGAAATATAGCAAGATGTTTCTAATTACTATTCTATTGAGTTTATTTTTGGACTATAAATCAGCTAATTGAAAAAAAAGTTGAGTATGGATCTCACGCGCAATAAATTAAAACTTCTTTCTCTATTACCGGTAATAATACTTATATAACAAATAAACCCGCTTAACGTTAAACCGCCAAAATTCAGTTTAACATTTTAAACAGGTGGCAACCCTCTTCAAAAACCTTAAAAAAATCCAAATGTTAGTCACAGTTAAAAGTGATCCCCGTGCCAAATTTTATCTAAATCAGTCCAGCTGTTTCTTAGTAAAGAAGAGAAATCTCACTTGGTGTGGTTTCTCTAATCATAAATTATTATATTCCTATAATAGAGCTATAGGTTCATTGTTTCACAACTACATGCCAAGCTGTTTAATTTTAAATTCAAATTATTGATAACCTTCTTAAATATGCCCTCGCGTATTACGTACACTAAGCAGATATGACTTTTCAAATAAGTGGCAACCTTTCTTCTTAATCTCTTCATCTTCTTCTTAAATCGCTTTCGTCTGGCAGTGGGATACGTATTTGAATTAACTGATAATTTATGTTGAATTATATTTTTCAAATACCCTCCTAAATATAGTTTTGAAATAAAGCCTTTCCACAACAATTCGATTGACACACATCTTTTAATGATTCATTTAATTTATTTAATAATTTTTATTTAACTTTGTAAATGGTGGAGACCCAAAAAGCCTCGAATATATTCTAAATGATCAAGTTAAAGATTTCTTACCGCTGTTTAGTTTGAGACGCATATTTCGAATTTTCGAACAGGTGGTAACCCTTTTCCAAATATTTGCAAACGCTAACTTTCGTCTGACCGCCGTATTGTGAAACATATTTCAATTACCTAATTGCCGAAATTCAAATTGAATTTGATTTTTTTGAACTTGTGGCAACCCTATTAAATATATTTAGTACCGAAATGAAGCCTTTTAAACTCATTTAGTAATTCATTTAACTAACTGAAAATTTTTAATTTAATTATTTAAATAGGTGGAAACCCTTTTCAAACATTTCGAAAATATTAAACTATTTAAACTAACACCCTTTTGTTTGATAGATTTAAAATTTCAAATATCGATGGTCCCCTACAATAACGACACAACTCAAAATTTCATATATAACCAATCGGACTGGAGCGGCTGAAGCTGGTCACGGCATAAAGAGAGGGAAATTCGGTGGAGCCACTCGAGCTTATTCGGTTAAAGGGCTCACAGCGTCTGTACAGCAGTTGGTTCGCCTGCAAGTAAGCGTCTTTCTTGCACAAGCGGCGCGCTATGTAAACATGCATTCGGTTGAGAAACCACACCCCTCCTAGCAATGAGTTGTACGCTGGGTGCGGGACCCGCCACATAAAAACTCATTCCAGTAAAAAATAAATCTACGATTTGGGGACATGCAGCTGGTATGTACGTACCCTTAATGAGTAAAGTGCCTCTTCCCGGCTGGTTGATGTCCTAGTAAGGACAAAAGCAGACATCACCACCATCCAAGAAATATGTACGTTGGGCCCTTGCCAAGTATACTACAGCTGTCATATAAAGCAGCGCAAATTCGATGTTGGATTTGTGACGGCCGAGGGACTCCATCGCCTAGTACTGATATTCACCCCGGTGAACGCATCAAAGCAAATATTTTTTCCAATTTATTCGTTCCTCACGCATGCTTCAACAAACCGACAGCCCAATTTCAAAGCTGCGTGTGTGTGTTCAACATTATTTTTTTAACCACAGTGTTTTGGTGTCAACCAAACCCACCCTATACATCTGTAGCACATCATTCTAGGTGTAGACTTTTATTGAAGGCCCAACCTTGCGTTATGTAGTAATTGCTACTTTTCATTTCACACAATTTTGCCGCTTTCCTGGAATTAGTTGGATTTCACATGTTGGCTTCCCTAAGCCTGAGGCCGCACATGAACGAAAATGTTAAGCAGTTCCAGGTACACACATGCTTGCTAAACACCTCTTTAGGCGCGGTTCTCACCACTCCCAATATTCCGACGCATAACTTAAGTAGACGTGTTTTTGCTTGCAGGAATTCGCTCTGGTCGTGAAACCTTCCGTAATTCGCTTAACTTTCTGTTAAAGTTTTTGGCTTAATTACCCGCTTTTATTGCCAATAAGTTTAAAGTTTAGATTTAGTGTCGATGTTATATTTAAATAAAAAAACAACTAAGCAAAGTATTACGAATTATGAAAAAAAAGTCAACAACAAGGTTTGATAAAAAAAAATATCTAATAATTCATTTAGATTAGTATAAGCTTTCCCATCAATTTATCATATTTTCATATGTACATTTGTACTGTCATATATATCTGCGGTTAGTAAAATTTTTAAAGCTCTTATTAGACTTCTGCAAATATGTTCATAGTTTAATGCCATTGTCTGTCAAAAAAATGCTCATACAATTTCAATTGGTGGTTTTATGTTGCACATTCATGCATACATTGCATTTTCGCATAAATTTAAGCTTACATTGTGTTCAAGCAGTGCTTAATATTTGCACACACAAGTGGTGCGGCTACCGAGTGGGAAGCGTAAATCCGTTGGCTAATTGTTTCCGCAATGAAACGTGCATAAAATCCTTTAACGGGCTTTAATGTTGGCATAAAACCAAACGCGCACACACACGCGCACATGCTTACAGATGTGGATACGTACGTACATATGTATGTATGTTAGTATTTTCGTTTGTTAAAGGTCATATGTACATATGTATGCAAGTATGTAGTTTGATAATAACATATTCGTAATTCATTTTTCATATGCTGACACATAAAATGCATGGGCACAAACCAAGAGCGAGTTTACCCATTTACCATATTGGAAAATTTTAAAATTTTTGGCCAAGTAATTTTATGCTGATGAACTAAGTTTCGGTTTATATTTTGCCGAGAATTTTTATTTTCTATAGCAAATTAACTCAAAATTATTGCTTAGGTTAGTATTAAAGTCTAGGCTTAATATAACGCGTAACGCCGTGTCCAGGGTAGACACGAGAAATTCGGTGCGGGCGATGTCGGACGTAAGCACGATTTGGCGATTGCGTGCATTGCGACGTCCCGCATCGCACGCATTGTTTGAAAATCAAATTCGTTTAATTTTACCCGCAGTATCGTGCCAGAAATTCGGCAGTGAATATGGACATTCTTATATTAGAAACACATTAAAAATTTAAATGAACAACTAAAAAATTAAACTTTTCAGAAAAATTTAAATATTTGTGTTTATTTTTTAATTTTAACCAAAAAAAATTAATAAGTTGTAATCGTCATAAAACAATTTTTAATACACTCACGTAATTGTGTTCGAGCTTGACCAATAAAGATAAAAAAAAATATATAATTTTTATTTGAGTTTAATTTTTTTGGCTCAAAAGACATTATTGTTACTTGATTTTTATTTTTTTTCTCGCTCAAAGATAATGATTATTATTGAATTTGATTTTTTTACTTAAGAATAATGATCATTCAAAAAACTCAAACCGACGTACCCATTTCAGAGGAGGCAATCTGTATCTATACTAATTATATAAAGAGAAGTCTCCTTTTTTTGTAACCAGTAATCTCGCGAGCGCCCTATCCGATTGGCATAAAATTTTTGTATATAAATATCTTTCAACAACCACCTATGACCTATGATAAAAAAACTTAGTTTTTTTGCGGTAGGTGGGCCAGGGACCGATCTATTCGGAAAAATCTTATTTATGGTCCGATTTGTGTGAAATTTGGTACGCAGGTAGCTTTTTGCCTAGATTAGCTTATGGGATACTTTTTTCTTATAGGTGAACCAGATACCGAGCATTTGGAAATCAATGCCAAACAATGCGCCTTCCAAACATACTGAAACTTTTACCTTTCTGTTCATACCAAAACGGACGGGGTTCACAATTCATGTGTTTGGTTAGTTGATTTTTAGGGTTGATGCATAAATAAATAAGAAATTTGAGCTTGATTAATACATTTTTAAGAACTTTACAGCACCAACAACAAAACCAAATCGGTTTAATAGTTTTCCAAATATCTCGAGAACGCGGAGAGGAAAAAATTTGAAAAAAATCACACATACAATCATCAAAATTTTCTATGAAAATAAATATTAAAAAATTTGTTTTCTTGAAACATTTTTCACATACACATTTTTTTATAAAGAAATTAGTTTTCAAAAATATGCAATATCGAAAAAAAATTGAAAAAAAATCACAATGGTAGCTCTGAGTATTGCGCAATATTTAAGTATAGTATTATGGGGTGCGCTCTACAATAATTTGAGTTATGAATTTTTTTACACCGAAGTTGAGTAAAATGAGTACATAATAAATTTAAAATTTTTTTTAGAATTTTTTTGTGTACACTAAATTTTAGTATACGGATGTGCGAAATAGCCCAAAACAGCCCAGAAAGCGTTCCTCACGCTACAAAAATGGGTAATTGATAGGGATCGTAAATGTCTTCTTCTTCGTGCCAGAAATCGCCCAAACTTTTTGCAGGCGGAAATGTGAAAGAAGTGAATTTGAAATAATTGTTGTTTTTTGTTTACATCCGAAAGCAACTTTCATAAAATACAAACATGGAAAATAGCACTGAAGTTTCAGAAATGTAGGTAATTGCTAATTTTTTTAGCCATATATAAGATAAATGCACATAAAATAATTGTTTAGAGTTGATTTGTTGACTCCGGGCATGAAATGTGTTTTTTTTTTTGCGTTCTTCACGCTCTGGGCACTTTTGGCACGTGTTGACATATTTTTGACACTTGTGAGAGAATGCCTTATTTTTACGCTCTAATTACCGAAACAGCCTAGAAAGCGTGTGGAACAAAGCAAATATGTACATATATTTATGTTTCAGCGAACGCACAATTTTTGCAATATCTCATGTATGTGTACGTATTTTTATTTGTATTTCCAGGCAAACCGGTTTCATGGATGATGATTTCGCCATCCGTAACACCAAGGAAATTAAACGTTGGCTCAAATAATCCAGCGATGCGTCTTTACAAATTCGACACGGACTCCGGTCAGGTCAGTAGACATTGAGTGTTTTTTGAGGAAACATGATTTAAGAAATAAAAATAAGTAGTTGATGTCATTAAATATTCAGCAGCATTGTGTGCTTGGTGTTAAGGAAATATGTTTGCAGAGCAACTTTATTTAAAGTGTTTTATTTTTACAGAAAAACGATTCATAATACCAAACGGTTGTACAGTAACATTATCCGGTTACGCAATTAGGCACACACTTCAAAGAGAATGCCCCTAAAACTTGAAGCCTGTACCTACAGGCTCCATTTTGGGCCAGTTCTAACCTTAAGCTTATCTAAAGAATTGACTACTTTATAAAATAGGCCCTACAGCGAGGTTCTTGTGGACAAAAATCGTATCTACACTATCACAATTGTGTCCAAGGCGGTCTCCAGCGTCTTTACTTTATGCATTGGTGCCTCACGAAGTAAATGCAGATTATCTCAACTTGAGTTGGAGAACTGAGCCTTTTCTTACAACTTCTGAGGAAGAGTCTAGTTACGACTACTAAATATACTTACCCACCCGACCAATGTACACGAGAATGTATCCATTTTAGAAATTTTGTTAACACTATCGAGAATGGGTCGTGAAAGTATCAATTTGTGGCAGCGGAACTCTCGTTCTCGTTATACGTTTTCAAAAGTTTTGCTCGACCATGCTCAAAATTTCTTTTTATGCGGAAGAAAATGCCTAGCAACGTCTGCAAACAAAAAAATTAACCCACTAAAATTTAATTTAAAAAAAAGAAATCTGATTAAAATTTTTGGAGGATATTGTTAAAATTTGTTGAGTTTGTGTAATTTTTGTACAAAGTTTGAAATGTGGAGTTATATGGCGCGTGTTATATAAAGCGCTAGACTTTTATGAAAAAATATTAAACATCGAATAAACAAAGTAATATAGCCAAAACTGGTCAAAATAAAAAGTTTCATTTATTTCATCCACCACTGTACATAAGTTAAGAATTTAAATATGTACAGATGCAAGCAGTCTCTGATTATTTAAATTCCTGAATTATCCTTTTTAATCCCTCTAAATCTGAGCATGCACAATACTCAAATGGCATGTAATCAATATATTTGTACAGCTTCGAGCGTTTTCATTGATCCTAGAAAATTATATCGACCTCAAAAGGAAAGAACTCATTTTCTTACGTGTAATTCCTATGGCCAAATTAAAGGTTCGACGCGGGACCTCTTACAATTGTCGTAGAGAGGCGAGATTCATGGAGGATCACCAGGTACTATACCAAGTGCTAAAATTTGAGTCTTATTCCGGTCGCATTTCAGGATTTTTTTTTACGTAATCTAATATACATATGTCTATATATATGTTGTTAATCATTTTTAGGTCATAGTTACTCTGTATAACAAAAAAAACTAATATTTACCAGAAATTCCTATTTTTTAACACACTTTGAATTGCTGACATTGCTTCGAAATTGAATTTGTATTCCACTTCCGTACTCAAGACAAGCCCACGTGAAAAGAGGTTGGGTTCTGTTCTCAATCGCCGCGTTTGTGCGCTCCGCTCTACTTTCGCATTCCATTTTATTGTTAAATCTTCGCAACTGAGTTAAAAGTTTGTGTCTCGAAAACTATTTTCACTTGCATTATGATTTTTTTATTTGTAAGTGTGTTTGTCCTTATTCGGCCACAATGTAGCAAAGTGTGTTACAAATTTAATTTATACAGCTGCAAACTTACACAGTTACTTCCGTTTGAGCGTACATCCGCTTGGCGAGTGGCGCATACCTCTCCTTATATTCCGCTTGAAAGCTACACTATTGGCATATATTCACTTTACTATATGCATATGTATGTACATATATCCTATAAATATGTATATTCGCATTCATATGCAAATGATGGCATGGCCAACACCATCCTGTTCGCGTTCACAAAAACTCTCTTAGCATTTGTTCAACGCGTTACAAATTTATGCCACTTTCAAGCGTTCGCAAAGTTATGCACATTTTAGCTTCTACTCGCTTTCATCACTTCTGCAGCTAAGTGTGTTTGCAGTTTAGTACATCGTTGCCGATTTTATGATAGACAATTTTGCAATGCATGCAGCTTTGAAAACAACCCGGCTGGTGAAAATTAATTTGCATACACCAGGCTGAGGAGATATAGTTATTGGCTAAAAAAATTTGGAAATAGCAACAAAGTATTAACTGTAGAATTTACAGTTGCTTTGTGGATCACCAATTTTCTTATCAAATCTTTCTAGAATTCAGCGAGAATGTCAGGTTAGGTTAGGTGTATAAAATGTTCTACAATTTCACTCGGTGTTGTCCGTTGTAGAGTGCCCCGTTTGAGGGAGTGTTAGGAGGGGCTTCCTAACCAGAGCGAAATTTTGGTATCTTTCATAGCATTAGCCCACTGAACCAGCGCCTGTCCTAAATGAAGTTGAGGAGATCCAAGTGTTTCACGTCCGTTATCTCCGCAAAATTGTTGAGGAAGCGTAATGCCAATTGGTTGGGATTCTTTGACTGTCACACAGAAAGGGGTCCAATTGACCATCATTGCTCGTCATCCTCATCGTGGCAGCTTCTGCAGAGAGTAGTTATGGGTACTCGCCATTGTTCTCAGCAGGTATCCTGTCTTTTTCCTGCAAATCCGCGTTCTCAGTCTTCCCGCTTGTTCCACAAGTGATTAGCAACGGCTATGGCGTATTCTTCAACATTTCTAAAGTATGCACAAAACGGTGATAATCGCCTCGTTAATTGGCAGCAAAGAACCTTACCTGGCTGGCTCGTTCCGTTCAATTTAGCTTTTTCCATGGACGGAACAAAGAGAAGAGAGATAGAACCCGTGTCACGCGATGTGAAAATCCTGCAAGCTAACCCCTGAGCTAAGCACACTTCGCAAGCTCATGTCATTTTGTATACTTTTTGGCTTTCGACGCGTAATGTAGATCCGAATAGCGAAGCGAATAGGTCTGGTGTTGAACGAGGGCAAAACGAAGTATCTCCTGCCATCTCACAAACAGTCAGAGCATACGCATCTTAGCACCCACGTCACTGTTGACAGTTACAAGTTTGAACAAGTAAGAAAGTCTAAGTTCGGGCGGAGCCGAACATTAAATACCCGGCGCAAGTATTAAATATATGTTTTCCACCTTTCCGAAAGCTATCGCTACATGATAAGCCGGGGTGTATACATTTTAAGTAAATTAGCGTCCTTAAATTTCGAAATATTGAAATTTCAAGCATATCTGAAATTTACCGTTATATGAAAAGCGGCCTCAATTTTAGTCCGATTTCAACAATTTTCAACGGTTTGCTTCTATGTGGCAAGCACAATAACCATACCGAGCTTGGTACAAATTGCTAGAACGGTTAGCGAGATACATATATGTGTTCACAAGTGGGCGGTGCTACGCCCATTTTCCAAAATTTTGTCATAAACGTATTTCTTGGTAAAGAATTGTTGCAGCCATCAATTTTGAATAAATTAGCTTCAATATTTACTGATTTATCGAAGATTTTGTATTTCTCGAAATTACCGTTATATGAGATGTGGGCGTGGTTATTGTCCGATTTTAGAAATTTTCGGCCATTTGGTATGCTGTACCAGGATCAACCACTGTGCCAAGTTTGGAAGAATTTGGTGTAGCGGTTACCAAGATATACAAATGTAACCATAAGTGGGCGTGGCTACGCCCATTTGCCTAAATTTTGTAATATGTATTCTTATTTTTCGTCTAAAACTCATTGCAAATGTTAATTTTGAGTGAATTATCTTCAGTAGTTACTAAAATATCGCAGTTTTGGTTTTTCTGAAAATTACCGTTATATGGGAGGTAGGCGTGGTTATTGTCCGATTTTTAAAATTTTCAGCCATTTAGTATGCTGTACTAAGGCCAACAACTGTGCCAAGTTTGGAAGAAATTGGTGTAGCGGTTACCAAGATATACACATGTAACCATAAGTGGGCGTGGCTACGCCCATTTTCCAAAAATTTATAAAATTCATATTTTCCGTCTCAAACTCATTGTAAGTATCAATTTTGAGTGAATTATCTTCAGTAGTTACTAAAATATCGCAGTTTTCGTATTTCTTAAAAATACCGTTATATGGGAGGTAGGCGTGGTTGTTGTCCGATTTCGCCCATTTTCAATACCGTCCGTCCTACGCCCAAAAGAAGTTCACGTACCAAGTTTCGTTAAGATATCTCAATTTTTACTCGAGTTATCGTGTGCACAGTCGGACGGACGGACGGACGGACGGACAGACAGTCACCGCTTAATCGATTTCTCTTTTCGTTCTGATCATTTATGTATACATTTGTTTATATCTATCTCGATTCGTTTTGCCTGTTACAAACAACCGTTATGTGAACAAAGTTATAAATACCCTGTGCACAAGTGCGCTCGGGTATAAAAAGTAGACGACTTCTTTTATTTGGGAACCAGCATAAACACCAATAATAAAGCCAGCCTTGAAATCCAACGGAGACTACTTTGCACTGAGTGGGCAAAAGTAAAGTCCTCTCTCGTCGTACACCTGTGCTGGTATATGGCGCGGAGGCGTGAATAATGAAAACATCTGATAAAGCGGCTCTTGGAGTTTTCAAGAGAAAGATTCTGCGAAAGATTTATGGACCTTTGCGCATTAATAATAATAAACGATTGGCGCCTACACATATGTTAGTGTTTGGTCGAGCTTTTCCTCCGACTTGTGGCGTGCACCTTGATGTTGTCACACAAATCGCCGACTCCGAATGGCGATTGTATTTTTATGAGAAGCCGTCTTTCATGGCAGAAATACACTCGGAGGTTTCCCATTGCCTACCGAGGGACGACCGCTGATAAGAAAAAACCGTTTTTCTATATTTTTTGCGATGTTGCGCATAAGGGATGACGAATACCTCAGACGATTTAACGATGAACTGTATAAGCTTTACAACGATATAGACGGGGTGCAACGAATTAAAATTCAGCCGCTCTGCTGGCTAGGTCGTGTTTTTCGAATGGACAGAAACGCTGCAGCTCTGAAAGTATTCAACGCGGGTCGCGCTGCTGGTAACAGAGGAAGAGAAAGGCCTTTTCTGCGTAGAAAGACCAGGTCGAGAAGGACTTGGCTTCACTTGGCATTTCCGATTGGCGTCAGTAAGCACAGAAGAGAAATGACTGGCGTGCTGTTTTGGACTCGGCCAAAATCGCTTAGGCGGTTATAGCGCTAATAGAGAAGAAGAAGAAAGTAGATCCGTGCGGAAATTGGATTCGTACAATGCTGTCGCTGAAGGTCGTTAGAAAAAAGGCATAATTCACAACTGCTTTTCTCTAACTTCTCCGTTTCTCAGGCACTAATATCTACACCCGGCTCTATGCAGACGATGTACTAGGCCTTAGTGCACCCCTTATCTCCAAGTTGATTGAAGTTAAGTGCAAATAACACTAAATATAGTGTCACAGGAGTAGCTGAAACTAGCGCTGTGCTCTTCACTAGAAGAATAAGGTTCGTCCGTATTTCTACTAACTTTAAAGGAGTCAGACTTCTTTAAAAGTGAAGCGCTTCGAGGTGATTCGAGGTTTTAAACTTTCAGAGAAGTAACACGTTTGGCAAAAGACCTCCAAAGCATCAAAAACGTTCTGAAAAAAAGATGTTAAGTATCTAATAGTGGAACCCAATAGATTTGCATCTCTATTAATAAGCCCATTACTATTATTTATTTATTATTGCGGCATCTATTGTGCTAACGTTTAAGTAATTTCTCCGATCTTGAGCTATTCCTAAAGTTAAACATTTTGGAGTATGTCATGTTTCAGACTATGGATGGGAATAATAACACTGTAGGAAAAGTCTCAAGTTTTATAATGACACAACAAATGCTGAGACACGTAAGCCTAATTTTGTATTGCAGATTTTTGATCTCTTTACCGTTTTTCCAATATATTTTGATTTTTATAAAAAAAAAATCAGACATTAACAAAGAAAAAATTAAAAACTAACCCCTTTTTATTGCTTCTGAAAAATCCTATAAAAAAGTCTGGACATCAACCTCGCCGGAAGGTATCATATGAAAGATTCTAGAGGTAGATGTCGCCTCGCCGCAAGTAGTTAAATATAGCGCCTAAAAATATGCACTACAAACACAACAGCGAAAATGGACAACACGCCATTTCTTTAAATGAAATTAATTGGTGCTCGTATGTAGGTACATTAGGGTGGTCCAAAAACAGTAAAGTCGGAGTTGTAATGCCCTCACCCCCTTGGATTGTTCTATATCGAAAAAAGTATTCCCCTATTTTTTTATTTTGAAATCTAAAAATATTTAGAAGTCGCTCAAAGCGCTCAAAATTTTCCATGTATTTTTATATGGGAAAAGTAAATTTTTTTCGTAGAGATGGTATAGAATTCTTGAGAGCCAATATTTTATTTTTATCGGAAGACGCTGGTTCTCTTCAGAAGACTTTCAATAATAATACCCAATTGTTTATTTAACCATTTTTTAATACAAACGATTTTTTATTGGTCGCCCCTTGGATTTTTCGAGGTTTCTGTGAGTTTGTGACGGACCTATAAATTATAGTTGCAATGAAAAAATGTTTAAAGAAACAATTGGGTATTATTACTGAGAGTCTCCTGCAGATAAGCAGAGTTTTCTGGTAGAAAAATATTGATTTTTAACTATTCTACACCATTTCTACGAAAAGTGGTTTTTCCACGCTACTTTGTTCTTGGCGAATTTGACAGAATCAGCTGTTCGTGTGACGTCATTTTAGCAAACTGTTTGTATGTATGCAGAGATGTTTATATGTATGTAAATATGGCGACCTCCAAGGTTTGACAGTTAACACTCTTTCTCTCCTCCATCTCCAATTATTCTTTCCTATTCGTTGCTATCTTGACGTCATCACCCGCAGGAATGCGCAATCTTGTATTCTATCATTCTTGGTTTTTCTTCTTCTTCTTCTTATTTGGCGCTGTAACCGCCTAAGCGATTTTGGCCGAGTCCAAAACAGCACACCAGTCATTTCTCTTCTGTGCTAACTGACGCCAATTGAAAATGCCAAGTGAAGCCAAGTCCTTCTCCACCTGGTTTTTCCAACGCAGAGGAGGCCTTCCTCTTCCTCTGTTACCAGCATCGCGGCCCGCGTTGAATATTTTCAGAGCAGGAGCGTTTCTGTCCATCCGAACGACATGGCCAAGCCAGCGGAGCCGCTGAATTTTAATTCGCTGCACTATGCCTATATCGTTGTAAAGCTCATACAGCTCATCGTTAAATCGTCTGCAATTTCGCCATCACAAACGTGTAAAGGTCCGTAAATCTTTCGCAGAATCTTTCTCTCGAAAACTCCAAGAGCCGCCTCATCAGATGCTTTCATTGTCCATGCTTCCGCGCCATACACCAGCACAGGCATGATGAGTGACTTATAGAGTGTGATCTTTGTACGACGAGAGAGGACTTTACTTCTCAATTGCCTACTCAGCCCAAAGTAGCACTTGTTGGCAAGAGTGATTCTCCGTTGGATTTCAAGGCTGACATTATTTTTGGTGTTAATGCTGGTTCCCAAATAAACGAAGTCGTCTACTTTTTCAAACTTGTAACTGTCAACAGTGACGTGGGTGCCAAGACGCGTATGCTCTGACTGTTTGTGTGCTGACAGGAGATACTTCGTTTTGTCCTCGTTCACCACTAGACCCATTCGCTTTGCTTCTCTATCCAATCCCGAGAAGGCAGAACAGACGTAGCCCTTGTTTTTACCGATAATATCGATGTCGTCGGCATACGCCAGCAATTGTACGCTCTTATAAAGTATTGTGCCTGAGCGGTTTAGTTCTGCGGCTCTTATTATCTTCTCCAACATAAGATTAAAGAAATCACACGAAAGGGAGTCCCCTTGTCTGAAACCTCGTTTGGTATCAAACGGCTCTTGGTTTTTCCCCCATATAAAATACATGGAAAACTTTTGGCGCTTTGGGCGGCCTCTAAATATTTTTGATTTCAAAATAATAAAATAAAGGCATAATTTTTTCGTAATAGAACAATCCTAGGTGGTGAGAGCATAAAAATTCCGACTTTACTTTTTCACATGCATTTTTGGACCACCCCATTGTATATAGGCCAATATGCCAAATTGAGGGATTTTCTACAATTTTTAATACGAAGCCTTTGACAAACATAAATCGCCTTTGTGGCTTCATTGGTAATCGATGTGAGGTTTAGGGTCGCGATGAGTTGTTGATCTAATGTCACCTTTAGATGTTTCACACTTTGTGAAAACTATATCTCCATATCTTACAATTTAGGTTTGAACAGGTTGACCTTTTCTTTTGGTGAAATAGACACGGTTGTGTATTGGCAAGCCCTTTTACCCTCAGCATTCTATGGTTAAATTTAGGGTTGGTTGCAGTCCGGAGCATATGGCCTCCTCATGCCAACCCATAACGTAGATGAAAATTTAACCTGAGTAGCAACTTAATACATTAAATCGAGAGTTCTTCGACAGCCAGCGTCCATAGTAGGGGTGAAAGAAAAGACTGCCCTTGAGGAAGCCACGGATAGCCTGCTAGCTCAACCACTACGATTCTGCATTTCTATATTACCTAGTCAGTTACTAGGCTAGGAATATCCTTCTTTGTCATACCTATTGATATTATTTCGTTGAGTTAGGCTATGTATAGCAGTACTAGAGGATTTTCCTGCTTAATATGCATGTTGGGTTTGGCATAGTGGGTTGCCGTTGAGATAGGTCATCCTATCAGCTACCATTTGTGACAGAGTGGGGAATACTTCCAATCATTAGCATGGGAAACCTACATATTTACCCAATCTTAAAGCATGATCTCCGTGTGCTGCACAGGAAGCCGTATGATGGATTTTTAAGTCAATGATGGAAAAATTTATTCACAATATACATTAAAATATTACAAAAATATTAATCATGATAACTATCGCCGAAAATTTGTGCTCATGTAGCACGAAACGTTAAAAAAAAAACATTGTAACTCTTATTAAAGCATCGGCTTCAATAGCTAACTAAATTCTTACTAACTTACATTGCGTGTATGTAATTTTCGCTTTATTGTATGAGCGTGGCTGCTCTAACCAAGCCTAAAAAAAATATTTAATTACTTTCACCGCAATTCTTTCGTTTTTTTTTGTACAATTTACTAACCCACTTTTCGCCTGGCTTGTATGTATAATTACAGGTGCTGGACTACACGCAGTACTTTATGGATTTACAATTGGCGAATCAAGTGGGCGAACCCAACTGGCTTCCGGAATACAATCTTACACATTACTATGCGCTCAGTGATATATCGGCAATTTCTTTACACAATTTTGTGGATCGTTTCACCAGCAGTGACGGCGCATGGTTTGGCAAGTAAGTATGGAATATCAAGTTGAAAGAATTGTAAAACATTCGAAATTTTAGATCAATATTGGAAGCTTCTAATTTGATTACTACAAAAATTAACTATTCCCGTTTAGATATTTGAAGACTATGTATTTAAGTGTGCACGTAACTAGTCAGCTCTTAGATATTAGAGAATATTTTAACCAATCTCGCCTACAGACACAGAGGCAAGATTTGTCTGTTGAAAGCATCTTTCCTAGAAGATGAAGCCACTTGGGTGGCGTAAACGGGTGCTTTTGGGTTGAAAGTTCGCTTCATTTTTGTTGACAGGGACTACCCTGCACAAATCACGATTCTTCCATGTACGGCTGTAAAGAGTACTCCAAACCTAACCGAAATGCCTACAAAAAATGTGGTCAAAGTTACATTGCGATGCCCTAGGGCAGGACCTTATACCCCTGCTTTGCATTACATAAGTGTAGAAAAAAAAACCCGAGGGATTTCTCTTTGGAGTACCTATCTCGTGTGTTGATTACGATCGTTAAAACACGAGCAATGATCGGGTAACAATAAGCTCGTTTAAAGACTCGATTTGGTCTGCTACAGCATTACAGAGAAGCAGGGTTGGGCAACTTCCATACGAATGCATTTGTTTGTTTTGTGTTTAATATGAGTTTTCAGCTTCAGCTTCGTCTTCGTCTAAGCTTCTACTCTGTATGCAACCTATGTTTAATTCCGATTTCTGAAATCCTTCACAGAAGAGAGAGAACAACACTTCCGTTGCAACCCGATTGTCAAATTATTTTCACCATTGTTAAATTCACTACAGTAATACACATGTTCTATTTTGCAGATAAGGATTATTTCTATTCTAATTATTAATATATCAAAAGCGATACCTATAATTATGAATGTGAACAAATGTCAGTCTATTTGTTTGAATAAGTATACAGAAATGTGTGATCATAAGCAATAACCACCTAAGTCGACTTAAGAAGGAATTGAATGATATATGCTATCGTATTCTGCAACTACTATTCCATGTGTATGTGAAATCCCCATCTCGCTATAAGGATAAAATTACGTTGCAAATGTTTAAAACGCTTTTCCTCGATTTCAGGTTTTTCGACTTAGGCAGTTATTGCTTATGACCACAGAAATATTCGCTAGCACCTGCCTTTTGGTTGTGCAAAAAATTCATAACGGTATCCACCAAATGTGCACCCCAAGAAGAGATTTATCCTTTCTGACAATTTTACTCAAGTTGTTTTACTTTGCTTAGCAACTAAATAAATATTAGGAAATGATCGTACTTTTATCACAGCAAGGCGTAGGTTAACACGCAATGATAGCTTTGTACTCGGGATATAATTTACGATAATATTTCTCATATATATATATACAGTCAGGTCAAAAATATGCGTACCCTAACGTATTGACGCATTTGTTTATTTATACATATTTTTACCAAACCAAATTTTTGTTATTTTTTTGTTTTTATTAAATGTAGTTCATTCAACAGCAAAAACCACAAGAATTAATTTGAAAAACGGTAAAATGCAAGAAATACCAATAAATTTTCATCGATTTTTTCAATTCAAGTTAAAATTCGCCGAAGATTACCGTTGATTTTTGAGGTTTTTTTGACCTCAGTGTTTCGCATTTTATTCCATGTAACGCAATTAAACAATCTTTTTTAGATATGCGAGCAGATCCACAACAACACCCACTTTTTTGCGAAACGAATTAGGAAAATGAAACCTCGTAAATAAACCGGTTTTCCACACAAAATTAAGTAAGTTTACAGGATTCGCATGGATATGCGGCATTTATGTGTTGTTATGAATTGCCGTTATATTTTTATAACGAGTAATTTGTAAGCAAAGAATAATACCGAATTCAATTCTCATAAAAAAATTTAAGAGTACTGTTAATTTCTTCATGATCCAATTATTGGATCTAATCGACATTAGTATGGGACCACCTCTGAGGCATCACCTTTGCTAAAAACAAAGTTATTTATTTAAAGTCGGCTAAAAAAGTGAGAAAAAATTTGTATGGTAAATATAAATAAATAAAATCGCCAAAATGTCAGGGTATGCATATTTTGGACGCTGACTGTATGAATTTAGTTTTTGTTTATTTTTATTCAAGGGATCTTAGTAAAAAAAACGTATAGTTCGCAATTCCGTTTTTTATACCTTTCACGAGCATGAAATGGTATTATAACTTTGCTCTGATGTTTGTAAGTACCAGATTAAGAAGATATAGACCCATTAAAATGTATACATACATGATCAGAACGTCGAGCTGAGTCAATTTAGCCATGTCCGTCTGTCCGTCTGTCTGTCTGTCTGTCCGTCTGTTTGTATGCAATCTAGTCCTGATAACTGATTGTTCAGATATGAGATTTTTCGTTATAATTCCTCCATTTATGCAGCTAGGAACATCAAATTTTGCAATACTTCCACCCATTGTCAGCAGAATACGTACAGTGAAAATTACAAAGATCGTGTCACTATAACCTATAGCTCTCATACAACTGGCTGTTCAGATATACGATTTTTCGTTATAACTCATCAATTGGTGTAGCTAGGAACATGAAATTTTGCACTGTTGTCACTCATTATGAAGAGAATACTTATAGTAAAAATGTCGAAGATCGCGTCGCTATAACCTATAGTCTTCATACAACTGATTGTTCAGATATGAGACTTTTTGTAATAACTTCTCCATTTATGTAGCTAGAAACATGAAATTTCGCACTATTTTCACTCATTATCAACAGAAAGTTTACAGTAAAATGAAGAAATATCGGGTCACTGTAACCTTTTTATTGCCTCCATACAACAGATATGGGATTTTACTGTAAAACCTCTTTATTTGGACAGCTAAAACCGATAAATTTCGTAAGCGATTTTATAAATAATAACACTGTGAGACAAATGGTAGGGGTCAGTGATCGGGAAGGGTTCAAACTACCGGGGAAAGTTATATAGGTAAAAAAGAAGTTATACGTGTCCCGGCGTTTCGCTGGGTCACGTCTAGTAATCGAGATATATATATAACTATCATATCGGGGAAATTGTCACCTTTGGTGGTCTTTTTTTGACATAACTCGAGAACCACTAGTCCGATTTTGCTCAAACAAATTTAAAAAAATTAAAAGTTACAATTCCTTTAATCTGTTCATATAACGTTTTTCTATATAATCAACAGTTTTAAAAAAAAATTAATATTTTAGGCAAAAAATATTTTTTTTCTTCATACATTTATTTTTACCGGCAAAACTGTTGATTATATAGAAAAATTTTATATGAACAGATTAAAGCAATTGTAATTTTTAATTTTTTTAAATTTGTTTGAGCAAAATCGAACCAGTGGTTCTCGAGTTATGTCAAAAAAAGTCCACCAAAGGTGACAGTTTCCCCTATATGATAGTTATACATATATCTCGATTCCTAGACGTGACCCAGCGAAACGCCGGGACACGTATAACTTGTTTTTGACCGATATAACATTTCCCGTTGGTTTCATCCCATCCCGATTTTGACTGTCGCATAGTGTAATACAAAGTCCTCTGAGAAAATCGTCAAAATCGATGCTGTATAAGCTTTATCTCCTATACCACTGATATTTCAGATACCAATTTGTGCGATATATCTTCTTTATGTAGGAAGTTCAGCCCATTAAATTGTGTTACCAGTTTACATGCCTTAGATTGGTGCTATGTAAGGTATATCTTCCATACCTCGGATTATTTAGATATGGTTTTTTATATATCTATCTCCTCTATCTATGTATGCTGTGAATATATACATTCTGTCAAATGCAGTAATCTGTTAAAATAACATTTTCAGATGTTCATGAAAGGTATGAAGCCTTCAGCATAGCCGAAGACAGCGCTGCTCTTACTTGTTTTTTTTTTTTTAAATTTAACTTATGACGTTTTCGTGAGCACACGAACCATGCCATTTTAAATCTTTATTTTGGTATATATTTCTCTGCGATTCATTGATTCAGTACTGCATTGCACCCCCCCCC
>NW_023458564.1:24865933-24866053 GCF_013731165.1 Rhagoletis pomonella
CCCCCCCCCCCCCCCCCCCGCAATATTCCTTCTGCACTTTGCCATTCAGAAAATCTCAAAATGCCATCCAAATAATACAAATAAACAATTCGAATTCTGTTTCCATTTCGTAGAAATTGT
>NW_023458564.1:24866453-24887712 GCF_013731165.1 Rhagoletis pomonella
AGCGCGCTGCTGCCGAAACTCATTGCACGCATGAGAGTGCTACAGCAACAGCAGCAGCAACAAAAGAAGCAACAGCAGCTACAGCGAGCGGCTTTGGGTGAAAAGCACGAACGACAAATTGAATTCGCTGCATTGGTAATGACGAGAACTATGGCAACAAAAAATGAAGCGGCAATACCGGTGACGTTAATAAATGCACGAACGACGGCATTCGCACTGCTGCTTCGAATATTGTTGATGCTGCAATATGCGTTGGAGCATAGTTACCATGGCAGGGACAAATTCCCGCTTCTGCGGGGTAATACGAAGCATCGTCCTGCGGAGGACCAACCGAGCGCAAAAATTACTGAAAATAAAATTGAAAATTTTTGCATGCAACGGACAGCAATGCAGCTAAAAACCGACAACATGCTGTTGCAGAAGGGCAATGAGATGGTGTTACTGCAACAGCCAACAACACTTCGTTTCAGCATTTGGTGCTACAAAAGCTTCAATATTATCGCTGTGGCAGCGGCAGCCAGCAATGATAAAACCAACACCTCCACGGACAACAATGCGTTCCAGTGGCAGATGTGGCTTGGCGGGGCGCACGAAATTGTTGCCGGCAATAACAATAGGCATCGTCCGATTTCAACCATACAACAGCAATTGCTACAAAGTGATTGCGTAAATTACAGGTCCCTGCGACTCGAGCTGCAATTTTTGTGTATATTTTGCTTCATAATAAGTTACATGTGGCTTAAAAATAGCCAGCATTTTAATCCACCAGGCAGTCGACGCCATAATACTACCACCAATGCAGACTTTGATATAAGCGCCCCCGCCAACTTAATTGGCCCTAACTTCTGCTATCACTCCTTGAAGCACCAACAACTGCATTGGCGATCAGGCTTGTGCTCCGCCACACAGTAGTACGAACACTCTTTATCGCTTTTGTAGCTTAGCTGTTTGTATTGTATGCAATTGTATTTTTATTTCTATAGTATTTAAATTATATTTAAAGGCATGTGTGAAATTAGATAGCTGTATGTAAGCAGGTGAATAGCTAACTATTAATATAAATTGCAATGTTGCCGACGGTAATATTCGATCTCCTAACCCTTTGAAATCCAAGAGAGAAAGTTTCTCCAACTGTTATTCTATTCCAAAGAGCATTGTGTAAATATTTGGCTGAGGAGGCTTTGATTGTATGTGTTTTGAAATGCGTTTACCATAATTACTTACTCGTCATAGAAACGGAAGACAAAAAAAAATTGTTTACCTCATAATGGACTTACTGAGCCAAAATGCAAAAAAAATATCTATTATTCAAAACATAATTAAAAAAAAAAAAAATATGGACAGGGTATGTTTTTAAGACAATTTCTTCAATGCCTATAAAATACACCCGGTGCAAATATTATAAACGCACCACATGTTAACAACTATTATTTTTTTTTTGTTAGTTTTGGTTATCATAGATTATTTTGATCAAAAACTTCCTCTGCCTCTGAGACATCCAGAGCTGACCCGTTCCTGGCTAGCCGCCTGCCTTCAATTCTTCTGTGCCGGAGCATCCAGATCACTGCAAGAACATACCTATCAGCTAAAGCCATAAAATTCTCACTCCATTCTTTTAAATATTCCCTGTAATCAAATGAACTAGTTTTTTTTTTTTTGGTCCCTGTTCTCAATACATTATCTTAAAGGAGAATATTTTCATATAATTTGTTGTTATATTATTGCTTTTATAATTATTGCTTGAAAAGTTGTACCCGTTAGTACCCGAGAAAAACTTGCCACCACTTAGTTATTTGAAATTATATTTTTTTTAATCTGTTACGACGGCTGAGTGGAAGATCGACCCATCTCGGCAGACAGTTCGAAAACACCCTATTTCGGAAAATTTTTCAAGAACGCCCTACTACAGAATTTGTCCTACCCCAGAATTCGACTGAACAACTCCCTATTTCAACCAAATTAGCGTTATTCAACCGAATTCTGAAGTAGGGCGTTCTTAAGCCATTTTCTGAGATAGTTCACTTTTGAACCAGCCGTCAATTTAGAGCAGAGGAGGGCAACCTCGGCAGAGCATTTTTGTAGTGTTCGTGCAATTGATGTCACTGTGCGCATGCGAACAAGTCCCTGCAGGAAATGTACCTAAAACAAGGTAACTTTAAGTTGATTAGGAAGGAGCTAAAAGTCACTATTATCTGTATATTTTCTTTGACGAAGCCTAACTATATTTCTATGGCGATGGTCGCGAATTAGTCAAGGGAGGGGTGACCCCTGCATTTGATGCAGCTAACTTGTAACTAACTACTTTTGGACATAAAATATCAATAGGAAAAACAAAATATTTTTATTTATTTATTTTTTATTTATTTACTTTATTTCTTTTATTAAATTTCATATTTGTTAACTTATTCGAACTCCGTCGACATATCTTCAAAATGATGGTGAAGTTCAGGATATTTTAATAGAAACGCGTTTAAAGAAAACAATCTCCTGCATTACTTTGCAACCAGTTTCAAGTTGGCTTTTTGTAGCTAACTACAAGTTACATATTTTATAGAAATTCCGCAAAAACGCCAACTACAAGTGTGTTATTTTTTAACATATCATTTTTATATTTTTTTCTGCAGGAGTCGTGCAGTTGAATGAAGCTTTCGCTGCCTTCTCAAGCAAAGCGTGTATGTGTGCGCGAATACGACGCGCAGTCGCCCGCCGGGGAGACACTACCCAGCTGTGATTTAGAGTCCGTTCAGTTTTGTTTGATGAGTAGTAAAAGTTACATACGTTTGCATATTAAGCCTTACAATTTCGTAGGAGTTAACTGAAATTAAAAGTCAGAATTCATGCAAAAAATTATTTTTGCTTGTGTTGTAAAAAAATCAAGCACAGCTTCCAAATTACTTGACCACCCCTCCTATCTGTGCTAGTTCATTTGAAAAATTAATTATTGGTATTACATAGCGGTATTAAGTTTAAAAAAAATTAAGCAAATATTTTATTTGAAAATTTTACAAATAATTAGAAAAACTGATAAAACCATATAATAAACAAGCATAATAAGAAAAATTAATTAAATGTCATTAAAACCAGATAAATAAATGTAGAATAAAGCAGAGAGTGTAGCAACATATAATTTAGGTGTGTGACTGGTAAACATTGTTGTATATACATACATACATAGAAAAAGCTAAAAGCTTTCCGAACGACATTAGTGATACCATTAGATTATAAAACTATGAAAGAAATATATTTAAATTTAAGCAAATAGAAAATTAACTGTACTAATTTCATAAATGCAAACTAAAATCTGCTGGAAGTACTTACCTACTTCAGTGAAACAAAACATACACATATTAACACACCTACATAATTCGCTAGAAATATGTATGTTGATATGTGTTTAATTGTGCTGCTCTTAATTAATTAATGTTCATAATGTAGAAAAACATACATACAAACAAACATAAAGAATGTATAAATGTATACAAAAGTTATGTTAACAAAAGCGAAATAAAAAATATGTAAATACTTAGGCAATTAAAAGCAATAGTTAAACGCTAATGAAAATGTTTTTCTTTTTGTAGCTTCTTTTTTTGTTGAACAGCTGTAAAGAAAATTAAATCAATACATACTAAATAGTTCATATGTATGTATGAATTTGTGAATGTTTTTGTTTGCATAATAATTTGCGTAATGATACTTTTCATAACAATGACTAGACTAGATAAGAAAAAAATATTTGTGAATAATTATTTAATAATGCCTACCAACATTGTAAGTATGGGAAAAATATGAAAAACAGCTTAGTCGTATATGATATGTATTATATATAAGCGTCAATGTATTTTATGTACATACTTCATACTTACATTCATAGTGTATGTAAATGCATATAAAAGGAGAATAATGCAATTAAAAATGCTGATTACTGTTTGACTTTAGTGCTGACCTGAGTGCGTTTATTGAACTTGACAAAGAAAGAAATAAAGTAACATAACATAAAATGATATAAATATTTACAATTAAGCATTCGTAAGAAAATTATTATAAAAATTATATAAATAAATAATATTTGTCTCAAATGCATATGAAAGTGATTTTCATTTTATCTGCAAGCGTCCAAAAGTAGTGAGTATGAACATTTTTTAAACTTCTGATTGAAACTTGCATCGGATAATTTACGAATCCAAATGGCTGCTGTGAATACAAAAAAAAATGTATGTCACGGCATGAGTGTAAATACAAAACCATTATTGCCAGATTCAAAGGACACACTCTAATGTTTCGAAGTCATCTGTGGTACTATTCGCTAACTATTTTAACGACCGACAATCGTTGTCGCAACTTACGACAGCCATCGTTTGCGCTTTCAACATGTTTATTCGGCCATGGTGTCGTAGCGATAGTATTCGCTTATGCACAAAATAAAGCATACAAATATTTCTGCAAATACCAATTCGTACAAATAGAAATCGAATGAGAATCTTATTTGCACTAATTTGAATTATTTTTACACGTAAAAGGGTCTGCCAGGACCTTCGACTCGCTGATGAGGAGATAAATGGTTAATAACTTACGTTCCAAATTTCTTTAAACTACCTAAAATTCTATAACAATCTTATTCATTTTTAAGAGATTGTTGTAAGTATTTACTAACTTCGAGTAAATGAACGCCCTCAGCTATTGAAATATCGGAGTTTTCGTATATCCGCAAATTACCGTTATATGGGAAGCCGGTGCAATTTTAGTCCGATTTTAATAATTTACAACGAATTGCTTTTTCGTGCCAAGCTCAGAATATCAGAGAAATTTATGAATCGGTTACTAAGCCACACATTTTGGTCATAAGTGGGCGGACCTATGCCCAAAATCCAAAAATTTATAATAATCTAATTTTCTGCTCAGTGGTCATTGCAATACTTGATTTTGAGCCCATTTTCGTGTTTTCTAAGTTACCGTTATATGGTATGTGGGCGTGGCTATTGCCCGATTTCAAAAATTTTCAACAAATTTCTTAGCTGAGTCCTAAGCAAGGCTCGCACCGAGTTTGGTAAGGATTGCTGAAGCGACACCTAAGATACAGTATTTCATCATAAGTGGGCGGGGTCACGCCCCTTTTCCAAAAATTTAATAATATTATTCTGCACCAAATTTCTACTTCAAGTACTGACTTTGAACAATTTGGATCCAATATTTACTGAAATATCACAGTTTTTTGCATTTTTCGAAGATACCCTTATATGAGAAGGGGCGTGGTTACAGTCCGATTTCGCCAATAACAACCTACCTTAGATAAAGGGCAACCTATATACCAAATTTCGTTGAGATATCTAAATTTTTGCTCGAGTTATCGTGTACACGGACGGACGGACGGACATACAGACATGGCTTAATAGATTTCTCTTTTCATTCTGATCATTTATGTATACATTTGTCTATATCTATCTCGATACGTTTTGCCTGTTACAAACCACCGTTATGTGAACAAAGTTACAAATACCCCGTGCACAAGTGCGCTCAGCTATAAATATCTAAAATGCAAAATCAGTCAGATCGTTGGGATCCGTTATGATTTTAAAAATCTGTTCCAAGAAAAAATGTTATTTGATACAATATGTGTCGATGGGTATCCGGGTACCCAGTTGGGCACACTAGGGCTAAGAAGGTACGATTATGAGTAGGGGGCCCTTTTACAGGTACCTGATAGCTCATTTTGTATGTATTTTTTACAGAATATTGTTAAAAATCAATATTCAATATTACCAGACACGCTCCGTCGGTGGTAACTTACGCCAGACGCTTTAAATTTTGCAAACATTGTACGGAAACTATATTATTTTTTAAGCCCAAAGGTTTATATATACCACTTAGGTGACTATTTTAATACCTTTTAAATATGGAGCATAGTTATGGTTTTTTCTAAACCTTCTCAGTTAACGCTAGTAATCCGCATTAACGCTAAGCAAATAACTTTTGCAGCCAATTTCACGAAAGCAATTTAAGTGAAGAATGATTTTAATTTTATGAATTTTATATTGGAAATTGTAAGAAGATAAAAAATCATTTTCTATTTAAATTGCTGGTGAAACCGCCTGTTATCAATTTTCTTAGCGTTAACTTCGAAGTTACATACGTTTTTCTGATTTGTTTTTTGTTTATTTGTGAGGTTTTCATGCAAATCGCTAGAAATTCTAAAATATTCTTATGTAGGTACATGTCACCAATAAAAAAAAAAAACTCGACGTGCTAGAAAAAAACCAAAGATGTATTTTAATTTCGCAGGCCTCTGTTATCTTCGTAGCGTCATCCAATACGGGTTTTAAATCTAGTAACGGCATCTTCCTAGTCGCCAGGGAATACCAACAGATCATACAGTGACTTCTCTTGCTTCATCCTAGACAACGCTCCTTTCGTTTTCCCAACCACTGCAAATATCCGCACACTTGCTTCATTTCAAACCATTTTTCTGTAGAAATTTGTCGATAGCTTTAAAAATTTCTCAAATACTTCGCTCATCAAAAGTTCTTCCTCGATTTGCATTGCGATTGGGTACCTCACTAACACGAGAAGAACATCAAGTCCCACTACGTCGTTACTTTCGTCAAGTTGCAAACTAAAAAATGCACAAGTTTTAAATTTTTTTATAAGTTCGTTCTCAATTGTGTTGATCCGCTCTTTCACAGTGTGATTGTAAAGTTCCAAAGAATAAGTAACAAGCTTGTTATGAGAACAGCCCAGCCTGCAAAAAATCCGAAAATTTATCCGAAAACGGGAAGAAAAGTGGATAAAACGCAGATTAGGTCTACAAAAGTACTGAAAATGGTTGTGAAAAGGGTACATTTTCGGATATTTTTCTGAAAATTTTCTGATTCAATTTTTCGTTGACAAAATGTATCGGAGAACTACGCTTAAGAGCGAAATACACGACACAAGCGGCTTGACAAACCAAGCGAAATATCCCTTTCTGCAAGCCATTTGTGTTGTGTATGGCGTTTGACGAACCGCTGAAGGTAATTTTAATAAAAGTCAAAATTTTTTGATTTTCTGGCCGCCATGTTGAAGTTTGAGCAAACCGCTTGCGATGTGTGCGGAAAGTTTAAAAAATTTTCCCGCACCACTATTATACTGCAGAGACTAGCGGCACCGCAGACATACACTCGCGGTACCCACTTTGGGAAAGTTTGACCTAAACGATAAAAAACTGAATCCTTTCAACAGAAACGACTGCTTTTTTTTTGGTAAACGCTGAATTTAACGTTGCAATGCATCCTTGTTTCTGACTATAAGCTATGATAAGGAACGCAACTTTTGTTTATATGTAAATATTAACTGAAGATTAAAAAAGTAAGAATTTAACCCTAGTCATAACCAATGAAAGAACATAAACTTAATTAAATTTAATTATCGAAAGCAAACTCCGCTGATGATATAAGCGCAGCAATCATATTCAATTCACGAACCCATTCTCTGCTTTGCTATGCATTTGCATTAATAATTAACCATCAACATTCATTCAACAATTGACGCAGGACATAACAGTACAGTGAGAAAATGGACGCCCTCTCGCCGATTCAAGAGTTATGCATATACCCTGCCAAAAGGTATTAAGCACAGCTGAGTGGGCTTGTCATGGGCTAGGGTGTGTAGAATTTACGACCCGTTTTTATTGGACGAGCCCACACTTCGAATGCAATAAAATCTACATTGAACATTTTCATTGCAGTCATTTGTGGCTTAACATACAAATATGCTTAGTGCATATTCAATTGCGCATACATATATGTATATAAACGAGAACGTATATATTCAAACAGTTACACTCCGTGTCAAAAGTGTAAACCAATTTGGGTTGTCTACAAATCACATTTGACATGAGATGCCAGAAGATCTTTCCACAATACATCGTACTAATACGCTGACGCAAATACTTACAACTAAATAGAGAACTAACTTTTTGGTGTTTAATTTTATTTATTTCATAAAAATTCATGTTTCAAACTTTATGCAATATAAAAAAAATCAACAAACTGTCGTAAAAAATTTTAAGGTTTTTATTACATTTCCTAGAGAGATTCTGAGTATGCAGTTTTGAAGCCATCTAAAATCAAAGTGACTAAAATTTTAGCGCCTAATTTTTGGCAATATTTTTTTTAACGATGTTGGGCATTTTCTCTTAAAAGTTAAAAGTACGTTTGACGAATTGAAACGTTTATACGGTTTTTGTTTAAAAATGAACTATATTTAAAAATGACATCATATAAAGAAGTCTAAGTTCGGGCGGAGCCGAACATTAAATACCCGGCGCAATTATTAAATATAGTTTTTTCACCTTTCCGAAAGCTGCAACTACATGATAACCAGGGTGGTTTTACATTCAGAGCGTTCAGTTAGACATAATAAGATAAACTTATGTAGTTATATGTGGGCGGTATCACGCTCATTCTCCAAAATTCCATCATAAACTTCCCTCTTTTCCAGAGATTGCTGTTAGTATCAATTTTGAGTATATTAACGCCCTTAAATTTCGAAATATCGAAGTTTCAAGCAAGTGGGCATAATTTTAGTCCAATTTCAATAATTTTTAACGTTTTACTTTTGTGTGGCAAACGAAATAATCGTACCAAGTTTGGAACAAACTGATCTATTGGTTACCAAGATACGCATATATGTGGCGTGGTTACGGTCCGATTTCGCCCATTTTCAATACCAAGCTACCTTGAGTAAATACATACCAAATTTCGTTGAGATATCTAAATTTTTGCTCGAGTTATCGTGTACACGACGTACAGAGAGACATGGCTTAAACGTCTTCTCTTTTCATTCTAATCATTTATGTATACATTTGTCTGTTTGTTAAAACTTGCCAATATATGGTGTGTTTATAATACTGACACGGGGTATATAACGCTATATAACGCGCCATTACTATACTTTCGTATAGTACATTTGTTTGTAGGTATATGTATGTACATATGTATATTAAAGTTGCGTTGTGGTTGCTTGTTGTCTGGCAGCGTATTTACCTTCATTTCACGTCATTTGCTGGCGCAATCCTTGCCAAAAGCGGTCGATCAATTGACACTAGAGCCACTATCGCCATTCTGACGGCGTATTTTTGGTGTGGTGGCGAGCTTTTGGCTTATAGCTCCTAATGCGTTTGCTTCTAACACATTGTTTTTTGTCCAGACCTTTATTTCACTTACAAATGAGTTGTCATCCATAGCGAGTAGCGATTTAAGTTTTCGGGATATGGTTAAACCACGGGATTCACAAAATATATATGTATGCAGCTTTGTGAAGATTAATATGTGATTAGATAGATAGTAAATATTCTTCTTCTACTTATTTGGCACTACAAACGTTTGTCAGTTTGGGCTTTTCAATTGTCCTCCGCGCTCAAAGTAGAACCTGTTGGCAAGAGTTTTTCAGCTCATTATCTCCAAAACGAACCAAAATTATTTGTATTTACTACCTCAAGAAACATAAAAATAACGAAATAAATCTTTAAAAGTGTGAATCGCTTCCAACAACGTGCTCATGAAGGTCGAGACATGTGCGACCATGGCGTTAGTTTTCTCAAGTATGAAGTCAATCAAAATGTAGACTCTCCCGCTGTGCTGTTAATGATTTTAGGGTAATGTGGTAACTGTCTTTACTTCCTAGTTATATCGAACAAACAGTCACCAAGAAAATAGAGAATAGGAGAACCAGTGCCTATTTACATATGAACGAACTGCTCTCGGAGAGATGGACTTCGTGATTGCTCACAGTACGTATGGCGAATACCAGAAAATGTCCAATTGCACGGTCTTTTTCACTGAAGGTGCAGCGAAGGACATTAAATGGGTCAGTTAAGGTTCACAAAGCCTGTCAACTCTGGTGGGTGCATTCAGTGGATACTTCGTGTGGTGAGACTAATATTAGACCGAAACCTTACCGTCGCAGATGCTTAGAGCGCGGTAAAGTAGATTCACCTCAACAGTTCTTCTTTAATTTCTCAGCTTTTTCGAGGATACGAATCACACTTTATAAGTAGTGCTTGATTGGCAACTGCTGCCTGGGAACTCCATTCTTGGCATCGCGCGTTTTTCGCTATAGCTTAGGAGTAACTGTTAGTTCGTTCACAAGGTTCTAATGCTAATGGTGCAGGTGTTTGTCCGAGATTAGTGCAGCCACTCTTACCTAAGCTTACGTAAACTACCATTATTTCTTTCGCCATAGCTTTACGCAATGATATTGACAGTGTCCCTCATAAAGGCAGTAATCGAAAAAATAGCAAAATCGCTAGATAGAAGGCACGATT
The DNA here is from genome assembly GCF_013731165.1 of Rhagoletis pomonella. NCBI lineage: Eukaryota > Metazoa > Arthropoda > Insecta > Diptera > Tephritidae > Rhagoletis > Rhagoletis pomonella. Next base: position 24,876,751 of record NW_023458564.1, read on the forward strand.
CCAAAGTGTTGGATATGTATACGTACATTACGTATTCTTCTGTGCAGAAAAGATCAAGATCTGATTACACAAGAAAATATCGACGTTGAAAGGCTGCAATTAATATAGACAGCCAAAAGATTCACCACCCAATTCTATGCATTTAACAAGACCCACCTACCGGCAATACATGTCGAGCCACTTAATCCGAACCTGAGGTCTGTCCGGACTCATCCACCCTCAACATTTCGAGTTAATTGCGATTATTTTGCCATTTTTTTCACAATTAACCTAATACCTCCTGGTATTCGAGTGAAACGGACCTCAGATTCTGATTCAGTGAGTTGAAATACATGTGGTTAAAGCACGCACCACTTTTTTGTGTGTCGTTTCATCATAAAAAATAAATCAAATTTTAACGGTTAAATAATGTGTTTTTTATTATAAAGATCATAACCGGTACGGTCCGCCAAGATATTTTCAGAGCCGTATCTATTAATCCCGACATTCGGGATCCTCAAGTTCAACTTAATTTCTAATACATATTTTTTTGTATGTATGTACATAAGCACTCCCAAGTAGGTAAGAAAATGTCTTTCTACAATTACAGCCACATAAAGGACACCTGCAATAGAGGAGCTCGCTAACGTCACTCCAACATACGGCGCCCGACACTTGTTGTGTTATACCATTGAATGTTTGCCCCCATTTGTTGTCGCTGTATAGCTATGTCCATGCATACATGCATACATATTGTTATTGGTATTGCTTAAGTGCATCGCATAAAATTTCATTGTTACTTCAACGCCATTGTTGCCACAATTATTAATGCAGATGCCATTGTTGTTCTCTTTTTCTACTTAAGTTGTTGGTTGGTGGTTTGTTGCGGCATGCCATTCGCATTCGATGATTTGTGGCCCGTTGTTTATTTACATGTCAGCACTATTCTGTTTGTAACGCCGCGTGTAATATGTAGACCCAGCCCTACCATTTGCTACATACATACATACATACATATTGGAATGAAAGTAATCCTTTACCTGGAGCAATGGAAAAATCGGCAGTGTTGGGAAAAAGTTGAAAAGTAATTAAAGGTTTGCTGCTTGTTACATCGTGTAAATGCAAATCTTATTAGTGTAAGGGATTTTTGCGCCAATGTTAAATAAACTCAAAAACGTGGATATTTTTGTCTACATTTGAAGGTATGTTTGTATGTATTTATGTACTCGCGGTTACGCGTAAGCGCAAACTATCTGTTACCAACCTTTGCTAAACAAATAATAACCTGTAACATTGATAGCAGAAAGCAAACAGTTATTTTTTATATGTGTAAATATAAATATATTTTTCGCTGACCATACATATGTATGTACGTACATACATACAAACATACCCGTATAATGAGTACTTCTGCATTAATCGCGTTTCATTTGAATCTTAAAGCTTCACTATTAGCGTGGGTCGAAATTCTGCATTTTTAGAATTTTGATTGGTAATAGCAAAAATATGGTTAGTTATGCTCTAAAAAAACTTTGTTTGAAATATGAAAATTTCTGGTCAATATCCTAGGCTCGCTCAAGTCCATCAAAGTTCAAGTACTAAACGAATTTTTTTCTTAGCTTACTTCCATTCTCTACAAGAAGGGTCCATATACCAAATTATGTGGGACAAATACTTTCGAAGATTATTGAAATTTTAGTAAAAAAATTTATTAAGCCATTTATTTGACCAAGCTGGGATGTTGACCAAAAAATTCCAAATTTCATATAGATTTTTTTTAAGCATAATGAACCATATTTTTGCTATTACCGATCAAAATTCTAAAAAAGCGGTTCACTATGTATGCAATTAACGATATTTAACAAAAACTATGAGCTTCAGTTGCTGTCGAAATTCTACATTACAGTTTTGTGACTGACAATTACTTTATAAGCGATATTTTCAGTAAAATTACATCGATAGTCACATAATTTGCCAAAGCCTGAAACCTCTTCCAGGCAAATTTGAAACCACAAAAGCTCTGCTGAAAGATATAGAACCAAAAAAAAAAAACACGAAAGAAGAATAAAAACTTAGTGCGCCTGGGCCGCATTGCATTGAATGGTCCCTAGTTATAGGAAAAATAAATAAAGCAAATAAGGCAGGCGAGTTTGGCGTCCCCGATAGCCGAGTGGTGAGAGCTGCGTACTACAAGTCCGCGATTGTCAAAATTTTTTGTATTTATTATTTATTTGTTTTAAATTTATTTTATTTATATGCGGTGGCGAGTATGTAAATAGGAAGAAGTTATCAAGTTTTGCGTAATTTTCTTTGTTTAAAATTTGATTATTTTTTATAAAAATATTTTTAAAAATTTTACGAATTTTAAGCAAAACTTTAAACTTTTGAAGGCGGAATTTTGTAGGTCATTACATTTTAGTAAAATAAAGTTAAAGCACAAATAAAGATGAGTTTTGACAGTTTTTGATCGCAAAAATTTTTTAAGGAGAAAATTAGCCACACCTTCAAAAAAAAATGCCAATCAACGGTTAGTCCTGGCTACCTAAAACTTCTACTTTATTATACTAAAATTTAATGCGTTACATAAGTGCAAACTCAAAATGTTTCTAAGAAACTTAAATGCAAATTCTTGTACAAACTTTGAAATTTTGACTTACCTGGAAATTAACATTCAACAAACGAAAGGGAAATAGCTAAAGAATGCTAAAGTGTCTCTTCCTTATTTATATTTTCACTACTGTAAATATTTATTTCATTTTATTTTATTTCACATTATTTATGTTAGTACATATTAGTTAATTAAATTTTTTTTAGTTTAATTTTAATAAAAAAAATGCACAACAATGATAAACAAACAGTATTAAATGAATGAGCTAAGAAATAAACCACCTTTTCAGATGCCTAGGCCGTGAGATTGAAAAATATAATTGTTACCTAAGTAACTGGGCTATACGTGTAATGCGTATTTTTTGGAATTTTTCATAAAGCTGTTCATACACGTGTGACATGCTAGAGTGATTTATTCGTGGTCTACGTAATATTTCATGTGTACGACGTTGTTCACGAACAAATCACCATATGTGTTTCTTTGTCTTCGCATTGGTGTCCTCGTATTAGTATTCTTCTTCGTCTTTGCTTTCGTATTCTTGATATTTAGTTCCAACAATGGTTTAGAAAAGAAGAATCACTTTCCTTTGAGTTCTTTGATCTGACGTTTCAAAAATAAATATTCTCAGTCTGCCTGGCGCAATAAACCACAGTTACGTTATTTTGAATACCCTTTTGTGTTATTTGTATGCCACTTCACAAAGGAGATAGGCTATTGAACAAGTTACCCACACTAGTAAATGCATTAAAATCTCGATGAAATGATAAAAAAATTATTTGCTGAAAAGTTCCAAATGTGCTCGGAAATGGAATGCTTGTACAGAATAAACTTTTAAATTAAAGGCAGATACGATTGCACCAAATTTTCTATCACTGTAGCACATTGCCAATCGAACAGCTCGATAAAATTCCATAACTTAAAAGTGAACATGTCATGATATAAAATGATAACTCGATAAACTCTGAATAGCTTTACAAATTTCGATAATTCGATCAATTTTGATATCTATCGCCAAATTTAAATAACTCCATACACTCTACTGACTCGCTAACTAGTGATAACTCAATTAATTTATATAACTCTATAAATTTCGATAACTTGATATGTGTGCAAATGCCGATAAAATTTTAAAACTATCGGCAAATTTCTATAACTAAGTTTCCGGGCCTCGACAAACTTCTATATGTTTCGATAACTCAACATAAATATATGATATGGATATGACTCGATAAATTTTGATAAATAAATTTTTTTTGACTGGATATGTTTCCATTTATATCGAGAGATGTTAATAAATATTCTTACCATTTCAGTTACCCTAATTCTTATGTAGGTATAAATATGTATTTCCCCTTGTTTCCATTTTCGCCTGTAACGGTAATTTGCTTTAACTTTTTATCTTCATCGTTTTTTATCATTTCTTCATATTTATCTTTATTGTAAAGTTTAATTTCAAATACGAAATAATACAAAATGCGAATACAATTCAAATTGAACAGCTTGCAACAACAATTATATTTTGGTCGTAATTTGAAACGTTATGTAAGAACCCTCTCATCTACAGAAAAATACTTTTCCAATGATATTCTTTGTTTCGAAATCGGTCCAGAAAATGTTCGTTAGCTTACTAGTATGTAGATATGTATGTATACATGTATATGAACTTGTGTATGAAAGTATACAGTGCAGTCTGAAATTTTCTCCACAGAACTTCACTGATACTTTTGCTTATTGCTTCTCTTTTCTTTTGAAAAAAAAAATTTATATAAGTGCATGCAATTTTAACAGGACGAGAATATAGCGACACTGCAAAGTATACGCAAATAATGAGGGCCGTTTTCATTTAGTTGAAGTTAAATTTCATTCGAAAATAAAAGCGAAGCTTCGAGGGAGTACGGATTCTTATATGTTTGTATATATATTCATTTGCATTTACATACATACATATATGCGACATCTTAGCTGTTACATACTTATGTATCCGCATATTAAATCCCGCATATCTAGACATCGATTCATATATATGTATGTGCCGTTGAATAGGATCATTGATATGCAAAACGATTTCATTCAGTGCTCAATGCTCTTGTCGCCATGGCGTATAAGTAACCGGTTGAATGCTGCTCTTACGAATGCTATTTATTTCACTTCACTTTGCTCACGCTCAATTCACTGAACATCAACAATTCAATTTCTTCCATCGTGTATTGGGCGGAACACCATGCCATGCTGCAGCTGTACGTTGGCATGTATGCATTGACAAATATAATAATTGAGAAATTAATTTTCCATTCCCCGTCAGAATTTCTTAAAATTACGTGCATGTGCATGCAAAGCAACTGCATACAGTTAGTTACATCGATTGCATATGCCAAAGGCCAGCAATGTAACTGCCTTTTCGCAAATGAGTTTGCTTTTGAACTTTTACCGTTAAGAGGCAGTACTAAAAGTAATGGAGGACAATTATTAATTAAATGACTGCTATAAATAAAATGTTGCTGACATGTCCGCTGAAATGGGAAAGAAGTTTTTAAAGGGCTAAATCAATACCACCATATTACTGATTGTTTCTGAAATTCTTAGGGTTCCCATAATGCAATTCTATCGAAATGCATTCCTAATAAATGCTAACAGCATGTTCGTAATTGTATTAATTATTAGATCAGTAAGATTAGGTATCGGATTAGACCACTTAAGTATGCTCAAAATAAGCCATTGTTGTTTTTACCCTGCTTCGAAGAATTTTGTTTTGTTAATTCAATTCCTGTCTTCTAAATGTACCTTTTTGAAGAAACCTCTTATCTCTTCACAAAAATAGAGCATTTTTCCAAAGGTTTATCCCAAAGTTCATCTTTCATCCGCGGGGCCCTTTCGAACCCCGCGAACCCTATCTGTTAGAGTATATTAGGTAGTTATTATTTGTTTGTATCAGCTTTTTGCATCTCGTAGTTTTTGTATTCTAAATTTGTGTTTCCCTTATCGTTGTTTCTGGGCCTTTATTTTGTGTTGTATATAGTAGTTCGAGGGGAATCAGATCTACATCAGATGCGGTGTTAATCTGCTGTTTTATTCTTCCATCGATAAAATTTTTTTTGCTTGTATATATTCATGTTCTCTAAGATATCTAGGCATTAATTTTTATGCTGCGCATCTAGCACTGTAGCTGCCTTCGCTATTTTTTGGTTCCATTCGTTTTCTATCATACGGTATGCGAAGTTCGATTCCGGTATTATAAATTATTATTATATCTCATTTTTATTTCCTGCCCTGTTTGTCAAATTGTCTATTGCGCGAATTACTGCGGATACCAATGCAGAAATTTTAACTGTAAAAAACACGTTAGTAACGTATCAATAAACCTATATCGAAACGAAGAACTACTCCACTTATTTTAGACTTTGTTTCCCAAAGAAATATTTGGAAAATTTTATGAAAACAATAGAAAGGAGTTGGTTAGTGGTAAACTTATACAGACAGATACAGAAGACGATGTGTGAATTAAAAATTGAAAAAATAGTTTTATTTTCAAATGACAACTTTCGTTTTTCATTAATTTGCCTTTTCTGTATTTGAGTTCCGTTTTCGGAGGTTTAGGTAAAGCTCTTCGTAACAACCAAGAATATCATTGTTTTATTTAGATTATTCAGCATATTGTATTCAATTGTGGATATGACTTAGCAAAACTCAAAGAAAAGTTGCATGCATTTCACCGAGGTATAAGTAAAAATTTTTTTAATACTGAGTCAACATTAACATCCAGATTGTTCTGAATATTGAGAAAAGCTAGATGTGCTCATTCCCTGCCCATGCCTGTACATTAGCCTGAGCCTAAATTGTATGGAGAAAATCTTTTGCTAAGCTACAAAGCAAGACTCCCCTAGAAATGTTCCTATGTTCATAAAAACGTGCCCTGGGAAAAATGTTGAAAATCGGACAACGGGAAGACTTGCCTCGAAAGGCCCTAAAATTCCGCATTTTCATGCAATTTTTCACAAAGTGGTCAAAAGTGCCATAAGTAGGGTTGCCCTAGACTTTTTTCGCGTTGTAAAAATCAAATCAAAATGGATCAGGATAGATCGTTAGTCGTGTACATTCGCTGCGAAATGGGCTGTGTGTCAGTTTTTGTCCCCATAATATCATCGGTAAAGGTACCGGGGTACCCACAACAGGACCTTTTTCTATATAAGTCGAGTATTAGTTGACATTTTTTTCCCCATCCTCATTCCTCAATAAAATAAAGTGCGTAAACGCTTGGCGTTCAACACAAATAAAAACTCTGCGCTAGAAGATAGCTTCATCATCGTACCATCTAGCGACGGTGCTTAGAACTAGGGTATTTTGCTCCTATTTGTGAATAGCACACAAATGGGCCTTCCTTTACATTAAGCCCGCTTTCCCTGGCCCAGAAATGTTACTTTCCCGCTGCTCTTACGAGTATTTCGCTTTTAGTTTTGCTAGTGCCACATCATCGGCATGCGCCAGACTTTGACGCCCCCTTTGTTGCAAATTTTCAGTTTGCCATTCCACGAAATTACTTATAGCAATGGTGAGAGAATGCCCTATAAAGTGATGGAATGTAACATAAATTTCACCTATATTTTGTGCAGTCAAACCGAAATAAATTAGCTAGTTTAATTTTATGATTTTAAATTCCTTGTTATAAAGCATTTCGAAACTTTTCTATTACTTTTCAGTACTAAAATGTCTAGCCTATTATAGCAATTTTAAATGCCTTTATTTCGCTTTATACCGGTGTGCCATATCCTGTTGTAGCATATGATGAAAATTCTTGAGCACCTGCGAAAGTACATAGTTGATTGCTTGCATTTCTTGGTTTCTTTACATGAATTGCAGACTTACTTGAGATTAGAAAGTGCATGTTAAGTAGTTGCATAGAGCAGGCAATTTACGCCGTCCACAAATAACCCAGCTACATATTTTTTCATACACATAAATAAAAGCAACAAAATAACGTTGAAATAGAGTGTATATGCTAACATATAGAGAATTATACAAATCGCATGCTTGTTGGCAAGCGTATGTTCGGTAAAGAATGTATTTTAAAAGCGTGGAGACAGCATTCCACCCGCACATGAGCGAACAGCGAAACAACTTGAAAAAAAAAAATAAAAATAGAAATATTGAAAGGAAAGAAAGGCATTGTTCAGCTTGAAAGCCTCACCCAAGCAGCGGCCAAATGTTCAAGGCGCACAGAAGTCAACGTTCGCCGTGGTCGGTATTTACCTTTTGAAATACTGATGTTTGACATACGGTTTATGGGTAAGTGTATTCACATGAGTTTTCATATGCGTGTGTACTCAGGTAAATATGTATGTTCATAAATGTGCGAACAAGCCACATTTCGATTTAAGCACTTCTTACCCAATTACACTGGTCGACGGCCAAAATTTACCAGAGACGCCGTTATGAAATTCGTATATAAAATCACCCCCTGATTCCGAAAATCAAGGTTATTTTGAATTTTATGGTACCGTTTTTGAGATATTTGCAATTTACCGTTTTTGCAAAAACAAAAAAATTGGGTCCACTTAATCATATATATCTCAAGAACGAATTAAGAAATTCCAAAACAGTTTGAAGCTTTTAAAAGGTAATAAAATTTTCTATAAGCTGTGCATACAATACTTTTTGCTAGGCCCTGTAGATTCAAAGATAACGAACAATCATTACCGATTTTTTCAATTTTTTTTGTAAAAATATAAAAAAAATTGTACTTTGCGGGGAAGGATCTCGAAAACCTTTTATTTTTTTGCAGATTTTTTTTTTCTCCCTAAGCTCTGTTATATTACAAAAAAAATAAGGTATCATCGAAGAAAATCGTAAGTTATAAGCGATCAAATAAAAATACCCAGGTTGCGCAATTTCAACGTATACCTCAAAACGTATGCATGGTATAAAGAAGAGTGAAATATCTAGCTATGCTCTGTTTCTATTGAGTTAAAAGTTCAATTTATGAATGAAATTACCCATATTTTTAACTTTTTTTTTAAATTTATTTATGTTTATACTATATTCTAACAATCTTTATCTTAATTTGATTTTACTATGTTGTCGAAATAATTATGTGTTCTACTTTGACGCTTATTCAGTTTAGGATCGGTTTCTCTTATGAGAAACCAGCAGTAATCACCCATCATTGCGACGTCCCAGAATCCTTGATATCGATTCTCAATTAATTTCATTTGCTGATGAAACCTTTCGCCATGTTCATCACTTTCGTCGCCAAGATTTGCCGGAAAAAAGCTCAAATGTGAGTGGAGAAAGTGAATTTTTAAAGACATATTTACGCCCATTTTCGCATAATTATTGATTAGGTCGTTCACTATCTGCTCGTAGTTAGGGCTTTTGTGTCTACCGAGAAAAGAAGCAACGACCTTTTCAAAGGATTCCCACGCTGCTGCCTCAACTGATGAGAGTAGTCCTTTGAATTGGTTATTGTTGATCAACTTTCTTATTTGTGGTCCAACAAAAATACCTTCCTTTATCTTGGCTTGAGAAATATCTGGAAAACCTGTTTTCAAATAGTCGAATGCTTCGCCTTCTTTGTCCAAAGCCTTAACAAAGTTTTTAATGAGACCGAGCTTGATGTGTAAGGGTGGAAGTATGATTTTCTCTTTCTTGACAAGAGGGGTGTATTTGATGTTATCCACACCAACGGTAAACTCGACTCTTTCCGGCCAATCCTTTCTGACGTAGTGGTCCTTATGAGCTCGGCTATCCCACTTGCAGAGGAAGCAGCAGTGCTTGGTGTAGCCACTTTGTAGACCGCATAGCATTGCAACGACTTTGAGATCAGAACATATTTTCCAATCATGCTCTTCATATTTGATAAATTTGAGTATTTTTTGCATTTCCCCGTAGGTTTCCTTTGTATTTACTGCATGTGCAATCGGGATAGAAGGCTTTTTGTTACCAATATGCAATAATACAGCCTTCAAACTCAGTTTATTGCCGTCTATGAACAATCGCCACTCTTTTGAATCATATGTTTGACCAAACTCTTTGAATAAACCAGGGATGTCGTTGCAGTAGCATATACTGTCTTTCTTGGTATAGTGTTTGGAAAATGGTTCGTGACGAGTTCTACTATATGTAACCTTAACATCGGATGACACAAATTTAAATTGTTGCATACGAGAAGTGTGGATCTCGGCCTTTTCCTTGGATAGTTCCAAATCTCTTATCCAATCATTAAGTTGTGCTTGTGACAGAACGTTTCTTTCGTTTCCATGCGAAATTCAGTACAACTTGATCCCCCGCACTCAGATGTTACTGTTGACAATGGAACTGGATCCGCAACTGCCGTTGAATGTAGTACTGGTAATGTCACTGTAGGTACGCTAGCATAGGTTACTCCTCTTGATCTTCCAACGCCAAGTACTTTTGTTTGACAAATATAACACTCTATTGAATGGCAAGTAGGTTCTCTCCATATCATTGGTGTATCAAATTTTGTTTGTTGTCCTGATTCCCACTGAATCAATTCTACTCGACACGATGTACACAAAGTGTTCGGTGTCCATGGTTTTTCAGCATTTTTAGGCTCAATTCCAAAATACTTGGAGTATAAAGTTTTGATATGATCTGAGAACACTCGTCGTCGCCTTATGATAGTATATTGGCCACACATGAAACAGAACATATCTGGATCCTTATTACACTCAAATTCTCGCGTCCTTTTACTCATTTTATTTTTTTTAATAAATCACGGTTTTGAAATTAGACTTATGAACTGAACTATCTCCGGCGAGCCCTGAAGATGTTATGAATTTTCAAAGCGCATTAACTCATATTTATACTCGGAACAAGAATAAAATTGAAAAAATCAAATCTTACCTAGGCAGAAAGGTTCCTTTTTATAACAAGCCGGGAAAAGAAAATACTACCTGTTTTAGATGTAGGCTTTAGAAATTTTCTGTATCTTATAATTTTGAAAATCTACCTGCATACTTACCCATAACTGACGGAAATACATGTTTATAACTACATGCCTACAGCAGGTTTCGAACCCAACCACTCTTCCTTTCGATGCAACCACTCTACCTACTATAATACAATTCGAGTATTAAAAGTACTATTTGATTTATTTAAAGAAAAAGTGTTATCATTGTTATGGTGTTATTCGTTTATCCGGATAATATCTCACTTGCACTTTATACCTTTAATATATGTATGTATGTATAGGTACATACATTGAAGTTGCGCAACCTGGGTATTTTTATTTGATCGCTTATAACTTACGTAGTTTTGCATCGATTTTCTTCGATGATACCTTATTTTTTTGTAATAAAACAGAGCTTAGGGAGAAAAAAAAAATCTGCAAAAAAATAAAAGGTTTTCGAGATCCTTCCCCG
>NW_023458564.1:24892712-24914007 GCF_013731165.1 Rhagoletis pomonella
TTTTGCCTGTTACAAACAACCGTTATGTGAACAAAGTTATAATACCCTTGTGCACAAGTGCGCTCGGGTATAAAAATATTAAAGCTAATTTATTCAAAATCGATGCTTGCAGCAATTCTTTACCAAGAAATACGTTTATGATAAAATTTTGGAAAATGGGCGTGGCACCGCCCACTTATGATCACATATATGTATCTCGCTAACCGTTCTAGCAATTTGAACCAATCTCGGTGTGGTTATTGTGCTTGCCACATATAAGCAAAACGTTGACAATTATTGAAATCGGACTAAAATAACGGCCGCTTCTCATATAACCTTAAATTTCCGAAATGCTTGAAACTTCAATATTTCGAAATCTACGGACGCTAATTTACTCAAAATTGATACATCCCGGCTTAGCATCTAGCAGATATATTTAATACTTGCGCCGGGTATTTAATGTTCGGCTCCGCCCGAACTTAGACTTTCTTACTTGTTTTCCATGAGGTTGGCGTTGATATTATATATCTCTGTAGTAAGTTGCAGCAATCTACGATGAATACTTCCAGAGACATGTTGTGTGAAAAGTTCAGTTTGTATGATAGGAGCCACGCCCCTTGATATGACGAAATTGCTTTTCATCTATTATCATATCTGGATAGTCTGGAGTCGATGTCCAAAATTTCAAAAATATAGGTACAGCTGTTCTCGAGTTTTTCGAACAGAAAAAAAGGGTTTAAAAAAAATATATATATTAGTAGAGAAAATAAATGAAATGCATCTTTTAATTAAATGTATCCTATCGAAAAATGTTTATGAATAATTCATCAAATAATTGCAGACATTTGAAAATAATTTCAAGTATTTTCCAAAAAAGTGCTACCATTCAAATTTTTCAACAGGAATAAGTAAAAAACTACAGCTTTTTAAAAAATCGCTACGGATAGATTGACGCGAAATTTAATTATCTTTTATTAAAAATAAAATATAAACTTCAAGTCGGTTCATATTTGGGCTCTCAAAATTGATTTGTCCACAGCAACCTTTTTTGCCCCACTGTGCGGCGGTTGGTTGGTTGGGAGTAAATTGGCAAATTCAACGGAAATTGCACACGGAAATCGTGCAACGGATTTTGTATTACGAAAATAAAACGGGGCAATCCTCATCGAAAATATTTCTGGGTTAAAGTTCTCAAAAATACCCATTCATTTGGTATCCGTATTAACAGTTTTAGTTAAATTTTTTAAAATCGCAAAAACTAATATTCTAAAGGATAACACTTACTACATAGGCAAAGCATTGCTTAAGACCTTTCTTTTAGTACCCTAGAATAGTTATATTGTATCTTAATTTTTAGCAATAAATGAAACTAACACAGGTGGCAACCCTGTTAAGAACATCTTTCAATTGGGGACTTTTTAAATACTTTTCATTTTATACCCAATATGATGTTTTATTTAGCTTATAAATAAATTTGAATAGGTGGTAACTTTGTACGAATATCTCCTATCTCTCTAGATAACCTTAAAATTAAAAACATTATCTGAATACAATAGGAATGTTCTAATAAAAATCTTTCGTACTATATTATTATTTTATGTACCCCAAAATTTGAAACCATTCCCCGTATCTCCCGAGAAACTCTAAATCTTTCCCGGTTGGAAACACTGTTGTAAGACGAAAGAGAGCGAAGAAGGTATTAGTTTCAAAATATTTTTAGGAAAGTTGCCACCTGTTTAAATGTTGAATTTAGTTAACTTATATGGAAGGTATATGAAATATTTAATTACGGGTGTAAACGGAAGAGTGTTTAAAAATCTTTAGATTTAGCTCTAGGAATATTTTTGATATATTTATAGAGAGCTGCCACCTGTTTAAAAAATTCTATTATTTATGAAAGCTTTATTTCGAAAATATCTTATATTAAGCCTGCCACCTTTTCGAAAAGGCATATCTATCTAGCTAAGTATATATATTATACGAGAACGTATTTTTGTGAAGGTCATAAGATCTGCACCGTTCTTTCTAATTTCAAAAGTGAGAGACCAAATTAATTGCATTGGCCGGTGGATGTGCGTTAATATATTAGTGTGTACGGTTTTATTTTTTGAAATTGGAACGTTTATATCGGTACAGGGTTATTTAAAATGTGATGGGACTAAAAACAGACTCTTCAATCAGAAACGGCTGCACGAACTTAGATATGGCACTTGGATCGCTTATATGTAACTCTGACTAACATTTGGAATATATACCTAGTTTTTATACCCGAGCGCACTTGTGCACAAGGGTATATTAATTTTGTTCACATAACGGTTGTTTGTAACAGCCAAAACGAATCGAGATAGATATAGACAAATGTATACATAAATGATCAGGATGAATAGAGAAATCGATTAAGCCATGTCTGTCTGTCCGTCCGTCTGTCCGTCTGTCCGTCCGCCCGTGTACATGATAACTCGAGCAAAAATTGAGATATCTCAACGAAATTTGGTATGTGGGTTTCCATTTATCCAAGGCAGGCTGGTATTGAAAATTGGCGAAATCGGACTGTAACCACGCCCACTTCCCATATAACGGAAATTTCCAGAAATACGAAAACTGCGATATTTTAGTAACTACTGAAGATAATTCACTCAACATTGACATTTACAACAATTTTTAGGCGAAAAATAAGAATATTATAAATTTTTGGAAAATGGGCGTAGCCACGCCCACTTATGGTTACATGTGTATAGCTTGGTAACCGCTGCACCGCCGAAAATTTTTAAAATTGGGCAATAACCACGCCCACAGTCCACAGGGTAATTTAGAGAAATACGAAATCTTCGATAATTCAGTAAATATTAAAGCTAATTTATAAAAAATTGACGTTTGCAACAATTATTTACCAAGAAATACGTTTATGGTAAAATTTTGGAAAATGGGCGTAGCACGCCCACTTATGATCTCATATATATTAATATCGGTAACCGTTCTAGCAATTTGAACCAATCTCGGTATGGTTATTGTGCTTGCCACATAAAAGAAAAATGTTGAAAATTGTTGAAATCGGACTAAAATTACGTCCGCTTTTCATATAACGGTAAATTTCAGAAATGCTTGAAACGTCAATATTTCGAAATTTAAGGACGCTAATTTACTCAAAATTGATACACCCCGGCTTACCATGTAGCGGTAGCTTTCGGAAAGGTGAAAAACATATACTATGTATTTAATACTTGCGCCGGGTATTCAATGTTCGGCTCTGCCCGAACTTAGACTTTCTTACTTGTTGAATTAAATTTTGGCATCTTAACGCCATGCGGGATCACCATTTCAAGAAAATTTTCTTTCCTAGATCATCAAAATCGGACAAGAAATGTAGATGAAATGGACCACTGAGAAAAAATTATATCTAGCGTAGTTTTTTCACACAATCACTCGAAAATTGATCGAAATTTTGCTTTTCCCTTGAATTTTTTTCGTTTGTGTTGGGTAGAGTCTTTTCGAATTTGCATCTATCAGTAGTCACCCATCACGCCTTCATATAGTTCTTCTAATGTTGCCATGACCTGATAGAATCGTTCTCTTTGCCCAACCCTCTCCGCCCCCTAAATTCAAAGGAAAGCATCAACAAAGTTCAAAAACCATTTACTGTGGCGAACAAAAGTATTTATCCATACAATTTTTGTATGAAATCTGTACACTTTATGCAAAACTCAGGAGAATTAAATAAATTCGTATAGTACTTTGCAACTTCCTACTAAGATTTTTGAGAAAAATCTTCGGTACGTAGTTTGATAGCCCATTATATTTTAGTATAACAAAGTGCAAGTTTGAAGTTGCTAAAAAGTCGCATTGATTTTTAGCAACTTTTTCAAGTAGTTTCTTCCATACAAAGTATTTTCGAATTTTTTTTTTTGTATGGAAGAAAATAGTAACACCGCAAAGAAAATGTCCAAAAATCAAAGCAATTCTTTAGCTATTCAAATTTGCAAATAACACTAAAATTAAATCGGCTTTACAACTGCATTCTTAGTGTTTTTCGCAATGGAGTCGTTACGTTATGGTCATCTGCAGTCACAAGCAGAACTAGAGGGAAAGCATGCCCCAATATGCGTACATCAGCACATCACTAACCGCCACAATTCTTCGCTGTTTAAAATTGAAAAAAAAAAACGCATAACCCTAAGACATAATTATATATGTATTAAGATACATATATTAAAAAACTCTACGCTGACATGTAATGACATAAATTTTTTACATGTGAATGTAAGCTGGTACGTCCCCTGTGGAGAAAATCTCTAGTTCTTAACTGGTGCGCTTCGGGTACATTTAGACCCAGTACTGGTTCGGGATAGATCTGCTTTGCATGAAAATAACTGGCCAATTTAACATAGCGATGTCCTAGGAAGTGTCAATTGCCTCTTACCTTTTTCGATATTTCCGAACTAGTCCTAAATTCAATAGTTCGAACCAGTTCTAAATTAATAGACGAAGGAAACAAGTATCATGATTTTTCAATCTTTTCGGTTCTTCGGTGTGTGCGATTTTAAATTATTTTCAAAGAAATGAGTTTCCAATTTGAAATAAAATTTGTTTGAATGATCGTAAGAAATGTACGTTTACATACCTTTGGCTGTAGCTGAGATTGCAGAGGTGCTTGCTTGTTATGGGTCAGATTCCAAAAGGTCCCAATATGTTAAAATGTTAACACAAATTTTTGTTTTGTATTACCAAGCTATGAAAAAGCATCTGGCAAATGCAGAATGGAAGCGTATTTGAACGAAAAAGCCGCCAATCACATATTTATATAAAGTAAACAAACTCCCCGCTGCATCCCTTTTTCGATAGTTCCGAAGCAGTTCTAAATTCCTCATCTAAAATATAGACTTTTAATGAAAAAAATGAAATAAAATAGTCTTTTAAAAGTACCACATTTCGATGATTTGGAACTGGTGGGGTTGTAGTTACTATCGGACTGTTTCGTTTTTGGCGATAAAGATCTGATACGGAACTAGAAATTTGATTCACTAGTTCGAGGTTTTCCCGCAGGGTGTATATAGAGATACATCTGCGTGTGAATGTGTTTCCAGGCATCTCATGGTTAATTTGAAATCGAAATGAAAAAAAAAAAATCTTAATTAAACTACAGCTACAAAAGTCCAAGCTACGTATTGAAGCGATTATTTGCACTCAAAGGCTCTCTTGTCATCGGGTGAAAAAGTGGCATAAAAACATTTAATTAAAAACATTTAACATACGACAACGACGCAACTATGGGAGTGAAAGCGGAAAGTGGAATTAACAGCTTTCACGGCCATTTTATTCGCAAACGATAATGAAATCAGCCAAATTAATTACGAATATGTAAATATTGCGCATAAAAAGGGAGTTATTAAATACTAATTGCGTTAAAAGAATACAAATAAGTGCGATATTAAGCATGTGAATAATATCAAGAATTTTATTAAATATTGCGAACGTGTCGTATTGTCAAATAATAAAATCGGTACATTGAAGTTAGGGTCGAAATTAGGAAAATTGTATGCTGGATGCTCAATTCCTATTGATTACTTATCGGTTAGTAGCAGAGATTGTACAGATTGAGTTATGGGACTCGGGGGCCTGTGGAATCCCTGCCACCATGAAAACCTAGGTGGTCGATGTTCTTGTTATTATATAAAATGAAATAAAGATTGCAAACGGCGAAATTTTGCAAAGAAAAGAGGCAATTGGCGGAATTTTTTGGTTTAAGCCCAAACAATAAAGGTTAAATTTGCGCTCCTGCCTAAGGGTAGATATGAACTATTTTATGTTGGCCTCAAACAGATGCGATATTACCGATGCGATACGAAAATTTACGATAAGCGATCAATACAAACCATTGCGATAAATAGGAGTGCTCAAACAGATGCGGGATACCATTTACATACGATACGTTCAAAAATTGTATCGCAGCAAACAAAATTGATTGCACGATATGAAAGGTTTTCCCATTTTATGGTTAAACATTTTTGATTTTTTGTCACCTAATAATGCCGGCTACACCACTAGAGAGGCTCGACCATGACATGTAACAATCTCATTTTGCAAACCAGCATCGCGTTTGGGTCATATCGCAGTGTATCGTTATGCACCAGTTTGAGAGCCTTTGCTTTTTTCGTTAACACAAAACTTTGAATAAAAATCTTTAAGCCACACTTATAAATATTTGTTCATCGTGCAGTCAGTATACGTTATGGATCAGCTCGTATGCGCGGAAATTCGCAAGGGTCCACCGGGACTCCAATGACACAGAAAGCGGTCTTCGGTTGGGTGCTATACGGAAGTGTTGGCGGATCTAGTCCACCAACGTTACAATTACCATCCCGTTACTGTGATTTTTTCCTTGATTGTGCGCTCACCCGATTGTGGGAGCCAGTGGACTCACCGCAAAAGGCGTATCTCACCCACGAAGAACGTTTTTATGAAGAGCACTTCGAGTCGACACACCTAGGGTAATCTGATGGTCGATTCGTAGTCGAGTTGCCGCTCAAAGCCTGATGTGTGTTTGGGAGAGTCACAAAATTTTTTCTGTTTACAACCTACTTCGCGGTGAGAAGAGTTATTCGCTATGAATCATGTGGAACCCGAATCTAGTATAGCATATTATACGCCACATAATCCGCTGGTGTGGTTAACAGTTCGGGTTACTATTCAGCAGGGCAACAAAGTTGAGGGGCGGTTTCAGTGCGTCCATCAAAACCAATACGGGTAAAGCTCTCATTGATCGATGTTATTCATCGGACCACAACTGCAACAACATTCTAAATCAAATTTGGTGCGATTCAGAGCACACCGCCTTGCTGTAACTTCGCAAAGATGTATCTATTATTTTAATTAAGAAATCTTTGCTGTCCGATGTTAGTACTCTGTTTGATCCATTGGGATTGCTTGCTCCTGCAACAATCAAAGCCAGGATGTAGTTCCAACACATTTAGCGTACTGAGGTTGGTTGGGATGATATAGTACCTGACATAATTGCAGGGTTAAAGGTAAACCGCTGACTCCGCTTATGAACAGTCGGATCGTCAACAGAGCTACATGCCTCCACCAATGCGTGTGAGCGAACGTTCAAAGTGACGACAAGGTCACTGTTGCGCTCATCTCATCAAAAACCAAGGTAGCACCAATAAAACGCACAACGTAGCTGCCTCTCGAGCTGTGAGCAGCGCATCTTACTTAACAATTAGTGCGAAGCATATGGTTGGTATGCTTGGATGGATTCAACCATTACATTGCGATGTTTGAATCCGCACCTCAGCAGATGGATGCGGTTTGTTGCGAACTGTGTTGCTGACGTCCAGGAAGTCCTACCTCCTGAGTGATTGTGCCTCGATAAGCACAACTCCAGCTAAACTAGTGGGTCATCAACTGCTGTGGGCTGCTCATTGCCTCTTGAGAAGTTCAGAGCAGTGCTGGAAACAAACTACGTCAGAGCAGCACTCAATAGGCTTGGGTGTATGGAGCAACGTTCACGTACATGTCGCAGACTCAAACAGCCATTGGCCAATAATGGCGAAGTGGTGGTAATCATTTTTAAAGTTGCGACAAATCATAGCGCATATTCTACGGTTTCTCTGCAACGCTCGCCCGAGTATTTAGTCCCCCGCTGGGAAACGATATGGTTCCATTCATGTTGCCAGGAGATATCAGAAGCTAAATTTCGTCTTACTGAGTTTACTCAACATTTTTATTTGGCTAATGAGATTTATATTAACAGCCTATAAAGGCCTATTCCGTTACGCAGCAGTCTTTTGCGCTATCGATGTCGATATTCACAAGCTAACACTGCAAGCGGGACCCACCAAATAATTTAAGTTGTGGTTGTGTTGCAACGCCGTTATTGGGCTGTTGGCGCCCGGAGCGTGGATCGCAACGTTTACCATAAATGCGTAAAATGTACACGTTGTAATAGTCATATCGGCGCACAATCAATTGGAGATCTACAAAACGCTCGGAGTACGTACGCCCGTTGTTTTACCCGAACCGCAGTCGATTACACTGGATCATATTTGTTTAAGTTTACTTATAGAAGAGGCGCAAAATCTACAAAAGGATATATCTGCTCATTTGTTTGCATGTGCATGGGCGACGTGCACTTAAAATTAGTTGGAGATTTGTCCACAACAGCTTTACTCATCGCGATAACTTCGAAATGAGACTTTCTTCTTTATTATTTTATAGAAGTTTCTTCAGTTTTAAAACTAAGTTGTGGAACAAAAATTGTTTACGAAAGGATATTCTACCGAATTCTATAATAAAATCTGCGTTTTGTTAACTTTATTCCTAAAACTGCCATGCCCATTACTAGAAGCTTGTCACCTTAAACATAAATCTCTCCGAACATAAATGCTTAAATGCTGGATAAGAACGATAATAAAATTTAAATTAGCTATAGTATGGACAAGAATAATGGAGATATTGTCGAGAATTTGGGTGGAATTAGCTTTACTTAAAATTTCATACCTATGTAGACAATTGAGGTTTAACAAAAAATATTTCGGGATGGAGTATAAGACGTCGCCCTATTCGGATACAATTTGAGGCAACTAAGGGCTTTAATTAGGAGTGTTCCGGATATTAGGTAAAAAAATCATTTCAGAGAAATTTGCATTTTATTATTTTTATAAGGTTTAATAACACCGTGCGAAAAAATAAAAAAAATGAACGTAGTCGAAATAAGCAAAATACCTACGAAACTAGGGAACAAATATTCTAAATCTACATTTTCAGGCTTTCTCGCTGATGTCAGGACTTTTTTCAGCAGGAGTTTGAATTCCAGCGCAACAGTATTTTGAAATTCAGTAGGGATGATAATCTGTCAAACATATGATCGGTTATCCAAATCCAGCTCTTTTTTATATGACACCCGGAATATTAGCAAAATTTCTATCCACCTTATCTCTGTTTTAATGATTACTGACTAGCGACGTTTGAGAAGTACTTACTTTTGTGCATGTGGGCGTGTTTGGTCCAGCCCTGGCTTAATAGGATTTGATCGGTGATGTTTCATTGCATGCTTTTGGGTAATATTTGCTAAAGGTCGCCGAAAGAGTTATTAAATATAGTATTTATATATGTTTGTACAGCGAACTGAAGTATAAGATATTAGTTTTCCGTGCCGCTCTTAATTAGAAGAGATGAGAGACTTCACGGACGCTTTTTCATACTTCCAAGACAGAAATTATTTTTTTTTTAGCAAAAACAATATTTACTCATTGCATTTGTTTTAAAGTAGTCTTCCAATTAGTTGATTTAAAAAAAAAATCACTTGTTTCCACCAGGGTATATACGAAACTCTTTCACTTACAATATCTCACCTCCAAGCGCCGCACATATGGCAAAAGTGACGATTTAGCTGGACAAAAATCGAAAATTGCGATGATATTTAACATCTATAAAAATACATATGAACGTTCCTTAATGGGACAGTAGAGACAGTATTAGTTATGAAGCAAAGTTTTGCATTATGGTTACTAGAGTACCCGTAACTTGTCGAATTGATATCGTGCGCACAGGCACCTCAATCAGTCATACGCGGTAGCCCTGTATTAATTATAGTATGTGTGGCCGTAACTTTTTAAAATTATTTTTATATTAAAAAAGGACTATTTGCAAGTAAGTTTTTATTTTTTCATTAGTTTACGTGTAACAGTTTTAAAATTGTAGCTATTTAAAAAAGTTCTATAAAATTAACTAAATAGTTATTCCGTAGATGATAAAAAAGTACCCTGGAGTACCCTCATTTGATTTTTATAAAAATATTTGTTGAGTCTTTTAGAAAGCCCTCACAAAAATTTAGC
Organism: Rhagoletis pomonella; assembly: GCF_013731165.1. Lineage (NCBI taxonomy): Eukaryota > Metazoa > Arthropoda > Insecta > Diptera > Tephritidae > Rhagoletis > Rhagoletis pomonella. Next base: position 24,902,525 of record NW_023458564.1, read on the forward strand.
TTTCTCTTTGCATCACTTTAGGAGTAATTGTATTTTGCTTAGAACTACAAAATAATCTATTCGCATCAGCCGATGGACAATAAAAAAATACCAAAGCGTAACGACGAATCTCTAAGTTTTCAATTTGCTATGAAACTCCCATCTTGTCCAAGGTCAACCTGTATAATATTTTATACCCGAGCGCACTTGTGCACAAGGCTATTATAACTTTGTTCACATAACGCTTGTTTGTAATAGGCAAAACGAATCCATATAGAGAGTTGTTGGCCTTGGTACAACATACCAAATGGCACAAAATTTTTAATATCGGACAATAACCACGCCCACATCCCATATAACGGTGTTTTAGAAAAATACGAAATATTCGATAAATCAGTAAATATTAAAGCTAATTTAATCAAAATTGATGCTAGCGACAATTCTTTGCCAAGAAATACGTTTATGATAAAATTTTGAAAAATGGGCGTGGGCGTTGTATCCATTTATACCAAACTCGGTGTGGTTATTTTGCTTGCCCCACAAAAGCAAAATGTTGAAAATTATTGTAATCGTACTAAAATTACGGCCACTTTTCATATAACGGTAAATTTCAGAATTGCTTAAAACTTCAATATTTCGAAATCTGAAGACGCTTCTTTACTCAAAATTAATAGTAAAAACAATCCCTTGAAAAGAAGTAACACTGTTTGGAGTTTTAAAAAATGGGAGTTATATCTTCCACATATGACTATATAAGTTTATCTCATTATGTCTAACTGAACGTTCTATCGAAAGTGTTTAAAATAGGGGTAAAATCACCCCAAATCAATTTTATTAGTTAATTATTTTTGCCCAGCTAAATCGTCACTTTAGCCTTGTGTGCGCCGTGATAAAACAAATTACCTGATTGCACTCAAATTATTGTCACTTCTGAAGTTTTAGTTGATAAAGCACATTATTTTGAAAAATGTGCATAATTAAATTGTTTATCGACTTCGTGTCGCTTCATTTTAATATGAATTTGATACTCTACACTGAGGCGCAGCGACAGAGTGCAATTCCTTTTAGCCATGTACATAGCATGAAACTTTCGCAAGCGATAAAATATAATAACAGCCTCAACAACGGAAGCGGAGGCACTGCTTAACAAACTAATTAATTTCTTCATGACTGCTACTTTTATTAGTTAGCATGTTGTTGTCGTTATTCTTGTTAATAGTGTTGTCTAACTTGTGTGCCGGTACAGTATTGATGCAATTGCTGCAAACCTTTCCGTACTCTCGTAATACCAAAGACATACAGATGCACAAATCCATCCTAAAAAAAAGGTAAGAAATAAAAATGTTACCGCGACGAGAACGACTATATTCAGCTACTTTTGTTAACTCAATTCTTAATGAGTTTGGCATTTCTTGTTGTTGGCGCTTTGTTTATTGGCGGTTGCGTTTCACTTGTGTTGAGACAGTGGCAACACTTTAGAATTGCGGCCAAGTGGCTTGAAAAACGAATTAAACAAACACATATACAAACATACCTACATCCATAATAACCCTGCAGGAAATGGGACTAGTTTGTAGCTAACTATTAACTAACAAGCATTCGATTAGTGCTGACTATTTATTAACTATTTCCTTTGGCTGTAACTAACTACTTTTGAAGGGTTATTGCCGCAAAATAGCGAGAACTGGTTTCCTCTGAATTAGATGCCAACTAACTTGTAGCTAACTACTTTCGGACATAAATATCAATAAGAAAAACAAAATATTTTTTTGTTTTTTTTTACCTTTTTTTTATTTATTTATTTATTTACTATGTTTTACTACATGTCATATTGTTTACATATTCTGTTGTAGGTGGTCCGATATTCGAACACCGTCAGACATAACTTCAAAATTATAATGTAAAATTTCGATCTTCCTTTTATTTGTCCTGAATACGAAAAAGAATCCGCAAGGTTCAGAAAAAAAAGTGTGTTGAAAGTAATTTTTGTCTGGATATTTAAATAAAAACTTGTAAAGAAAACAAACTCCCCATAAGGTCTGCACGACTTTAGAACTAACTTAAAGTTAGTTTTGTCATAGCTAATTAAAATTTAGCCATTTATCGATCTCCCACAAAAAAGCTAACTGGAAGTTGGTTATTTTAATAAATTGATAACTTTTTTCTGCAGGGAACAACCCAAGGACAGTCTACGAGCAGGTGTTTTAAAGAAGAAGAACACGACAAGGAGAAGAAGCAAACAAATTAAGTTTAGCGCAAAACGTTTCGCCGCAATTAACGATCCCTGTGGTGTCGGTGCAATTAATTCGCTAAAACTTTTTCCATTCCTGTTGCAATTTAATTTAATTTCTTTTCATGGCTGATGCGGAGGCAACGTTCATACATACATATGTATGTGAGCACCGTCAATTTTAATGTGATGCAATGCAAATTTTGCACATAAATTTGCCTATGTAAGGGCATAGGCACACTATATATATGTATGTAAATTCGTACAAAAGCTTACAATAATATCGTTAGCTTACGCTACCAGCACACTGCAGCCGGCATCGGGCGATTTGTGATCGGCGGATGTGTGGTTATGTGAGTGCTCTCATACAGAAAGTGCCGATAAATTCCAACATGTTTGTTTTTCTCGTCCGATGTCTGGTGAAAAGTACCAAAATGGATCGCGAATAATTAACTAATTGGGTGAAAAACAAAAAAACAAATACCTAAAAGTTTACATTTTTAGTGTATGTCAATTAAAATTTATCAAAATATTTCATTGCTTACAAAATTTAAATGTAAACCAGATTTTTTCATCCAAATGCGGTCGCCAAATAATCTGGTTAAGTGTGCGCACCAGTTCGGACGGTCAAATTGTTTGGCCGAAATCGGTGGGCCTATCGGATCCAGTGTGCGCCTTGCGTTTGAGTGGAAAGTTGCCAAGTGCACATTTTGTGGAAACTCATATTTAGATACGGGAGGCTAGAGAAATCAAACATACATTGTAAGGAGCTGGAAGCATCTTTTTAATCTTATATAATATTCCATGGTGCCAGACTCGATCGAATGCCTGCTGTATATCAAGAAAGCCCGCTGTGCAATATTTTTTATTTTCCAGTGCTTCTGTAATATCATTAACAACTCGGTGACATTGCTCTATAAATAGTTCCATTACGTCTCCTAAACCCAAACTAATGTTCCGGTATTATATCAAATTGCTCCAGAACTGGTAACATCCTTCTCAAAAGTATTCTTTCAAATACTTTAGAGAAAGTTACCAGCAAAGTAATCGGCCGATATGACGACAAAATATTTTCAGGCTTTTTGGCTTCTGTATCCTGATCACTTCGGCACATTTCCACTGCGTAGGATAGCGGTCAAGTCTCAGCATTGCGTTGTTTATTAGCGTCAGTAGTTGTATGCACTTAAGGGGCAGATTTTTTAAAGTGTTTCCGTCTATTTTGTCAAATCCGGGGGAATTTTTACGGTTCATCCTTTGAATCTCTACTTCACTTGTGAAGATACGGCTGATTGAAAGACTCATTTGGTATGGCGCATCTAAAAAATTTAAAATTCCATCTTCTTGCAACTTGTGCAAAGATGCTTAATACAATTGGTTGCTACCAAGGCTGTCCGGGTTCCATCCCTATCAGACGGAACATCAAATTTAAGATTTATTTTTTTATTCCTAATTATGAACAAGTAATTTTTAGCAAAAAAACGACTTAAAAAAAATATATATATATATATTTCATGATCCAATGATCGGATCTAAACCAAATTAGAATGGGACCACCCCTGAGACACTACCTTTCTGATGGAAAAGGAATTATCGAAATCGGTTGACACGGTCCAACGTTATGCGGCAACTACATTAAAAAAAAAATAAAAAATATCCCGAGGAACTGATAACCTCCTCCTTTTTTGGAAGTCGGTTAAAAAGCTTGCCTCTGCCCGGCTGGTTGATGTCCTCGGGAAGACTCGGTTAAAAAGCTTGCCTCTGCCCGGCTGGTTGATGTCCTCGGGAAGACAAAGGCTGACATCACCGCCATCCAAGAAATGCGTTGGACGTGGCAAGGAAAAGTAAGCGTAAAGCCTTGCGACGTCTACTACAGTTGCCACGTAAAGGAGCGCAAATTCGGTGTTGGATTCGTGGTAGGAAAGAGACTCCGTCGCCGAGTACTGGCGTTCACCCCGGTGGACGAACGTCTAGCCACAATCCGCATCAAAGCTAGATTCTTCAACATCTCGCTCATCTGCGCCCACGCCCCGACGGAAGAGAAGGATGATGGGGGTTCCAAGGATCTCTTCTATGAGCGCACGTACGAGTGCTGCCCCCGTCATGATATCAAATTCGTGCTTGGCGACTTCAATGCTAGGGTGGGCAAGGAAGGTATCTTTGGAACCACCGTCGGAAAATTCAGCCTCCACGATGAAACGTTCGACAACGGATTGAGACTGATCGACTTCGCCGGGGCCCGAAAAATGGTAGTATGCAGTACTAGGTTCAAGCGTAAAAAGATCCATCAAGCTACGTGGCTGCCTCCGGATCGAAAAGCGAGAAACAAAATCGATCATGTTGTGATAGACGGAAGGCACGCTTCTAGTGTTTTAGACGTACGCACACTCTGAGGCCCAAACATCGACTCGGACCAGTATCTTGCTGCAGCCAAGATACGCACCCGCCTCTGTGCAGCAAAAAATGAGCGCCCAAATATGCAAGGAAAGCTTAGCGTCGAAAAGCTGCAATCACAACAGACAGCCAGCGCTTTCGCTACTCGACTCTCACACCTGCTCTCAGAGAGCACTCTTCAACAAACCGTCATATGCGAGCAGTGGAACCACATTTCCCGCTCTTAAGTACCGCCGCCGAAGAAGTAGTCAGATTTCAGCGAGCCCGAAAGAACAACTGGTACGATGAGGAGTGTCTGGTAGCTGCAGAGCAAAAAGATGCCGCCTACAGGCCCATGCTGCGATCGGGCGCAACGCGCGCTATGTGGGACCGCTACAGGGATCTAAAGAGGGTAGCGAGACGTATTTGCCGCAATAAGAAGAGAGAGGCCGAAAGACCTGAGTGCGAAGAGCTTGAAATGCTGGCCGACAGGAAGTATGCCCGAAAATTTTACCAGAGAGTTAGGCGACTTACGGAAGGTTTAAAGACCGGGGCGTACTCCTGTAAGAACAATAATGGCGACCTAGTAACTGATGTCCAGAGCGTACTTAAATTATGGAGAGAAAACTTTTTCGCCCTACTAAATGGTAGCAGCACGGGTGGTTGTGGAGAAGAACCCGAGCCCGTAGTCGATGATGACGGAGTCGACGTTCCACCGCCTGACTACGACGAGGTACGTATAGCAATAACGCGGCTGAAAAACAACAAATCCGCTGGAGCTGACAGCCTGCCAGCTGAGCTATTCAAGTACGGCGGCGAGGAGTTGATAAGGTGCATGCATCAACTCTTGTGCAGAATATGGTCAGATGAACGCATGCCCGACGACTGGAAATTAAGTGTGCTCTGCCCAATCCACAAGAAAGGTGACCCCACCATTCGCGCCAACTACCGCGGAATCAGCCTTCTAAGCATAGGTTACAAGGTGTTATCGACCATCTATTTGTCGATTTCAAAGCCGCTTTCGACAGCACGAAGAGAAGTTGCCTTTACTCCGCGATGTCTGAATTTGGTATCCCCGCGAAACTAATACGGCTATGTAAAATGACGTTGAGCAATATCACCAGCTCCGTCAGAATAGGGAAGGACCTCTCCGAGCCGTTTGATACCAAACGAGGTTTCAGACAAGGGGACTCCCTTTCGTGTGATTTCTTTAATCTGATGTTGGAGAAGATAATAAGAGCCGCAGAACTGAACCGCTCAGGCACAATACTATACAAGAGCGCACAATTCCTGGCGTATGCCGACGACATCGATATTATCGGTAAAAACAAGGGCTACGTTTGTTCTGCCTTCTCGGGATTGGATAGAGAAGCAACGGGTCTGGTAGTGAACGAGGACAAAACGAAGTATCTCCACAGTCATCACACAAACAGTCAGAGCATACGCGTCTTCGCACCCACTTCACTGTTGACAGTTACAAGTTTAAACAAGTAGAAGACTTCGTTTATTTGGGAACCAGCATTACCACCAATAATAATGTCAGCCTTGAAATCCAATGGAGAATCACTCTTGCCAACAAGTGCTACTTTGGGCTGAGTAGGCAATTGAGAAGTAAAGTCCTCTCTCGTCGTACAAAGGTCACACTCTGTAGATCACTCATCATGCCTGTGCTGGTGTATGGCGCCGAGGCATGGGCGTAGCCAGGTAGGGGCAGGGGGGGTGGTCGAGACCCCCCTAGCATTCAAATTGTCCTTATATATATATTAAATAGTACCCTGAAATGCCAGCTTAATAGGGTCGAGGCCCCCCCTAAATTTCATTCTGGTTACGCCGATGTGCCTAGGCATGGACAATGTAATCATCTGATGAGACGGCTCTTGGAGTTTTCGAGAGAAAAATTCTACGAAAGATTTACGGACCTTTACGCGTTGGTGATGGCGAATATCGCAGACGATTTACCAATGAGCTGTATGAGCTTTACAACGATATATGTAGACATAGTGCAGCAAATTAAAATTCAGCGGCTCCGCTGGCTTGGCCATGTCGTTCGAATGGACAGAAACGCTCCTGCTCTGAAAATATTCACGCGGGCCGCGATGCTGGTTACAGAAGAAGAGGAGGCCGCGTTGGAAAGATCAGGTGGAGAAGGACTTGGCTTCACTTGGCATTTCCAATTGGCGTCAGTTAGCACACAAGAGAAATGACTGGCGTGCTGTTTTGCACTCGGCCAAAATCGCTTAGGCGGTTACAGCGCCAATAAATAAGAAGAAGAATCAGAAGAAGAAGCGTAACGTGAAGCAAACGAAATAGAAATTATTTGGGTTCAAAACTTAAACCGATCTGTTTAAATTCTTTTTGTTTACTTGTATTTTTGGAATAAACAAAGTTCTTTTTCCTTCTGTCAGTAAACTGTTTTTGTGACAAATGGTATAAATAAGCAATGGGAAATACGGAAAAACTTGTTTTATTTCCAAGCTTTGTTGGAAATAAAGCAAAACTCAGATTTTGGTTTTATTTCCCATTTAATAGCGAAATAAAGCACATTTTGCCATTTTGCCGTTTGTTTAATTTCATAAAATACTCGTATATTTGTGATTTGTATTTATTTAAATACTTTTTTTGCAAGAGTAATTTGTATTCAAACAAATTTGGTTTTTCAAATATTTTTTATGTAAGGTATTTGTGGTTTTTTATTTTAATATTATTTTACAAGTATCTTTGAAACATCCCTGTATATGAAACACATACGCATATAGATATATCTATTCACATATGTATGTACATGCATATGTATGGATGTGCAATTTTTATTTCACATGCCATGCATTTAAATGGCTTCGCACGCCGCACGCAATACCATACCAACACAATCTCAAATATACTCGCTCCTAGCTTCAAAGATTTGCATGCCAATGGTAGAAGTGAATTACGGAAATCGGCTTAGTGTACTTAAGAACTTAATTAACACAGCTAACCACCTAGTTATGTACGCAGTGGATTTGTGAAAAAATTGCGTGAAATAAAAAATCTCTTTCTTTGAGAAAATTTTCTTTACTTTGTGCTTTTGTGATAAGTTTTGTGGTTTCTTTGCTTTATTCTTTCTTTTAGCTGTGTTTATTCTAAGGCTTTGCAATTTTGCATTAATTTTACGCTTTGTACTCACACGTGTTAATCACAAAGGCGTCTTAGTTGCCTTTTGTTCAGAAAAATAAATATGTGTTAGCAAGTATAAGCTTATATTCAATGTGCGACTGATATGTATGTATGTATTTTAATAAAGAAATTTGAGAGTATTACGACAGCTAAGTACCACCTTTTTTAGATTTATAAATACTTAATGTGTACTATACCGCGCCAAGAAATAGACCGTTTCGGATACCAGGTGACCTCCGAGTGTTTGAACAGCCGCAATGAAGTTTCACTCAGAAAATATCAAAAGGTATCTGTGATGGGCATATTAACCCTTCTGCAATGTTTGGGTCAAAGTGAAAAAAATTTTACAAATTAATTGCAGAGCTAGGCACTTTTAAATACGCTGCAGCGTTATCTATTCGTTAAAAGCATAATGAGCCATGGTTCTCAAAAAGTAAAATTTTTTTTTTATTTTGTTTTGTTTTCTAGAAGGCAACATAGTTTTTCCATACATCCCTAGTGTTTCTGGGTAATTTTGACCCAAATTATTATTTAGTATTTAAGGGCAACTTTGAACCGGTACGAATACAGCACTTGCCGATAAAGTGTCTGCATGTGATAAATAAAATACTAACTGAATTCATATTGAAATACCGTTTTTATACCCGAGCGCACTTGTGCACAAGGGTATATTAATTTTGTTCACATAACGGTTGTTTGTAACAGCCAAAACGAATCGAGATAGAAATAGACAAATGTATACATAAATGATCAGGATGAAAAAAGAAATCGATTAAGCCATGTCTGTCTGTCCGTCCGTCCGTCCGTCTGTCCGTCTGTCCGTCTGTCCGTCTGTCCGTGTACACGATAACTCGAGCAAAAATTGAGATATCTCAACGAAATTTGGTATGTAGGTTTCCCTTAATCCAAGGTAGGTTGGTATTGAAAATGAGCGAAATCGGATGTTAACCACGCCCACTTCCCATATAACGGTAATTTCCAGAAATACGAAAACTGCGATATTTCAGTAACTACTGAAGATAATTCACTCAAAATAGATATTTACAATAATTTTTAGACGAAAAATAAGAATATTATAAATTTTTGGAAAATGGGCGTAGCCACGCCCACTTATGGTTACATGTGTATATCTTGGTAACCGCTGCACCAATTTCTTCCAAACTTGGCACAGTTGTTGGCCTTCGCACAACATACCAACTGGCCGAAAATTTTTAAAATCGCTCAATAACCACGCCAACTTCCCATATAACGGTAATTTTCAGAAATACGAAAACTGCGATATTTTAGTAACTACTGGAGATTATTCACTCAAAATTGATATTTATAATAAGTTTTAGACGAAAAATAAGAATATTATAAATTTTTGGAAAATGGGCGTAGCCACGCCCTCTTATGGTTACATGTGTATATCTTGGTAACCGCTGCACCAATTCCTGCCAAACTGGGCACAGTTGTTGGCCCTGGTACAGCATAAAAAATCGCCGAAACTTTTTAAAATCGGACAATAACCACGCCCACATCCCATATAACGGTAATTTAGAGAAATACAAAATTTTCGATAAATCATTAAATATTGAAGCTAATTTATTCAAAATTGATGCTTGCAACAACTCTTTACCAAGAAATACGTTTGTGGTAAAATTTTGGAAAATGGGCGTGGCACCGCCCACTTATGATCACATATAAGTATATCGGTAACCGTTCTACCAATTTGTACCAAACTCGGTATGGTTATTGTGCTTGCCACATAAAAGCAAAACGTTGAAAATTATTGAAATCGGACTAAAATAACGGCCGCTTCTCATATAACGGTAAATTTCAGAAATGCTTGAAACTTCAATATTTCGAAATTGAAGGACGCTAATTTACTCAAAATTGATACACCCCGGCTTACCATCTAGCGGAAGGTTTCGGAAAGGTGAAAAAACATATATTTAATACTTGCGCCGGGTATTTAATGTTCGGCTCCGCCCGAACTTAGACTTTCTTACTTGTTTTTCTTAAGATCTACAAATTTATATTATTGGGTCAAAATTACTCAAAACATTATAGGAAGGGATAAATTTCAAACACTGCAGAAGGGTTAAAATACTTTCGTACATATTGATAGTACCTGAAATGAAATGAAAAAAAAAAAATTACAAAAAATCTTATTTTTGTTTTCGCTGTTAAATTAATTTTTTTTCTTGGGTAAATTAGTGAATTTCGACACTAACTTTGTGTCAGTATTTAGTGAAGCCGAATTCTAACTAAATTTTGTGTGGTATAACTTTACGTAAAAGTAAGTGCTTAAATACCTTTATAGATATCCAGTATTTAATCTATTTAAAATAAGTAAATATATGTATTTTTTAATGAATGTACGAGTAACCCTACTTTATTGGCAGTAATATTACTCTACTAGTGCAGCATGTCTCAAGCAGAGCTTTTCGATTTGAGGATAACAGCAGAGCTGGCCCCCACAGAAACGAGAATCAACTCAAAAGTAAACTTACATGTAGACAGTCCGCAGGCAATTAAGACTGTACATCACCACAAATAGTATTTTATATAAAAACGCATTGATAGTATTTTATATAAAAGCGCATTGGTTGTCCGGCTGCAAAGGAAAAGAATTTAATGAAATCGCAGATGAGACTGCCAAGAGCCAGTCTGGCTATAGAACATGCATAGACCAAGACAAAACTTGTATAACAACACTTCAGAGCTAGATGTTAACTGTACTCGCTTCTTGTTACAGCTACCAAGAAAGGATTACAGATTTGCTACCGGATTGCTTACAGGGCATATGCTGGCGGCTGATCGTGCTCAAAAAATGGGTATCTCTAACGTGGACAGGCACAGAAAGTGTCGTGAAAGGGAGACCAAGAACATCTTCTGCCGATGTCACGCACTATCAAAAATAAACTAAAATTCTTAGGAGACCATAAATTCGAGAATTTAGCATACATCTCCAAAGTAGAGCTCAAATTCGCAATAAGCGTTGTTCGTGCTATCTACTTTAACGCCTCAAATCGAACTCCAACTATCAACGCTAAGGACCTGCCGGTCTATGAAAATGAAAGAATAGTAAAAAATCGTATTATTATAGTTTGTTTGGGTTGGAATTATTGTCTCGTCTAGTATATTCACAATAACATTTAGCAGTATTGGCTATTCTTCTTCTTCTTAATTGACGCTGAAACCGTTTGTCGTTTGAGCCGAGACCAAAAAGCTTCGTCAATTGCTCCTCTCTTTTGCGGATTTGTGCCAGTTGGCACCCTGAAATTGTGCATATAGAAACTGTGCATACGAAATAATGCATATGAAAAAAACGAAATAATGCATATGAAAAAAAACCGAAATAATGCATATATGCACAGTTTCGGTTGAAAAACGAAATAATGCATATGAAAAAAACCTAAATAATGCATATATGCACAGTTTCGGTTGAAAACCGCAATAATGCATATTAGAAAAACCGAAATTAAGCATATGCACTCTTTCGTTTGAAAACCGAAATAATGCATATGAAAAAAACCGAAATAATGCATATATGCACAGTTTCGGTTGAAAACCGAAATAATGCATATGAAAAACCCGAAATAATGCATACATGCACACTTTCGTTTGAAAACCGAAATAACGCATATGAGAAAAACGAAGTAATGCATACATGCACAGTTTCGGTTCAAAACCGAAATAATGCATATGACAAAAACCAAAGTAATGCATACATGCACAGTTTCGACTCAAAACCGAAATAATGCAT
>NW_023458564.1:24914107-24937245 GCF_013731165.1 Rhagoletis pomonella
TTTCGTTTTAAAAGCGAAATAATGCATATGAAAAAAAACGAAGTAATGCATACATGCACAGTTTCGGTTTAAAACCGAAATAATGTCTAAATGCACAGTTTCCATATGCGCAATTTCGGTGCCCCGTGCCAGTTGTTCATCTCAATTGCGGACAGAACTTTGCGTAAAACAGTTCTCTCGAATCTTCTCATCTTTGTTGTTTGTCTTGTCCTCGTTGGGTATTGGGTATTACGTGTTTCTAAACCTAAGTAAATGGCTCGGCGGTAAGACATTCAGTTTAATTGAAGGCGTCATTACTGAATCAAACTCCTAATTTGAGAGTGTGATGATTTTTAGGAAATATTTTAATAGGAAGGGATAAAATTAAACCACCCCAGGCTTACTTATTAAAAATATCTATGAAATATTTTCAATTAAAATATCTAATTACTAACTTATCAAAGTTTCCTTGCATAACCGACAGCAGCTGCTAAGCGGTGTAAAAAATTCACGTTAGTGAGTTAATGAAAAATGCACATTGCGTGCCCGAATTCCGCAACATAGCTTCCATAGTACAAACTGCAGCTAAGGTGATTAGCCTAAAATGCCAGGCAAAATTTAAAAGCAAAGAGAAGTGTCACAGAAACAATTAACCACACTTGAAAAACCGACAAATACAACAAAAGTAATGCAAGAGTCTACGAAAGTTTCTAAAAGCGCTACTAAACCAGGAATGAGTGTACATTAGGTTGGTCGAAAATAAGTAAAGTAGGAATTTTAATGCTCTCACCTCCCAGGATTGTTATATATTGAAAAAAGTATACCCATATTTTTTGTTTTGAAATAAAAAAATATTTAGAGTTCAAAGTTCTACATGTATTTTATATGGGGGAAAAAACAACTCTCCGTGGAAATGGTTTGGAAGTCTTTAAAATCACTATTTTTCGATCGAAAAACTCTGGTTCTCTTCAGGAGACTTCCTATAACAATATCCAGTTGTTTGTTTAGCCATTTTTTAATACCAAAGAAAATGTTGTAGTTGTAATTTTTGGAGCTCCACGAAAGCTCTTATTGCACGAGAACTAGCGAAGCGATTTCAAAGAAAAATGGGGCGTTTCAAAGATAAAATAGGAGATCTAGCGACATATTAATTTTTATAAGTAACCAATTCGGTTTCTGTCGTAGAAACAACGGTAAATATTTTTGCTTATTTTGGGATCAATTTTAAGCCTTTAAAGCGCTCTAGCAACGTATGATTTGCAGATATAACTTTCATGTGCGGGATATAGGTTCTTTGGAGCAATATAAATATTATAATGTACAAATTTTAAGGAAAAAGATTGTTAAACAAATTAGCAAATTTTTTATATTACCAAAATGCTCGAAAACCGCTCGACTGATTTTGTTTTTGTTTTCTTTAGTCAAAAACTCAAGTTTTTTCCTCTCGTCTGGTATATGGTAAATATTGGTTGATGTCTTCTAAGTATGTTTATTTTATTCAAATATAATTTATTCAAATATAATATATATCACAAATAACAATAATTTGATGTAGCGTTTATGAATTTCCAAACAAAAACAAAATTGTTTGAACCGCTCTAATATGTATGTAAGAGATATGTACAGTAATGTCCAAAATTATTGGAACGCAAAATTTTGACCAGTTTTGGCTATTTAACTTATGTTTGTTTAATGTTAATTATTATTTTTTAATGCAGATCAGTATCTAACAAAAATCATATATGGGTAATTCCGTACAATATTTACACCTCAATATTTTTTGGGGTGAAATATATATTTTTACATTATTTATCGAAAAAAGAAGACACTTATTATTTTATTTGGTCATGATATTCGAAAATCTCGAAAAAAATCCAGAAATTTTAAACTCACGGAGAAGTATCTTTTTTTAATTGTTTGCAATTAATAAACTATGTATATGTCGGAGAAAATCAGTTAAGTTATCAAAATGTGCGTAATTACCTCGGCTTTCCATGAGAGTGTGATATAGATTAAAATAAGAGTTTATACTAAAGTTTATGTACGCAGGTATGAAAAAACTCGTAACTTCTACAGTTTTGGTGTTTCCATTCTCAAATTTTTAAAGCGTACTCCATAAAATTTGACAACTATTCAGGTTGAAAAAAATCAAATCAAACATGATGAAGCTAATAATAAAAAAAAACCAATGCGATTTTTTAATGCAAAATTTTTTTTTATTTTTATTTGACTTACATTCTCATAGAATGTCCCAGTTAATTCCGCACATTTTGTTACCTTAACTGATTTTCTCCGACAAATAGTTTATTGGCTGCAAACAATTAAAAAAATATATTTCCCCGTAAGTTCAAAATTATTTTTTGTCGAGATTTTCGAATATCATGACCAAATAAAATAATAGGTGTCTTCTTTTTTTCGACAAAGAATGTAAAGAAATATAATTCACCCCAAAAATAATATTGAGGTGTAATAATTGTATGGAATGACCCATATGTAAGTCTAAATTTCAAATTTTGCAGAAAAAATCATCCAAATTTTACAAGAACTAACTTTTATTAAGAATATTTACAAAAATTATAAGTGTTCGGTTTTATAGTCCATTAAATGCAAATGCAAATTTTAAGTGGCTAAGAATTTGCGTAAATTTTTGGTAATTTTTTCTCCTGACGGTGTGACGCATTTTTCCGTACAAACTATGTTCGAAATTTTTTTTTGGATGGACGAAAATAATAAAATTATTAATAAAAAGTTTGTTTTTGTTGTAAGATTTTGTTGAATTTTTCTACAAAGTTTGAAATTTAGACTTATGAAAATGGGGTTAGTTATTACCTGTGAGCTGAACTTTTAAGAAAAAAAAAATGGAAAACATTAAACAAACAAAAGAAAAATAGTCAAAACTGGTATGCATGTCGTGTCTGTATTATTTTCCACATTACTATACGGGAGGGAATACTTATCTCTAAAAATGCTTACCTGCCGGCATACAAAAATTCGCGTAAAGAATTTGTATGTATGTACATGCAGGCAATCACATTTGTGTTTCACTTTATGGTGCGTGTTGATGTGTGCAACCAAATCTTACAAAGTCATTATGCGACACGTTATTCACATGGGCCTCACATAGCACACAATCACACACACAGCCCTTTGACCTGAGAACTGCCGTTGACTTTGTCTTCATTGTCTCACCAATGCGTGTCAATGTCTGTCAATGAAACACGTCGTGTCACAACGCAATTTTCTAATTCAACAACGCGAAAGTTTAAGGGTTATCTCTCACACTCCGAATTTTAATAACGAAACGCACAATATACACTTTTAAGAGCCCGTCAAGGAAAAATTCTGCGAATTAAAAATAGATTACTTTCTTGTACAAAGGCTTCACAAATTACTTCAAGGAACTCACGAAAATAGGTATCTCCTAAGCCATGTTTCGTCTATTGGTAAAATGGATTTATTGAAGTGAAACTTCTTAATCGAGTTCGGAGATGGTTGCGTCAAATATTTAACACCAAGTCATAAAATCTGAATCGTTCGTTCAATTTTAAAAACTGCGCTGTCAAATGAAAGGCCTTAACTTGTAGATGTGCAATATGGCTTTAGTTTTCTAAAGGATTGCCATCTGTATGAAAATCAAACTCAAATTATTTATTAAAATAAATGAATAATGCCACTATGGGTATCAAAAAAATGGTTTTGAATAAACTGTATTTTTTCCACCCGTTTGAAAATTCGAATTTATGCATACAAGTAATTTTTAGCAAAAAAAAAAACCGACTTAAAAAAAATATATATATATATATATATATAAATATATATATATATATATTAGGGTGGGTCAATTAAAAAAGTTGATTCATTATCCTTGCGATTCTGGTACTATGGACCATAACAATCATTTTCGCCCAAGGAACCATACCTCTAAAGTCATTTTCGAGCCTGCCAAAATTTTTTGGTAGATATTTTCAAAAATACCAAATAAACGACCTCTTAGATGCATTTCAAAGACAAAAAAATATTATTGAAAATGTGTATGCGGGGGTTTTTTGGGTCAGAGAATCCATTTTTCGCATTAATTTTTAATTTTGATCGCAAAAAAATAAAAAAAAATAAAAAAAATAAAATAAAAAAATAAAGCAAAATAAAGAAATAAATATTTTTCCATTATTTTAAATTATTAGAAAGTCAAAGATTTGACTATTTGAGCAATAAGTTCGTCAATTTCCCCCAAAAAAAGTGAAAAATCCAAAAAAATTTTCAAAAACGCACTCTGGTGGCGATCAAAATTAAAAATTAATGCGAAAAATGGATTCTCTGACCCAAAAAACCCCCGTATACACATTTTCAATAATATTTTTTTGTCTTTGAAATGCATCTAAGAGGTCGTTTATTTGGTATTTTTGAAAATATCTACCAAAAAATTTTGGCAGGCTCGAAAATGATTTAAAGGTATGGTTCCTTGGGCGAAAATGTTTGTTATGGTCCATAGTACCAGAATCGCAAGGATATGAATGAACTTTTTTAATTGACCTACTAATTGACCCACCCAAATATATATATATATATATTTCATGATTCAATGATCGGATCTAAACCAAATTATTATGGACCACCTCTGAGATACTACCTTTCCGTTGCAAAAATCGAAATCGGTTGACGTGGTCCAAAGTTATACGGTAACATACATAAAAAAAATAAAATATTCCGACGAACTGATAACCTCCTCCTTTTTTGGAAGTCGGTTAAAAATACTAGACAGTAAGCGTGAAAAGAAAGAGTTGTAAGGAACACAACAATTAAAATATTTTTAAAATGCTTGAAGAGGGTGGCCGCCTGTTTAGGAAGTTAAATTCAAATTATTTAAGCGAATCTTTTTATTATAGCGCCTACATGTTCGCGATAAATATTTAACGCCACGTTAAAGGTAGTATATGGCGGGTACAGAAAACGAATGGTCGGGTTAAACGCAAATTGGGCGGGGAAAGACTAATGCAAAGACAATAATGTATGTAAACAAAAACAAAGATAAAGATAAAAAAATGAAGATGAAAATAAACGTGAACATGAACATGCGACTGGTGTTTTTAACATGGCGGTGTCCTACGAGATGTCAATTATCTGGCTATACATCAACACCTGCCGGTATAAATACCAGTTGATGGAATAGTCTGCCCACTAAAGTGGTCCAAAAATGTATGTAAAAAAATAAGGTCGGAGTTTTAATGCCGCCACCCCCTAGGATTGTTATATACCGAAAAAAATATACCCATATGTTTTTATTTTGAAATCAAAAAATATTTACGGAGTGCTCAAAGCGCTCAAAGTTTTCCATGTATTTTATATGGAGAAAAAACTATTTTTCGTAGAAATGGTATAAAACTCTTGAAAACCAATATTTTTCGACCGTAAAACTGTGGTTCTCTTCAGGGACTTCAAGTATTAATATCCAGTTGTTTATGTAACCATTTTTTATGATTAAAGATTTTTTATTGGTCCCCCATTGCATTTTCTAAGGGCTTTGGAGGACCTATAAAATATAGTTACCATGAAAAAATTTTTAAAGAAACAATTGAGTATTATTACTGGGAATCTCCTGAAGATAAGTAAAGTTTTCCGATCGAAAAATATTGTTTTTGAAGAATTCTACACTATTTCTACGAAAAGATGTTTTTTCTCCATATAAAATACATGGAAAACTTTGAGCGCTTTGAGCACTCCCTAAATATTTTTTGATTTCAAAATAAAAAATAGGTGTATATTTTTTTTCGATATAGATCAATCCTAGGGTGTGCCGGCATTAAAACTCCGACTTTATTTTTTTGGACCACTCTACTGCCCACTCATCACTGTCAAAGGCATAAGCATGCCATTTTGCTCACAATCACAATAGCCGACTGAGCAAAGCACTAGGTGCCATTTCAGAGATTAAGGTCCTCGGGCAGGCACATTTTTTTAATGTTTTTTTATTTTGGTTTTTTATTCAGGCACGTTAATTAATTTGAATTCTAAGTGCTTTTGGTTGAAACTCACTCCGAAGTGAATTGCAGAACCTGTCTGTTTATAATTTTTAATTTCGTTTAAATTTTATGGTAAAAGTATTTACGTGTTTACAACAACTTTTTTCAGTTGAAATTAGATTTTCAAATTTGTGAATTTATACCTAAATTGAGAGAGTTATATTTACTTACATACATACATACCCCATAGCGGACGTTTCTAAGAAAAGCAATTAGGTCATTGCGTTTTATATTTGACTTTGTCAGTTCAAAGGCAGAAGTCGCTGAAGGCTTAACTTGTTCGAAATTGTCGAACTGGTAGGCAATCGCTTTAGCTCTTACTAGTTAATGAACTGGTAATTTTATTGACTAGCTTTTCACTGCAGGGAAGTTAGTGAATTCCTATAGCCTGCAGATGCTGGTGCGTGTACGTTAAATTTGGCGACGGCACATTTTTGGCATAGACATTTGCAATGAAGAAATTATAGCAATGTAAACACTAAGCGCACATGCTTTCTTGCAATGCTTCTATTGAGAGTTTTGGGCGCATGCTTTACTTCCTTTAGCACCTCTGTGCAATGCTTATTTTAAACTATGCATAGAAAGGAAGAAGTTTCTCTTCTTGTTGAATTTTTACGATTTGGCATTCCTGGGTTTTACCTCAACTTACTTCACGTAGCAAAATTACATGCATGTACATTGAGCCCTAACCGTAAAAATAACGTAAGCGACATTTTTTTCAAAATTTTCTTTTTGAAGCAAAAATCATTTAGATGATCTAGGATTACTTCTGCATCAAAAAGAAAATTTTTAAAAAATGTAGCTTATGTTATTTTGGCGGTTAGGGGTCGATATGTTGCTGCATAAGAGCATCCGCTCCATTCACATCCAAGAGCAGCGCTATCTATCTATCTATACATTTGTGCACATACCTGCGTGATAGTTCTTTCGAAGTTATTTTACCAATTCTGTTCCTTTGCGCAAAACCCTTGAGAAGATTGCATGTAAGCTTCGCGAGAAAAAGGTAAAGCAAAAGGCCGCAAAAGGTGGAGCTGTCAATCATTTCTACTCTTTTTACACACATACATATGTATGTATGTATGTATGTACATGGTTGGCACCGTATTTGTGTAACTGGATGCTTGGAACTGTATGTTAAATATACAGTGAAAATTGGTTTGTTTGAAAATTTTGAATAAGACATTTCCAAAGTTTTTACCACGTATCGCCAAACCTTCCCACCTCGCGTATATTCAATGCAGCTAATTTTGATTTAAAAATATCTATAAAGATTCATATCTTTTTATAAAACAAATAATGTTATATCTTATACATAAAAACTAATGTATCTATGTACATATGTATATACATATACATACACACATACATATCGTCGATGTTTTTGCAAGACCGCCCATCGGCCAGTTGCAAAACCGCCTAAATCGCCGTTGTGGCAAAAATGAGATTTGGTAACCCTGAACTCCAGCCATCGAGATTTATGAATAAAAATCGTTAAATCGTTATTAAAACAACAGATTTGTAAAATAATAGCTAGAGAAAATACCGCCTTTGAGTTCCGTAAGAGAGGCGGTTTTGCAATTGGGCGATGGGCGGTTTTGCAAATACATCGACGATATATGTATATTTAGGGACTCCTAAACCGTTCATCCGTTCAAAAGGTATGAATTTCATCCTTTTCTCTCACCACTTCAGCGTTTATTGTGTTTAATAACTGGGGAATCTTCCGACTCAAAACAGTTTTAGAAAAACTTCCGCAAATTTTTTTTTTCATTCCAAATGACATCTTTTGGAGCTGCAAAAGTCGCGCATCCTTATTAGTCCTTACAGATGCTGAACATACATTTTTCCAAGTTGATTTCATAGGCGATGAAATAAATGAATCATGCAATTTAAACTCTGGAACCAAACGTCATATTAATCAACCTACTATCAATAATGTAGCCATAATTGTAATAAAGCGATAAGAAAACGACACATTCAGGTAATAATAAAACGTTTCAGAGCGACTAGTAATAAGATATCGATACGATGACGATATTACCGGCAATAAATATGTTGCCGAGAGCGCCACGTTTTCTTATTGCCGCCAACAAAAATTGTCTCACAACACCCAAAACTCTTAGTTAATTTTGAAGTATTTGTAAAGTAACCAGATTTTTTTTTTAATTGCAAACAAATTTAATCTCAGATTTTTAAGGGCGATAAACATTTCTTACGTTTTTTTTTGCGCTCAGTATCAAAAACGACAAATATTTATTTTATACACCTTCGCGCGATACACAGACCCTATACGATTATAAATTAAATTTCTATGAGAAAGTCAATACTTTGCCTACTTTCTAAATACCTTTCAAACCATATTAACTAATACCCATAATAATAATAATAGTAATAATAATAGATTGGCGCTTACGCATATGTTAATGTTTGGCTGAGCTTCTCATCCGATTTGGAGCGTGCGCCTTGATGTTGTCACACAAAGGGGAGGGACCCACACTTTTACGCCGACTCCGAACGGCGATTGTATTTTTACAGGAAGCTGCGTTTAATGGCACAAATACACTCGGAGATTTGCCACTGCCTGCCTAGGGGCGACCACTGTTAAGAAACAGCCTTTATTCTATATTGTTTGCGATGTTGCTTTGACCAGGGCTGGGACCCAGGCCAGCGGAGTGTAAGTGCGCACTGCTTACCACTACACCACAGCGGCCACCGTTTTCACCCATATTCATAAAAAATAAAGAAAACTTTCAATGCTTTATAAATCGAAATTTTTTCGTAAAATCTCACTTTTAAAAGCTACTTAAATCTAGTTTCTCTAAAAGCTGTACAATGAACAGGAGATGAGCATTCTTCACTCTCTATCAGTCCTAACTTGACAGTAAGAACGCCCGTAATAACCCCAACTACGAGTACGTAGTGTCTTGCAATTTAACCTTTGAAATAATAAAATATTTTAATCCATTATTTGAATAACACCGCAGATCACAATGTTGGTAAAATAGAGTTTTTTATGGCAAACAGTTCTCAAGAGGTTATTATGCAAGTCAGAAAGATATCACACTAGTCCTGCTTCACACATATATTTTTTGACGTAGTATTTGACATTTGCTTACTTTGGAAACGCCATAAGTCTGGAACATACATGTGATAACAACATTGATATTAACCTGTCATTTTTGCTTTGTTTTCGGTTATGTTTTAGACCTTTCCGTAAAGTTGGCGTGTGTTTTGGTCTTAATTTTTATTGGAAACTTGGTCAAATTAAAAACCATAGGGTAATCAGACTTATATCTCGTCTAGCACCCATTTAAAATCTCCAATGATATCAAAGAGTAGTATCCAACAAGATGCCACTCTTTTTCACCATGTGATATAGCCTTTGAGATTATGAGGATTGAAGAGGAAAATTCAAAGTAGTTACCGGTTTTAAACTGTAAGGAATGTGGAAAAATTGATTTTGTATACCGGAGTAACAAAGGATTTTTTGTGATTTTGTCATCCTCAAAGACATATTGAATTTTACGAACTGGTGACCAAAATATTATTAAACAAGTAAAGAAGTATAATTCGGGAGAAACCGAATTTTGTACACCCGGCGCAGGTTTCAAATATCGTCGTTTCTCTAAACTACATTTTCATGATAAGCAGAGTTGCTTTTCCCAATTTCAAATGTTTTCCATAATATGCTGTGTTGGACGTAATAATACGCTTGATAGATGGATGTTAGGTTGCCAAATTTTCAACAATATTAAAAAAAAAAAACCGTTGAACGTACTCAAAATATTTAATCAAATGTTGGAATTTTTGACGTAGAATAAGTTTCGTGTCGATGCATTCCGGGAATTTTTTCTCTGCAAAAAATTGTTAATAGAATGTACAGCAATAATAGCCCAAAATGCGATTTTAAAGCCAGTCGGTAATATTAAAAAAAATATAATTTTACTTTATGTTTATAAAAAAAATTTATGGCAAAATAAAAAAAAACAAATGGGTATTACTAATCGCGAGAAAACAAATAAAGTCTATATAAAATTCGAAACAAGTTTTTAGCTATAATAAAGTTTAAAGCTTTAACTTCCAAAATAATTTGAATTTCGATAAATTGGGAAACTGTATTTTACTTTTATCGTTGTGAAGCGTAAACAGATAATTGCACAAAACAGCTCGAACTCCGAATAAATGGTGGCCCACTTCACAAATAGTTCATGTACCGTTTTTAACTTGAATGCGATCCTAATAATATCACGTATTCTACGTTTAATTTTAACGGTTGTGACTTCGACACAGCCCGCATGTCAAGACGAAGACGCTGCACTGATTCTTTTTTTAATTCACATTTCATGTACATTTTAAGAACTCCGCCATATCTTAAGCAATTTTCGTGTTCACGTTTCCATGGAAATTATAATCCTGCTGTTAAAAGTCTTAAATATATTTCGTTTGTGTAAATTTTAAAAACTCATTTCCAACATATCAGAAGAAATATTTTCTCACACTTGTTTCATTGTTTAGTATAATATAATTCACAAATTTTTGAGAAATTTTTGTTTTCTGAAAGGACTAATTAAAAAAAAAAGTTAAAGAGTGGTGAAAATGCCGGTGAAATGTGAGCTGGTGAATGGTGAAAATTGCGAAACATTTACTTATTAAAATTCACCAAAATTTTTAATTTATTTCTGCAAGGAGAACAGATTGGTCTATGGATTGGGCTTGAAGCAAACTATTATACGAACATATATATACATATGACGAATAAATGCAATTCAATGTGTCTGTTATTTAGTGTGTCATTCGGCTAAATATCATGCACAGAGTATATTCATGTAGTTATATATATGTATGTATAAATTTAACAGAAATCATATTAGTAATTTAATTATCTGTAACTCTATTGTCAGCTGCAGTGGGCAAATATAGTCCAAAATAGGCTTACATTTGTATTATGTGTATAGCTACATGCATGTATGCATTTACATACTTACTGCAAGCTGAATAGCTTTGCTTGCAGATAGTTTAAGGGTCGGATCAGTTTCGCTTACGTTCATATAGATATTAAAGGTCTGCATCGGAATTCAGTTTGCTTCACAGTGAAGTTTTTTTAAAATATGTATACTACTCATACTCTAACAAAGAGGGCATGGAAGGAAGAGAAGTGAAGATATTGAGCGCTGTATACATAAAAAAAGTACTCAAACAAATTATGTTCCGAAAAAAAGAGGAACATAAATCAGCAGTACCATGCTGTTAAACTTCCACAAAAAAGATGTTCCTTCACAAGTATTTTTTCAGTATTTTTGGAAGTTTTCGTTTAATGCTACATAATGTTAATGTAAGAGCTGACTCTTATGTTAAATAGCAAACATGGAGAAACAACGTAGGGCACTCCGAATATTTAGCCAACAGCATATTTTTATAAAGAAAGTGAACTCATTTTATACAAAGAACTAATTTTTATTTGTACAATACGATAGTTTCATTTCCCAATACCAGGCGCACATACATATGAAGTAGCAAGCTTTCCATACGCATACATTTGTTTGTAGAAGATTTTCCCACTGGGAAAATAGGTAAGCACCTTCCGAGGTAAGCCATGTTTTCTTTCAGTTTTTAGTACCAAAATTGTCATCATGGCTAATGTCATCTACTAGTAAAGGGCAAAATGAGCACCTCCGAAGACACATTACGTTGTCAGTTGCAAAATAACGTGCAGCCGAAGTTATTTCCAAGCACCGAACTACTCCGAGCGACTGCTCTGCATTACACGTAACTTACTTTGTATAGCGGCTCAGAAGTATGTCTGATACCAAATGTACATTCTAAATTCCTACTTACATAAGGCGGCCATGCCTTTGTAAAAGTAAGGGACGTTCGGCAGGGAAATGGTAATGACTGCCAGGTGAAGAGTAAGTTGCTAATAAGGTATTATTACGTGCTCCTAATTCCCACTGGGTTAATTCGTTTGTAGAGAAGCCTTTGGAAATTCACAAAGTAGAATTTTGGAAATTTAAAAATTTATACAAACAATTTTCTGCTTAGAAATAGAAAACTTGTTACTTCACATGTATGAGCGCCTGGTATTGGGAAATAAAAATATCAATTTGAAAATAAAAACTGGCCATAAGGACAGGTCGCGGGAAAATGGGCACACATTTTTCGATATTAAAAAAAAATTACATAATATGTACATATGTACATACATAAATATTCGAACTTTTTTGCAAACATTGAAGCGTCCGGCCAGAATGTAAAACAATATTTTAAGTATATATTGGAATAAAAAGAAAATGTATGTCTTTTCTTAACATTATGTTAAATGCTAACATTTAAAAGAAAAAAGTTCATAAGTATTCTTATACTTCCTATGAAGTTTTCAAACACTACTGAATGCAATCAACATACTCAAGTACTCTGGAAAAGCGGAACAGTGTTTTATGTAGCAGAGCTCTCTTGAGTAACATTGCTCAGTTCCTCAAATTTATGATGTTCTCTTTTTTTGTTCCTATCTTTTTAAGTACTCTAAAATATATGTTCCATTTACTCATGTACACATGTGAAGAGTATTTCTGCTGGTATGTTTGCAGTGCTTTAATAGATATTGGAAATTCTGCCACGCAACCCATACCGGTACACACATATGTATGTATGTATATAACCGTATGCATTCATAAACATACCCTACAAGACAGCTGAGTATCATATGAGTACTCATATTATCATTATCCCTAATCACAAAAGTGCTTATCAAAGTCCTCATTTTCGTTCAGGCCATGGGAAAAAATTGAGTACTTTCCCCTCAATGTTGTCATCAGAAAGTCCTCAGTGCTAATAGTCAAACTACTCATTTATGCCGTACTACAAAAACAAAACTGTAAATGTGTTAGAATTTTTGCCTAAAGTGCTCAGCAATGTCTTGTAGGGTATGTACGTACATATGCATACACGGGAAACTCGATGGTTGCATGAGATTCATACAAGAGGATTTGCACCAAGCATTTGTGTACAATGTTACTGGTTGTGTCCACGCATACATTTTCAGCTACCAAATTTTATGCACTAGTTTGATAGAAGAAAATTTTCGCAGATTTCCATCTATGTAAATTGCAAGTTAAACAGAGTTCACTCCATAGCAGCGACAGCGATCAGCCAGTCCATTGAGTATGTGCCACGGAGCGTATACGTAACTAAATAATTAGGAGGTGAGAGCGTCAACTACATTCAGTTAAATAGTACGTGGGATATATGTATGTACAGTGTTTAATAGTAGAGTAAATACTACACATATTTGAATGCTTATGGCCATCTCAATCTCAGCGTAGTATGTCATGTTTACTGACCTACAAACCGATTGGACTACCTCCTCGATGTTCATCAGCGTGCAAAGTACTACCAAGCTTTAATGCATTACACCAATTATTAACACGGAGTCTTGAGGTCTTTTGTCGCCAAAAAGACGAAATATTTTCAATGCCACACTGTTGTTGATCCACGGCAAACCTTTTTTTTAATATAATTTTTTTCTCTTTTAAGCTTTGAAGTAACTATAAACAATGCAAAGATCGCTCGCACTTTAAAAGGCTCTGAGTAGATTAATTCGAAAAATTAAAAAAAAAAATTTTCGACGCAAAAATAAGATTGATTCAAAGGACATTAGTGCTGCTCAATTTGATATTGTTAAGGGTGCATTAATATCGAAAAACGATACTGTTTAAAGTTTCATTTTAACACAACGTGTATTAAACCAATAGTGATGCTTTTTTTTTTGAGTGTAGATAATGATTAAAATTAATTTACGCAACTGAGTTAATTATGTTTCTAGAGGAACTTTTTGGAGACATTTAAATTTTTTGGTGACAGTAACTTCTCATTTTTGCACAGTTGAACAACTGAAATGAGGCTTTAGTGGACTAGAGATGTCAGTTTAAAAAAAAAAATAGATACGTTGATGTATCGATACATCGACTACTTATACATCGAGTGGAAAAATTTCGATGCATCGGAGCAACACATCGATATTCTCGATTCACCGATGTTCCGACCGACATCCCTCTAGATGCATCTAAGTCTTTCTCTTCATCATCGACGTTAACGAAATGCTGCTCATTTGACAGCATATTCATTAAGTTGTTTCGTAAAACTTTCTTGGCAGAAGAATTCCTGTTCTTAGGGTGCGACTATGGAAGAACCGAAGTATTTTAGTCTTAGTCTGGCTAATACTGGCCAATCACACATAAGGTGATTCGCGGTCTGCTCGTCTTCAAGGCAAAGACGCCAATCCGTCTCTGTGAAAATACTAATTCGGGGCATGTGAGAGCGCAGCTTATTATGGTCGTTTAGGTCTGGTCAAGAGATTTATATCTTTCCTAGCAAAAGGATAACCAAAAAGACTGGTCTTTATAAGGTCGCCTACCTCTCCCCAGTACCTAGTTCGTTACCTAATCTTATCTAAATTACCTTATTGAAATTGGTTAGACTTTTCTCGGGTGCCACGAAGCACACTGGTTTTGACACTAAGAAGCTGATTCTCTATTTAAAAAGCTCCGGAAATCTTTTGAATATAAAATGCATACATCACATTGTTTGAGTTAGCAATCAAGAAAAACTAAGGGAATGCTAAATGGAGAGATTCTTTTAGCGGATAGTGAACCGTCTGCTACCCAAAGAGCTATTTAGACTAGCTATTACGCAACTCCCTATGATGGCAGGAGTCACCGAGTGACCGAGCACTACCCGATAAGAGCCTATGCGGAAAGACTTAATAGAGCTGTATACCATTATCGCCGTAGCCGTTTGGAGCATAATGAGTTAAAATTACTTTAGAACTTTCTTCTCGCGAATAAAAATCGCTCATATCGAAACTACAGTCTAAGGCGAAACCGTATTGGATGATATTTTCTTAAAACCCCTAAGGAACTTGCTGGGAATTCCCTATCTACAGGCATTCATTATGAGGAAGCACTATTTCCCCTAAATATTCTCTGGTTCCTTTTTGTTTAAGGTTATTTTAATTTGTAGAACTTCGATCACTGAACGGTGCTAGTTTTTTGTAGTAACTATTTTAATATAAGTTAACTAGTAAATTTAATTTTTCCACAAATAAAATTATTTCTTTTATTGCCCACGGTGACTGCACTCTGCAATTTCTGATGAGTTCAAACATTCCTGATTATGTTACATCCAATTCGAGTGGAATTACTTGACGGGTGTCAGGTCGTATTTATGTAGCTAGTTGCGGGCTTGGCAAGCTTGCAATTCTCTCTATCGCACAGCAGACAAGTGGCGGCTATATAATTACTGTGCACCGGTTTGTAAAATGAAATTGTCGCAATTGGCAAAATGTGCCCACGACATGCAGGCTAGCAGAGGTAAAATCACCAACACACCCCGCCGGAGCGGAGGGCAAAGCTGGGGGCAATTGATTGTTTTGGCGCGCTTGCCAAAAGGATATGTGTACATCAATGGCATGCAGGCAGCTGTTGCTTTGGCAAAGCGATACATTAGCGGCGCTGCTGAAGCGGATGGTCGGCCTGTCCGTCCGGTTTGTCCGTCATGTGTCGCAAGCGATTGATGCGCTTAAAAGTTGCAAATGTCAATTTACAAAACTTATGACAATAGTTATCAGTACACTTACATTGATATACTACATATATGTACATATGTATACAGATATGTAATCATATCCTTCTGGATGCGAATGTGTGTGAGCGTATATGAGACAGTAAAATTTGCTGATGCTGGTAACGTGAAGTGACATTTTATATGCAAAACATCATCACTGCCATCTAACGAAGGGCTTTTGTAGCAGGTCATTTCATTGCTGGCAGTCGTTCGATGTGACAGTATGCAGTTTGCCGCAGCGGCTAGTAGAACTATGTACTACGAAAAATGATGTGCAGTAAATATAATTGGAAAATATTGCTGCCTATGCTTCAGTGCACTTAACCAAGTGCGTTACGAACTCAGTTTCAGAGATGCTTATGCCGAGGGAAATATCTTGTATATGTACATATGTATCTGCACACGCAAAATTTGCGTTTTCACTGTATACATACATTTATCGACTGAAGTGCGGGTGTCATCCAGCATCGAGGAAAACATACTTGCATTTGTATAAGCATATATAGGTATAAGCGCGCATACATCACTGGATCGCAGATGGCCATTTAAAAACGTAATGAAGTAACATAAATTCTTCTTGCGGCGAAAATAACACTCAACCACTATTATTTACAATAATGAACACATAAACGAATTGCGTACACACTTGCAAATAAACGTAAGTCGTG
Organism: Rhagoletis pomonella; assembly: GCF_013731165.1. Classification (NCBI taxonomy): domain Eukaryota; kingdom Metazoa; phylum Arthropoda; class Insecta; order Diptera; family Tephritidae; genus Rhagoletis; species Rhagoletis pomonella. Next base: position 24,930,390 of record NW_023458564.1, read on the forward strand.
TTTGCGTACTTTCCACTAAAAAAACTGCGTTTTTAGTTTTTCTCTCTGGTTTCAGTATTTTTTTAAAAGGACTTTAAAATTAAAAAAAAAAACAAATAAATATAAAATTTCAAAAAATTATTTAAAACATTGTGTAGAATGTAGAGCAGTATGGGTACAAAAAAATTCTATAGGATTAAAACAGAGTAAATTTGTTGGTCCATAAGGACAAATGGGAATGGAAAATGTCCTTTCAAAATTTTGTCCTTGAACATCATAGTAAATTTTGAATATTTATTTTTGAAAAAATTATATGTTAAGGACCACATCCTCGAATTTAGTCCTTCGCAGCTAAAAAAATAAAATTAATTAAAAGCGTATTTTCAATCCTATTCGTCTTTGTAAAGCAAACGAGTTTAATATCCAATAAAAATAAAGTATAACTGTCAAGTCCATCTATCATTTTCGCTCTCTTAAATACTCCTAGTATTTTGGAAGCTTCTTGCAAATTTTTTCGTACGAAAATGTCAGCCAGTGAAAATCCAATAAAATTATTACTGGTTTTTACTGGATAAGTGCGTACGCAAATGCAATTTTATATGCAATCAAATACAATTCCTTTTGCTTTGTATCATAGGCGACCGCAAATGCAAAATATTGTATGTATGTAATTAAAAAAAAAAACGCAGATGAACTTTTGAAATTTTCATTATTACAATTTGCGTAATAAAACCTTCACATGAAATGCAATTATTTGCATAAAGCTGCATATAATGTGAAGGTTAATTTTAACATATTTCATAAATTTCGATGCGGTAAGTTTTTTTTTCAACACTGTTGCGAACAAGTCAATTACACGGTGTAACACTGTTCGTGAACTTTTTAGGTGGCCCGGTACAGGTCGTACGGCTGGTCGAGTAATTCACGAAATTGCGTCTAAAATTTTTCTAACATCCCGAATTCTCAACTTATTTAAAAACAAAAATATTTTTACATGACTTCCCGCACTAAACGATTTTCAGCCCGGTGATTTTTTACACAATTTTAAGTTTTTATATGGCTTTGGAAAGAAATATATTTCTACTATTTAAAGAGTTCTGAGCACATTGGAAATATGCCGAAAATTTTTGGAATAAATGTGAAATTTACGCAATTTTTATTATTTTTTCCACTTCTGAAACATTTTTCGCCAAAATTTCAAAAAAAAACTTATTATCTTCTAATCAATAAAAGAAGAAAAGAACGTTTCATTCATTCAAAATGCATACATGAGGTTAAAAAGTTGGAAAAGTTGGCTTTTTTGTTGGTTTTTTTACTTATTACTTTTATGTGGCAAGCACAATAACCGTACCAAGTCTGGTTACAAATGAATCAAACGGTTTCCGAGATATACATACCTGGTCATAAGTGGGCCGTGCCACGTCCATTTTCCAAAATTTTATCATAAACGTATTTTTTGCTAAAGAAATAATGCAAACATCAATTTTGAATAAATAAATTTCTGTATTTACTGATTTATCGAAGATTTCGTATTTCTCTAAATTACCGTTATATAAGATGTGTACGTGGTTATTGGTCCGATTTCAAAAATTTTCAGCCAACTTGTATGTTGTACCAAGACCAACAACTGTGCCGAGTTTGGGAGATATTAATGTAGCAGTTTCCAAGATATACACATGTAATCAAAAGCGGGCCTGGCTACGTATTTTTTACAAAAATTTATAATATTCTTAGTTTACGTCTAAAATTCATTGTACATATCCATTTTCAGTGAATTATCTTCAGTAGTTACTAAAATAGCGCAGTTCTCGTATTTCTAAAAACTACCGTTATATGGGAAGTGGGCGTGGTTACAGTCCGATTTCTCCCATTTGCAACACCAACCTACCTTGGGTAAAGGGCAATCTACATACCAAATTTCGTTGAGATATATATAAAATTTTGCTCGAGTTATCGTGTACACGGGCGGGCGGATGGACGGACAGACAGACATGGCTTAATCAACTTCTCTTTTCATTCTGATCATTTATGACTTTTCTCTTTTGTCACACAAATGTCACGCCATTACAGACTGAAAATACTAATATTTATCAGGAATTCAAAGAAGCCGAATGAGCTGTAACCAATTCAATGAAGTTCATACAGAAATTGCAAAATTCTCATAATACTAAGAAGTTTCTAGCCTTAAAAATGCAGAATGCTTATGCATTGACGTTAAGGCTAGCGTTAGCTTATCATGAAAACTGGCTACAAGTAATTTCTAAAAAAAAAAATGTTTTTTTTTTTTTGTTATTAATTACATGCTTTGAATGTCAAATCCGTAAAAAATAAATGAATGGAACGTAAAAATGAATTTCCTTTCCCCTCAGGATGTACGTAAACTCTGCCTGTTCAACTTTGCCTCTCTCTCTAATCCGCCTTTGTTGTTTAACTTTTTTATGAGAATCCATGAAAAAATATGTAGGTATATACCAGATATAAATGCAGGCGATTTGTGCGTGTTGTTTGAATGTCGGGCATGTCTTTACTAATATCAACATGGCTTTTGACTTAGTAAATAACTTATTTTTTTTTAACACATTAATAATTCACAACATGCCTACGTAATCCATTTCGTACAGCAAAAATGAAAAATGAATGACAAGTGACCGGATGAATGAACAAAAGTTCATGATATTGAACTTTATACTATGAGTATTATGTAGTATAACAAGAGTAGAACATTCTGTAAATTTTAATTATATAGTAACTTTTTTGATACAACTTTTTCGATAAGTTTTCTCTTTCTATGAACTCGCATTTCCGCAATTTTGTTTTTGTTTGAGTTATTCTACTCCGCTTGCGTGATGATTCCTGGCAGCAATAAACAATTGGATATTATTGATTGACACCTTGCGGCATGCAACACGGCAGCAGAATGGCTAATAATGGTTAGTAATAAAAAAAAATTAAATTAAATAACGACACGACTGTTTGCTCGAATCTTAGAAATTTCGTTCTCTTTACTTTTTTATTTTTTTGGTTTTTTTATTAAAAAAGCAATAGGCCTTCAAAGTTTTGAAGAAACTTAATTCTACGTAATTACGTTTTAGATGGTTATTCGTGCAATTAATTAATGGGGCAATAAGCTCATGTAAGGATAACAAGTAATTTTTAAGCAAAAAACAAAACCGACTACAATTCTCATAAAAAAAATTAAGATTATCGTTAATATCTTCACAATCCTATGATCGGATTTAAACCAAATTAGAATGAGCCCGCCTGTGAAGTAACATCTTTCCTTTAAAAAGAAAAAAAATATAGAATCGGTTAACGTGGTCCAAAGTTTGGCGGTAACATATATAAAAAAAATATTTCGATGAATTGATAACCTTCCTCCTTTTTGTGAAGTCGGTTAAAAATAAAGCTTGCAAAAATCAAATTTTTGGTTTATAAAACGCTTGAAAAAAAGCGCAATATAATAAATTTAAAAAAGAGAGCATTTTTTCTAGGTTTTGTCGTAAATATTTGCATTTCATTTTAAAGTTAAATGAATCATAAGTATTCGGTCCCAACACTTATAAAAGGTTCATTAAAAAAAAAAAAAAAAATAAACTAAATACGAAAAAGCTTTTTTAACACTTTCGTACAAAATTTCGAGCTTTTTTAAATTGTAAAAAATCAATCGTAATTTTTAGCCATTTGAAACTTTTACTTTGTTCTCCTAGAATTCAGTGGGCTACAAAAGTGCATACTCAGAATCTAAATAAGAACTCAAAATTTTGACGAAGATTTGTTGATGTATTTTGTTTTAAATTGCATATATTTTTAAGGCAGTGTCACTCGATTGGTACATTTGTACAGATTTGTGCATCTTTATATTAGGCCAACGGCCGCGGGCCGCGTTTGCCCGTCTCTTTGAGCCAATGCGGCTCCTTTCTCAGAAAAGTGCGGCTCTTTTTACTTTCTATTTGCTTAGAATATTTTGGCTCTTTTTAACAGACTTCCAAAAAAGGAGGAGGTTATCAGATCGTCGGAATATTAAATTTTTTTATTTTTTTTATGTATGTTATCGCATAACTTTGGACCACGTCAACTGATTTCGATAATTATTTTTGCATCGGCTCAGAGGTGGTCCCATACTAATCTGGTTAAGTCCGATCAGTGGATCAGGAGATATATATATATATTTTTTTTTTATATGAGAGTTGAAGTCGGTTTTTTTTTGCTAAAAATTACTTGTTACTATTTAAAATACATATTTCTTTGCTAGACATTATTTTCCATTGTGTTGTTTTTTATTTTTTTATTTTATTTTTTTTATACACATAGGCAAATTGAGATCGGAACATTACCCGCAATTGGAGAATGAAAATTGGCTTTCTGACTTCATGTTCTTTACCGATATGATGGAACCAGGACTGCCAGACGTTTAGAGTATAAAATTCGCACCGGACAAAAAGTGGTGGGTGAAAAAGCCGGACGGTCAAATTTGTTTGGTGAAAAAAACTCGTTTGTACTTAGGTGAACACAGGAATCGGACTTTAAATAACATCAAATAAAGCAGCACATATTTCCACTGGTCCTATATAATGATAGCTTCACAGACAAGTTTATTATTTTTCTGACTAGAACTTTTTAACAAGCAGTGTGTTCTTAGTTTATGTACATGCAACAAAACCTTTCAGGTAGGTTTTCGACCCTACCGAGTAACAGTATAATGTTTGAAGCGATGGTTAAAGTGGAAATTAAGAAAATTAGGGTATTTTTTTTAATTTTACGCAACAAAACTTCCTAACAATCGAAGTCTACCAATAGATTGTTATACATAATTTTAAAGGCCTATAAATCCACTTCTCATGTTGGATTTTTTAATAGGGTGAAAAATAGTCAAGCTTTTAATAGATAAGTCTCTCAAGTGAAAACCACGATTTTTTTATAAAAAAATTTAAGGTTCAGGAACTACAAGAAACCTATGAGATATGTGTAAAGAAGGAAAATTTTTACAATATGAAAAAGACACTCCGAAAATCCGTACAGAAACCCGTACATCTTGACGGAAAGCTAAAAATCCGTACGTTTAATCCGTACAACTATTTCCACCCCTGCAAATCCGTGCTGTACGTAAAAATCTGTACATCTGGCAGGGCTGGATGGAACACTTGCAAAACTTGAATTCGTTTCTACAAGGAGCAAATAAAAATGCGTTTGATTTGTCGCAAATTATTTTAAGTTTTGAAGCTAAACTACGTCGTTTTAAACATGATCCCAAAACAAATAACAGTATGTTATCAAGGTTGAATGGCCCAATATATGACAACAACAGAAATGTAAATCATTCAGAGACTATAGGTGATTTTGAAGAAATTGTGGAAATATCTGAATATGCTTCTTAAGTCAAGCTTATAACGCAGTTCATTATCCTCTTCTGTAAAATTATCGTGGAAAACTAAGTTTTGTATATGTATTTTTATAATCGGAAAAAATTTATTTGAAGGGAAAAATTGCCAATGGCGTTTTCTTAAATTTTTACGCGCAATTATCAAAAAAAAATCGCCAAATTGGCGCGAATCCCCAAATCTGAACAGTCTGCTCGAGGGACTAACGCTACGCGCACACTGCAGCCGGCATCGGCCGAATTGTGCTCGGCCGATATTGACTATATGCGGGCGTTATGAATAAACACTTGTGATCATATGAGCGCTCTCACACATAAACCGATAACCGAACCGACATCGGCCGTTTACGTCCGTCAGTGACGATAAATTCAAACATGTTTGATTTTCTCGTCCGATGTCAGGTGAAAAGTACCAAATGGATTGCGAAAAATTAAGTTATTGGGTGCAAAAACAAAATAATTACATATAAAATCACATGTTTAGAGTATGTCTATTAAAATGTATCAAAACATTTCACTGCTTACAAAATTGTAATGCAAACTAGGATTTGTGTGTACAAATACGGTCGGAAAATAATCTGGTTAAGTGTGCGCATCAGTTCGGACGGTCAAATTGTTTGGCCGAAATCGGTCGGCCTACCGGATGCAATTTGCGCCTAGCGTAACACGAGAGTACACGCGCGGCCATCAATAGTAGACCACGGTAACATTTTTATTGATACCTCGATAGTTTTGTATGTTAGAGCGGTGCGGTTCCAGGAAAGCCGTCTGCATTAAATTTGTCGACGAGTGAGTACCGCACTTGACTTCCACGCGTATGCACTTTTTTGTGGATTGGTGCGAAAATCGCGGGCCTACCATAGTAGCCCGCCGACTACTGGTGTACTGAATTTATAATTTCGTTACTTTGCATAAGTGGTGCATCACTGTTCTTAGAAACTGCCGCCGATGGACGATTAATTTAATTTAATTTGCGTTTGGGTTAAATTGATTTCCGTTTGGATTAAATTAATTTGCATTTGGTTTAAATAAAAATTTAAATGCAAATAGTTAAAAATAAATACATATAAGTTGCAAATAATACCATTTTGATGTTTGTACCCATTATTTTGTCCACAAGTGTATCTACTATTTCCTATCATTGCAAAGAATAACAAACAGACAAAAGGCTTCTGGCCCACGCTAATTATATGGGCTGCCTGCCTGCCGCCTTGTTGTATTGTGATTGACGGCTTCTAATAAAATGGTTAAGTCATTGTAGGCAATAATACGAGCAATAGCCTAGAACAAAAGAAAAATCATATAAAAATATAACAAAAACAAAAGCGAAGAAATCACAAAGGAGTTTTTGTGTGATTTATCAAATATTTGATCATGATTCATTATAGAAATTATTGGAGAAATAGTAAAGTGAAAACTTTAATAGGCAATGGTAAGGAGAAAAAGCGGAAGACATGAAATGCAGAAAAAGCCCATAATTGTGGGGCGTTTCTGTGTGTC
>NW_023458564.1:24952245-24970818 GCF_013731165.1 Rhagoletis pomonella
ACAAAAAAATATATGAATACAATTTTGAATTTAGGACTTTTAGTCATGCAGATTCATCTGTATCAATGCGCCGAATTCCTTTCTAATGGTTCTTTAGGTTAGGTAAGGCTAGAGTGGCTGTCCCGCGCAGAGCACGGAGCACACGTAGCCTGGAAAAGCCCGTTGTGATACCACTGGCCGAAGCCATTTATTTCTTAGCCACCCCTTGGTAATTGAACAACCGAGTGCATTTTATATAGTAAAAAAGTCAAGAATACTCGCCGGGTTCAAGTAGGCTAACTAATCTAGGCTAATAATCTTGTTGCAGAGTTGGTTGCGCGTGTTGGCCAGGGCGGGACGATGGCAGAGAAACTGTCCGACGGTCTTCTCCTGCTCCTCGTCCCTGCAGCTGCGACAAAAATCGTTTATGACGTATCCTAACCTTTTAACGTATATGCCCATCAGGCAGTGTCCGGTGATTACCACAACTACTAATTTGAGAGAGGAGCGGTCTAGCCGAGTGTTCTCTTTACATTTATATTTGGCCAAATTTGCCTGACAGTATAGCCGGTGGTTTCCACAGCCCACATGGTGTTTACCTCCTCGATGAGTTCAGCCTTTAGCCTGTGTTTGCAGGATGTTAAAGGTATGCCCGCCTTCTGAGCAGAATTGACTTTAGATATTTCCGTCTCCCGTCTTGCCAGCTTGTCGGCTAGACAGTTGCCAAGAATGTCCCAATGTCAAGAAACCCATACAACAGTCAAGGAGCATTTTGATGCGAGCAGATTGAGAGTCTGCCGGGATCCTATGGCTAGTTTGGAAGTTGATCCGTTAGATTTGAGAGATTTGATAGCAGCCAGGCTACCGGAATACATAGAGGTAGGCCGTCCTGAAGAAGTGGCGTTTAGCTCTGCTTGAGTGACGTTGCAATGGTCCGGTAAGCGAAAAGTGAGGTTTAGCGCGACTTCGTCAGAGTAAATCCCGCTACTCACTCTTTTATTAAGCTGGGAACCATCTGTATATATGGCCGTAGATCCTGGGTACAAGTCTGTGGCCCCTTCCCATTCGTTCCTCTCTAGGATTCTTGTGGAGAATTTGTTGTCTAGACAGAGCAGAGTAGAGACTATACCACTAATCTAACTGTCGTAGATTATCCGGTAGAGTTTCAAGTACTTTTGCGTGTCTGAATCTAAGGTTTCTCTACTGTTGCATCGTATTTAACCTGGCCTTACTACAGGCGGCCCGAAATTTTCCGTAGAAATCCACAGGTAGATGATTTAGTATTATTTCCAGATGGTGGATGTAGTGGGCAGTGCTCCCGTTACATGCGTGGCAGCCGTCCTCTGCACTCGTTCCACCAAGATGTTGTTTAGCGCAGGGCACTATACGGTGAACCCGTAGAAAAGGATGGGTCTTATCACAGCTGTTTGGTTTTATTCCTCATTTTTTACCTATACCCATTTTACAGGCATACAGGGCGGTTTTTGCCTTCCTGGCGCGGTCTTAAATGTTTCGCTTCCAGTCCAGTTCCTTGTCTAGAATAACTCCAAGGTAGTTGACCTCGGTTGAGGGAGTAAGTGCCACCCCATTTAAGATGGGAACTTTAAATAAAGGAGTTTTTATCTTCCTTCTGAAGAGTACAATTTCTGCCTGGGTTGGATTGACACTAAGTCCATATTTCTTGGACCACATGTTTACCAGTCCTAGTGCTTTTTGCAATAACTCACAGAGGACTTGGAGATATTTGCCCGTTGCCACGATTGCTATGTCATCAGCGTGCGCTACAACTTGACAACTGTTACCCTTAAAGCTTATAAGTAAGGTATTCACTGTTGGATTCCAGAGAAGAGGGGAGAGAACGCCCCCTTTGGGAGGGCCTCTGGTCACATATTTCGTAATGGAACAATCGCCCAGTTCTGATGGAACAGTCGTCTTCTCGAGAAGGAGCCCAACAAAATCTCTCTGACCTTGTGGAGTGCAGTTTAACAGATTTTCCCTTGGAATAGGCATGCTTATTCATGGAGAAGTTCCTGACAACCTGACCTGAAATCCTTCGGATTCACATGAGCGGCCTTGCCTTCTTTTGGTAGGAATACAACCTTCGCCTTTGCTAGCTCGTATGGTATGTGAATAAGGGTTAGGCAGGCTGTAAAAATCTGAGAAAGCAGGGGGCACAGAATGTATTTAGCTTCCTGTAGTTGAGCGGAAAGATGCCGTCAAGTACCGGGGATTTGTAGAGCTGAAATGACACTAAAGCCCATTCCACCCTTTCAGAACTTACGATGTCCCCAACGGTCCTAGGGCCAGGCACACTACCGGAGGTGTCGTCCGAGCAGCCCGGAAACTGAGTGCTCATAAGGCCCAACATACATTATGATGAGAGTTCATACTTGAAGAGGATTTCGAAAGAACTTTCCTCAGCCTGTTGGCTTCAGAGTTATCTTCTATGTCGTTGCAGAAGGTTTGCCTACATTCGCGTTTCGCCCTCTTTATGCCCTTTTGAAGACTTTGAGTGCATCTTTTTAGGGTTGCCAAAGACCCGTTCGCTTTTCTTGATTGAAGAGCCTCCTGATGTTTTTCCTCAGTGCTGAAATCTCAGGACTGTACGACTGGGATTTCTTTTTGCCCTGCGGGAGGGTGATTGGGCAGGAGGTTCTGAAAGCAGCATTGCACAAATTTCTAACAAACTTTACTGCTTCATCATTTTTTAACGATGAGTCCAGCTTACCGAGAGAAACATCCTTCGTTTTCGAGTGACTCGCTTCATCAGGTCTCAACGGTAATCAGGACTTATCGTGAGAAGCGTATCTGCGTATTTTTATGCTTTGCCCAGTCGGTTCGCTTCTTGTTCCTGTATGCTGTTAACAGAGCTTTATCATTATATCTTTTGAAAGTGAAACTTCTTTAGCGCCGGTTGGTTGGTTGGGAGTAAATTGGCAAATTCAACGGAAATTGCACACGGAAATGTTGCAACGGAAATGGCCGGTGCTGAAACAAGTGCTTCTTGAGTGTATGCACATGGTATGGATTTAACAAAAACTTGCTAACAAATGGTTAAAGAATAACACTTAGAAAAAGACCAATACAAGAATGATAGTAAAGATGAGCACGTATATAGATAAAGAAAATGATAAAAGCAGAGGTAAAAAAACTAAGATGCGTAAAGATGAAGACAAAAATGAACTCCAAGGCAAATTTAAACTCTTTACTTATATAAGGGCAAAGGTGAAGGGGAGTATGTAGAAAAACAAAGTGATAAACGTAAAAGTAAAAACAAAGATAAAAGTAAAGAAAAAGATGAGGATACCGATAAAAGTAAGGATGAAGATAGAGGAAGAAAGATTAAAATAAAGGTAATTATAGAGAAAAGAATATAGATAGAGATTCAGAGACGCAATCTGGGAACTATTTTGGGATTTTAGAGATTTTCGGGATTCTTTGGACTTATCGATGTTATAGTCGCTATTCTTACCGATTTTGTTATCGATATTTTTATCGTTTTTGTTAATGAAGTTTTTATCTATATTGGTACCGATTTTTCTATCGATATCTTCGGAACTTAACGATAAAATAATCGATATTTTTTATTGATTTTGTGATCGACTTAGTAATCGACACTTTTAACGATTTTATTATCGACATTGTTATTGGTTTTGTTATCGATATAGTTATAGATAGATATTGTTATCGATATTTTTTAGAATTTGTTGCCGATATCTATCGATTTTGTTATCGATACTGTAATCGATTATTTATCGATTTTACTTTCGCTTTTATTATTGTCTATTTAAGGAACTTGTTGTCGATTATTTATCGATTTTATTATCGATATTTTAACGATTTTATTATCTATATGTTAGCGATTTTGTTATCGATTTTCTAAGTGATTTTTGTTATCGATTCTGTTAGAGATTTTTTTTTGGTATTTTTATCGATTTTCTAATAGATTTATCAACCAATATTATTATCGATTTTGCTATCGAAATTTTTATCGAATTAGTCATCGATTTTGTTATCGATATTTTCTTGGATTTTACTTTTGATTTTGTTATCGATAGAGAACAAAGATAAAAATGAAGATAAAGGAAAACAGAATAACAGAATAGAGGTAGGGATGTAGATAGAAAAAAAAAAAAAAAAACTATAACCTTAAGCAAAAGTAGATTCGGTATGAGACAAAATAGATATGTAACGAAAGTTTCACTTCTCCAGTGTGTCCTAGGCGCACTTACTTTTTTTAGTTGTAGGCTGAATCCGGAAATTAAATTTTAATGCGCAAAAGTAGTACTATGCTTTTATAGAAAATAAAAAACAACATTCTTATAACAACAATATCATAAGAATGCCTAAAAATTTCCGTTTTTTTACTATATTTAAATTTTCCGGTATAATTTTTTTTTCGAATAGTGATCGCCCCTGCATGACATGCATTCATTTTCACCGGTGTCATTGTCAGCTATACGTCGTTTAGGATAAAATCCTCGTTAGTGACGATGCCACCAGTGAACACCTGGGAATATGAATGCCATACACGTACATGAGGAGGAAATGCCTGCCAACCTCGCATCAACTCCTATCTGTTCACCTTAACTCACCTCAGCCTAACTCACCTCATTTCGTCTCAATTCAATTCACCTTAACTCATATCACCGCAGCTCAACTCCCCTTAACTTATCTAAACTCCTAATAGGGGATTCGCATGACTCAACTTTCACAGGCGATTAGTTGAACCAATATCAATTATTACAAAGTTTTTTATTTGATTTTTTAATTTTTTTTTAGATTAGAATGGCGGCGAAGAAACTTAACTAAGCGGCGTTTTTTGTAAAAAAAAAACAGAAACTCCTTTTTCTAGTTAGAAGATTTCTCCTATGCCATCAGAATATTAAATAATAAAAATTAACTGAACAACAAATAAATTCTACGTAGAGTAGTATTGCATTTGCCATCAATTTTAAATAGTACAAATGCCATTTCAGCTTACTTCCACGTAGTAAACTGTAATTTTGCGTTGCAGTTAAAAGTTTCAAACTTTAAATTTAGAACGTGATCACTTGGTTTGCCTTTTACAATTTTCAATGTTGGCATTTTGGAATGACTAGCAGAAAAATTGCGCTGTACGTATTGTAAAATTGTTTTACGATACAAACATTTTATTGCCAATACTAAAACTTATATGCACTTGTACCATTTGAGAATAAACGAGTCGCCGTAATCTAACTGCAACATGCTGCATACAGCACGCAACAAATGTAGGCTTCGATTTTCTTACCCCTGCAGAGATTGTTGAACGCATTAAATTTTAAAAACTAATTTTTAACAAATTACTTTGAATGACCATTATTTACTTTATTGCATTGTCAATGTCACTACATATTCAACTATTTACATTAGCCAGACCTAAATTTGGAATCAACTGATTCTCATAGGGTTACTTGTATTCGCTACGTGCATATATTTTCCGGATACTGCATAGCAAAATCACCAATTCCTCCATTAAATGTCCCAAACAAGAAAGGTAATCCAGAAGTTCGGCCACTGCTACAATTTAGGAAAACAGCTGCTAAAGCTGCTGGAATTTGAATTTGTTTGCTTTTAATAAATATATCTATAAAATGAATAATTTTGTGGTAGCTTTGGGACTATTTAACAATATAATAAAACTGTAATAGAAAAGGAGAATGCTCCATCCTGGCATCTATAAAAGAATCCGTTTGCTCTTCTGACCCTGCGAAATAATATACATCCATCGAATTGCACATATACTTATCTGAATGCAAAAATCAAATAAATTTATACTTACATCTTTCTGAATATTTTCTTTTTTGTGCCATAGCAATGATAAAAATTATTTAAAACATCAAAAAATCGTAGTTCACTTAATCGCTCGCTCAAATGTATTTGACTGTTCAATTTAGGTTGAAAAGTATGCTCGCAGAAAATCTAAATTGTTCCTATTCACTGCGTTACCAACACTTTCCAGTGACTTAGGATTTTTCTCTATTTAGGTAGCAATTTAGATGTACTCGCACACAGCCTTAAAAAGTTTTGAGAAATATTTTTAATCGAGCAGTCGAAGTCGTCACCCATGTGCAACTAGTTCCATTTTGAGGACGAATTATTGCAGGTTATAAAAAAAGCTCAAACACAAAAACACACAGCCACGCATTTGTCAAGCAGCATGTAGTAAATTCGTATTTGCCACATAGCGCACATTTGCACGTATTCGCGCTGCAGCAATCCGTTGTGACACGGCATTCGAGTACATGCAACAGCAGCAGCAGCAGCAGCAAGAACATGCAACACGTGAGCGTGACATGTGAAACCTGATAGCCAGCTCAGCAGCATTCGTCAACACAACAGCCATTCTAAGGCACATGCATATTTACACAAACTCGTACTTTGTACTGGCATTTGTGCGATGGTCAGTGCACGCCATGGCGGTACTGGTCGTTGGTCAACCGGTAATGTGTGCTGCTGATGAATGCTCATATCCGGCGACCGACGATGCTAACGGATGTGTCGCAAATACAAACTCTAGTTTATCCAATAACACATCCATATACATGCATATACATAATGGAATGGCTAGTAGCCACGTTTATTTTTTTTTTGCGACCGTCTATCCATATACATATGTACAATATGCTTGCCTACATTGCAGCATTCTTGGCATTTAACAGCCATATATCTTTGGTGTAAGTAGTTACTGGCCAAGGGTATGTACTGTGGATGTGTAATTCAGTTGTTTGCGAATGCTCGGAAAATGTCAAACGCGGCAAACGAACATAACAGTTTGCGGTAACAGTTCAATTATTAAAAACTACAGTTAGTTATTCTGTACTACGAGTATTCGGATTGCAGTACGTACGTGTTTACCTCCTCCACACACATAACTGCTTGCATATACGAGTGCTCTTGGTTAATATTTGTCATTGGTTACGTGAGCAGCGTGATGAAGTGGGCGCAATGATGTTTTAGGCTTTCCCATATGCCGCAGAGTACTACGATTCTTTATTCATTGGTATAGCGGAAAAGTCAGGTGTGTAATATCAAAGTTAACGTTAAAGCATTCAATTAAATATTTGCGCACGTGGTAGCACGGATCAATTCTTTAGCGTAAATATAGTAAATAAATAGTAGCTGAGGAAGCGATGTTGACTGAGGTGCTGCAGTAAATTTATAGAATGTAACTAAAAACAGTATTTGAATAAATGACAGGGACTTGAAAATGGTTTGAATGAAGCATTTTTTACAAACGGTTACCTTTGAAGCCTTCAGTGTCTGTTCACCAAGTTCGAAAACGCTTCCCATATTATTGCCGACGAATTTACACCAAAGACTTTGGCTCTAGTTGGGATATATCCCTCCATAGTTTATCGTCTTTAGGCAACACTTCCGGCAAGAAAAATTGCAGTTTTATTAGGACCACACGAATTACTTCTGAATAAAGAACACCTATTGACTGATAAAACATACTAACTAAAGAATTGCAAAATTCAACATTTTCTGTAAAAATGTCATTTCCAAAAATTTCATGATGCTAACTTAAAGCTAAATTAATAGTTTTTTTTAAATTTAGAGCTTTAATTTAGCATTCCTAGAAAAAGGAAAACATAATTATAGGAATGCATAAATATAAGGTCAGCCCAGCGACCGCTGTGAGCAGGGTCGCGCGAAATGTGCGTCGGGCGAAGTGAGCGTCGCGCTCGGTACTACCATTATTTCACCTTCTATCACTCATAGGAAAATGCTTGGGCACTCTGAGGAAAAAATTTTTTTTATGTCAAAAATCTCAGCTTTGGATCAAGGCGAATTTATATAAGGTGGTGTTGTTTCATCAGCTGTGAGTAGCGTTTGATTGTCAAAATTTTGTATTTCGTTAGCGAGTGAGTGAAAACGTGAGAGTGTTTGTATTTTCTGTCGCCCTTTTTCATTCGGGGAAGAATAGCTGAGATTTGACAATGGCCCGCTAAAAAAACAAAATACAAGTAATTGTTGTATTTGTTGAATCGATACCACCTTATATGTATTCGCCCTGCTTTGGATGAAAAGTATTAAAAAAAATATTAAGTGTATATTTTTCGAGATATACTACGTTTTGTGTTTTTTTTTATAGGAAAATGGAAACTTGACAACGCCATTGGAAAGCTGAGGAAAAACTAAGTACTTCGAAATGGAGTGTTTGGATATTTTTTACGTTCATTTTCATTCCGCCACTGCGTGTTGAAAACAACAGAGTTTAGCGCTTGCCCGCCGCGGTAGTATAGTTGACGTGATTATACCGTTATACACACGTATTTCCATTAACTCATATTTTTAATAGTTTCATTTTCAAAACCCGCATTTAACACTAAAAGGGTCAAACGACCATCGTTCTAGCTCATTAATGCATACCACTGCTTAATCAGTTTATCTTACCCAACTTATTAATATCATTTAAGCTTAAGTTAATTTCTTTGTTATGAATTTTGAATTTAATTTATTTTTCAACAGCTGCCTATTTATGTATTAAGGGGCGAACACAACTTTCATAATTCACATACATACATACCTACTACTTAATCAACAATCAACATTGCCGCCATGAATACGTAATTACATTTTGCCATAGCTAATAAACACAATTCATATTCAAGTGAAAACAGTTAAGGATAAGCTTACAACTCCAACTGCCGCATTATAGTATGTATGTATGTATGTGCGTAGAGTATGTTTCGTAATTTGTTATATACGAAGCAGTAAGTAATATTCACTCGCTTACTGGCATCTCTGTGTTCTGCATTTTAATTTTTACGCTTCTTAAGTTCACTTCGCCATTAACTTAAGCAATAAGAATATTTAGCTATCAAAGTGGAAGAAACATTGTTGCACTGCCAAAAGGCTGGTGAAGGCAGAGTCGCCTGTAGTCGGCAAAGCGCATCGAGGTACGCTGCTCATACGCAATGTTGCCCACTAACTTTAAGCGCCGGCATAGATAAACTCAGCAATTAAAGGCCGATAGATGATGGTGAAGCACTTACCGTCTTATTCATAATAATATAGAACACGTTAGCAAATGTTTTAATAAAGAACATTATGTAACTTTATTCATAAATGCAATTTTATTAGGTTAACACAGGCTTTATACAACTATGGAATTTATATATTTTTTTAAGTGAAACTTCTTTAGCGGCGGTTGGTTGGTTGGGAGTAAATTGGCAAATACAGCGGAAACGGCAACGAAAAACGGTTGAGGCTGAAACTAGTACTTCTTGTATGTATGCATATGGCATTAATATAACAAGAATTTGTTAATAAAAGGTTAGAGAATAACACTTAGCAAAAGAGCAATACATAAATGAAAGTAAAGGTGACTACGAACATAGATAAAGAAAAGGTAAAAATAAAAAGAAAAGCTGGTTAAAACAAAAACAAAGATGCGTAAAGATAACGGAAAAAATTAAGACCAAGGTAAATTTAAACACTTTACTTATATATGTATATAAGGACAAAGGTGAAGGGGAATATGTAGATGAAGAAAATGATAAACATTAAAGTAAAGGCAAAGAGGAGGATGAGGATAACGATAAAAGTAACGATGAAGGTAAGGGAAGAAAGATTAAAATAAAGGTAATTAGAGAGGAAAGGATATAGAGAGAGACACAGAGACTCATTCTGGGAACTGTTTTTGGATTTTAGAGATTTTCGGGATTCTCGGGACTTATCGATAAAATAATCGACATTTTTATCGAAATTTTTATAGATATAGTTACCAATTTTGCTATCGATATTTTCCGAACTGGTCGATATTATAGTCGATATTCTTATCCATTTTGTTATCGATATTTTTATCAATTTGTTGTCGATTTTGTAATCGATATTTTTAACTATTTTTTTAGCGATATTTTTTATAGATTTTGTTATCGATATTTGTTGATTTTTTTATTGATATTTTTATCGATTTTTCTATCGATATTTATCGATTTTGTTATCGATATTTATCAATGTTGTTATCGATACTATTCGATTTAGTTATCGGTATTTATCGATTTTGTTATGGATATTAATCGATTTTGTTATGGATATTTTTATCGATTTTGTTTACGATACTTTTATCGTTTTTGTTATCGATTTTTTATCCATTTTGTTATCAATATTTTTACCGATTTGGTTATTGGTCGATTTTATTATCGATATTTATCGGTCTCCTTAAATATATTACTGGTTTTGTTATCGATTGTTTTGTTATCGATTTTGTTATCGGTATTTATGTTTTTTTATCGATATTTATCGATTTTGTTATCGATATTTATATATTTAGTTATGAATATTTTTATCGTTTTCGTTATCGATATTTTTATCGATTTTGTTATAGATATTTTTATCGATTTTGTTATGAAAATTTTTATCGAGTTTCTAATATATTTCGCTACCAGTATTATTATCGGTTTTGTTATCGATATTTTATTTGATGTTATCGATTTTGTTATCGATAGAGTATAAAGATAGAAATGAAGATAAAGGAAAACTGAATAACATAAATATAATTAGAACGAACAGGGGTAGAGTTAGGGATCTAGATAGGAAAAAGACAAAAAATATAACCTTAAGCAAAAGCAGATGTACATATGTATGCATATAGATATGTATGTATGTTTATTGGTTATGAGACAAAATCGATATGTAAGTAACGTAAGTTTCACTTCTCCAGTGAGGCCCAGGCGCGCTTACTTTTATTTATTGTCTATTTAAACCTTTTGAACGCAATTTTATTTTCATGTATTGCGTTGCTGTATTGCCCAATTTAGTTTTCAGTGCATTTTTTGCGAAAAAATGGTAAATACGGATTCTAATCGATTAACTAGTCTATTGAAAGTTATGTGTATTGTTCGGAGGAGATTTTGATTTACTTACATAAATATTCGTATATATGTAAGTATGTATATAGTATTGACGTTCTGTGGATGTCATTTCAATTCAAAAATTATTAATTGAAAATAACCGCTCGGTTTGTCAGAGCAGGGGCCTGTAACACAAGCGTCGTACAAGTGTTCGAATAAATTAAACAAATGTAGATATTTTGTAACACAAAGCAACTTGTAGTTACAAGTGCCGTACTTGTAATTACTGAGCTTTTTGTATAATTGTAGTTTATTTCCGTAACACAACTAACACACTTGTATAGTTGTATTACGGATTTTTCTACAATTGTAAACAGTTTCCTACCTATCTCGAACGCTGAGTAGATTAAGTTTAGTGAAGTATTTTGCCGTTGGCATATCATTTTTCTGTCGATATGTGGTCAAGTGATTCCAAAAGTAAAAACGAAAACTTTTCTACAGTTATCGGTATCAAGAGAGAATGAATACTTTCTTCCTGAGAGAATTTGTGGAAATGTTTAGGCTGAATCGACGAAAGTGTGAAACTATGCTTGAATCATGTATAAAACAATTCAATGCCAAGGTTTCTCAGAATTTCTCTGTTTCCTTAACTTTTTTCTACATTATTTGTTTTGCAGACATGTTTAATTTAAAATACATGTTTTATTTTCACGGTGTTCAAGCCGCCGCTTAAACCTAATTCAGCGGCCGTGCGCGCATCATTTGGCGGCAGTGGAGTCGAAGCGACTCCGACAATTATTACCGAGCGCGCACGGCCGCCTACCATCCTCACAAATATTACTACCGAAGTAGTTCAGCAACTAACAGCGGTTAACGCGCACGCGTCCTGTGAACTTAGTGTCTGCGGATTTGAAATCATCGAAATACGTGAGCTAAACTTTGTAGCCCTAAAAGCGTGTGAATAAACAACCTAAACTTTGTAAATTTAAAATCGAAACTAAAGTATTTTCCTTCAAACGGAAATTACAGTGCAGTGAGGTGAGCGCGAAGGAACCAAGCAACCGAAATATTCACACGGCAAGTGCTATACGTCCGCCTAAAACAAATGCTCATAATAGACCTCTTGTTAATAAGGTCACGAATTTCTATACAATACTATATCAATATTTTTTCCATTCGATACCGATACTTTTTAATCGATAGTATTCAATAGTAACCCTTGTATCGTATCGAGCCGCAAAGGCGCATTACTACAAAACTAATGTATCTTACGTCACGTTACAAGACATTGCGCTACTAAAACCTCCATCGAAACTTGTTTGTTAATATTGTTTTTAAATTCATTTTTAATGCAAATATAA
Organism: Rhagoletis pomonella; assembly: GCF_013731165.1. NCBI lineage: Eukaryota > Metazoa > Arthropoda > Insecta > Diptera > Tephritidae > Rhagoletis > Rhagoletis pomonella. Next base: position 24,964,409 of record NW_023458564.1, read on the forward strand.
TACGGATTTTATGTCGAATATATTTGTTATTTTGACTTAAGCGCACCCTATGACTTACCGCTGGAAAAGCCCATATGTCTATACTTTGGAATTGATATGTAAAGCAATATGGTAATATTTTGGGATTTACAGAGTCCAACATTTATTGGGAATATCGGGTCTTTTTATTCCGATAATAATGGGTACCCGATATTTTTACAGCGATACTTTAAATGATTACCATATTGATACTTGCGGTTCCCCACTTGTTAATAGATTAGTCGAATAGCAAAAGTTGTTTCAAAGAATAGTCGACTAACTGTTTCTTTTCGACTTTTTCAACTAACCGCTCACAAATAACTAGTCGAAAATCCGTTCATTTTCGATTTATCGACTAGGTGTTTTCTTTGAGTAATTTTTTTTTTTTTTTTTTTTGAATACTTAGGCTTACAAAACCCAACCGCGCTAATACAAATAATTTTATGATGAAAACCTGTCACTATTCGAATACTTTCGGTTGGTCGATTTTCAGACTACTGGATTGTGAGCGGTTAGACGAAAATGAACGTTAAGTCGAATGCGAGCGGTTAATCAAATAATTGCTATTCGACTATCAACCGACAAAAAAGATACTAATCGACTAGTCGACTAAGCGAGTAGCCGGATAGCCGATTTTAAAAAAGAGCTCTAGCTTAAAAATAACTAAATCAAGGATATTCAAAATTTGCCTATTAAAGTGCAAATCGAAATTCATCTACAAATACTTGTAGAAACCGCATTTACAAGTGTAGAATATTTCGCTGATAGCTACAAGTGCATAAAATAATATTATGCTACAAAAAATTATAGAACTTGTAGATACAAGCGAATCACTAATAACTTGTAGACTTGTTACAATTGTAAATTTTGTGTTACAGGCACCAGGTCGCTCAACCTTAGAGCTTCATGCAGCGGCCTATTTAATAAAGCCTGGAGGAGAAAATCAGCAGCCGACTGGGGTCTGTACTATAGGATTAGAGTTGAGATATATGTACATATAATTCCGAGATTAGGAAAGCGACGCAAACTTCTTGGAGGAACTTCTGTGAGAACGTGGAGGGTTAAAGAATAAGTTAAGGAGGTTCTAGAGAGGCCACTGACAAGCGCCGGACGATTTTATTATATGGTGTACTTTGAATGGTGGAACTCAATAGACTACGCCTTCGTCGTCAAGCAGCTGAATGTAATGCAAATATTTGCCTCAATTGGAATTAGTGGTGTACTTCGACCCATTCCCACTCTTGGTCTTAATTCTAGTATGTTAAATGTTGCGCACATAGATGTACGTAGTAGGCAGAGCTGCCGGGGGCTTTAAGCTCATTGCTTACTATGGGCATTCCGACATTTCAAAACTGCACGCCAATACTGGGTCCAAATAACCGGTTAACTAATTTATTAATGGATTGTCGCAAGATGCGAAGATAGCTAGAGATGTCTTCTGCGCGGAGTTAAACAGCTACACAATACAATTCACCAGCTGAACATTAAAAAAGCATTTTAAGGGGTTTACTATTAAAAATTTAATTAAAATCTCAAGTAAAGTTTTCCTCAATAATAATAAAAAGTGAGTCGGAGGTATCAAAATAGTCGTAATGCTAAACAAAATCTTGGCATAGTCAACGAAAAGCACCATGCATCTCACAATTTGTTTTTAGCGTTCCCAACGCGCCTGCAAGTTTTTGCCAGAACGTACCATAAAGTGTTGCCACACTCGGTTCTCCGGTAAATTAGTGGACGTACGAGAGAGTAAATGAAGTTGCCACTTTGCCAAAAATCGCAGGATTTTATCCGAGGGTTTTTATGCTGGTAAAATCTGAAGTGTCAAAAAATCAATGCTTCGAGTCGAGTGAATAAATTTAAACGCACATCTTTACAGAAAATTTGAGGAACGAAACCCACCTTGGCGCATAGCATGGACGGTGGTGGTGGAGCATATATTGAGTATTATATTGAATAGCTCGATGATTATAGCGAAATAAATGAACGGAATAAGTATTTATATATTTACAGTGTTCCTTTCTTTAAACTAATTAATTTGTATTGTGTAGAGTGAAATACTCACATACGTTGGACACACTTGAATATAAGAGAGGTTATCCGGCGGCCGCTGCGGCGTATAGGTTAAAAGTGCGGACTAACATTCCGCAGCACTTGGGATCGGGCCAAGTTTCCGACCTACTATAATTAAAATAATTCATCCTCCAGGCAACTGGGGACAGTAAAAATCAGTTCAGAATTATAGTCTCTTCGCGTAATTCTTTATCGCATAGTGGCCCTGTCAGGGTAAACACCAAGAGCAAGAGCAGTGGCTTTGTGACCCTAAGGGGCTCTTGTGACCGCCTGTTCTATTTTTCACCTAACGGTACTCTATCTCACTAACTATTCAGCTTTGCAATTCTCTGCAAATGCCACATACCCATACAAATTTAATATTCCGAGACAATTAAAAGGAGGTTCAGATGCTATCTAACCAATTAGTGAGCTCAGTGCCCTAACTACCGCTTGACTGTCGGAGCGAATGCTTACCTCCCTTATTGCCTACACATGCTTGAGCAACATAACTACTACTTCTCTAATGTCAGCTACTTCTGCCTGAAAAACGCTGCAGCAGTCAAAAAGCCAAAATTTGTCGTGGGAAAAAAAACTCATGGGAAGATACCCCACAACCAGCCCGCCGCCATCATCATACTTCAACGTACATATCTGCGAAAAGTTTCACTGGCAACGCGCCGTCACACAGTGCTTCGCCTCATATAGCAAAACGGCAAAATTAGATGTTATCGTAGAATAATTAAATTTGGTGTGCTGCTTCAGAATATGTTAATTAAGAAAAATTCGATGTTTCGGCCAAATCGGTGCAAGGACATGACTACCTGCCATACATCCTTAAATTTAAAAGTTTAATATTAGCTACGATTATAAACAGAAGCTCTGTAGCAAATTTCGATTTGTTCGGTGCACGGACATGACTACCTCCCATATATAATTTTTTTTTTAACAGATTTTAGCTATATTTATGATCAGAATGTACTAAAAACTAATAATAACTTTATTTAGTTATACTCGTTAACTCTTTGGTGCATTTTGCTTCCGCTTGTATTTCCTGCTGAGTAAGATCAGTTCTGCTTGTGTAGGGTTGACGGTGAGGCTACTGTTAGTTGCCAATTCTTAGTCACCAGGTTTAGGTAATTTCGGCTATTTTTTCAATTGCCCTTTATTCCTTACTTGTAGCAACTTCATGCACCGCAGCTAACGGAGGGTTAGTAAAACTGTATACCTTGGAAGAGAGTAATATTACAGCCAAATTAACAGCTAACCATTTTTTAAACAGCTTATAAAAGGTGAAAATGTTCGCAGTAACTGACTAAGTTTACGCTAATTCATTTATTTAATTGTAAATCGAACATTCAGTGAAAATAGATACAAATATTTTACCACTTCGTGTAACACAACATCACACCACTCTTAATTTTGCAATACATCAATATGCTCTCTAACTTAATTTTTACTTTCCAAAACTGTTGAAAGTGCACATACACACACAAGGATATACATACATACATACACGACCAACGATTTGCCATAACTTTTCCATTTCAAAAATTTCTCTTGGGAATCATAAGTTCTACAGCAGGCAATAATAACTTAATTGAGTTACCTTTAAGCTGTCAACAATGACAAACCACAAAGTGTAAAGGCAAGAGAATAAAACTGCAGAGAACAATTCGTACAACATTTGGATTGCCAAACATTGGGAAAGCTTTTGAAATTTTCAGCGTAAAACAAAAGTAAAGGTAGTTGAATTGTGAAAAGTGAATTCCAACATGACATCGTAAGTATGTATGCATGTGTGTTTGTATGTATGTACACACACATACTTAAGCTGCCTTTGCATGAGGCGATTTTTTGACAGGCGATAATCGCCTGCAAAAGTCGACTTGCTGTCTACCTTGAGGTGAACGATTTTCGAATCACCATTCACGAGAGCGATTTTGCTTGAGCAATGTTGAATGCAAGGACGTACCCAGCATCAAATGTAGGGGGGGCAAAGTAAATATACTTGTTTCTATTTTATATTGAACTAGCAGACCCGGCGGACTTCGGCCCGCCTAAAATCAATTTTTATTTAAACATTTGGTCCAACGTTTTCACCAACAATTCAGGTTCACGTTTGGTCACAAAGGTCGTCAGAAGGCATATCCTCCATTGCTGTCTTAGATAAACAAACGAAAGCGTTATGCCCGTGAAGAAGTTCTTGTGGCAACAATAATCCGGTTCGATGGTGAATCGTCCTTGAATCTCTATAGTACAGTTGGTAGCCATGTCAAAATGGGGGAGCATCATTAGCCCACAGAAATCCAATATACTACATAGACTTATTTCAGACGAAATAACTTAAATGTCTTACAACTGTATTTGTTGGCATTTATCAATAATTGTCTTTATTCTGTTTAGTCGCCGTAATGCAAGGACTGCAATGGTTCTGGTGGTTGATTTGACGGTGGTAATTTAGCTTTGATCCTTGTTGTCTCCGAGTGGCCCCACTTGAAGATTTTTACCAATAACTCGACTTGCAGCTCTTTTTGTGCAATAATAGATATTGCCACTACCGTTACCAATATATTTATATCTCGAATATGAGCCAAATCGGACAATAAATACGAGCGCCACCTGGCGTTTCAAGTAGTGAACCCAAATAATACAGTTACCCGCTCAAACACATAAAAAAGTCATTAAAATCGTTTTGGCCATTTAGTAGGGGTTCATTCACAAACAAACGTTCCGAACAAGTATACATGTATCGTAATTCACAAAGGCCCTAGCCAAAAAATTTCCGGTATCATGTCAACCTATCACAAAAAAGTGTCCCATATATTAATTCAATAAGCTACCTACTTACCAAATTTCAAGCAAATCGCAACATAAATAAAAGTTTTCCGAATAGATCGGTTCGTGGTGCACTTCCCGTACGCCAACCAAAATCGCTTAGAAAATCGCCGCGAAAATCGGCAATGATGAGAAATGTTTGCAGCGCCAGCGAAACACAGAATAACTTTTCAGCATTTCGAATAGCGGGTCATGAATAGTCTAACACTTGTCTGTAGTTAGATACGAATGTGCGTGTGAGCACTTGATTTGGCATAGGACGCACACTTATGCGGGAAATGCTGACACATATTCTTATATGAAAGTAAAGTGGATAAATGCGAACTGACGCGTGCACACGTCAAGACTAGTGGACAAGTTCGCCGGATACTCATACGTACAAATAGAGACGCAAAATGTCAAGAAAGTTTTCTGTCAAGGTTAAAATAACAAAAGTTTTTATTGTTTTTTGCTGTCGATTGTAAGAGTCTTTGAATATCCCTCCAAGAAAAAAAATGGAAATTGTGGAAGGAGCGGAGGCGACAACGAAATGTGAAAACTTTTATTTCGACGTATGTATGTATGTACTTAGACATAAAATAGCACTCAAGGTAAAATTTAATTCGAAATTCGCCCATCCAGCTCTGCACGTTCAAATCCTGTGGAGTTAGTTACAAAGCACTGCATAGCAATAAAAATTGTATGTATGTGCACACATACATACATACATACATGCATACACAAAGCATAGAGTTTTCTCGTTATTGCAAACATTTTCTGTTAACTAACGAAAGTGTATAATCAAACACCTTTCAAAATGTATTTACTGAGTTGACTTTTTGCCGAATTGGCTAACTTAAATAACTAAACGCGAAAACGGAAGTGACAACGAAATTCATTCTCACTTGCATAATTCAGCCATTGCTTGGCTGCAGGAGCAGGTGCAGGAGAGGGCAACTTTTTATAGCTGATAACAAGCGCATATTTCATGTAATTAAATGTTTCACTGCTGCTGGCCCTGCGGCTAATTGCCAGACAAATTTGTGCGCACGAGTGCCTGGCTGCACGAGCAAGTCGTGTAAGTAACTAGCAAACGTTAAGCGCCAACGCTATTAGTTGCATAAATAATTTCCAACTCATGGCGGATGTGTAGATGAGGCAGGAGCTGGAAATGTATTAATGTAGTAGGTATGCAGATGGTATAAAAGCGAATAAGAGGAATGTCCGAATGCTTATCGTTGAGCGAACAGCTTGAAAGCGAACGAAAAGGGATAAACTGTACAGTGCTTTCGACTGCATTGAAATGTAAAATTATTAAGTAGATACAGTTATAACTTTTATAGCGAAAACGTAGCTCCGCAGAAGTTATTGGATGAAAAATATATTTTATTTCGCCGATAAGAGTTATAACTCAACGTTTACTTTTCCCATTCTTTGCATTCCTTTCCATTCCTTTTGTTTCTGTTCCTCTCCTCTCCCTTCCTTTCCTTTCCTTTCCTTTCCTTTCCTTTCCTTTCCTTTCCTTT
>NW_023458564.1:24980818-25004584 GCF_013731165.1 Rhagoletis pomonella
AACAAAGTTATAATACCCTTGTGCACAAGTGCGCTCGGGTATAAAAAATGTGAGGTGAAAAGATAAGAATTTGGTTTGCAAAACAAATTATCTCAACAAGTTCACTTGCGAAACGCTTAAATCTAAACGAAAAATTAAAAAAATTAATTTGAAAATAGTATACATATAAACTAAAGTCGTAAAACATTTTAATTGCCTACATATTTTGTTTTCATTTTCTAGTTTTACAATAAATTCACCAAAGTTTTATGATAGCATTACTCATGAACAGCAAGCTTTTCTGTGGCATTACTGGCTATTTCTCTCTGTGTCGACAGTGCGGTCAAAAAAATGGGGTCTAAAAATTAGCAAGCGCGATTGAGTTGCCTATAGTGAACGTTGACAACTTTTTACATATTGCTAGCCGCACCTAATACACAATTTAGCAGGGATTTAAAGCCACCAACCGAACTGTGCTCCGAAATGAAGCCACACCAAAACAAAACATTTCACATGTGGTATGCTGGCAGCAAGCCTGTTAAACCACAAGCAAAATGCAACATAAACACTGTCATCACTGACATGCCAACCGATATGTAGTAAACGTATTTGTGCGTAGTTATTGTATTTATAGCGATAGTATTATGACAAATATGTACATCGACGAAAAGGGAATGCATTTCAAGCGGAATGCATTGTGAGGAAATACGTTGAAATGTGTGGACATTAGTCAAACCACGTACAAAACCAATATCAACAACGAAATTACTTTCAAATGACAATTAAACATTGCTGCCGGCACAGGGCTCAGCCAAACCGGGTGATTGTAAAATGGAGTTGGAATTTACACACTGAAGTAATATCTGATTTGACTTAGGCGCATAAGCAGGCTCATGAAATTGGTATATTTTGTCAATAGTTATACTCACTATGTATTTACATATGTATATGTATATGTACATTAGTGTGGTCTTTCACGTTTTAACCGTCTCCTATCGGGACCAAAATTTATATGTGCTATCTTCGTCTATAATAGCATCGACGTAAGGGTTAAGGATTAGGAAATCGGATGTAAAAATTTGCTCCCTACATTTAAGGACCACCCTAATGTATAGGATATATGCTTCAGTTAAATATACACGCCTAATTATTTTATGTTTTATTTTATATTTTATAATTTTTTTTTATAAGCCTCTAATTTATCTTATTACGGTATTCTATAAAATGAGTTTGGCCTTTTTCATAAAGAAAATCTTTAATAACGAAATTATCAATTTTTTTTTTTTGTTTGGACGATCTTAACCCTCTTTTTAGTGCACCTATAATAATTTTTTTCCTTCTTTAGACAAAAATCGTACCTTTCCGGCGGAGTAAATTTTAATCCGTTATGTCAATCCCTTTTATTTTAATCGGCAGTTGATTTACAGATCTTGAAAACACGGTTAAAATCAATTATTTCTTGCTATTCAGTAATTTCATAATTAAAAAAATTTTTTCTTTTGAAAATTTTTTTGATATAAACAAATTCGGTGGATTTCGTTGTTAAAAGCACCGTATTTTAATATAAGTTTTATAATTATGTCACCATTCTAAATGGAGAAAATTGCTTTCGAACACAGACCGGCTTGTCAAAATTCATACAAATCCGTCCAGCAGTTTCTGAGTGGTGAGAAAGTTTAAACAATAAAACCTCCTTTAGGCAGACGGGTCTGGCCAGACCTTTCTCTATTTCACTTGTAAAATAAACGCTTTTGTAAATTAGCTAGCTTTTCCCGAAATGTTATTTGTATATGTAAAAACCCTTAGCTTTCGATTGGGATGGAAAATTACAAATAAATTTATTTTTAAATTTCACCGCGAAAATGGGAAAATTTTTAAAAGGCATATTAAACAGGTAGTAGCATTAGAGCAAAAACCACATTTGCGTGTATTTCATTGTTGCTTATGGTATCGAGAGTGTCAGAAACTGTTCTGATGTATTACTAAATCAAAGCGTGCCACGTGAAAAAAAAAAATAAAAAATTGAAATTGGGAAAAATAACAATTGGTGCAACTTTCTTTCTTAGTAAATTATTTTGCTCTAGGCGCATTGATTCATCCTTTTCAAGACCCAGTAATCAGCGGTTGTTCTGCTGAGTTGGGCGAACGTTCCAAAAGCTGCTATTCAATCGCTTGTTTTGTATGGAAAAAGTTGCACAAGCAAATAGATTTTAACAATCTAGAATTTTTCTGAGAATAAATTCAATCATCAAGACCAAAGAATTTGAACAAAAATCAAATCAGCTGCTCCACTGATGCTACCTGTTCAATGTGCCTTGCGCGTAGCCCATACAAAAATCTATAGAAATCATATTTGCCGATTTTTTCCCCCATTTTCTTTTCGCTTTCCATCTAATCGAAAGTAGCCCATTGTGCGCCAGCGAACTCGCCTTATACATTTGACGTGCAACGCCCCATATGTATGTAAATGTAAATAAATATTTGTAAAACTCTAACTCATTGACATCTGTGCATTTGTTTATGAGTTAATAATAGTTATTTCGGACGTATAATACCCGCATGTATAATACCAGTGGTTGCAAACATTGAATTTCAAATTATGTCCGAGTATCTAGGTAGCTATGTTTGCACATATGTGTTTTCATGAATTTATTTAAGTCATCAATAGATGGTGCTGAAAGAGGGATTATTTGGAGTAATTCACATGCAAAATATATATAAATATGTATTAAAGGCTTTTGGCAGCGTGTCCATAAATTCTAATAACTCCAAATTTGTCACACATTCTACAAAATTTTAATCTCAATTCAAATAACGAAATATCCATAACTTATTTACAGTGCCGATTTGCCATGCCAAAACTATGCCATCTACAATGAATTCAATTTTTAATTTAATCTCAGTTTTTCTGATCTACTCTTGGCAAACGAATTATTTGCCATTATTCAACACAACCGCCAAAACATATTCTCATAAAAGTGGTAAAGACACCACAAAGACATGCTGTAAGGGTGCGCACAGCTGGCGCTTTGGCATCGACACAACGAAACTGACGATGGTCTGCAAGGACACTACTAAGTAGTAGCAACTCTCATACACACATGCATACGTACAGAAACATTAAACACAGTCAAGCAGCCTTGTTGTGCAAATACGAATTTCTTGAATGCCTACAAAAGCTATGGAAAGGGCAGAAAAAAAACTAGAACAAAAACAAAAAACGGCTAGAAGAAGGCGTGATAAAGTGGCTAAGAAATCTCTACGAAATTCAACAAACCGTCTGTACGACAGATGTTGTGCGGGGCGAATGTCGGTATACAGCTGAAATCAGCGCGCCAGTGAATTGGTTTTCTGTGTTTTTACAAATCGATTTGGCTACATTCCAAGAAAGCAGAAGACAATTCCGCTTTGCAAGCTGGCATGCTGCTACATTTTCATCGCTTGCTTGAGTTACTTTGATTTCCTTCAAGCCCAACCGACGAGAATGTCATGCACAGATAATATTTTTCGCCATCTAACAAATAACTAAGTGTGTGTGTGTGTGAAAGGCTGAGCGGATGATTTTCTACAATATTTCGCTAGCATTTTTGCCAATAGACGTCCAAAGAAATTTTTGGCATTCGAGATATTTTTGATGTCCTTCTACGGCTGCCAAGCCACAAACAGATGTACGTATGCAAGGATATATATGTATAAGCACACAAAATTCAAGGAGTATTTGAGTGTACCTGTATTTGTACGTACATTTATTTCTACAGGTAAACCAGCGTAACACCTCTATATTTGCTATATCCTTGCCAAACATTTTACTAACCGCAATTGTCCTGTCGGCTTACCGTTGCTGCCTTTGCAGGTGTTGGAATCATCGCTTATGCAAAATGCTGATATTTATTTGTTTCACTTTAATGGCGAACTCTTGCTATCGAGTGAAAGATACTTGAGTGGGTCTAAACGGTGAACGCCTAGTCCTCAAGCTGCTAAAGCGTTCGTATTTTCAATAGTCAATGAGATTACTACAGTCTGCGTACTTTGTATATTTCTACATAAATACATACACATGTATGTATGTGTAATTGCAAATTTTTGTTTGTATATTCAACTCAACAGCAGGAATTTATATTAAAATGCAATAAAATCGGCTTTTATTATTTAATTAAACCTTTGCCTAATGCTAAACATAATTTTGCCTGAATGAATTCTGTTGGCTGCTGCTTAACGAACTTGCAATTTATTTCAAGTGCTAATAAAATAGTAATAATATGCGTTAAAGTGCCAATGTCAGCCAGTCGCCGCATTTCATTCAGAACATTTGTCGACATACATACATATGTACATATATTTGTACGTATGTATGCATTTATGTCTATATACATAACCAATAGACAATCGGCCATGATGGAGCTGCAGATTATTTGTGGGTTCAAGGGGGACACACAGAAAAAAACAACGCGGTTATATATAACTTAATTATATTGGAGGAACACAAGTCGAAGATTTTATATTAAAATATAATCTGCACTTTTAACCTTGTAGATCAAAATCCAAGGATATTTTTGGTCGCCCTTGCAGTAAATGCCAAAGATAAACTAGTTCCAAATGGCCGTAAAAAGAAACATTTTTAATAAAAATTTTGAATCTATCAGTTTAAAAATTCACAAATTTAGAAATGCTAGTGAGTTGAGTTGAGTTGAGTTGAGTTGAGTTGAGTTGAGTTGAATAAATATCGGTAAAACATTCGATGTGAAAAACACTTTTAACATTGGTCCCGCTGGGTGGTTTGGAAGTACATAACTACCTACATGCGATGACAAGTCCAGAATTTCTTCCATAACCGAAACCTGTACGATATTGCGTAAGAAAAAGGAAAGGAGTTAAGCACGGCTATTATCGTTAATTTTGAGACCTTCATCATAAAAATGAAATGGTTTCACTTTAAGGGAAAAGAAGAAGTAAATAAGAAGCCAACGCTTGGAGGCCGCTATGGCTGTTAATAAATTCAAGTATGAAAGTATCCGGTCTGTTAATATCGCGGAAATAAAGTTTGCGTGGTACGCAATAGGTAACAGCAACGTACACTACATACTAATGTCTATAAGCAAGGCCCTTTTCCCCGGCAGCTACAGTCAATTTTATTCTAAAGGAAATGGACAAACGGGATCTGGCCAGTAGTGCACAGCATTAGCGATGAAGTGCTTGGGAACTTTTGAAATTAGAGGCGAATACGTATTATGAAAAACAACAAGGTAGACGGCATTTGGTTTAGGATGGAACTCATTATCGGTGCGTGACCAATTATGGCAAGAACCGCATAAGACAGTAACAGACGTGGAGCTTAGTGCTCAATCCGCCTCTCGACGAAACACTCAGCAGTGGTACAAGGGGTTTGTTACTGAGACGGCAGGGTGTTAAACAGCTTAAAATCTCAAAATGACGGAGTTAGGGCTTTCGATGCTTCCTCCTTGTAAAAACAAAACAAACATGTAAATAGAAAATAATACAAAGATGTAATTTTATTTAAAAAAAATGCTCCAAAGAATATTGAGTCGGGTATACGACAGCAGCGTATTCGCGCTAGGGATGCAAATCGATGTCTCGATCCATCAGAGAATAGAATACCGAGGATAAAATACATCGCCAGAGAAACATCGATATATCGATGGTATCCGATATTTTATAATTTGGTAAGTTCCTGTCAAATTTAAAGCAAAACTGAATACTTGTATTCAACAATTTTACTGAGCTTAGTAAAATTGTTGAATTAAATTGTTATAATGCTGACTACACACGAGGCAACCTCTGAAGCAACCAAGGCATGTTGGTTCTACCGTTGCCTCATGTGTAGCATTGTTGCTCACCTCGGTAAAACTGCCCTCGATGTATCGCCAATTTCGCGATGGCTAACATCGAATTTTGAACCGATATAATTGATGTCTCAAAAACATCGATGCATCGTTTGCATCCCTAATTCGCGCTTCAGTAGCTCAGTTAACTCCCGACAAGATCACCGCCGCCTCCCAGGCTCGCCTTGGCTCCCTTATATTATACTCAGCATTATTCGAAGCATAAAATTAAAAATGAGCACAGCAAGCGTACAGATTCAATAAAAACAAACGGGGCGTAAACCGATCGCCATTCATTCACTGCTGCCAGGCGTAGGCTCACATTTTCTCAGCTGTAGCTTTTTATCATCAAATTGAGCAAGTGATCTGGAACTCGGGTAAAAGAGCTGATTAGCTCATGCAACAACCTTGACAACTTTGGTTGTTTTGAGCTTTCGACCAAGTTCCAGAAATTTGCGCGCTGTTTCATTCGGAATCTCTAAAAAAAATTTAATTAAACTCATTTTTCAACAGTGTCATTATTTTTTTATTTTATATAATAAAACACAGACGTGGTAATATTAAAGACTCCTCATGTTGGAAAAGATATGCGTTACGTTGTGCCTTTTTTATGATATTTTCTAAGTGAAAACTTTAACGAAGAAATCGGCCGTGTAATATTTCTATGGTCATAAGCAATAACCGCCTAAGTGGAAAAACCTGAATTCGGGGGAAAAAAAAACGTTTTAAACCTTTGGATTGTAATGTTAACCTTATAAGTAAGCCAAAAGATGTTCGTCTATGTCTTTTTAAATAGCCTAGCTGGCGAAATAGGGATTTCACATACACATGGAATAGTAGTTGCAGAATACGATAGTATATATAACTCAATTCTTTCTTAAGTCGACTTAGGTGGTTATTTCTTATGATCATAGATTTGTTTGATTGATGAGTTCTTAGTATTTTCTAAAATGATAACGGATACAAAATCGTCGCGACTGGCTTCCGTAGCCAAATTTGTGTAATTAACTTGAGTTAACCATTGTAATTTGTGCGAATAGCATTATAATTAGTACTTCAAATTCTAAATTGAAAAAAAATTGCTTTTTGACATACAAATGTATCTGCATGCAACTTTATTCCTCTCTGTGTATTTATGTATGTTCAAACATCACACCGTTAGACTTTTCATGCCTACGACAATTGCCACCACAATAAAATTCAATTCAAATCCACTTAGTTGACACTTTACTTACATTTCACTTGGCGCCTTGAAGAGCGCAAATCGTTGAATGTAACAAAATGGCGGTGTGGGAGACGCTCTGTGTAAGCAACGACGATAAGTTGCATAGCAAGAAGATTTACATTTCAATTTCAATTACTCGACCAAAGGCACATACGTATTGTACATACAAATGAGCGTTTATGTATATGTCTAGCTTTGTAGTACTGGCTTTTTAAGTTATACTAAACGTGCATATGTTTATGTATTTGTATGTATGTACGTACATAAGTGGCAGCTGCTGGTTGGTCGGTCATTGTTTTGATTGCGTGACAAAAGGACATTCATTAAATGTTTGCCGCCGTAGACTTATTCGTAGACGCAACCACAATAACAACACATAGTATATACTTAGCTTTACCTAATGGGCAGACTTCACTTTTGTTGTATACATAAAAGTGCTGTCTGTCGACTGAAGAATAAAGGCTGCAAGGCGGCATTTAATGAACTTTTGCCTTTTGCTTTTATTTAAAGACCTTTCAAAAAAATGAACGGTTTATAAACTTGAAGTTGAGGCCAATAAGGATGTGAAAGTCTGAGATGCCGACATACTGGAAATACTATATAGAATTTGTGCAGTTAGACAGGTCAATTGGTGTAGTTTAAATAAGTTAAGCTTTAAGTTGCTTGTGATCATATCCAAACAAATTAAGGCTTTTTCATACTACTAATAAAAATAAATAGTAGGCGCTTATACTTATGCTAAGCGGTTGGTTAAGCTTCTCCTTCAAATTATGATGTGTATGTGTGTGATGTACACAAATGGAGCGACCTGCGGCCGCCTTCGCACCGCAAATGGATTTTAAGCGAAGCTTTTTCAAGAAGGTTTGTTATTGCCTGCCGAGGGTCGACCACAGTTTAGAAGATACCTTTTTTTAATTTTTTTGGATGTTCTTCTGAACATGAATTGAGCCTTGGTCCTACGAAGTGGTAGTACGAGTATTCTCCTGTTGTTGTTGGTGTCATCATTCAAATTTCTCAATGAGTTGGTGGGTAGTGATGCTGGAGTGACAGTCCTTGGGACAGATATATAAATGTGGCTCGTTCCGGTTACGTATATCTGATCGTCACCGGAACGGTATTACGCTCCTCTAACCACTCGGCTACTGCGACCGCTTCGTCATCTTACCTATGCCAAAATATAAAATACAATTAAGTATAATGAAGAGAAAAGTTTGGCATACAGCATAAAATAATTATACCACGATAGTATGAGCATTTAACCCTCGACAACACGAGCTATGAGCATTTTGCACAAGAGATTTTTTATTCCTCAAGATTTCAGTTTCAGAAGTCTCAAAGGACAGACTTTCGAAAAAAAGGATGTACTTTATGTGGTAAATTATTTTGTACAGAACTTACTTCGAAAGCAGCGTAAACAACAATCTTATCGATGGTGATATTATTACGTAAAAAACTTATGGCCTTATTCATAAAAAATAAAATAGCTTTAAAAAAGGTTTATAAACTGAAAAATGTATGAAAACGTCAAAATGCTCTTGGGCATTGTTTTCTTTAAGCATACAAGTGGCGCTTTCATTATGTCCAAGGTGGTGGCGATTCCACCACCCTGCGTGCCGCAAATATTAAATTTCTACTATCCCCCTATTTAAAAATGATTGGTCACAATGCAAAAAATAGTCCCATTACCAATTTTCCACTCTATATAATTTCTAGGGTAATTCGTCAAGTGACCGTAAATTGTGTTCTTTGAATAAAATACAACAACAGTTGTCCCTATGATTTTTTTTTCTTCGTCATTATTTTAGCCTATGGCATTAATTAAAGAAACACAATATCCGTAAATGCTCGCCACAACTCCTCTGCCAACACAGGATACAGATATCAAAATTTGTGATGACTTTTCCAGGCATTTCGAGCTGTATATTACACTGTAGGAACGCAAAAATCGAAGATTACGGATCTGTTTATGGTTTTCCTAGATAAGCACATTTTCACAAGTCATTTTCATGTCAAATTTGCATAGCAAAAGAAGAGTTAATCAAACTTCTGTCACATAAAAATTCTCTTAAATGGATGTTGCTTATATTTGAACAGGCGAAACTTAACGAAACTTAATGCCATGTCGAAGTCTATTTCGTTTTGAATATCTAAGTTCTTACGATACGTTAATTTAAATTAAGTTGCCATAATCAGGCCTTTACTCATACGCCCATGTGCGATATGGCGTATGAGTAACATTATTTCCTGCTCCTATTTTGTATGAAATAGACAAAAATTATGGCTCATTTTCATTTGACCATTCAATATAATACTCAAATCATCGATTTTCATCGTTAGTAGCTTGACTTTTTGGCAAAGAGCAGGCTTTAATACAAATGACTAAAATTACAAACGATTTGATTTTTTTTTTCATGTTAAGGGGTCATTTCCAAACAGAGTGCTATTTTCTTGAAAGTGCTATTTAAGAAAAACTTCGGCGAAGAAAGACGCGTAAACATATATTTATACCTGGCCAAGAACTGTCGCTTCAGCATCATTCCCCAATAACTTTTTGGGGAATTTACATACTATTACCCCCGCAAATTTAGTTGACCGCGAAAAAAAGTAAGTTTACGCGTTTTTCTTCGCCGTCAACTATGTTAAGACTCTTTCTTCGCTGAAGTTTTTTTTATGCGTCTTTTATCGCGCCTTTATTCGTGTCTAGTGGCGATATGCTTACACATAAGTGGGTTTTTAGGAACACATGCGGCACTCCTCACGCAAACCAAAAAGTACTTCCTAGTTTCTTAATATATACATTACCTTAAATTAAGCCACATTCAAAACATAAAGCATCTTTTCCTTGAAGAGACCAAACTATTTAGGACAAATATTCCGTAAAGTGTGTGCTCATTTGTAACAGAGTTTTAGCTAAAAGCTAAACGAAGACTGCAAACTCAACCTGCCTGCCTGGCTTTTAAGCTTGATGGCATCGCTAGACATTTGATCATTTATTATGTTTCAGAATTCGAGTAGCGCAAACTCTGTGGGTATGTTTTTGCGTCCGTATGCATTTGAAATCCTTACGCCCCACTTCAGATAGCCTGACTTTTGCACTCATAGCTCGCAAATTAAATGACCTCATAGCGACACCATTCATCTAAACGTCCATCCGGATTCATGTTCAAGTATGTATACATGCATATATATGCATGTATATATGTATGTATGTATATTTGGAAACATTAACTAAAGCCAGCTAGCTAACTAACTATTCAGCTGTGCAGGCAGCTATTAATTCACTCAGTCAGCCAAATCAATTAGAAGCACATCAATCTTAATACGTCCAGTGAAAATGTTCATTTATTTATGCTAACATTTTGTTTCATCCATTCACGGCGAAAGCTAGATATGCCACTAGCTTCAATACCTCCTCAAACTCGAATGCGTATGCCAGTGTGTATAAGTGTATACATTGGGGTGGTCCAAAATAAGTAAAGTCGGAATCTTATTGCTCTCACCCGCAGGACTTTCTTATGTCTAAATATATATATATATATATATATATATATCGATTTTCATACCATTTCTACGAAAAGTGTTTTTTTCATATAAAATACATGCAAAATTTTCAGCGCTTTGGGCGACCCCTAAATATTTTTTGATTTCAAAATAAAAAAATAGCGGTACATTGTTTTCGGTATAGAAAAATCCTAGGGGGGAGAGAATAAAAATTCCCATTTTACTTTTTCACATGTATTTTGGACCACCCTCGTATACATGTACATATGGATGTACTATGTAGTCGAAAACCTCTAGTCGGTCTGCTATTGCTCGTATTTCTTGTAAAATTTATGCATTTGCAAGTACCCGGCTTAAAGTGTGAGCACTCTATTACATACAAATGCATGCATGAAAATATGTGTGTGTGTGGCTGTAAAAGTTTGTACTATAAATCTGGTTTATATAAATACTCAAAGTCGGTAGCTATTTTAACGAATAGATCCTGCGCAACAAACTTCGAGCTTTGAGTTTTGTATAGCTTGTAGAAACCATTGGTAACCATTGGCAACCAGCGTCAACCAACGGAAATGGAAAAGACTTTTATGGGACGTTGCTTTTCTTTGAGGCTTGCAGAGTGAGCGTGCGCGCGGGTGTATTTTGGAGTGACTGAAATGGCGTGTAAATATTTTATTACTTGTCGTGGTTGCGATTTCTACCCAAACACATTCCTCGCACACCCAAATGCATGCATAAGCACTTTGACGTCGCTTTAACCGACATACATACCAGCGAATTGTGTCAAGTATGTATTTGCAATTTTTTTAAATGTATTTTTTTTTAGTATTTACCATTCGCTGTTGCGCTTCGTGTAAATGCAATTAAAGAAATGGAATGGCAAAAGGCAACATAGTGTAAGAAAAATATTTTTAATTAATTTCATGATGACGTTGATGATGGCAAAGAGCCAGGCAAAACATTCCACGAATAAATTGAAAAAGGCAAGTGGACACCTTTCTTATAAGTATCTACCACCATGCTCAAGCGCATTATATCCTCATTCAACCGAAAATATGATATAAAAACCCACATAAAAATGTAAATATTTACATACGTACATACGTACTAAGTATATGTGTTTGTGGGTTTTTCTATTTCTATGCGAGGTATAACAAATCCCAGTTATAAGACGCTCAAGTATGTGTTTAATTGCGTGGGCTGCTAAGCGATTGCTGAGTTTAAGATTTCATCAAAATGACAGTGAAGAGCTGCAGCACATCTGGATGCTCTTGAGGTGTGTCCATGTGAAGGTTTTTGAGCAAGCAATTAAATGCAAAACCGCGTATCAAGATAATGCAAAACCGAGTAAGTGAGGTTGCATAAATTATTTTCTATAGAGAGAGAAGTGAAACTGGGAGTAAATTGGCAAATTCAACGGAAATTGTACACGGAAATGGTGCAACGGAAATTATGTAACGGAAATTGTGCCACGGAACGATATTTTCATCGATATTCAATATTTTCGTTAATTATCAATATAATCTATATTTTTATCGATTTTGTTATGATATTTTTATCGATTTGGTACGCGATATTTCAACTATTTTGCTAGCGATATTTTTTATCGATTTGGTTATCGATATTTATCGATTTTGTTATCTATATTTATCGATTTTGATATCGATAACTATCGATTTTGTTATCGATATTTATTGATTTTTTTATAGATATTATCGATTTTGTTATCGATATTTATAAATTTTTTTTTATCATTTTTGTTATCGATATTTACTGATTTTGTAAGCGAGTTTATTATCGATACTTAGCGAGTTTGTTATCGCTATTTATCGATTTTGTGATCGACATTTATCGATTTTGTTATCGATATTTATCATTTATGTTATCGATATTCATCGATTTTGTGATCGATGTTTATCGATTGGGTTATCGACATTTTTCGATTTTGTTTTCCATATCTATAGATTTTGTTATCGATATTAATCGATTTTGTTATCGTTATTCATCCATTTTGTTATCGATATTTATTGATTTTTTATCGATTTTCTAACCGATTTTGCTATGAGTGGCATAATCGATGTTGCTATTGAAATTGCTATCGAATTTGTCATCGATTTTGTTATCGATATTTCTACTGGTTTTGTTAGCGACATTTTGTTGGATATTATTATCAATTTTGTTGTCAATAAAAGTATAAAGATAAAAATGAAGATAATGGAAAAACAGAACAACATAAATGTTACAAAATGAAATAGTTAATGATCTAGATAGAAAAAAGAAAAAAAATATAATCTGAAGCAAAGGCAGATGTGTGTATGTATACATTGGTTATGAGACAAAATAGATAAGTAACGTAAGTTTCACTTCTCCAGTGTGGATAAGAATGGATAAGAATTGAGCCAAGAGCTAAATTTCAAATTTAACTTGAGATGAGAGAATAACTAGGGTAAATATGAGAAATATGTAAATTCATATAAGTACATACATATGTACATAACATTCAAATGTACTTAGGTTGTGATCGATATCTTCATTTACACATTTATTAATATTTTTATCGATATTTAAATCACCAAGTATTTCCAGTGTCACCAAGAAAAGGGTTCTTTTGAATTCATTTTGACTATGGGTCTAGTGTCAGCACAACTAACGCTGGAAAAAAACCAGGACATGACTAAGACGTTCAAGGGATCTTGTTGGAAGTCGCAGCTCTCAAATCTGGGGGTTGATTGATAATGTACGATACGTGTTTAAGCGACGTGACTAACAAGCAATTACGGCTTAGATAGTCGAAAGTGTTTTGTAAGACAATTGAAGGACAGTAGGCCAAATAGTTTGAAAGATCTTGTTTTCTTATATCACCTATGTATATAAGTATTTTTATATTTTTTGAATTTTATTTAATGTGTGTAAACAAATTTTTTTAATTTAATTTTTTTCGTTTTAATTTAATTTTCTTTTATTTGTAGATTTTATGGTTTTAAATTTAATCAAAATTTGTTGTTAAATTTCATTCAAGTTTTTGGAACTTATTTATTTTCGTTTCTTTTTTGCAACTTAATTTCTTTCCTTCACTCAAGTTTTAGATTAATTGTTTTAAAACTAAAAATATCTTTCTTTAGTTGCATCCAATTTTTATAGACATATTTTATTTGTCATATTTTTGATTTTTTTTTTTTCTTCTAATGTTTAGATTCCATTATCTTAAAAAAAAAATACATATTTTTTAACTTAATTTAATTTTTAGAAACTTATTCTAGGCATTTTTTCCTTTTTTCGCTTTTAATTTGGTTTGATGATTTCACTGTTTTAAAAAGAAACCCATAATTTAATTTTATGTATTTTTTTCTTTTTTAATTTTATTTTTAGATACATAATATTGTTTAAATAAGAAAAATATATATTTTTTTTCATTTTGTTTTTAGGAACTTATTTCAGCCTACGTATGCCCCGTGCACTTGCAATTTTGCAGCCCCTCTAACCTAACTTAGTAGTTTTTTTTTCTTTTTGGTTAATTTAATTTCTAGATTTTACTGTTTTAAAAAAACTTCGTTCCGCCCAAAATATTTTCTTTTTAATCGCATAACTTTGGACCACATTAACCGATTTCTATAATTCTTTTTTTTAAAGGAAAGCTGTTACTTCAGAGTAGGTCCCATACTAATTTGGTTTATATATGATTATTTAATCACGAAGAAATTAATGGCAATTTTAAATTTTTATATGAGAATCGAAGTCGGTTTTGCTTTTTGCTGAAAAGTTACTTGATTTCAATATTTTAGTCCAACATTTTAGCTAACAATACACGTTGCGGTCTTCCAGTGGCACATTTATCTGCTCTGATAATGGTTTTGTTGTCGTAAAAAGGCATACTTTCCATAGCTGTCTTAAATAACTTATCACAACCGTTAAGTCCATGAAGAAGTTTCAGCAATGATGTGACATTTCATAGCCCAGTTAATCGCACATCGCTGATCAATTAAGATATCAGAGTTGCCAAAGGAATAAATTCGGGTAACCATTTTCTCTTCACTGTATACAACTTATATATTATGATGCCTCGGAAAGTTTTACAGAACTTGTGTGGAAAGTTTTATGACATCTAGATGCCGCATAGCCCGGTCCTTGCACCACCTGACTTCCATTTGCTTTGATATCTACAAAACTTGGTTGATGGAAAAAAATTTACCGACCGAAGAGTCGCTAAAAATCGGTTGGCCTGTTTTTTCCAAAAAAGCACATCTATACCGATGAAATAATACAGCTACCCGAAAATTTGAAACGGTCATAGATAAAAATGGCCAATACGTGGATGATAAAATAGATAAATTTTAAGTAAAGATCTTTTTTCAAAAGTTTTCCCAAAAATCTACCACTTTTACTGTGAATCGCCTCTAAGAGAGGCGACAGTTTTTCTAGTTTTAGAAGCCTTGGAGAGGTTTTCTAACTTAACACGTAGCAAAACTTATACGGTACAAATTAACTAACCGGAAAATCTTCTGCTAAACCGTAACTAAATTTTTTTTTTTATCTGATAATCTGATATATGATCGATAACTCAATAAAATTCGTTAACTCGACCAATTTCGATAACTGTGAAATTCGATGGCTCGATTTCGATAACTCAAAAATGTAAAAACTTTGGATACCTTTATAAATTTTTACTTTTGACATCTCCACATTTTTCGAAAACTATCCAAACATTTTGATAACTCGTTACACTCTGTTAAGCCGATTAAATTCGATAAGCAGTGATAAATCGATAAGCTTATATAACCTTGAAATTTCCATAAATTGATATATTTTGAAAATTCCATAAACTCCGCTTCGTTGAACCAACCAATTTCAGTAGATCAATAATTATCGATAACTCTTTAAGTTGAAAGAATTCCATGCATTACGACACCTCGATATATTTCGTTAAGTCTATATATGTATAATGATAATTCAATAAATATCGATAACTTGATACATTTCTTTCCCACACGTTTTTAAAGCTCGATAACTATCCGTAAATTTGGACAACTAAGTTTCTGTGTCTATAAATTTCGACAACTCAGTAAAGATTGATCAGTTTGAATAATTCGATACGTTGCGATAACTTAATAAGTATGGATAAATTTCGATAATTATAAACTTCGATGGTTCGATAAATTTCAGTAACCTTTATGGCTGATTTTATTTCGATTCCTATCAGAAAATTTCGACTCTGTTAACCTGATTCTTATGTATTTCTCATTGTCTCCATTTTCGCCTTTATATCAATTTTCGTCTTTAGCTTCACTTTTGCCTTTTTTTGTCTTCATCGTTGTCACTTATTTCTTCATCTTCATATTTACCTTTATTTCAAAGTTTAATTTCAAATACGAAGTAAAACAAAATGCGAAAAAGCTTAAATTGAACAGGTTGCAAGAACAACCATACACAAATATGGAAATTTGTAACGACGATTTTCAAACAATTTCGAAACTATAAAAACTCTCCTCATCTGCAGAATTACCTTTCCAACGGTATTTTTGGTTTTGAAATCGATAACTTTACCTTGGTCTTCATCTTTGTTTTTATACCCGAGCGCACTTGTGCACAAGGGTATTATAACTTTGTTCACATAACGGTTATTTGTAACAGGCAAAACGAATCGAGATAGATATAGACAAATGTATACATAAATGATCAGAATGAAAAGAGAAATCGATTAAGCGGTGACTGTCCGTCCGTCTGTGCACACGATAACTCGAGTAAAAATTGAGATATCTTAACGAAACTGGGTACGTGAACTTCTTTTGGGCGTAGGACGGATGGTATTGAAAATGGGCGAAATCGGACAATAACCACGCCTACCTCCCATATAACGGTAATTTTAAGAAATACGAAAACTGCGATATTTTAGTAAATACTGAAGATAATTCACTCAAAATTGATATTAGCAATGAGTTTTAGACGAAAAATAAGAATATTACAAAATTTTGGCAAATGGGCGTAGCCACGTCCACTTATGGTTACATGTGTATATCTTGGTAACCGCTACACCAATTTCTTCCAAACTTGGCACAGTTGTTGGCCTTGGTACAGCATAAAAAACCGCACTTTTTAAAATCGGACAATAACCACGCCCACATCCCATATAACGGTAATTTAGAGAAATACAAAATCTTCGATAAATAATTAAATATTGAAGCTA
Source organism: Rhagoletis pomonella (assembly GCF_013731165.1). NCBI lineage: Eukaryota > Metazoa > Arthropoda > Insecta > Diptera > Tephritidae > Rhagoletis > Rhagoletis pomonella. The sequence goes on from NW_023458564.1 coordinate 24,997,542, forward strand.
ATTTATTCAAAATTGAAGGTTGCAACAATTCTTTACCAAGAAATACGCTTATGACAAAATTTTGGAAAATGGGCGTAGCACCGCCCACTTGTGATCACATATATGTATCTCGCTAACCGTTCTAGCAATTTGTACCAAGCTCGGTATGGTTGTTGTGCTTGCCATATAAAAGCAAACCGTTGAAAATTGTTGAAATCGGACTAAAATTGAGGCCGCTTTTCATGTAACGGTAAATTTCAGAAATGCTTGAAATTTCAATATTTCGAAATTTAAGGACGCTAATTTACTTTCATGTAGCGGTAGCTTTCGGAAAGGTGGAAAACATATATTTAATACTTGCGCCGGGTATTTAATGTTCGGCTCCGCCCGAACTTAGACTTTCTTACTTGTTATCTTTGCTTATATCCTTTTCTTTTTCTATTCACGTAGATGAGATGAGGTGCGATGACGTGATAAGATGTAGCGTGATTTTATGTGATGTGATCGGATGTAATGTCATGTGTTGTCATATCCTCTGATGTCATGTCATATGATGTCATACCATATGATATCATATCAGGTGATGCCACGTCATGTAATGCCATGTCATGTCATACGATGTCATATCATGTGGTGTCAAGTCATGTGATTTCATGCCATATAATGTGATGTCATATCATATAATGACATGTCACGTGATATCGTGTGATGTGATATCAAGTTATGTGGTGTAATATCATGTGATGTCTCTTCATTTCATGTGATAAAATGTGATGTTGATAACTGTGTCGATAAAAATACCGATAACAATATTCATAAACATATAGAAAAATACAACGATTGCAAAAATTGATTAATTCATCGATAAGTATAACAATCATCAGTATCGATTATTGTACATATCGTTAACAATATAAATGACTAAATCGATAACAAAATCAATTATTTAATCGATTATTATACATTTAACAATATCTATTATTGTATCGATAACAATATCGATTATTATATTGATTATTATATCGATTACAATAGCGGTAATTTAATCAATAACGGTATCGATATCAATATCGATTATTTTATCCAAACCTTTTGTGGCGCCATCGGGAGCTCCCACAAGGTAGCATTCAATGCGCTTTTATTCTATTTGTTATTTATGAATGGCAATGGGTCTTGTCTTTCTTCTTCGAAATTTCGAAATATGCAGACGACCTTAAGATATACTCGGTTATAAGGAATCGTGAAGACTCTCAAATACTTCAGTCTGAGCTTGATAAATTTAGTCTACTCGAAACCGCCTATTCCTACTAATAGAATATAATGTATACAAAGAGTTTTTATTAAATATGCTCTTCGAGCGTTGTCAGCTTATATGCAAATCTCGAAACTTTGAATAGTAGAACTTCCTTTCTTGCATGCTCTTTTGTAATTAATCTCACAAGAGGGTTTATTGACTATCCATCTCTTTTAGAACGATTCAACTTTAATGTCCCGATTCGTAACCTTGGACACTTTTCAATGTTTCTAATACTAAACTAAAATTAGTCTAAAAATGTTCACTTAATGAGACCTAAAAAACTCATCCAAAAGGAGCAGTGCGTAGTTTAATTTATAATTGTTTTAATTAGCTGGTAGCCAATTTTGTCAGAAAGAAACTATTGTTCTGTTTGACTGAAAAAAATACATAATTAAACAAGTAAGAAAGTCTAAGTTCGGGCGGAGCCGAACATTAAATACCCGGCGCAAGTATTAAATATATGTTTTTTCACCTTTTCGAAACCTTCCGCTACATGATAAGTATACATTTTAAGTAAATTAGCGTCCTTCAATTTCGAAATATTGAAGTTTCAAGCATTTCTGAAATTTACCGTTATATGAGAAGTGTCCGTTATTTTAGTCCGATTTCAATAATTTTCAACGTTTTGCTTATATGTGCCAAGCACAATAACCACACCGAGTTTGGTACAAATTGGTGGAACGGTTACCGATATACTTATATGTGATCATAAGTGGGCGGTGCCACGCCCATTTTCCAAAATTTTACCATAAACGTATTTCTTGGTAAAGAATTGTTGCAAGCATCAATTTTGAATAAATTAGCTTCAATATTTACTGATTTATCGAAGATTTTGTGTTTCTCTAAATTACCGTTATATGGGATGTGGGCGTGGTTATTTGTCCGATTTTAAAAAGTTTCGGCGATTTTTTATGCTGTACCAAGGCCAACAACTGTGCCTAGTTTGGAAGAAATTGGTGCAGCGGTTACCAAGATATACACATGTAACCATAAGTGGGCGTGGCTACGCCCATTCGCCAAAAATTTAAAATATTCTTATTTTTTGTCTAAAAGTTATTGCAAATATCAATTTTGAGCGAATTATCTTCAGTAGTTAATAAAATATCGCAGTTTTCGTTTTTCTGAAAATTACCGTCATATGGGAGGTAGGCGTGGTTATTGTCCGATTTTTTAAATTTTCAGCCATTTAGTATGCTGTACTAAGGCCAACCACTGTGCCAAGTTAGGAAGAAGTTGGTGCAGCGGTTACCAAGATATACACATGTAACCATAAGTGGGCGTGGCTACGCCCATTTTCCAAAAATTTTAAATATTCTTATTTTTTGTCTAAAAGTTATTGCAAATATCAATTTTGAGCGAATAATCTCCAGTAGTTACTAAAATATCGCAGTTTTCGTATTTCTGGAAATTACCGTTATATGGGAAGTGGGCGTGGTTAGAGTCCGATTTCGCCCATTTTCAATACCAAGCTACCCTAGATTAAGGGAAACCTACATACCAAATTTCGTTGAGATATCTCAATTTTTGCTCGAGTTATCGTGTACACGGACGGACGGACAGACGGACAGACATGGCTTAATAATTATAATTAATTAATTAATATAAAACTATTCTATGTTGTCTTTAATACAAAAACACACATGCAGAGTAGATGGATGAAATATTTATTATATAAATACCAGGCAAGCCGAAATAATAAATCGAAATTCGCCTTTCGCTCACATACCTTCAATTGTCAAACCTACTTATTATGTAATGTACTCCAAGGGACTGAAACTTTTCGTCTGACCAGTCAATTTCCACAAGCGAACCTTTTCCGTTAAGCAGTGCACAACAATAAATCCCACTTGGCCATTTCCACTCAGCCAGGCAACAAAGCTAAATTGAAGTGGCATTTTACTGCGCCTCTACCGCATCTAATACTGCTGCTGCTGCTGCTACTGTTTAGTTCGAGCATTTTTGCATGTCTGCAGTCATTTATTGTCGTCTCTCAGCAACGCCCTGGACCTTTTACTTCAAGTCGTATAGATGTGTGTGTGTGTGTGTGTGTGTGTGTGACGTATGCTCAGTAGCGTGTATCCATAACCACAACTACTCGAGGCCACTATGTGGCACTATTTATTATTTTCCATGAAAATTTTCGAAAATTTTCCATGTCACAAGGGGATATATGAACCGAGTAAAAGATGTCTAACTTAGTCGCTAAAGAAACGACAGTTCCCATTTGCATGCCTGATTAGCTGAGATGCCTGCATTGGCTGTTTGGCTGGTTGCTGCTGATTTCGCAAATTGAAGCATCGACAGTAAGTGCAAGCAGTTGAAAAGGCCACGGACAAGACTTACACACTCATACATACCTGCATATGTACATAGTATGTATGAGTATTTGTATAAAAAATTTAATGTAGGCACGTGATAGTGTGGACAGTCAATCAGCAGAATTGTGGTGAACGTTATGGGAAGCAAGGCAAGCGACGTGGATTCCTGTATAACCATCTAGATGATGGAAAAACTATTTACAACAAAAACGCTACGAAATTTTTCAGATGCTGGTGTTGTTGTCGAAATTTCACATTTCACTGCTTTTTTGCTTACTTATATAAGTAAAAACATGTAGCTGCTTGTGATGGAATTATGATCATAACTCAATGGCGAACAGGCTTCATTCGTTTCAAAAAAAAAAAAAAAGCAAAGTGCCAACTTAATTTATGATGTAAGTTGCCAATAACCATGTGTACTCGTATGTGTAGGCATATGAACCATGAATTCAGAAAATTGGTATGTGGCAACACACATACATATATATGAAGTGAAATGCAACCATAAAGAGCAAGCTAAATAAAACTAAGTTCCCAAAGAGTTCAAAGCGATGAATAGCTGCTCGAGCTTGTCATGTTTCAATGTCGGTAATTTAGTGCCAAGAATATCAATAACAGTAACAAGAATGATATTGGAATTTTTGAGATACATGCAGTTAGCCTTTAAATATATCATCGCTTTACAGTTTATAAAAAATTGCATTAAACAACTAGGTCGTGGCTATCAATTTATTGAAAATATTTGCAATATGTATTAGCTGGGCATATATATTTTTGTGGATTCCTAAAGGACTCTGCTACCTCGCTGCAAAGTTTTGATAGGAACCTTAGCTAATTAGTACCATGAAAATATCTGGGCTCACCCACTGATCATTCGGAAAAAAATGGACTTTTGCTCAAAGTGCATATCATTTTTTTTTTAAATTTTCAAGGCTTACATACGTATAAGCACATAAGTCCTACATCTAATCCAATACCTCTTTCGATAAAAATTGTGCTGATAAAAAATACGATCAATGCGTTAATATTTTAACCAAATCTCAGTAATCGGTGAAAGAAAATTTAAAATATACTTTAAAAGTACACTATCGTTAATATTGTAGCCTACTCAGTTACTCAGAATTCTATAAAAAGAATATTTTGGAAACAATAAAAAAAAATCTGTCAATTCTTATTGTGGCGTATTCGTATTTATTTCAATAGTGTTATTGAGGTTTCTACCACGAAAAAGAACAATACTTAAGCCGTAGAAGTTATAGCAGCTATTTCGGAGTTCACATCTCCTCATCAGACTTCTTTTTTCTAGACTTTCAGCAGGGATCGAACCCGCGTCATCGATGTGCAAAGTCAGACGCGCTGACTTCCACACAATAGTTTTTCAAGCTCAATAAAAATTGTTGAATACAATTGTTATAAGGCCATAAAATAACAAAAAACAAATAACTTAAGCACTAGCACGCCTAAAAGTTAAACATTCTAAAAATAGAATTATTAACAAAAACCAACAACCACATGACCAAGTTTAAATGCGCTTGATTATAGTTGGCTCACATGAAAAAATGAAAAATGCAACAACAGTTGATAAGGCGAACTTAGCACAGTGCGTAGGCAACTGCCTGAGTCAGCTGGGGTCTTCGGTTCGAATCCCGCTGAAGAAGTCTGATGAGGAAGGGTGGTGACTTCCGAAATAGCTATCACTTCTCCCATTTTTTCAAATTGTTGTTGCTTTTCCACAATAGTTTTTCATGATCAATAAAAATTGTTAAATATAAAGATTTTTATTAAAAAAGTGTCCACCCTTTTCGAAAATATTTCTGAGTTAATGTACGCCAAAATGCCTTCCATTTGATATCCATTTTAACTTATTTTAATGAAATTTTGTAGAATCGAAAATAAGTGACAACCTTACACTAATGTCCTTAGTGATAACCAGGGAACGGATTTTTAGGACCTAAAAACCTATAAACGACAAATAATTTTTAGCAAAAAAAAACCGACTTCAACTCATATAAAAAAATATATATATATATATATCTCATGATCTACTGATCGGATCTTAACCAGATTAGTATGGGACCACCTCTCAGGCACTACCTTTCCGATGCAAAAAGAATTATCGAAATCGGTTACGTGGTCCAAAGTTATGCGGTAACATACATAAAAAAAAAAACAATATTCCGACGAACTGAAAACCTCCTCCTTTTTTGGAAGTCGGTTAAAAAGGCAAAATAAAATAGCGAAAAAGGCAGTAAAAGGCACTAGGTATTGCAAAAAAAGCAAAATAAAGCACTAAAAAAGACAGAAAATACGAAGAACAATCAAACAAGTAAGAAAGTCTAAGTTCGGGCGGAGCCGAACTTTAAATACCCGGCGCAAGTATTAAATATGTTTTTTCACCTTTCCGAAACCTTCCGCTAGATGGTAAGCCGGGGTGTATCAATTTTGAGTAAATTAGCGTCCTTCAATTTCGAAATATTGAAGTTTCAAGCATTTCTGAAATTTACCGTTATATGAGAAGCGGCCGTTATTTTAGTCCGATTTCTATAATTTTCAACGTTTTGCTTATATGTGGCAAGCACAATAACCACACCGAGTTTGGTACAAATTGGTAGAACGGTTACCGATATACATATATGTGATCATAAGTGGGCGGTGCCATGCCCATTTTCCAAAATTTTACCATAAACGTATTTCTTGGTAAAGAATTGTTGCAAGTATCAATTTTGAATAAATTAGCTTCAATATTTACTGATTTATTGAAGATTTTGTATTTCCCTAAATTACCGTTATATGGGATGTGGGCGTGGTTATTGTCCGATTTTAAAAAGTTTCGGTGATTTTTTATGCTGTACCAGGGCCAATAACTGTGCCAAGTTTGGAAGAAATTGGTGCAGCGGTTACCAAGATATACACATGTAACCATAAGTGGGCGTGGCTACGCCCATTTTCCAAAAATTTATAATATTCTTATTTTTCGTCGAAAAATTATTGTAAATATCAATTTTGAGCGAATAATCTCCAGTAGTTACTAAAATATCGCAGTTTTCGTATTTCTGAAAATTACCGTTATATGGGAAGTAGGCGTGGTTATTGAGCGATTTTAAAAATTTTCGGCCGTTTAGTATGTTGTGCGAAGGCCAACAACTGTGCCAAGTTTGGAAGAAATTGGTGCAGCGGTTACCAAGATATACACATATAACCATAAGTGGGCGTGGCTACGCCCATTTTCCAAAAATTTATAATATTCTTATTTTTCGTCTAAAACTTATTATAAATATCAAATTTGAGTGAATTATCTTTAGTAGTTACTAAAATATCGCAGTTTTCGTATTTCTGGAAATTACCGTTATATGGGAAGTGGGCGTGGTTAAAGTCCGATTTCGCCCATTTTCAATACCAACCTACCTTGGATTAAGGGAAACCTACATACCAAATTTCGTTAAGATATC
>NW_023458564.1:25029584-25098185 GCF_013731165.1 Rhagoletis pomonella
TTTTATTGCAAACACGGCTGCCAAAGAATGTCTCCGGTGTGTATTTTGGCACACGTGCTTGTTCTCTTATGCCCGCATGAAATAACTTTTCTGCCAATGATAAAACAATTTTACAATTATGTGAATTGCAAATATAAAAAATAAATATTTGTATTCCTTGAAAGCTGCTCGCTGCTCGCAAGTTATCGTTATAGTAAAAGTTATCAAGCAATGCCAATAAACTTATTTAAAAAAAAAGTTTGTTAAAAAACAGTGTTAACTCCCGCATATGTACGAATATCAGTTGCTAAAGTTTAAATTTTTTTAGAAATATAACGAAAATATCGGAAAATTGGGAGACTTTGGGTACACCTGCGAAAGAAAAAAGGATGTTTTTCGAGGGACAAATAAAACCAAATGTATTCAAAGAAAAACTGATTGATTCACTTATGGAACAATAAAACCGTTAATAAATAAACATTCAATATCATTTGAACAAAACAGAGATGCACTGGCGATCAACACTGAGTGCATGGTTATTTTTTTTTTTAAATATCTGCAATGTTTTTCATGTTAATTTTTTGTATACTTTTTTAAAAATCACTAGCGGTACCCCGGTATGCTTCTCTACACCAAATATTGAAAAATATTGAAAAATTAATGAAAAATCCTGCACGCCGTACTTCCTTTTGTTGGAAGTGCTCCTCAACATTTTGCGATCTTCTTTGCGTTAACATCATGTTCGCAAGACGCGTACGTCGGCCTATATTTGAACGACTGGATCGTGGCATTTTATTCAATAGCGAACGAAAAACTCAATGCATAGGAACGAATTCGATAAATCGTATGGTAAACGCACTTTTTTAAAAATAATCAAATGAAATTCACAATCGACAGTAAAAAAGCACTTGAAAAAACTTCATTCGAAGCCAAAGAACACAACACAGCCACAATTTTCCACAATGGTTTTGTTCACTATAAATCAATGAGGAGAAATACCTGCATGGAAAATTTCCAGTGTACTCAAACTTTCGTACGAAACGCTGCAACAAATTTGTGCAAAAATATTGAAATTGACGAAAAAAAAATAAAATGAAATACGAATTAAGAACTATATTAAACACACGTGTTGATTCTCCAAATCCCAAAATAGAAAGACCGAATATTAATGTACACCACCTTTTCGATAATACGATGAAATGACAGATATGTTGTGTTGTGGTGACTTTCATTCCATTGGCTCTACAAAATCCCTATTGAGAAACTTGCAGCCATGTTTATACTTGACTTAAATTATCCGAAGAAAAAATAAACACAGCACATTAGCAACAATTTATCACTATGTTTTCCATTTTTCATGTATCTGCCGTTGTACCATATACGTGGTTCATGTGACAGACATAAACTGTCATATATCGTGAACCGCTGGACCGACTTCGGGCCCACTTCATATAACCCATCCGCATGATAGTCCGAATATACCGTTTAAATTTGGTAGAATTCGTGCACTTATTTTTTATTTAAGATGGGAGGTGCCACGCCCCCCTTTCCCAATACCGCACATTTTTCTCCATGAGTATGGAATTATTTCATATGTCATATTTCATATTTCAATTTCCAGAAATCTACCACAAATATTTCAAGAGATATAAAAAGATGAAAATTTTTGTTATTATGGGTGGTGCCACGCCCCCTTTTCCGAATTCGGGGAAACTTAACACAAACCATCTGCATAATAGCCCGACTATGCCGTATAAATTTGGTTGAAATCTTGTACTTATTTTTTATATATAAGATGGGAGGTGCCACGCCCTCTTTTCCAATACCGCCCATTTTTCTCCATGAGTATGGTATTATTTGATATACCTCTATACCAACTTCCAGTACTCTACCACAAATATTTCAATAGATATACAACATACAAATTTTAGTTAGTATGGGAGGTGCCACACCCCCTTTTACGAATTCGGGCTAACATAAACCATCTGCATGATAGCCTGAATATGCCGTAAAAATTTGGTTGAATTCGGTGAAGCCGTTCTCAAGTTATAAGCTCACACCAAAAACGTGTACTTATTTTTATACATAAGAATACATATGCCACGCCCCCTTTTCCAAATTTGGGCAAACTCCACATAAAATATCTGCATGATTGCCCGAATAAGCTATATAAATTTCGTTGAATTCGGTGAAGCCGTTCTCAAGTTATAAGCTAACTCACTAATTTTTATATATAAAATAGAGGCGCCACGCCCCCTATTCCGAATTCAAGCAAACTTCACGTAAACCATCTGCATGATAGCCCGAATATGCCGCATAAATTTGGTTGAATTCGGTGAAGCTGTTCTCAAGTTATATGATCACACCAAAAACGTGCACTTATTTTTATATATAAGATTTTCCATGCTTTAACCGAAACCATATAATCAATTCAAACTTTCGAACCTAATCTTAACCCTAGAAAAATGCAACAAATTTCCATAACAATTTTGACCTTTTTAATCTGAATTCGCGAATATGCTTGGCTGCTGAGATTTTAGTAAAATAAGTGCAAGTTTTGCGCGGCTAAAAATCGCGTAGATTTTTGGTACTTTTTTGCAGATGTTTTTTTCCATACAAACATGAATTTGAAAAAAAATCTTAAGACCGTTGGCAAAATAAATTAAAATAAATCAATCCCAGTTTTGATAAATTGCACTTCTATATGAAAAAACGCTGTTAAAAACTTGCACACATTTTACTAAAATTTCATGAGGCACGTAACTACATACCCAAGAATTCAGATTAAAGTTCAAAGTTTTGATGGAAGTTTGTTTTGTGTATGTATGTATAAGGTTTTGTTTAAAGAATGAGAAATATTTTTTATAAAAAACATTGTAGATATTTAAAAAAATCACCATGCACTCAGCTTTGATTGCCAGTGTATGTATGTGCATAAAAATATACATATATACCTACATGTATACACATACATTGGAGGTCAAAAATTAATGAATGGTATTAAGTTTTTACCATTTACAATGTTTTTCAAGCCATAATTTGTTTGATATTTTTTTATAAAAATATGGTCGATGCTTTAACAAAGACTATATAAGTCACACTTTCCAACTTTACACAGATCTTTTCTTTTGGGTATGCAGTTAAAAAGCTTGTAAAATTCTAGCAAAATGAGTGCAAGTTTTGAGCGGCTATAAGTTCCTATAGATTTTTAATAATTTTTTTTTTGCTGACGGTTTTTGCAGTTTTTTCATAGAAATAGCAAAATTTAGTAAAACTGGCATTAATTTTTTTTTTCGCAAACGGTCTTGCGCACATTCTTCCACAAGAAATTCATGTTCGTATGGAAAAAAGTGCTTGGAAAACATTGTAAATATTAAAAACGAAACACCATCCGTCCATTTTTGACCGCCACTGTATGTATGTATACTAGGGTGGTCCTTAAATGTAGGAAGCAAATTTTTATATCAAATTTCCTAAGCCTCAACTCCTACGTCGATGCTACTATAGTCAAAGATATCACAAATAAATTTTGGTCCCAATTGGAGACGGTTAAGTCGTGTCGCCCAGGGGTCAAAATTCAGATTACGCTATGAAGATCGTGACCAACATTTTAGTGGGTATTAAATGAAAAAAAAATATATGTTTAATATTTTGAGTCTCCATGGATTTATATGTGATATCTTCGATGGTGCTTCAAACAAAAGATGAGCATTAATGAAATTGGTGAATATTTTTAAAATGGTTCTAGCATTTTTATGGGAAGCTTAGTATCCATTAAATTGGTTTCAGCGATAAACGTTATTTGGGAAAACGAGTCTCCGAATTCCACATATTTATGTCTTCCCATTTTTTTTTTATTTGTACAAGAAAACAAATTGACTATCACTCCGGAAAAACGCAGAGCTCAAAGTATTCCTTAACACATTAAAGATAATTTTTTATTATACTTTTAGTATAATTAATACATACATATGGTTTTTTATTTACAGGTGCACTAAGATTACCTTCTATACACATTTCAATAACTATCTCAAATTATCACCTGAGCTTCAAACTATTTTATATTCTTCGATCTGTAAATTCAAAGGTGCCCTAATGGCTTTAGAAAAGTTAATTTAAAGTTTTTGTGAACAGTTGTTATCAATTATGTTATGATATGTTGTTAAGTAAGATCCCAAGGCCGCCAGATCTATCTTATTTTCGAAGTAACGAAATTAAGCGAATAAGTAGTGTTATACATACGTATGTATTTTAGAATATGCGTATCTGCTTGCTGGGGTAGGCGATCCTTTTACAGGTAGCAGGTGGGAGAGGTACGTAAAAACGTTAGTAACTTTTATACTTTTTACAGAATATTTCTAAAATCAATATTGAATATCGTCAGGTACTTTCCGTTGGCGGTAACTTGCGCCAGACGCTTTAAAGTTCACGCAATCATTTTTTATTGTTTTCCTATGAAAGTGTAAATAACGCTTGAATACATGGCGTATGAGTAATAATCAAAGGAATCACTGAAATTGACAATATCGTCCCGTTTCTGCCTTAACCACGTACCTACAAATTCTGGGAAAACTAATATTACCACTTATAACAGCTGTTAAAGCTTCACACTATTTGAGCAATTGTCAAAAATCTGCTTTTTAATCAAAAAGTGGTCAATTCAAAAAAGTCAAAAGGTTATCAATTCGTCGGAATATATCGTCGCTGGAATAAAGAATCAGTGTAAATGCCATATAGACTATTTTCCGATAACCATACCATTGGATAGACAATCCTTTAGTCTATTAGAAATATCTTTGGTTTTCTTAAATATCTTTTTGGATCACGAACTTATTCGCGAAAAACGAAATTTTATAATAACAGTAAAATCTCAAAGAAATTCGTGTAATATTAAAATAACGTTAGAGTATTTTACTTCATTATATTGCCGCTAAGTTTCACAGGCAGCTTCAAAATGTGAATAATAAAATAGTGTAATACCGACATACATCAATTAATTTTTCTGAGTTTGAAATCAATATGAAATAGTGTACAATGATTTCATATAAAATTGTTCAAAGTTAAAATTGATAAATTGTTGTTTGTTGTCTAGTGGGCTATAATAGGACCATATATGCAAGGTATAACCTCCGACAATTTGACTGGTGTTTGAGTATAGTCCGAACAACGAAAACGGCTTTATATTTATTTTATATATATATATATATATATATATATATATATATAGATTGAAGTCGGTTTTGTTTTTTGTTTAAAAATTACTTATTTGTATCATGCTTTTAACTGTTTCAGTATGTTTAAAGTCAAATCATGATACAATCGCTTACTTCAATTTGCTAAATGATAATTGCAAAACACTAATTTGCTGATATACAGACATACATATGTAAGTATGAGGTACATTCCTATGCCCTAAAACGAACCGACGACTACAATCCAATGATTGCCAGTGTCATTATCAATGCCGCATTTCATAATACCCCCTCAATGTTGCGCTCAGCATCGTTTCTTGCCACTTCCTGCCTCTCTAATATGCTCCTCATTTCGTAAATGAAACATCAAAAGGATTTAAGTTGCTATTGTCTCATTGTTTCGATGGCTTTGCGCGTTAAGCATTTTACTTTGCTGCTGGGCGGGCGGCTGTGTGACAAAGCTAAAGACTACTGCTACTGTATTCGGAATTTCTTGTTGTTAAATATTTTATATTTGTTGCTGTTATTTGTGATGCTTATGTTGTTGTTGTGGTCTTAAAGTGTTGCAAATAATTGTTTCATTGCTCGTGAACATTTTACTTTCGTTTTTTGTTATTGTATGTATGTACGTCTCTGTGCCGCTGTAGCGTTCTTCACTTAATGTCACATTTTCACATTTTTGTTTTTTTTTTTCTTTGCATTGGCCTCTTTATGTGCACTCAATTCTCGCTTACAATTCAGCTTTCTTCTTCAAGTCCTTTCTGTAACTCGAGAACTCGAGTTGGGCTTCTTGTCTTTTCGCCAGCAACAGTGGCCAAGTTTCTGTGGCTTTTTTTTTTGCTGCCATTGTTTTCAGTCTTTTGTTTTATTATTCTTTTGTATTGTACGTTGCCATTGTGTTTTAACTTTCCTTCATTATTCCATGCTCTTTAAAATGTGTATGGCATTCCTTCGTCCTGCTGATGTGCTTTTCGCTATTTTGAATGGATCGCCGAAAGCGTTGAAACGGGCTATGTTGGTATTTCTGAGGCATTCAACCTGTCATTGTTGCCACTGCTACTTTGTTTTTCTGTTGCCTTGTTTTTGTAGTTGCATTTGTTTTCATTACCCCATTACCGTTGTTTACATTTGTCACTATTCGCTCGTAAGCTGATATTTCTTCTCCTGCTGTTCACTTGCTATTTTCTTGCGACAATTATTTGAATAGCTCGCTGAAATGTTAAGCTTCTCATTGTGAGACACTCAACGATGAATAGACCTTGAAATGCGAGGATGTCTACTTGTAGTAGGCAAATCGCTTCAACTCATAAGTTCAGTGGCTATGTTCTTAAGCCTTGCTCTTTGCTGTCTGCTACGAAACCTATTTTTCGATTCGCGGTACACTTGCCTATTAGAGTTTTTGAAGTACTATGTGGCTTAAGGGGGAGTGGGAGTATACGATAGGTCTGCCATAATGCTGAACCCATCGACCAGGACACTTAAGGGCCATTTACGTTCGACTTTTGCTTCGATTTGCTTCATAATTCCGCTTTGACATATAAGTTCAATATATGATTTTATGCTATTATTAATGTATATTATTATATTGTTATCTATTTTACACACATAAAATATGGAGGAAAAGGAGAACGCAGACGCTGTCAAAGCGTTTATTGTAGCATACCTTCTACGCTTCACGCTTTGTTGACAAAGTTCGAACTGTCAAGCAAAGCGAGGGAAGTCTTATGTAAACGGCGCTTTATTCCCTATAAATACAGTTTCTTTGGTTCTGACGTTGCATTATTTTGAAGTATTTTCTAATATTATAAGCAATTTAGTTTTGTGCCATAATCCGTAGAGCTAAAATGGTTGATGATGGGAAATGCTCAAGTTCTGATTTTTTGTTGTTTTTTAACATAAAAGAACAAATTTTCCTTGTCGTTGACGTCACGTAGAAAAATTTTTGGCGCATTTAACGTGGTCTTGAATGCTTGGCTTACCACCATTAGCCAAGAATGATAGAATACAAGATTGCGCGGATCAGAGAGGATTTTTGAGAATAACTTTTGTGTGACGCCACACTGGTGCAATTACGAGAAAGAAATGTCGAAACGTGAGCAAGAATGGAAGAAGAAGAAAAAAATGTTGCAAGGAAAACATAAACAAGTTGCACAAGTGTGACGTCATGCAAACCACGATCCTGTCAAATTCGTTAAGAGAGGAATAGCGGTCCGAGATCGGCGCAACCTTTGTATTCTCTCAATCGTGACCATTAGCAAATTTCCATATATCCTGCAATGCGCTTCATGATCAATTTTGCCATTTTATATATGCGTAACCTAAAGATGTTTTAGGTAAGCTTTCTGAAGTGAAGCCATTCTAAAAGACTTACCCAATAAGGACTGAAAAAAGTGGTTCCCTGCATGCTTCCTGGAAAGGAAATGGAAATGCCAAGTGAAACCAACCAAGTCCTTATCTACGTGGTCTTTCCATCGCAGTGGCGGCCTTCCTCTTCATCTTCTACCAACAGCGGGTTCCGGGTTGAATACACAATTCATCTGGGCAACCATTTTATGATGTATATATAAGTATTTTTTAACATATTTATCATCACAGATTAATATATGGGAGTACATATTTCTAATACTGGGCCTTATATTACTGTTATAATATGTACTTATAGGATATAAATCAGCTACTTACATATGTATGTATGCAGTTGGATATATCCGTCTACTGTCCAAAAAGTCATCTGTTGCGCCAGACACCTTCCTTATGGATATACAAACTTGCTTTGATCCCACTATCCGTTAGCTGGATATAATGCATACCATTTTATATTTGTGTGTATATTAGGGTGGTCCAAAAATTCATTAAATTCAAAAAGTCTAAATATTAATGCTCTCAGCCCCTAGGATTGGTCTATTCGAGAAATTGTATCCCTTTTTTCTTATTTGGAAATCAAAAAAGTTTTAGAAGTCGCTCAAAGCGCTCTAGAATTCTATACCATTTCTACAAGAAAAAATGTTTCCCAATATAAAATACATGGGACGCTTTCGGCGACCTCTATATAATTTTTGATTTCAAAATAAAAAAGGGGTGTATTTTTTCAGTGGTGATAGCATTAAAATTCCGACTTTACTTTTTTAGGTCACCCTAGGTATATCCATATATGTATAACAATACACAAAAAATATGTACATATATTTATGAGTGGGTGTCCACAAAGATTTTTTAGCATGTATGTATGTAGATTTAAGAACTTATGTGCTTTCGGCGCACGGCAACTTTAAGATTTTCACCTCTGGCAATTCAAAAATAACACAAAATTATAACATAGAAAAATTCATGGAATGGCTTATTGAAAAAAAAAACATATTTACATATGTATGGATGTATCTACCCACCCAGCATCTTCTGAAATTATTGATGATATTCGCGATTTTTTTTTAGTCCTCTGCGCGATTAAAACAATCATAAATGTGCTCATATTTTGATCATAAAAGACTTTCGTCGGTAGAAAATCGGACCCTCGGAAATCGGAAATCGTCTCTCCTTTTCTGATCAGTTTCGACTCTTTTTCGAGTCGGTTTTATATTCATTTGTGAGTCTTATTCGATTAATATTTCATTTGATAGTCATTTTTTCAGTTGTCTTCTTATCCTTTGGGAGTCTCTAAATAAAATGTCTAAACTTTATGCAGAACTTAGAATTAAATAGATATTCTTGAAAGATTTTCAGTATGCAGTTTTGTAGCCCATTAAATTTTTGTACAATCAAGTGCAAGTTGCAAGTTTAAAAAAAATCGCGTTAATTTTTGGCAATTTAGTCAGAAAAAAAATGCCAAAAATCGCCATGAAAATTGAAAATTTATTAAATTTTTCTGAGTTTTGCACAAAATTTGAAATTTTAGCTGTATGTTTTTGTCGTAATATGAGTTTTCATAAAAAATTGGCAAAAAAAGAAATTAGTTAAAAAAAACCTTGCACGAATTGTAAAAATTCTTTGGTTCAACACTTACATATGTCCGTATGTGTATAAAAATTTAAAATATTAAAATTAAGAAATTCATTTGGCGAATTTCGCGGTTTCCACGCCTTTGTACTTGCAATGATCTTGTTTGTTTTCGTTTTTCCAACCTGTCTTTAGCATGCACAAATTGCTTTTTCTTGGTCTGTGGTGATCGAAGAAGACTCAGTAACGCGATTTTTATTAAAGTCATCTTCCAAATGTTAGGTGGGTATGTACGTTTACTATATGCGGTATCGAATAATATTTTTATATCTAGTAGTATATTTAGAAATGCGAACATTTTATACGAATATACATACATAGATATGTACGTATGTTTGTAACCATATGGTAGATACAAATATATCTACATACCTATGCACACATGTATTTTGGTATTTAATCGCTTAGTATCTTATTTATAAAGAAGCGTCTGCTTGCCAATGTATTGTTGTTTTAATGATGCTAATAATTTTGCTGTTGTTGCTGTTCTTCATGTTTTTGTTGTATTTTCTATAGCACTTGGCTCTTAGCCTTTCGGCTGTTGAAAGGCTGCAGATTGGCAAATAAAGTGTGGAAACGCGCTGAGTGCCACATCGTAGTCACATCGTAGTCACATCGTCGTGTAAACGGAAGTAAGTGGATGAGTGAATGAGTTAATATTTGGCAAGGGAAAAACTAAGTAAATAATCAAACCAAATACTAGATCAAATACGCAATGACATGATAAAGGCCAAACGAAATTATTTACAATGCAAATTAAGTGAAACCAATTGAATCCACATACATATGTATGTAGCTTAATTTTAGAAAAAATAAATAAAAAAAAATTACTCGAAACTAATTAAATTAATTTTTCTAAATCATTGTGTATATATGTATAATCGTAGTGTGTTCAAGTGCGTTGCTGGTAACACAACAAGTTTGTGACTGACAGCGAGTGACAGCAGACACTGTGTGGCCAAGTTGCATTGCCAACGTCTAAAGTCACAAAAATCGTCTAAAATAACAACAAGTTGTGTATAATTGCTAACGAAATCGATTAAGAATGAAAATCTGTGTACATATTTTACAAACGGCTTCATATAGATCCATATATAAAGTCCATAGACAAAATATTTTCCAATGCGATTAAAAAGAAGTTTTAATCAAAATGAGATTTCGTGTATTTCGATATGGAACGCATGGTCGTTCGAATAGTGCGAATTGATTTTCGACTAAAAGCTGAAATTGAAATTGTTGCCTCACGCATTGCACATTGGGGACACGCTGTCGTTGAAGTTGGCGCGTAGCTCGCTGTTTTTGCCATTTTCGCTGTCATCACCGCCGAAAGTGTTTCATATCACACCGCACAACACTTCGCCGTTTTTCTCATGACCGCTTCGCAGAAATACTGTTTCGTTGCATATTGGAATTTTCATGTGGCGGTTATACGTTTATTCGTGCCGGCATGTTTCTGAAGTATAAGGTGTATGTGGTGCATATAAAGATAGAAAATGCGGATCGAAAAATAGGCATATACATTAGAGCGGGTCATTCAACAAAAGGAAAATTTTTTTAATTATTGCCCTAGTTTCAAAACTTGGTTCTAAATGATTTCTTTGTCATCAATTTGTGATCTAATAATGAGCTAGAAGTATACCAAATCACGTTTTAAACGATGTACGTACCTGATAATTTTAAAGATATTTTATTTTTAACGGTTATAAAATCTATTTTTGAGCCGACTTAAAAAATGAGGAACGTTATCGATTCATCAGATTTATTTTGTATTTTTTATTTTCAGTTTCTGTCGTAGAAACAACGGTAAATATTGACTTCTTACGGGGTCAATTTTGAGCATTTAAAGCGCTCTAGCAACTTATGATTTGCATATATTGGCTTGGACTGCAGATGTGCAATAAGATTTTACTTTTTTGAAAAGAGTTGCCACCCTTTAATTGTATTGTATTCAAATTATTTTAAAAAATAAATCAACTATTACATATCGGGTATAAATCGAAATGGTTTTGAAAAGCTGTGTTTCTTAACGTAGCTATAGAAGGGTTGTCACACAAAGGAGAGGGACCTACAGTTTAACGCCGACCCCGAACGGCGATTTTATTTGTATGAGAAGCCGAGGGCCGACCGCTGTTAAGAAACACCTTTTTTCTATATTTTTTTCGAAGTTGCTATGACCAGGGCTTGAACCCAGACACTGCAGAGTGGAAGCGCGCACTGCCAACCACTACACCACAGCGGCCGCCGAAGGTAGTAGTTTTAAAATATTTTTTAAGGGGGTTGCCACCTGCTTGAAATGTCAAATTTAGTTAATTTATACACAAGTCATATGAAATATCACAATATGGATGTCAAACGAAAGAACGCTAAGAAATCTTTAGTTTGAATTGCAAGAATACTTTTGAGGTGCTGGAAGAGGGTAGCCACCTGTTTAAAAAGTTAAATTGAAAATATTTACTGACTTAAATGAATTATTAAAATATGGGTATCAATCGAAAGGGGTTTAAAAACTCTTTATTTCTGACTTTTATTAAGGAGGGTTGCCACGTGTTTTAACAATCAAATTAGACTTAATTTGTAGTTAGTACTTAGAATTGTATCGCAATATCAGACTACTCTTTCGTCTCTCTCTTTAGTTTAAAAATACTTTTGAAGACTGTTGCCACCAGTTTGAAAAGTCGAATTTAGTTAACTTATACACAAGTTTTATGAAATATTAAGATATGGATGTCAATCGAAAGAGATTTATGACAGCTTTAGTTTGAAAATATCTTTGATTAGGCTTACCACCTTTTCTAAAATTCATATCGATCTTATTAAGTACATATGCTTGTTTATTATGCCAGAAGCATCTTTTGTGTTAGTCATTAAATTTGCACAGTTCTTTCGAATGGGAGGTCAAGTTAAAAACCTTAGCGTGTAGTTTTATTTTTTTAATTAAGAACTCTTCTTTATCGGTATAAGGTGATTTGACATTTTATGAAATTAAAAACCTCCACTCTTCATTCAGAAATGGCTGCACGGTTTTAGATGAAATATGACGCTCAGATCGCTTATAACTCTGACTAAAATTTGGATTATTGTTTACGTTTTTTTAAATTAAATTTTGGGAGTTTTAACGCCACGGGGGTTCACTAGTTTTATGTATATTCAACCAATATTGAGCATTTTAAGGCAAACAATTTTGAAAAAAATACCGAAATGCGCGAAAATCGCCCTAACGTTATTTTTTGCGTCCTTTAGTTAAAAGTTCAGGTTTTTTCTTTCGTTTGGTGTACGGGAAGTATTTGTTAATATCTTCTAAGTATGTTTATTTTATTCACATATATGGGCATAAACGATTTTCAATAAAACAGACCCTCCATCCCTATTTTCCTAAAATTTCTTGAAAAACGACTTCTTAGCTAAAGAGCGATTGTATATGTCAATTTTTAGAAAATATTGCTGAATTAATTCCTCGGCCACACTGCTCAAAAAATCTGAAAGTTCTAGGCCGTATTTAAGAGGAGTCGTCTAACTTCGACAATTTTTATGCGATTGCAATAAATGAGCTATCAGTGAATTTAAAAATATATTCAATTTTAGATAGTACGACATAATAGTTTGAAATTGTAGAAATTATCGATGATCAAAATTAAAAAAAAAAATTAAGAGATAGATATATGGTTTTTTTTTATAACGCCAAGTCCGACAATACCATTTTAAAGGCCTATATATCCTCTTCTCAGATCATATTCGATCTTTGAAATTTAATCAAAAATAGTCATTCAAAAACTCATAAATCTACAATCTGTCGTATTTTCTGGCAGAGGTCAGACAGGTCGCGACCTCTAAATGACCTTTAAAAAATCTATAAAAATAGGCAAAAACGTTTCTCAAAAAAAAGAATAAAATAAGGGGGTAGGGTCTTGAAATTTCCAAAAAAAAAACATTTTCGATGGGCACCCTAGTATGTCCATTAGGGTGGTCCAAAAATCCATGTGAAAAGGTAAAGTCGGAATTTTCATGCTCTCAACCTCTAGGATTGTTCTATTTCGAAAAATATATATATACCTATTTTTTTATTTTGAAATCGAAACATATTTAGAGGTCGCTCAAAGCACCCAATATTTTCCATGCATTTTATATAAGGAAAAAACTACTTTTCGTAGAAATGGTATAAAATTCTTAAAATAAGTATTTTTCTATAGGAGAACTATATTATCTGCGGCAGATCCCCAACAATAATACGCAATTTCTCATTTAACCATTTTTTTATCGCAACTATAATTTATAGGTCCGCCAAAAACCCCGACAAATGCAATGGGGAGACTATAGAAAATCGTTAGTATTAAAAAATTGGGTATTATTACTGAAAGTCTCCTGAAGAGAACCCGAGTTTTCCGATCAAAAAATATGTATAATCAAGAATTCTATACCATATACTTATACGAAAAGTTGTTTTTTCCCATATAAAAATACATGGAAAATTTTTTAGCGTTTTGAGCGATCTCTAAATATCAAAATAAAAAATAGGGGTATACTTTTTTCGATATAGAACTATCCTAGGGGGTGAGAGCTTTACAATTCCGGCTTTATTGTTTTTGGACCACCCTAATGCCCATATTATATATATGCACATATTTATGAATGCATAATATGTGCGCGAAAACTTTTTGTCACATAATCAGATCTGTACCGTTCGTTCGATTTTACAAAATGAGGTACCTAATTAAAAGGCTTGGCCTGTAGATAAGCAACAACGTATAATTTTTTCAGCAAGATAAAAAATTTATTTCAAACTATTTATAAGTTAAATCAATTACTTCAATATAGTTATCGATCGAAATGGGTATGAAAAGATTTTATTTCTTAATTATATGTAGGATGGTTGCCACCTGTCTACAAAGTTTTGTAAATTCAATATAAGCTATAGGATAAATAAATTACTTCAATATGGATATCCATCAAAATTGCTTCGAAAAAATGTCAGTTCCAAACTGCGTGCAGGGGGGTTGCCACCTATTTGATATAAACAAAATTAAATTTAACTTGAAGTAAAATAATTAGATAATTTAAATATTTATCACAATAAGGGTGTCGGACAAAAAAGTTTTTAATTTGAAAATACTTTGAACAGCGCTACCACCTGTTTTAAAAGTTAAACTGAATGAATACAATAGGTAAAAAAAATTACTAAAATATGGATTTCAATGGCATTGAAATACCTTTATATCTAAACTCCATGTAGGAACGTTGCCACCCGTTTAAGAAATCTAATTTAACTTAAATTGAGGCAATTGGAAAATTTGAATATGTATACCGATCTGGGTGCCACACGAAAGAGGTTGTGGTTTTAAAATATTTTGAAAAGGATTTCCACCTGTTTACAAATTTCAATTCAGTGTTTGTAATTGGTTAAATAAATTACTTCAATATGGATATCAATCAAAACTGCTTTGAAGATATTTTATTTCTAAGCTTCATGTAGGAGGGTTGTTTCAAAATTTAAATTCAAATTAAATTAAAGGAATCAGATGATTTAAATGTGTATAACAATACGGGTCCCATACGAAAAAGGTTTTAAAAGTTTTAGTTGGAAAATAATTTGAAGAAGGTTGCTTACAAAGTTAAATTCGATCTTACTGAATTACTTAAATCAAATGTCTTTGAAAAATGTTATCCACAAAACAGATAGGAGGCCTGCCACCCGTTTAAAATTCTAAATGCAACATGAATTAGGGGAATTAGACAGTTTAAATAATTACATTTGCGTGTCACACGAAAAAGGTTAAACAAGGTTTTAGTTTGAAAATATTTTTAACAATGTTGCTCCCTGTTTAAAATACGGATTTATTAAAGTTATACACAAGTTACGGTATGAAATCTTAAAATATGGGCGTCAAATGAAGGAGTATTAAGAATTATTTAGCTTGAGCGTGAAAAGGGCTGCCAGCCGTGTAAAAATTTAAACTCAATTTATTTAGTAAGTTAAAGGAATCATTAAATGATTGTTAGCACTTGCAATGGAATGCGAGGAATGTGTCTAAAACGCGCGGTTTCATGGCAACCTTCGAAGTTTTCTTATTACCTCTGTGTGTCACGCGTCAAAAATTTATTGCTTGATTGTACTTTAATCTTGTGCAGAAGCGATTTAGGTTTTTTCAGTTGCATTCGGATCTTGCAAGACTTTCAAAATTTTTTTTAGAATCTTTACGCGGACAAGTGGACTTTTAATTTAGCTATTTAACCGTCCTACCGGGTGGGAGTGCGCATCTATACTCACTCGGCCATGGCAGAATATGAAAAACCAATGGCCTTTCGAAAAGCTATCTCGCATCTCCTGAACAGCTCATTGACTGGTTAGCTTAGTATTTAGAGTTTTGTATATGCATGGCGGCCCCTGTTTTGTAAGGATAAGCAGTGCGCGCTTCCACTCCGCAAGGCCTGGGTTCAAGCAGTGGTCAAAGAAACATCGCAAAAAAATGTAGAAAAAAAGTGTTTTCTTAATAGCGGTCACCCCTCGGCAGGCAATGGCAAGTCTCCGAGTGTATTGCTGCCATGAAAAGCAGCTTCAAATAGAAATTACAATCGTCGTTCAAGGCGCACGCTATAAATCGGAGAAGAACCTTGGCCAAACACTGACATATGTGGAATCTATAATATGCATGTACATATGAGTATATTTATGTATGCCCGCCTTCCGACAACATTTATTTTGCGTATGCAAATCTTTACTTTTTGCAGCACTTATATTTTTACTGCAATTGTCGCTAGGCACCATAAGGCTGCTGATGTTACGCAAATGTGTCTGCAACAATTTTACTTGAACGCAAAATCAGTTTGTTCAAAGCCTCTTGGCGCAACGCCGGTTGAGCGCGTGGCACCACACAGCCTGTGGCAACACCACCCTTCGTTACCGCCTCCGTTGCATGTAGTATTTATTCGGGTTAAAAATTTCTCCTACAGACATAATTAAACCAAATCGGAGATAAACATAATATTTTTGGCGGAGGGTGTAAAAAGTCAAGTGGTGTTAACGCTTGGATTTTTTCGAAAAAAAAAATTTGTTATAAGGCCACAAAATACTCGTAGATAGTAGTTTTTTAATTATTTATCGGCACTTGTGAACAAATTTCGCTTCGGCCATAAACAATGAAAAAGGCAATAACAGCAAGCTACGCTATCACTTCACGGAGGCTTGGATCTCCATGGCAGTGCACCATACCTAGCGCATTGTTCAGTACAGGTACTCCATCGGATGCAAATGAGGTAAGTCAAATGCAATAGATAAATTAAGAAGGCTATGCGTGTACACTAGGGTGGCCCAAAAACAGTAAAGTCGGAATTGTTATGCTCTCACCGCCTAGGATTTGTTCTATATCGAAAAAAAACTATACCCCTATTTTTTTATTTTGAAATTAAAAAAAGTCATTTATTTTCGATCTGGTTCTCTTCAGGAGGCTTTCAAAAATAATACCCAGTTGTATATTTAACCGTTTTTTAATACTAACGATTTATAATTTGTCGCCCCATTGCATTTTTCGGGGTTTTTGTGGGTGTTTGGCGGACCTATAAATTATAGTTACAATGAAAAAATAGTTAAATAAACAAATGAATTTTATTACTGGGAATCTTTTGGAGAGAAAGAGAGTTTACCGATGGAAAAATATTGAATTTTAAGAATTCTATACCATTTCTACGAAAAGTCGTTTTTCCCCTTACAAAATACATGGGAGACTTTGAGCGCTTTGAGCGACCCCTACATATTTTTTGATTTTCAAATAAAAAAAGGGGTATAATTTTTTCGGTATTGAACAATCGTAGGGAGTGAGAGCATAAAAATTCCGACTTTACTTTTGCGCTGCATCTTTGGACCACCCAGTGGCAGTGTACACTGCCACTCAGCAGAATAAAATCAACATGATTTTCAACTTTAAATATTTGTGCATCTATTCGTTTAACCACAAATGGCTTTTTTCAAATACAATAACATTGGAAATACTATTTCAACACTATTTGTACTTTTTAGCATTTTTGAAAAGGGGGTTCGATGCAAAAACTTAATATCGGAAAGAAATTTGGCAAATTTTGGCATCAGTTTAAACCGGAGTTGGGCATTTTTTTTTATTTTTCAAACACATGTAATTGGGCTTCAAATTGCTGCTTGCTGCGACGGCGACACATGTAAATATACTATCATCTACCATGTTCGTATTATTTCAATTATGTATTCAATTCGTTCTAAGTCAAACCATGTTATTTAGACACACACATGTAAACACATTCTTAAATCGAATTGAAACTTTCAACCGTGCCACCATAAATCGCATTTTGAATGCGAGTTAAGGGTTGTTGAATCATGTTAAGAGTGCACATAAACACGGGATTTGTTCACACGGTTGTTTCATGCAACTCTGTATGAAGTTAAACATTTAAAATGCTCTTAAAATTACATTTAAGCTAAGTCTTGTTATAAAATTAAAAGCTAATATCCTTTTTTTATGGCCGACTGAGTCCTTAATTATTATTTTTTCAATGTTTATTATTTTTACGAATTGACAGATGTATTAACAGGGTTGCAGCGGGATGAACTCAGTTTGACAGTGTTTTCGATTGACTAATTTTCTCATTTAAGTTAATTCGATACCGCGTCTGATGCCAATATAAACAAGAAAATCGTCAATTTCCGATTAACTGATGCTTCGCTGGTACTTCAGCAAAGCAAATCAAATCAGTCGTTGTTGACAGTGTTCGGAAGGTAAAGTTTTTGAAGTGAAACTTCTTAATGTTGCCTCTGCTCTCTAAAGCATCAAAAAGTTATTCAGATTTTTTTTTTTAAACAAAGTGTGCAATTTGAAATACACACAAAAATTTACATAATTCGATTTAAAATTAAACAAGTATTACTTCGGGCGGAGCCGAACAGTAAATACTCGGCGTAAATGGCGGAGGTGGTTTTACCCCTATTTTAAACACCTTCGATAGAAGGTTCAGTTAGACATACTGAGATAAACTTATATAGTCAGATGGGGGCGGTATCACGTCCATTTTCCAAAATTCCAAATAATTTTATTTCTTTTTAAGGGAGTATAAATTTTTAGTAAATTAGCATCCTTAAATTTCGAAATATCGAAGTTTCACGCATTTATGAAATTTGCCGTTATATGAAAAGTGACCGTAATTTTAGTGTGATTTCAATAATTTTCACCGTTTAGCTTTTATATGCCGAGCACATTAACTGCACCGAGTTCGGTATAAAGTGGTACAACGATTACCGAGACACATATATGTGATCATAAGTGGGTGGTGCCACGCCCATTATCCAAAATTTTATCATAAGCGGATTTCTTGGTAAAGAATTGTTGCAAGCATGATTTTTGAATAAATTAGCGTAAGTAGTAGCTAAATTACCGTTATATGGGAGGTAGGTGTGGTTATTGGCCGATTTTACCCGTTTTCAATACTATCCGTCCTAGGCCCGAAAGAAGTACACGTACCAAGTTTCGTTAAGATATCTCAAATTTTATTCGAGTTATCGTGCGCACAGACGGACGGACAGACAGACACCACTTAATGGATTTCTCTTTTCATTATGATTCATCATATCTCGATTCGTTTTACCTGTTGCAAACAACCGTTATGTGAATAAAGTTATAATACCCTTGTGCACAAGTGCGCTAGGGTATAAAAATTAAAATTGCTGTAACTTTCTTTCTTTATAAATTTTTTTTTCATCCTGAGGAATCAATCGACCATTTGCACGGCCTAGTAAATAACTTTTGGACTGGAATGTAATCTAGCAAAAAAAAAGGGAATCTCTTTCACAAATGTGGTATAGTCCAATCACTGGCTGTTGAAGAAGACTTCGCTTCTTCGCCCACAAGGGCATGTGTGTGATAGTGTGAGTTTGCCCATATCTGGTTTAAACCTGGAGCTCGATAGTCACCGTATGCTCAACGCGTTTCATCAGGTCATTTTGTGTTTACAGGGTTACGGAGAAAGTCGTATGGTTATGGGCAAACTACTGGTGGTCAGTGTTGCCAGAACTTTTTGGACGAACCGGCTAAATTGGCAAATAAAACCGGCTAAAAACGGCTAAAATGTATGTTGAAGAAAGTCGGACTAACAAGATATATACACGTAGATCCTGTTTTTTGCCCCTCTGAAAGAATTTTAAAAATTTTATACAAATTTCTTTTGTTTGAAATGCAACCGTGGACACTAGCTGGCAGAAAAACTTGCAAATTTGCGTTCGTACAGAAAATTGCAAGTTCTCTACATGAGAGAGAATTTGGGAGCATTTTTTCTTACTATCTGATATTGTGAGTGATAATTCTCGCTGGATTTTCGACGAACAAACCTATTGTCTTCCCTACAAGGCCTTTTCAGACTGACCGATTCTCAATACACTCAAATAGAAACCAAAACACATAAAAAACGCTGTAAAAATTTTCCTTCAATTTTAATGCAGTAAAACAACGACCTTAAGTTAACATTAACCGAGGCCATATGTTGACAAGGGATGCAAAATCACAGTTACACAAAAGAACAGGTCAGATTTTTCAGAAACCCCTTCAATTCTGATGTAAAATATGATGCCAAAAGACTGCAGATCTCCCATTTGGATGACTGGTCATATGACCGGCAGATGTCTCGTAGGATTCCCAGAGAGTTTTGCTTTACATAAAAATTTGTGCTCTTGTATTTTCATTTTGACTGACTTCAGTGTTGGTTCCTTTAATTCAAGTTGGCATTCGGTTTTTGGAATTTAAATAAGTTCTCAGCAAAAAAGTTTATTTAAAAAAATACATATGTGTACATAGTGCTTGAAAATATCAATTTTTCCCTTACCTTAAACCTTTGGGAGTGGGCAAAAAAGATGCTTTGTAATTTAGGCAGAATTGAATATGCGCTATCTGGCAAGACAATATCTACATGTAATATTTATTCTGTTTGTTGGCATTATATCCAAACATAACGCATCTTAAGTGCCTTAACAGTGAAACAATTTCTTATTTTCTAAGTTTGCGAATAAAACTTCACACTTAAAATTAAGACATTTATAACAAAGATTTTATGAAGAAAATCCCTTCTTCGTTTAAAATAAAAATAAGCGAAATCGGCCCAATTTCATACAACCCTGCCTGACATGAAAATTTTATCCACGATAAGTGCTGTCGAAAGCGGCTTTGAAGACGAAAAATAGATGACAGGTGTCGATCCTTTTCTGGCGGGTATTTTCAAAGATTTCACGTATTGGGACGGTGAACCTCAGTCTTTCATACAATACACTCGATAAGACTTTGGAACCTATCCTTAGAAGGCTTATCCCATGGTAGTTGGCGTGAGTGGCGGGATCGCCTTTGTTGTGGATCGGGCAGAGCACACTTAAGTTTCAGTCGTCGGTCATGCGTTGATCGCGCCATATTCTGCACAAGAGTTGATGCCATGCAGCGTGGCCCTGTAAAGCGAAATCTTTTTTCTCTCCACCTTCTTGACACTTCTCATCGTTTTCGCGGACTCGCAGAGATCCGACTACTTCTTTGGCGGCGGTACGTAATAACCGGAGAATATAGCTCCACTGGTCGCATGTGTCGGTTTGCTGAAGAGTACTCTCTGAGAGCAGGTCTGAGAGTAGAGTAGCGAGCGCATTGGCCGTCTGTTGTGGCTGCATATTTTCAATGTTAAGATTTCCTTGAATTTTTGGGTGGACTGAGGTGGGTTTAAATGTTTAGGCCTCGGAATGTACGTTAGCCCAAACACTGGAAACGGGCCTTCCGTCTTACACAACATGATCGATTCGGTTGCTCGTTTTTCGATCTGAAGACAGCCATGTAGCTTAATGGATATTTTTATGCTTGAATCCAGTACTATACATATAATACCAAGTAACCTATTCTCTCAAAGCTGCAAAAAGTATAAATAAGAATAAAACTATTGACAGCGAAGAAGTGGTAATATTTTACTTTTGAATTATAAAAGTTTGTTTTTGTTTGCTTCATGCACGCATTTTGCGGTGGCTGTGGAAATTTTTGTTTCGGACTCCCGGTGATGAGATAAAAATAGCAACTAAGGTGGGTCATCTGACTGTGCAGAACTATGACAACATGAATAGTGTTGTACGAGTACGAGTACTCTCGAACAGAGTGGGAGATGAGAAGTTGTCAAGATTTGTTTGTAGATTTTCCTTCACTGCTTGTGCAGCACAGCAAAAGAAGCACTTCGAATAAGTTCTAAATATAAATATGTCGTATATACATACATACATACATAGGTTTGTATGGAGGTTTATATTTTTGAAATGCAGAATTATTTCGGTAAATATTTGTATACATATGTATGTATATATGTATGCATTCAAGAATGTAGTACGTAGGACTTCATATTGCTGACTACCATACACGTATGTATTTATATGCATACATATATACATACATTTTCGAGTACAGGGGCGATTTTTACTCTAACTGGGGATTATTTGGTTTAAGAACAAGTAAGAGCAGCGCTGTCTTCGGCTATGCCGAAGGCTTTATACCTTTCATGAACATCTGCAAATTTTACTTTGACAGATTACTGCTTTTGAATACATCTGCATACATCGATAGAGGAGTTACATACTTATATAAAAAATCGCATCTAAACAATCAGAGGTATGGAAGATATACTTTATATGACACCAATCTAAGTGATTTTCACCGCTATGTGATCGGTATGTAAACCGGTAACACAATTTATTGGGTTTAGTTTCGTACATACAGGAGATATATGGCAAAAACTGGTATCTTAACAATCAGTGCTATAGGAGATAAAGCTTATAAAGCATAGATTTTGACGATTTTCTCAGTAGACTTTGTATTATTATTTATAAAATATCTTACGAAATTTATCGGTTTTAGCTGTTCAAATAAAGGAGTTTTACAGTAAAATCCCATATCTGAACAATCAGATGTATGGAAGATATATGTTGTAGTCATCCGATCCTTGTTATTTCCGCTGTAAGTATTCTGTTAATAATGAGTGAAAATGGTGCGAAATTTCACGTTCCTAGCTGCATAAATGGAGGAGTTATGATAAAAGACCTCATATCTGAACAATCACTTGTATGGGGGCTGCAGGTTATAGTGACCCGATCTTTGTTATTTTCGCTGTAAGTCTTCTGTTGATAATGAGTGAAAACAGCGCGAAATTTCATGGTCCTAGCTACAGAAATGGATGAATTATAACGAAAAATCTCATATCTGAACAATCAGTTGTATGGGAGCTATAGGTTATAGTTACCCGATCTTTTTAATTTTCGCTGTAAGTTTTCTGTTGATAATTATTGAAAACAGTGCGGAATTTCATGTTCCTAGCTATATAAATGGAGGAGTTATAACGCAAAATTTTATATCTGAACAATCAGTTGTATGGGAGCTATAGGTTATAGTGACCCGATTTGTAATTTTCACTGTAAGTATTCTGTTGATAATGGGTGCAAGTATTGCAAAATTTTATGTTCGTAGCTGCATAAATGGAGAAGTTATAATGAAAAATCTCATATCTGAACAATCAGTTGTATGGGAGCTATATGTTATAGTGGTCCGATTCTTCCGGTTCCGACAAATGATTAATACATTATAAAAATACACCCACCTACCAAATTTGATCCGGATATCTCGAAAACTGAGAGACTAGATTGCATACAAACAGACAGACAGACGGACAGACGGACAGACGGACAGACGGACATGGCTAAATCAACTCAGCTCGACGTTCTGATCATATAAGTATACATTTTCATGGGTCTATCTCTTTTTGTTCTGGTACTTACAAACATCGGACCAAAGTTATAATACCATTTCATGCTCATGAAAGGTATAAAAATAAAGTTCTTAACTATTACACAAGGCAACAAAAATGGGAAAAAAATTTGGTTGCGGCAAATATTAAAGCTGTTTTGGATGACTTTTTTGTGCTGATTATCCTGTGCTGATTTCCATTAGCTCCAGATTTTAAGAAACACGTGGTCAAATTGTCAAAAAATCAAGTTTTTTTGCAATATATTATAAGCTCTAGCAAAGGAACAAAAGGCGATATTAGGCTTATATTGAAACTAGAAGTCTCGACTACTATCCCTGCAAATACCATCCCTGCAAGTTGACCTGATGGTCACTTATAGTTTATTTAAAAATTTTTATATATATGTACGTTATCAAATGGCTAGTTTATGTTAATTTCCATATAATAATCTGTCATAACCGGTACGTCCTTAGTGCCACCAATTGGAGCTCGTTTTTATGAGTTAAAGAATACATCACAAAGGATGTCAACGCTTTTCGCGAATTTCAGTAGTACTTTCAGCTCTACTTTTGAAATGTCCTCCAACTTTTTGAATTAGTAGGCTTTCAAGGATTTTGATCGTGTTTTTGACAGTGTAGGACATCGGCAAAGAAGATGCTTCAAAGTTTCCCTGGTCTCCCGCAATCCGGTACTAACTCTGCAATCTTTCTTTTGCACAGTGCTAGGAGGCGCGAAAACTTCTGCATTGCCCGAGGTATTAGGACTTTCTTGGGGCATTCCAATACACTAAAGCGCCATAAAGCAGTATTGGTCTGACTATTGCTGTGTAGCACCAACGCATCAGAGCGACAAACTTTATGAGCGCTTATGTAATAGTTGTTGATAAAATCAAAATTACTTGTTTCTAAATGGAAATTGTCGATGCTTGTTTTTTAAAGTGTTAAGCGTAGATGTATGTATGTACAAGAAAACACGCCTAACGTTATCTTTTAATTCTTTTTTGGCGCTGTAACCGCCTAAGCGATTTTGGCCGAGCTCAGCAAAGTACGCCAGTCGTTTCTCCTCTGTGCCAACTAACGCCAATTGGAAACGCCAAGTGAAGCCAATCCCTTCTCCACCTGATCTTTCCATCGCAGTGGGGGCCTCTCTTTTCCTTTGCTGCCACCAGCAGATTCCGAGTTGAATACTTTCAGAGCTGGAGCGTCGGTGTCCATTCGAACGACATCCGAGGCATTGTTTCACTTCTTCACTGGAAGATGTTTTTACGTGGCGTGTCCCAAACACAGCGCACAACCCATCGCTGGGATGCTTACTATGTAGAATATGAAAGTTTAACGCAGTCGGGCCCACCGTATCCTGTAATAATAAAACTATAAACTATATATATATCTGATGAAAATTTCTTCCAAGTAAGAAACCCAAACTCAAGCATATTTGAACATTCTAGCGTAGACTCGCAAAGTTTGGTGTCTCTACATTTATTTTCATGACAACAGAAACATTCAACAGGAACATTAAGCTTTAAAAAATATCTTACAGAACAGTGAAAAAATTACCAGGTTCAGCTTCGAAGAATTTTTTGTAAAAAAAAAAATCAAAGTCTTCAACCAGCTACGCAATGCAGCATATATGTACATATGTATGTATCTATGTAAATATACATATGCAAAAATCATCCGGCAAACGTTAGGCAACGCATCACTTCCCATCATATACCATTATGACATATCACATCACCAGCATCGCATCATACGCAGTCATGCGTGTCACGAGAGAGTGAAATAGCTTTGGCGACAAAGGCGATGTGTTGGGTGGTGATATGTGTGTGCACATACATATTGATTATTTTTTATGTCATAATTCATATAAATGCAAGACATTTTTTAGCGACCCAATGGCATGAGTATTCGAAAAATTTCAAAAGGAAGAGGGCTGAAGCAAAAATAAATCGAATTTTTTTCTTTTCATATTCTTACAGCTTTAAATTTTTGAAAAAAAAAGTTTATTTTTTATGTAGCATGTACTTACAGTACGTACATAGAACGTCGCTTATTTAGAAACTTTAAATACAAGTCAGTGTTCTCTGTTACTTTGTTTCACTCCAATACACCGGTTGGGTATGCAAAAAAAAAGGAGAATGCTGCTTTCTTTTCGCCTTCCGTATCAGCCATAAACGAAACATGTATGTACATTCATATTTCCGCTTTTCACGCTTTGCTTAACTTCATAGCTGAGGTAATGCGCGCAAACTGTGATAGCAAAGCAAAAGCGAATGCGTGATGACAATCATATGAAAAAAAAACAACGTACGTAAATGTGAAGTCATAAGAAATCACAACACATGGAAGCCACCGTAAGCAAGAGAGGAACAAGAAAAGTGCCTCGAATTTAAGTAAGCTATTTTGCTGTTGAATGCCGTTTACATTATTACATATTTATTTTGATATACTCATTCGCATATGTCTCTTCGTATAGGTTTTTTTTTATAGGTTTTATTTTTTCCATTTTCATCACTCCCACCCAGCAGCATTTAAAAACTTATGACTCTATTCATAAAATATAAAACAGATTTATAGAGCTCTATAAAGTGATATTTTCATACAAATTTTCGATTTATAAAGCATTTAAAGTCGTCTTTATTTCCTATGAATTTGGATGTTACAGTAAAAAATACTTATTTTGATTTCTGATTTTGTAGGTCATATAACTAGTGGATGCATTCAAAAGATTAAATCGCCCGATTATTTTAATTTTATTGCGCTTAATCTTGTGATTAGGCAGGAAGGTTTATACCAAAGTTTTGCAAACGCTCGAATATCTCTCACAAGCATTTCTTAAATTTCCTCAGTAAAAGTCAAGTACTTCGGCTTGATACTAGACTAGAAGCTGCTGCTGAGGGACAATGGGTAAGAAGAGAGCCTCTCCTAAGGCAATTTTCTTGCTCTGCCGACATACTAGGTAAAGCTACAGCAGAAAGAGCTGTAGGCCATCATGCTTATATGTATGTATATTGATAACACATATCACCCATGGCCAGACTGGCACCAATGAGCTCTTATTCAACTCAAATATCCTCTAGGGATGATTAGACGGCAGGCTCTAGTTTGAGTGAAATTCTACTCGGATTGCTGTACGGATTGATTAAAGGGGTATTTTGTACTGAGCTGGTCATCAATTTCAATTTTATCAGATAAGTGTAGGTTTCTCCAAGCTATAGTAGCTGCCCTTTAAGAAGTGGTCCGGGACTATTATTTTCAATCAAGCTGGTTTTCGTTCAGTCCAGGTTCCTACACTTCAGTTAGGTCAAATAAGGATAAAGATACATATACCTCCGCATAAGATTTGGAAAAATAGGCAATAACCCATTCTCAGTACAGTGTATCTTAATTGGGTGTCTGAATATAGAAATATAGAGGGTAACGAGAAAAACGATGAGATACATATTTAAATGCTTTTAGCCCACATATGTAGGTCGGGTGTTGGCCAAACTTTGCGGGAAGTGCAAACTTCAGAAGAGAAACTCACAAAACTTTCAAAAAAATTTTAGTATTTAGGATTACATCAAAAAATTCGGCTCTAGGCTAAATTATAGAGCAGAATGTAGCTATATTTATTCACATGAATTACCAATAAAACTAAGCTTCCATCTGTCTGATCACAGGAGCCTGTTTCTGACGGAGATTAAAGGCATGACGATTGTTGAATGATACGAGTCATAATAAACATTCAAGTGATAACTATATTCTTAGATAGTCAGCCCGCTTTGCAGTGTTGCACAACCCTATAGAAAACTGGATTAGAATAAAGAAATATACTAAGTGATCCAGAATCGGGTGTCATAGCCTATTTCCACAAATGGCTTAGCTGCAGTTAAGAGCTCAGATAAGTACAAAGGCTTTAACGTGGGTTGATCGGCAAGGTTTATTTCTTAATTTTTGCATTTTTCCTTTCGTTTGCTTCAAATTAATAGCTGGAATTACCCCCTCCGATTTGAAATATCCTTTTTCAATAGGCATAAACTGCAGTTAAGGCTTGGTGGAAATCAATTATCATATCGGACACCTAGATCTAAAGTGAGTTAACTCAAAATTCCGAGGGGAAAATTTAACAGCTTGTCGATCGTACAGATTCAACCTAATGAATACAAAAACAGGTATAACAGAAGACAAATGCATAGTGTAGCTAGACACATCTACCTCAGTTTGGATAATGAGATGTTCAAGGGTCTTTCATTTTCAGGAACGCAATCGACTTAGGCTGGTGTTGGCTACTTTTTAATGGCGATGCATGTCAGCAGAAATAGACTTACAGCTAACGCATGCTACCGCAGCTGTAAGTGCGACGAGGGAGTCGCGAACCTCGAACACTTTCTCTGCCACTGTCCAGCCATATGTATGTAGCTAAACAGAAATACGATGTCTACATCACTACTTTTTTCACGACTATCGGTTGTCGGGATCATCGATTTAGAACGCTTAATAAATCTTTCTATTTCTTGGTATGCGGTCGGAAGTACAAGCATAAAAAACAGTATTACATACAACGGGCCACCAGGCCAACCTAATCTAACCTAACTGTAGAGCACATAACTTACTAATAAATACTCGCCTTCTTACCACGTTAACACAATTACTACACATAAAACAACTTGTGAGCTTACGTGTGACGAGTTTCAGGTTATTCAAAGCTTAGACTTTATTTTTTTTTTTACCACAATTTCAACTAAATTTTTTAGTTAATATTTGAATTATTGTTAATAGTTTTCTTAAATGTTTTCGTGGTATTTGAGATTATTTTTAATTTTCCTTCAAGATATGAACTAAATACATACATACTTATTTTTGCTTGTATCTCACCCATACATATATGACTCACCAGTGCATACAATAAGTACAAATATTTGCATAAGCATATTGCTCGAGTCACTTGTTCACCAACTCTTCGTGAACATTCACCTTGAAACAATTGCAAACACCTGAAAATATAAATCACCGCGAAAGTCATTCGTCATTCTTAAGATGAGTAGGAAGGTGGCGTTTGTAAAATTCATGGATGTTAGTGATATCAACAGCTGTTGCTTGTGAAATTTTTGTTAGTATCATTTATTTTAGGGAAAGGGAAAGCAGACACTTGATGATGCTACAGTATATGTATACAATAGGGATGTTTCGAATGTCATATTTTTCGCATTCGCCTTCACGTATTTTTTTGGATTTAAGACAACGTTTTATAAATTATTAGAACATTGAACTGAACCTATACTATATTGCTCACTACAGCTACATACGTAAAATGTGGATATCACTAAAATATTTTACAGCTCATCACAAAAAGAGGATAAAGTGCAATTAAAAAAAAAATAATATTGAAAGAGTCAAAATTTTAAAACGAGTTTTCTAGACTATTTGTATAAAAGTTTTTGTATTAATATTGGAAATGTGCATATGCAAGAGCATATACACAAGATCCTGAGCAGCCCTTATGTCTTACTACGTTTCAACTAAACATGCCAAGTGTGAAAAAAATCGAGACGATTTTTTTCCAAAAATGTTTCTGCTTACATAACCAATATAGATTATAAAAAGTAGCGAAATCGGCCAATAAGTAAGTAAGATATAGAACTTTTATATATTTTTTTCTCGTTAGGCTTTTCGCTGGAATGGTCCATATGTATGTATGTACATTAGACTGCATCACCAAAAAAAGTTGCGGTTTTTCCGCCGGGATTACTAAATTTATTATATTTTAAGACGTCCACCAAAATATTTCGTAAAAATATTAAGATTTAAGTGAGCTGGACCGATTTGAAAATACCTCCAAAATTGAAGTTTTTTATCAATAAAAATAGTTTCTTAAAGAACTTTTTTTAAAAAGTCCCCTCAGATGACAAATTAGAATAAGCTTAAAAAATCTGCATTCAAATATTTAAAAATCTTTTCAACGGAATCGTAAGAATGAGATTTTTGATGCTGTTTTTTTACTTTTTTCAAAGATTGATTTACGAAAAACTTGAATAACTGGGCCAAAAATGATCTGATTTAGACTTATGGGATCTCAGTAGAAAGGTATTTTCACACTGTATTCATTTCTGGCCAAAAAGACATCATTCGTGTCCCATCTTGTTTGTTCGAATACCAACACATCTTAATTCAACTTTGAATGACGTTCGTTCATCCTACCTTTCTCTTTCATCGTTTGAATGAGCTTGTTAGCAAATAAAAAGGGTGAGAAAATATCTTTCCAATGATACCTCACACGTCTAAATCGGAAGAGTTTAGGTTCAGTTATTCAAGTTTTTCTTATACCCATCTTTGATAAATGTTAAAAACAGAATCATCATTACGATTCTGTTAAAATTTTTTTTAATTTTTTTTTTTAATTTTTATGCAAACATTTTAGGCTTAAGCCGTTTTGTCATTTGAGGGGATTTTTTCAAAAAAAATCTTTAAGAAACTATTTTTATTCGTATTATTATTCGATTTTTGGAGGTATTTTCAAATCGGTCCAGCTCACTTAAATCTTAATATTTTTCGGAAATATTTTGGTGGACGTCTTAAAATATAGTAGATTTTATAATTCCAATGGAAAAATAGTACCGATTTTTTTTTGTATGGGGAGTGACGCAGTCTAATGTACATATGTGTGTTACGCAGCGATTGTGTGGTTAGTGGTCGTTAACTGCGCCCATGTGCACATTCGCATTCGCAAAATATTCGTATTATTTAATGCGAATGCGAATGTGTAAAATGATGCGAATCATTCGAATAACGAATGCGAATGCAAATGTTCGCAACATTCCTGGTATACATACGTTAGAGAATTCATGCCGATTTCGTTTCCACCGAAAAATGCAGCCTTCTCTTTGCCCTCTACGCACAAACATTAGGAAGAGGGCGATGAGAGGCAACCTTTTTTTGTAGAAACGAAAACGTCATAAATACATATATGTTTTTGAATTTGATGCTCAGCCACCGGAGCGTTCGAGTTAAAAGCTTTAAAGATTATGAGTGCTTATTTGTTTGTCTAGGGATTTCTTTGTGAAGACCGAAGAAAACCGTTACCGTTGCTCCGTGTTGGATCTGCTAAAATCTTTAGGCTAAAATTTGATTACTTATTGTGATATTTTTGCTTTTGTCTGAATTTTTAGCAACTCATCATATTTAACCATAAGTATTTAAACAGAGACATATGTAGGTGAAGGGAGTGAAAATAATTTGTATTCTTCCATAGCATAGGCTTAGATTTATAATACTTTGCAACATCTTCATAAGTAGCTTAATACTTAATTTCATCTAAATATGCTTTTGACGTTAACAAATTAGCAAGAGGGACAAATATTTATAAATTTAAGAAAGGTAAAGTAATATTCCATATTTTGTTCTTGTCTAAAGGATTATTGAAAGCTTTGAGAAAATTAGTTTCGAGAAAGTTAGGAAAAGAAATACTCTGTCGACTTAGTTAAAATAGGTTCGACGTTGATGGCTGCGCGGGCGATATTGTCATCCTCTTACAGAATGCTCTGAGCATAGTCGCAAAATATTGCTTTAATAATGAGTTAAACTATAATCAATTTGGAGTAAAATTTATATTTTTTATTAACACTAATGCTGATTTTTGACGTCTTACGTTTCGAAAAGGAAGCTATGCTGAAATGTTGTAGTTGTAACTTTTAGAGCTTCACGAAAACGCTCATTGCACGAGAACTAATAAAGCGAATTCAAAGAAAAGAATGGCGTTTCAAAGATAAAATTCCAAGCCTATCGACAGATTCATTTATGTAAAAAGCCAATTCGGTTTCTGTCGTAAAAAAAAAGTAAACATTGGCTTATTTTTGGGTCAATTTTGAGTATTTAAAGTGCTCCAGCAGCTTATGATTTGCAGATATAACTTTCATTCTCGGGATATAGATACTTTGCAGCAGTAGAAATACTATCGTGTACAGATTTTATATAAATTTAATAAATATTGAGCATTTTAAGGCAAATAATTGTTGAAAACATTTGCAATTTTTTTTTTTTATTACCAAAATGCTCGAAAACCGCTCAAATGATGTTGTTTTTGTTTTTTTTAATCAATGTACTTCCCATACAAAATCACCTGGTCATCGTTTTGCAAACATCCGAGTGGAGCCTTGGGTCACGGTAGAAAGAGAGGGAGCTTCGGTGGAGCCACTCCGACTTATTCGATTTAAGGGCTCACTGAAGTCTGCAACGTCTGTTCACCAGCAAGCGGCTCACTATATAGACGTGTATTTGGTTGCAAAACCACCCTCGTCCCAGCAATGGGTTGTGCGCTGGGTTTGGGACCCGCCACGTAAACACCACTTCCAGTGAAGTAGCAAGGCAAAGCCTCGGATGAGACCCCCTTTTATGATAACGACCACGACAAACGTTTAAAGGAATACGATTTGAGGGCATGCACCTGGAATGTCCGGACCCTTAATGGGGAAGGTGCCTCTGCCTAAGCAATGTCTGGGGCCTTGCGACGTCTTCTACAGCTGCCATGTAAACGAGCGCAACTTCGGAGTTGGATTTGTGGTGGGAGAGAGACTCCGTCGCCGAGTACTGTCGTTCATAACGGTGGACGAGCGTCTAGCCACAATTCTTCAACATCTCGCTCATCTGCGCCCATGCCCCGACGGAATAGAAGGATGAGGCATCCAAGGATTTCTTCTATGAGCGCTTGGAGCCCACGTACGAGCGCTGACCCCGTCATGATATCAAAATCGTGCTTGGCAACTTCAATGCCAGGGTGGGCAAGGAAGGGATCTTTGGAACCACCGTCGGAAAATTCAGCCTCCATGACGAAACGTTCGACAACGGATTGAGGCTGATCGACTTCGCCGCGCCCGAAACATGGTAGTATGCAGTACTAGGTTCAAGCATTAAAAGATCCATCAAGCTACGTGGCTGTCTCCGGATCGAAAAACGAGAAACCAAATCGATCATGTTGTGATAGACGGAAGGCACGCTTCCAGTGTTTTAGACGTACGCACACTCCGAGGCCCAAACATCGACTCGGACCACTATCTTCTTGCAGTCAAGATACGCACCCACCCCTGTGCAGCAAAAAATGTGCGCCCAAATATGCAAGGAAAGCTTAACGTCGAAAAGCTGCAATCACAACAGACAGCCAGCGCTTTCACTACTCGACTCTCACACATGCTCTCAGAGAGCACTCTTCAACAAACCGACATATGCGAGCAGTGGAACCACATTTCCCGCTCTTAAGTACCGCCGCCGAAGAAGTAGTCAGATTTCAGCGAGCCCGAAAGAACAACTGGTACGATGAGGAGTGTCAGGTAGCTGCAGAGAAAAAAGATGCCGCCTACAGGGCCACGCTGCGATCGGGCGCAACGCGCGCTATGTGCGACCGCTATAGGGATCTAAACAGGGAAGCGAGGCGAAGAGCTTGAAATGCTGGCCGACAGGAAGAATGCCAGAAAATTTTACCAGAGAGTTAGTCGACTTACAGGAGGTATCAAGACCAGGGCGTACTCCTGTAAGGACAATAATGGCGACCTAGTAACCGATGACCAGAGCGTACTTAAATTATGGAGGGAACACTTTTCCGCCCTACTGAATGGTATCAGAACGGAAAATTGTGGAGAAGAAGAACCCGAGCCCGCAGTCGATGATGACGGAGCCGACGTTCCACTACCTCGTCATAGTACGTATAGCAATAACGCGGCTGAAAAACAAAAAAGCTGCTGGAGTTGACAGCCTACCAGCTGAGCTATTCAAGTACGGTGTCGAGGAGTTGATAAGGTGCATGCATCAACTCTTGTGCAGAATATGGTCAGATGAACGCATGCCCGACGACTGGAATTTAAGTGTGCTCTGCCCAATCCACAAGAAAGGTGACCCCTCCATTCGCGTCAACTACCGCGGGATTAGCCTTCTAAGCATAGGTTACAAGGACTTATCGAGCGTATTGTGTGAAAGACTGAAGCCCAACATCAGTGAACTGATTGGGCCTTATCAGTGTGGCTTTAGACTTGGCAAATCCACCATAGACCAGGTATTCATAATACGCCAAATCTTGGAAAAGACCTGCGAGAATAGGATCGGCACTCGCCACCTATCTGTCGACTTTAAAGCCGCTTTTGACAGCACCAAAAGGAGTTGCCTATACGCCTTTATGTCTGAATTTGGCATCCCCTCAAGACTCATACGGCTATGTAAAATGACGTTGAGCAATACCACCAGCTCCGTCAGAATTGGGAAAGACCTCTCCGAGCCGTTCGCCACCAAACGGGGTTTCAGACAGGGCGACTCCCTTTCATGTGACTTCTATAATCTGATGCTCGAAAAGATAATAAGAGCTGCAGAACTGAACCGCTCAGGAACAATTTACTACAAGAGCGTGCAATTACTGGCTTATACCGATGACATCGACTTCATCGGTAACAAAAACCGCGAAGTCTGTTCTGCCCTTCCCAAGTTGGATAAAGGAGCAAAGCGAATGGGTCTGGTTGTCAACGAGGACAAGACGAAGTATTTCCTGTCATCAAACAAATAGTCAGCGCAATCGCGCCCTGGCACCCACATCGCTGTTGACAGTTACAATTTCGAGAAAGTGGAGAATTTCGGTTACCTGGGAACCAGCATTAACACCGATAATAATGTCGGCATTGAAATCTAACGCAGAATCACTCTTGCCAACAAGTGCTACTTTGGACAGAGTAGGCAATTCAGGAGTAAAGTCCTCTCTCGACGTACGAAAACTACGTTCTATGAGTCACTCATCATGCCCGTGCTGGTATATGGCGCAGAAGCATGGACAATGACAACATCCGATGAGGCCGCTCTTGGAGTGTTCGAGAGAAAGATTTTGCGGAAGATCGATATTTTTATCGATTTTGTTATCGATATTTTTTATCGATTTTGTTATCGATTTTGTCATCAATATTTTTATCGGTTTTGTTACCGATATTTAGTTAACTAATTAATTAATTTCTTTTGTAAGTGATTAATTATTATCATTAAAAAGGCGCAAATAATGGTGTTTAATCATTAAACGGTTACCCAAAAACAACACGCTTTAATTAATAATCTATATGATTATTAATCATTATTTAACAGGCCTGGTTTAAATGCTTTCAGATATTGAAAATTTACAAATATTCATAAAAGTTATGACTCGGTGTGAGTCCCGAGATAAATCCCGGGATTACTTAAAAAATATCCCCAAATCCCGGGGTCACAATTTTCCTCATATTTTGGCATCCCTATTACATACCTACATACATAGCAATATACAAAAATATTTTCCAACCACGAGTAGCAAATTTTTGGCTACACTAGGGCAATTATTTAAATTACTATACCATTGGGAAATTCACCATCACATAAAAATAATGTCGACGACTTTTCGCCTTTCAATCGCATAGCCCTATCGGCTAAGCAGTCCAAAATATTTTGCGAAGTATGTAAAAAAAAGCGGGAAAGCTGTGTATTTT
Organism: Rhagoletis pomonella; assembly: GCF_013731165.1. Lineage (NCBI taxonomy): Eukaryota > Metazoa > Arthropoda > Insecta > Diptera > Tephritidae > Rhagoletis > Rhagoletis pomonella. Next base: position 25,063,968 of record NW_023458564.1, read on the forward strand.
CTCGCGTTGCTTGATTTTTGGGTGCTATTGCAAGGCGGCGACTGCCGTTTTCAACTTATTTACAAGCATTACAATTAAGGCTGTTGCAAAAACATGGAGGCCGCACACCAAATAACCATGAAAAATCCAATATTCCTCATGCATACTAACGAGCTATTGCCGGTTTGGGGAGATTTTTCGCATTCTTTTCGTTTTCTATTTTTTATGCGGTTGCCCTAAGAAAGTAACCCTGGTGGAAATTAAAAGATATGTGCGCGTAGAATTGACTGATATTTTTTATTTAGTAAGCTTAAATACAAGAATTAATTTCTTGAAAGCAAATCTTTCTATTTCTGTTTTGTGTACTCTATTTGCTTTTACACCCGTCAACTTTTTTCTGAACTCAAGGTTTTTGTTCTTTACTTCATTTCTGCGGAAAAAATCAAATGCAACGAAAATGTCAAAACCAAAGCAAGCTAACTGGGAATGACTTGACGGTTCGGAGATATCTACACTACTTTCCTCTCTTCTCATCTCTTTGACACAATCATTCGTTCGAAACAAATGAAATGACTAAATAGAGATGGATGAGCCATGACCGTTAAGCCGTTTGCTTTCACCCGATTACAAAGGAAGCTAACCTCGATGTAAAACCAGCTCAACTTTCGAGATTTTACTCAAGACCACAATTTCCTTTAGGTATGTTCGAAGCTTTGGGCTTATTTTCAAATTTGTATGGCAAATAGTATCACAACAAATGGTGCGCTACGAAGTGTAAAGGAAGACGTTAGACGTCTAAATATAGCTACATGAATAGATATGCATACAAACATTTACTACTATACTAAGCTGCAGACCCGTTGTTAAATATACATATATATATATTCGGAACACTTATGTTTATAAAATTATATGCAAATTCACTAAAGCTATATTTTCGATAGTGAAAGATCTTCCGATTGAAGGCGTGCAAGCCACAATATTTGTTACATTTAACAAACACTATTGAGATATATATTCGCATATCGCTTATTTTCTTGCTAAATATATTTGATTTTTTGCATTAAATGCATATAATTTTTTGTTTGACGCTATAGCCGCCTAAGTAACTTTGGTCGAGTTCTTTTGTGCCGAATCCTTCTCTACCTGGTCTTTCCAACGCTAATAAGGACTTTATAGGTCCGCCAAAAACCGCAAAAAATGCAATGGGGACCCACAAACCATTGGTTATTATTATCAATATTATCGAGGTTAATTGACACGGGCCCGGCTGAATGTCAGGGGCCCGGCGAAGGAAATAAAATTGGATAAAATTAACACATTTGATAAAACATACAATAAAAAAAAGTAAGTGCGACTAGGCCACACTGTGCAAGTGAAACTGACGTTACATATCTAATGTGTGTCATTATCAATATATCGAGGACTTATATTCAATACAATCTATACATCTGGTGCTTCGCTGTCATCAGTAATGTTAATTTTAACTTTGCAATTCAATAACAAATAATCGATAAATATCGATAACAAAATCGATAAATATAGTTAACAAAATCGATAAATCTCGATAACAAAATTGCTAAGTATCGATAACAAAGTCGATAAATATCGATAACAAAATTTATAAAAATATGTAGTTAAAAATATCGATTACAAAATCGATAATAATTCGATAACAAAATCGATCATTATATCAATGAGTTCCGAAAATATCGATAGCAAAATTGATAAAAATATCGATACAAAACCGATAAAAATATCGATTATTTTATCGATAAGTTTTGAGAATCCCGAAAATCTCTAAAAGCCTAAAATAGTTCCCAGATTGAATCTCTATGTCTCTCTCTCTATATCTTTTCGTCTTTAATTACCATTATTTTAATACACCAATATTTTAATATTTCTTACCCTATCTTCATCTTTACTTTTATCGGTATCCTCATCCTCATCTTTGTTTTAACTTTTATGTTTATCATATTCTTCATCTACATATTCGCCTTCACCTTTGCCCTTATAAATATATACAAGTAGAGTGTTTAAATTTTCCTTGGTCTTCATTTTTGCCTTTATCTTTACGCATCTTTGTTTTTGCTTTCATTTTTACCTTTGCCTTTATCCTTTTCTTTATCTATGTACGTACTCACCTTTACTTTCATGCTTGTATTGGTCTTTTTCTAAGTGTTATTCTTTAACCTTTTATGCATACACACAAGAAGCACTTGTTTCAGCCCAAACCATTTCCGTTGCACCACTTCCGTTACATCATTTCCGTTGCACCATTTCCATGTGCAATTTCCGTTGAATTTGCCAATTTACACCCAATCAGACAAACCTCCGCTAAAGAAGTTTCACTTCAAAAATTTAATTCAACTGAAAGAGGGGTTTTGTGACGTTCTCCAATATGAGAAAAGTATGTTCATTGAAAGGAAAAAACATACTCTTATAAATCGAAAGAAAATAAGAATATCTCAAACCCTGTCAAACTGTTTCAGAAAACTTTATATTATTCACATTTAATGCTGTTCAGAAGTTTGAATTCTGTTAGAGTTGAGCAAAAATTATATAACATTCAGTTCTAATCTTGAAAGCTGGTCGATTTTACAAGAAAATATTGGCTCATCATTGCACGGTACGTCCCAGACTCTAAGAAGTCCCTTGAAGCTATTGAGATATTGAAACTTACCGCCGAGGCAAGATCACATGGGAAATGTAATTAATGTATTTTGATGGCCTCTATTTGGCTCAAAATTATCATCCCAATTGATTACAACTGGATCAGAAAGTTTAGTTTGGTTTTTGTTCTCCAGACGCCACTATCCAATTACTATGTAGAATTGCTCTGTGATTATGAAAAGCGAATCAAGTTTTTTTCTATGGATACGTTTTCGAGATATTTACAATTTACCGTTATTCAGTTTTAAACAAAAAGTGGTTCCACTTAATCACGTATATCTTACGAACTAAATTAACAATTATAAAACGAGATATGTCAAATCAAAGCTAACAAAATTCTGAATAAACCATGTATAAGTAACTTTCTTTCCTGCTCATTTTTCATACAAAAAATCGTTCCTTTCAATGAACAATAAACCGAGTTTTATATACCCGGCGCAGATATCAACTATTGTCGTTCAAACTTTCTTTAAACTACCTAAAAGTCTATAGCAGTCTTATTTATTGTTAAGAGATTGTTGTAAGTATTAACTTGGAGTAAATTAACGACCTCGGTTATTGAAATGTAGGAGTTTTCGTATATCCGAAAATTACCGTTATACGGGAAACCGGTGCAATTTTAGTCCAATTTGAACAATTATCAACGAATTGCTTTCTCGTACCAAGGTTCTTAAATACACCAGGATTGGTAAAAATTAATAAATCGGTTATCGAGATACACATTTGTGGTCATAAGTGGGCGGCGCCACTCCCAAAATCCGAAAAATTATACTAGTCTAATTTGTTGCTCAGTGGTCATTGCAATAATCGATTTTGATTCAATTAGCTTCAGTAGTTACTTATTTACCTCGGTTTTCGTGTTTCTGTAAATTACCGTTATATGGGAGGTGGGCGTGGCTATTGCTCGATTTCAATGATTTTCAGCATATTTCTTAGCTGGATCCTAAGCAAGGCTCGTAAATAGTTTGGTAAGGATTGGTAAGGCAACTACTAATAATAATAATACTGTATGTATTTCATCACCCCTTTTCCAAAAATTTCATAATAATATTATTTTGTGCCAAAATTCTACTTCACATACTAATTTTCAGCAAAATGGATCAAATATTTACTGAAATTTCATAGTTTTTGCATTTTTTCAAAATAACGTTCTATGAGAAGGGGGCGTGGTTACAGTCCAATTTCGGCCAGCAACCTTCCTTGGATAAAGGGCAACCTATATACCAAATTTCGTTGAGATATCTCAATTTGTGCTCGAGTTATCGTGTACACGGACAGACGGACGGACGGAGGGACGGATGGACGGACGAACATGGCTTAATCGACTTCTCTTTTCATTCTGGTCATTTATGTATGTATACATTTGTCTTTATCTATCTCGATTCCTTTATGCGAACAAAGTTGTAATACCCTTCTTGTGCACAAGTGCGCTGGTGTATAAAAACGGTAACATTCCAATAGATGTGAACCGACACTGATTTTTTGCCCTTCACTAGTAACCACAAATAGTGGTGGACAAACACTGCTGACCTTAGTAAGCTCTTAAAGTGAGTAATTGTGCTTCGCACCGGTTGATTAGTTAAAAGTGGCAATGCCCACAAACCCAATTGCATCCTTTTAAAATATATAAGATATTTTTCCTTATTTCCACTTTAATTGCTCTCCACATTATTATTTTTTTTTTTTTTTTAAGTTAAAATACTATACTTTACTATAGTGTAATCTTTCAAGTACATACTTTTTATGTACTTAGAATGCTATTATTTCTTTCAACACTGTACCCAATCTGCGAATAGTATGAGCACAAAAATGCGGCATGTTTTTTTTTTTTTTTATTGAGACTTCAGTCGCATTTTGTCCACCAACAATCGACTGTTAGCCATCATTTCGTTGCCCTAACAGTTGCTTTTAGCCCAAGGGAGCGCATAGTTGTGGCATAAATAAACTGTTTGTATGTGCCCAGAGAACAAATACCAACAACAAATCATGTGAACACATTATAATAGCGACCTTAGCGGCTCGAGTGAGTGGTTTTAAGGCAGCTGCAGCAGCACAGACAAAGGGGAAAATGAACAACGAGCTGGAAGCTCAGCCGGAAAATCTTTACAAATACAACAACTATATTCTTCATCGTTTTTTTTTTCTCTCTGTAACCCAAATCACGCAACAAAGAAGGCTGACCGTCGACGCCGACTTTGGGTGTTGTACTTTCCGCTGTTACTATCCGCCCATTTTCCTTTTTTTAATTCGTTCCTTCATACGAAAAGGATTTGTGTTTAGCCGACGGCTGCGCTTTTTTGTAGACAAGCAGGCATTTTACGTTTTGACTGTTACATTCCGAAAAAATACAGTTCCTTGAATTTAGCTTTAATTTTGTTTTGATAATAAAGTATGTATGGATATGTACATATGTATGTGAAAGCAAAAAAAAGATTATGTGCTCCAAACAAATTAGCCATGAGTGGTTGCAGAAATTCAATAAAAATTTTAAGTAAAAATTTCAAGCAATATTCTTAACACCACATACATACATACATCCAAAGCGCCTTGCTTGTATTTCTATTTACATAAGTATGCATACTCTTGGCTGCCATGCTCCTCTGCATTTTAATTACACTTCGTACATATGTATAAGGATTTGCATGAAAATCTACCCAAACGTTTGTAGAAATGTATGTGGCTAGCAGCACGGTTGCCAATTTGGTACAATTATACTAAATATGGGCCTTTTTTCTCTGTCTGGGTTTTGCAACTTTGTTGTTTGTTTTGAGCCTTTTTGACGCAACTATGGCTATCCGTTAGTTTGGCGTTGGCGGGAGGCATCCGATTGTAGTATTTGTAGTATTCGCTGCAGCTGTTCTGTTTGTTCTGTTAATTGTTATCGCCATACTGCTGTGGAATACTGACAATGAATTTCTAGAAAATTGTCGAGTATGCAGTTGTATAGCCCGTTCAATTTTAGTAAAACAAAGTGCAAGTTTAAAGTCGCTAAAAATTACCGTTGATTTTTTAGATTTTTTTGTGGAGGGTGTTGCACGTTTTCTTCTATATAACGTATGATCAAAATCTATTTTTATGTGGAAAAAAACGCGGAACACCCTCCATATACCGCATAATCAAAATCTTCATGGAAGGAAACGCGCAACATCCTCCACAAAAAAGGAACAGTCCAGCGCCTTCGTCGTAGAATACATGGTATGGTAAAGAGCATATCCAAGTCAAAAACGAAAGCACACACTAAGAAAAAAATATCGATAACAGAAGCGATAATAATATCGATAACAAAATCGATAACAAAATCGATAAAAACATCGATACCAAAATCGATAAAAATATCGATAACAAAATCGATAACAAAATCGATACAAAAATCTCTAAAACAAAATCGATTACAAAATCTATAAAAAAATCGATTACAAAATCGATAACAAAATAGATTATCATATTGATCTCGACAAAAAAATCGGTTTATCGGTATCCTCATCCTCATATTTTCTTTATATTTATCTTTGTTTTTACTTTTACATTTATCATATTCTTCATCTAAATATTCCCCTTCACCTTCACCTTTTTTAAATATTGCGCCATCTGTTATTCAAAAGCTGAAATACCTACACCACACATACCTTTTGTCTCCCCCTCTCACTCCCAGCGAATGCACGTGTTTGCAAAATGATGACGAAGCGCTTTTGTATGGAAAATCATTTATGCCCATATATTTGAATCAAATAAACATACTTAGAAGATATCAACCAATACCTACTTCCGATATACCAAATGAAATGAAAAATATTAAATATTCGACTAAAGAAAACAAAAACAAAATCACTCGAGCGGTTTTCGAGCATTTTGGAAATAAAAAAAATTCCTAATTTTTCAACAATTTTTTGCATTAAAATGCTCAATATTTGTTGAACTTATATAAAATTTGTACACGATAATATTTCTACTGATCCAAAAGACCTATATCCCCAAAATCAAAGTTATATCTGCAAATCATAAGAGCACTGAAAAGGCTCAAAATTGGCCCCAAAATAAGCCAATATTTACCGTTATTTCTAGAACAGACACCGAATCGTTTACTTACAGGAATGTATCTGTCGCTAGTTTTGGAATTTTGTCTTTGAAACGCCACACCCTTCTTTGAAATCGCTTGACTAGTTCTCGTGCAATAAGCGCTTTCTTAAGCTATAAAAATTACAACTACAACATTTGAGCAGAGCTTCCATATCGAAACGTTAGAAATATTCTACGTCAGAAAAAATCTAAAAAATCAACGGTAAGTTTTAGCGACTTGAAACTTTCATAATAATAAAATAGAATAAAATTGAACGTGCTACAAAACTGCATACTTAAAAATTTTCTAGAAATTCGGAATAAAAATTTTTAAATTCTGAAAAAAAATTTTAATTTTTTATGAGCTTTATGAAGCTTTGATATACATATATGGATTATATTATTGAATGAACTATATCTTTATAAATAACACAGGTTTACGAAAAAAAGTTTCTGTGTTTTGAACCAAGCCTCCATATCCCTATGGTATTCCACGCGCTGAATGCGAACCCGAGTTCTGAAAAAAAAATGATTCTTCAGGGTTATCTAGAGGTCATGCCAATGTTATCTCAAAGTCAAATCCAGAAGAACTGTATTGAATTTTTAGGTTTTTCAATTAATTTTTCCCTACTTGACCTTCAAATGACCTCGAACCTGACGTGATGGAAACCAACAGATTCGTATTCAGGGCGTCGAATACCATAAGGATATAGAGGTTTGGTTCAATAAGAAGAATCTTTTTTTTTGTAAACCTTTGTAATTAATGAAACAAATTTTTCATGAAAATAATTGAGAATATCATATTAGAATAAGGTGCACACTAACATTTGTCACTGTCTATATATATGCACAAATGCAAACAAATACGTAGAGAATATTTTTTTTTTTACACATATTGAAAATATTGCAATTTTTGTTAACGTTTAATATTAAAAAAAAAATATGTACATATATGTATATGTATATTTGATGGACGGCAAAAAGTGGTACATTTTATTTTATTTTGAGCCCTTTAACTTGGATATTGTGGTACACAAAATTATGTTTAAGTGGCAACCGTGGCTAGCTGCCGTCATTTCCCTGTTCATATTTGCAAATTTTTACGATTCTGTTCTCTAGTTCGCCTTTCCCTATTTACATTCCCAAGCAATCTGCAACTCGCATTCATGTTGTTAGCGAACTGCATGGATTTGTGCTTGGCTGATACTGGATGGTTCTATGGTCGAATGGTGCACACATTAGCACAATTTGTTGCCGATATCTCGGCAACAGTGACACTAAGCCAGCCTGCATCCTAACCATAGTTCTCACCAAGCAATGGCTATTCACCCGGCTTTGCCTACAGTAAAGCCATAACATTTTATGAGATTAACTTTACACTACATAAATTTTGTTGGCGCAAAATAAAATTAGCCTTCAAGCGGCGTCTAATCGTCCACGAAATAGATGATGATTGGCATGGTAGAGTGAACATATTGTACGTGTATAGTTTTGTTAATACTCGGTTGTGTAATATGATTTAGTGTAGACAGTTTTTAGTTTCATATTGGCTTCGAAAATTTAGACGCGTATGACCGTTTACTTTCACGCATTTCAACAGGAGGATTTGAAGGATATTGTTATTAAAATATAATGATTTTATTCTACTTTTTTGGCGCTACATATAAATGTTTCATTCTGGAAGTTAAGTTAATTCTTCGGTACCAGCCAGTTTCGCGAAAAGGCCTATTGAGGTATAATTTCTCTCTCGAAATTTGACAAAAAGTTAACACCTGTTGGCAAGAGTTAGTTGTCATTTTCTCGTCATGCTACGGTTATTGGCCTTGAACGCTGGTTATGCTTACATTGCCGCGCCTCTGACACAGGGGTGTAATTGTACTACTCAAAGAGCACTTAATCTCTCAGAATCAGCTGTTCAGTGCAATCAGTTAGGTTGTTTACTTAGTTTACTTGTTTTAAACACCTTCCCGATACCGCCCATCCCGGCCATTTTCAAATCAGTATCATGGGTCCCGATATCCCGCGCCCATCTCTAATTCACGGCATGTTACTTTTGAAGGTCGATTTTTAAGTGTTGGTAATTGCTCATTCAGTTAAAGCAGTGGTCAACAGGCCATAGCTCACTGAGCGCTCTCTGAGCACATGTGTGTTTCATTATACGAAGAGCGGCAGCTGAGCAAATGCACTGCAGACGCACACAGTCTCACAGGCCTTTCAAAATAAATACATAAATAAAGCTTTCTAGTGTTTGTCTTTTTAACTAGAAACAACTTGCAATCAATTATAAAAAGAATTAATTAATTTTTGGGTTCATGCAATCATTGAAATGGATTACTTGCCGCAACTGGGAGAAAAATTAGTGAAGCCAAATTATGGCAAAAAATTCTAAACTTTTTTTTTCGGTTAATCGGACAAGCAAAAGTTATAGTAATTTCAAAACTAAAATCTTTGCAGATGTAAATAGTGAGGCAGTGCAGGTTATTCCCGCCTAAAGCCTCATATAGGCTCCTTCCAATTCGGATGTAGCTAAAACTAGTGTTCAACATCATTTTACAAGCCAGCTTCCATTCGTGTTATCTAAGGCAGATTTCGAGGTAGCGAAGTCTTGGCCTCATATTTCAATTAGAAGAATCTCACCTCTCCAATTAGGGCCAAGTATTCATCTTTGCCAGCGCTTTTGAAGAACTCAATCGCTATTTCAACGGCCAGATGGGACTTGTTTCTCTTTTCTTATCCAGCAGTGGAATTCTGATAACCGCTACGCAAAATTTTTGTCACCAAAAATCTCTAAATGAAAAACAGCGAGGCCTAGAAGTATACAACATGGGGAAGTATGTAACAAATGCAAAGTCTAATTAGCCAAATCCGTCAGTAAGAAGGGCATCTATCTAGATGTTTCATATTGTACGGCACACCTGATATTCTTTTGGAGATTTTCAGCGATCAAAATTAGCCATAGCGAACGCTGGAATCCGGCTACAGATCAAATAGAAGGATAATAGAATAATCTCTCAATTAAAGTCTGAATTCGTATCTGAAGTGCTCTCTGGATGTCGTCATCATCGCCAGTTTTTGCATCGCCATGCAATGCATTGGATGTATCCTTTACCTTCTGCTTTTCTATCGCAGCGTAGTTGTGATATGCCATTATCTCTACCGCAGTGGTTTCTATCCACTGAATTCAGATCTTTTTACAGTGTCTAACGAACATTTTTCATCGAAAAGAGACCGGAACGATCCATTACAGTAGCCAGGCAATAACCAGAGTAGATATTAGCTCGATGGCTTTTGCGGCCGAAACGCATACATACTTATTAGAAAGATAACTTCTGTTTATCACAATTTAATCAATTGGGTTTGTTTTTGTGATGGCGGTATACCCCAGGTCTCTTTTGTAACCTACGACGATAATATTTGCTATTGGTAATATTTGGTACTGGCGAGGTCAATTCGCCTCTTTTCGATTCGTTTATATTTCGTAAGCTTCATTCAGTAGGAACACTCCTCGATGTCATAGTTCTATTTTTCCTATTTGGTATACGCTAAAAACTAAATAAATATATAATGTGGGTTGTGACAATTCGATTGCCGCCGGAGATGAATTTGCAGACACCAGCAGTTGGTCAATGTTAAGGGCGTCAAAATTTCAGGTACATATCAGCTTTAAACCAAATAATTCGGAGTGATCCATTAAACCTTTCCACTCTTTTTCATCAAATATGTATATGTGTACATATGTATGTATGTGCATAAACTTCCACGCGATTCTGCCGAACTCACACCCAGATGTGCATCGAGATAGCCAACCCGTGTTAATTGCCGAAATAAATCCCGACCAATTAACAAATTTATGCAAGGGGCAACAGTGTGAATTCAACCGTTGAAACGTCGATTAAAACCATTGACTATTATCGCCAATGTTCGCTGCGCTCTCCCCCATCCTCAATACAACAACTAATATTGCTGATGACTGTAATAATTAAGGATTTGGTACAATAAGAGGCATGTCCTTTTCACCTCAAACCCGGCGGCACTGTCAAAGGTAAAGTGTATTAATTAATCATGAAACAAATTGAATCAATCAAAGCAGCAAAGAACTTAAACAAAAACAAAGCTAAAGGCAACAATAATGGAACGAAAAAGGCAGACAATGAGTCGATTTAATATTGTGTATTTAGTTATGTAAGAAAAGCGAAAAGCTAAATAAATAAGACAAAAAGTAAATAGAATAAATTATACTCGTATAAAGGTCAGACGGTGCCACTCAAATACCTTGCTCAGCTTAAATCAGTTATTGTGCATTGAACTACATATATATTCATTTTAAGTTATGTGTTCATTTACTATATTATTTTTTCTTAAGATTGTCATACTGAGTTTCGACTTTCGATATTTTTGGTTTAGTTTAACCGATTACCCCTAATATGTAAACGTTAACATTGCCCTTTTTAGTTCTTCCGCTCAGGACAGTTGAGCCACTCAAATACCTTTCTCAGCTTAAATCAGTCATTGTGCATTGAACTACATATATATTCATTTTAAGTTATGTGTTCATTTACTATATTATTTTTTCTTAAGATTGTCATACTGAATTTCGACTTTCGATATTTTTGGTTTAGTTTAACCGATTACCCCTAATATGTAAACGTTAACATTGCCCTTTTTAGTTCTTCCGCTCAGGACAGTTGAGCATACATTTTAAGCGCGATAAGTACTGGACATCATTTTCTATGAGGTTGTTCACGCTTGCCGGGTTAGCAGGTTATGCGGTTATGTGGTTATATTTTTCATTCAGTTTAGAACAATAAAATACACTACACAATAATAATTTTTAACCAGATAACCTGATAACCAGGCAAGTGTGAACAACCTCTATGTTTTTCGGTACGCGGATTACGAAAATTAAGTCAGTTTTGCCGTAAAGTGGTGCTCGTCGGATCCGGAGCGATGCGCGAGCAATTTTAGCCGACAGTTTGTACTGCAATCTCCGGCGGACAAAGCCAAACATGCATGCTGATGCTGAAAAATTTGGGTCCTGCGGGATTGGATTACCTAATAAAGGTCCTCAACCTATCTATGGCCACTCTCATCATTCCTATCCCCCACTATTGCTTAATTACTTTATTTCGCAGCTCCCTCAATCACCAGAGGGAGTCTCTATTGTCTTTTGCGCTGGCGACTGTTCGATAATGGCGTCTGGAAATGGAATTGATGACTTGTGCTCGACACTACCAGAAGCCTAACCCTCTCCCCTAAAAGGTCGGACGGCAGCTGGGTCTGCTCTCCTTCTCGGCACACATAGCCGCAATTGTCAACAGAGAACAGAGCCGCAACAAAGTCCTGAAGTCGCTGGCCGGCAGCACTTGGGGCAAAGACAAATAAACGTTGTTGATAACATACAAGTCAATTGGCGGGCCAGTTTTAAATTATGCAGTGTCCGTGTTTTCGCCGGGAACTAGTAGGACATAGTGGACAGACTAGCCAGAACATGGCACTTCGGACTGCGATTGGATGCCTTCTGATGTCGTTCCAACACCACCTGCAAGACGAGGCCCAGATGCTCCCCGTTAAGAAGCATAACACAATGCTCTGAAAGCAGTTCCTAGTAGGGTGCCACAAACGCGGGCACCCGAACAGAAAACTGCTCGCAGACGAGCCGTAGCCACGGCAAATCAGGAGGCATCTTTACGAACTGACGAACAAAGTCCAGAGGTTCATTAAACAACCTCTGAACCCAACTTCATATCAACATGCCCTAAAGTCCACTCACAGGGAGTCGGTCTTGAGTTGTATAGATTCTCAACCTGTGTATGCCGTTCTGGGCTCACAAGATCCTGACGTGGACGGTACAGAACTTTGTTTGCCTCGGGAGACCCGCACCATAATAGCCCAACTTCGCCCTGGCTATTGCAGCAGGCTAAACTCATACCTGAGCAGAATAAATGGCGAGGTGCCAAATCAGTGCCCGGCATGCGGAGAGTCGCCACTTGACTCACGGCACCTCTTCGCATGCCCCCAAAACCCCTATGTCCCTATGGAGAGCTCCTGTCGAAGTCGCGCACTACCTGGACCTTCCCTTAGCTGATCAAGACGACAACGCAGATGCATGCGCCGACTCGATCGGGATTTGGTAGCCGCTATAACAACAACAACACCAATACATGTTGCCTCATCAGTATGGCAATTGTTGCTGAAAAAAACTTCTTTGATATCTTGCGATTTATAAACCAAATATCCTTAATGGTTAAATTTGAATAGATAAATCTCATTTTTCCATTCGTGGTCAACTTTTGATTCCGCTTTTGATGCGGTTTCATTGGGTGGTATTCTTTGGGACATATGTGTGCTGTAAGTATTGAAAGGGTTAAAAAAATACGCCATTTTATTTATATATATGTATGCGTTTGCCCTCAGAGAAATTAAAATTGCATCCTCTAAATGTACTTGTATGTATATGTACATATACTTACACTACTTTAAATCAAATGCGTTTATTGCTACTACACACATGCATACATATTTAGACATTGTGCGTTCAAGGATGTTATGCATTTTGCAGGATATTTGATTCGTTATCGTCGAATGATTGCCACAAGCTATGCCCACAGCTTCCAGTAATTCATTCATACATACACAAATATTACATACTATGCATGTTCCCTGCAGTAAAATTTAGAGATAGTCTGGAAAAGCGCTAGTTGCGTGCAGCTTACAATAATTTTTTTTTAATAAAATATGTAATAAAAATGGAATCGTAAAAGAAAAGAAAAAACGAAAAAATATCCAAAAATCTAATCTTAAAAACGTGTTCTTATAAAACAAAAAGTGACTAAAGTGGAACCGGCTAAAAACTAGTTGCAAAGTAATGCACAGGGCGACCACTGCCACCGCCAATGACATCGCCGTGTAAAAGTGGACAGTTGAAAGCATTGCTTGTGTATTGAGCTAGAACTAGTACTGTCGGGAAAAGGCCTAGTTCTACCCTAGTTCTGAACTAATCAGATTTTCTGCAGGTTTTATGCAGCTGTGCTTGTGTGCAGCGCATGCACTCAGAGATGGAAATCACAAGATGCAACAAACAACATGCAACGTTACAAAATTCCTCATTCCCAGTCAACTGATGTGCTTGATGAATTCACCGCACTCATGAATTGATCAACGAAATCAATGCAATGTTTACACGACAGAAAAGCAAACGAAGCAAGACATCTTGTTTGATGTCGATTTGCAAATGTAATTTTACGTTTAGCTTGCGTAAAATGGTAAAACCCTATCAAAGAGATGGCCAAAATTTCCTCTGAGAGCTTGTTAGAAACTGTGTAAGTGAAATTATCAACGCAGATGAGGTAAAATGGATTCGATATGAAGGTTGTAGAAAATTTCTTTAAATCAAAGTAAGTGAAAAGCATTTCCGCATCCTTTACCTCCCCTTGTCTTCTTACTAACATACATACATATAACTTACACTTGCTTTCCGTTATCTTTCGCCGACACGCTGTGCAACCAGAAAATTAACACAATTCGATTTCCATTCAAATGGTGAATAAAAGCCACTAACATACATTTGGATGCTAATATGAATGTATGTATGTACGTGTGTACATACATATTGTACATATATTCATCACATAGCAAACACTGTCTTATGCATGCGTGCGAGCGCGTTATGAATCATTAGCACTAATGGGTAATGAGATTTGCTGGCTGCTGAAGTCTGTTTGTTGTACATACATATATAGTACACGAAGCATATGCTCCGGCAAAGCCCCTACATTAAATCGAATGTATGTACTACAATTGGATTGAATTCAATCGACTTTAGGTGAAAACGAATAACAGCTAATCGAACATTTGACTGCAGTCGCCATTGTGCCAGTATTCGTTATGTGTTCGCCTACATATACATACCTATGTACATTAAACTCATTAAGGTGCCACACGAAAAAATTGCCAAGGTCCAACAAAATTATAAACTGGACCATGCTGAATATACTTATTCAAATCACTTTTTTTAAAAGCTCAAAACTAAATGACACTCGTAGAAAAATTAGAAATCGAGAGGCTTGTGAAGAATCTGCAAACAAGTTTCAAATAGTAAGTTTGTATTGAGGTCGGGTTACACGTGCTGCCATTGTCAATGGAGGCTCATGGTGTTAACGCTAGGCCTATCCCTACATATGCTTAATTCATCGCGATCTTTTGGGAAAACCAGACAATCCCTTAAATGAAACTGTGACCAAACTGTCGAGGTCTTGCAAGAAATTGTCACACAGAAATGTATATAACGGTGTTTATTTTCCAGTCAGTCAGCCTTGCCGGGAAGTTAGGTTATAAGTTGCAAGAAATAACTCTGCTATCTATATCTAACATGATATTAATTCACATATTCACGGGACTAAATATTTAATCCCGATTCCGCCCATCCTGAAATTAAATTTTGAAGTCGCAAACCCGCCCAGCCCGACATTTTTTGGAATTGTAGCGCGGGTCCCGTGGTTCCCGCCATCTATAACTAAGAAAAATGTACATGTCTTTTAAATTAATTTTAAATAATACAAAAAAATATATAAAAGATCTGGCAGCTGCTTTGCTGTTCGTTTTCATCTCAAGAAAACATAAAAAAGTGCTTATTTCATACAACGTTTTTAAGGAAAATTTTTTGAATTTGTGGAGGTTGCGGGTTTTATCGGAAGTGTCGGGAAGGAACTTCAGTCCCGTCCCGCCCTCAAAGTTTTTAAAGACCTTCGTGATACCCATCCCGGCCATTTTTAAATCAGTACCATGGGTTCCGCGGGTCCTGATATCCCGCGCCCATCTCTATTCTAATTAAACTTTAATTTTTTAATGCAATCTTAAGTTCCAAATATTTTCTTTACATAAACAAATATTTTCTTTTGTATTAATCCTGAAGCACCCTAATGTAGATATATAAAAGTGCTTGCGAGTTAATAATACCAGTTACTATGGTCAATCGTTTTACGAAAAGCAAGCTATGAATTTTCCACACTTTGCTGTTTGTCGATTGTCTAGCCAAACTAACCTAAAATGCGTTGTTAATGTGTAAACAGGATTAGTGACATCAGCTACTATAACTGCTTGCAAAAAGAACAGCTCTGCGTAGCTAAATTTTGGCAAATGCTTAGCAGGGAACGCCTGCGTACCTACATGGAAACAACTGAAGTAAAATCTTTATGAATTCAGGTATGCCGACGAGACATATACATATAGTACTCGTAGTATGTGCTATGTGCTTGTGTGTCACAAATGTTGCCATTTTCTGTAAAAGATAACTGTTGCTTATACGTGTTGACTGAAAGACAAGCTATTGCTGCAGAGAATGTTGCTTGCATTATGCATTTGGAAAGTAGAAAAGCATGTAAAAGTCTCCATTTCAAGGGAAAGCTATTGAATACTTTTGTGCAATGACTGACAACGTACGGTTAAATTATGACGTCTTAACAGACAGACTTGGTGCTTTTACTAAGCCACACGAAGTGACACAAGCTGTTGTTTTACTGTGGCAAAAGGAAGAGGTCAATGCAGTGTTGCAATACTTTTCTTCTAAAAACTGTGAATTCTCAAGAAAGGAACTGTATTTTCAACCAAATAACTCTTTATGCACTTCAAAAATAAAGGTTTTTTTGATTAAAGTTATTTATTTAATTTATTCTAAATAAAAAATCAATTTATTGAAAATTAATTTTCAGTTTAAATCAGGGTACGAAAATAAACTGTACAAAACAATTCCCATTTGCTCATCGATCATCATATCATTTGTGGTTTTGTACAGTTTTGTACATAGTCAGAAACAAATTGTAAGATTCACTGTCATTTTCCACAACGAGAAACGTTTGCTCTTCGTTTGTGACAATTGTACCATATTGTACGTTTTATATGTATGCAAACGTTTCAATTACGTGAAAAAAAACTTTTTCTGTAAATTTTCATATGCAATTCAATTAAAAAACATTTTTTTTTTATTCATTGCAGCCATTCGTTTTTTGTATTTAGTTATTGCATATATGTACATACATACATATATTTTTCTCTGCACGATTCATTTCGTTTGTTGTTTCGTATGTAACTACTACCTATTGTAGTGTACTATCGCCAAAGTGAACTCAGCCGTTTTGTTTTCGTATTGTACGGAACTGTTAAAGTAATAAACGAAACGAAATAGTAACGTACAATATAGTTTATTTTCGTACACTGGTTTAAATAATACGATTGTCAGAAATTGAGTTTATGTCTGTTATATAATTTACACAGAAATGTACAGTAGGCTGGGTCGATTTTGTATGGGGGAAAATAAAAGTCGTTTGACCGCATTGTAATAGTAATATTATGATGTCTTAGGTCTTAGCCAATTGTTATTGGCCACGAAAGATTAATTTAAAACTTATCTTTAGCCCGCGCAATTGCATCAAAGTATACGAATTTTGAAAATGAAACTTTGGCTGGTAATATCTATGGAATGCGTTAATTTTTATAAATCGGACGATATATCAAATTAAGGGTTATTAAATTTAGTACCTCACGTTCATTTACCATTTTTCAATAAGTCTACTAGTTTTTAAGATTTTAAGCTAAAACTTATAAAAGATATAATTTTCCCTTATGAATTTCCAATTCTTCATTACTTCAGCAACCAAGTGAAAAATACAAAAAAGTGAGACGGGATTTATTTCAAACGTTTTAATGTTTTCGGATGTTTATATAGTATTAAAAGGACCATGGACTTGGTCACGCCGATTTGGTCAGTTTTCAAGATCCTGATGAATGAAATGAAATATGTATCGTCAAAGAATAGGAATCGTTTGATAAGTTAATAGTAGTTGCATACATTAACATAATACAGTTAGGGTGGGAAACGCCCATTTTAAGTCCATTTATGCAGTCTTGAAAATTGGTACGGAATAGTTTTATTAGTCAACGAAGACGCACATTTTTCGGTTTTCTAAATTTGCCGTTATATGAAAGTAGGAGACGTGAAATAATTGTTTAGATATAGTGCATAAGTATTTTAGTTAATTGCATTATGTGAAAAAAGTGTTTAACATATCCTGGGAAATCCTTTTGAAGACTCTCCAATTGGACGATAGTGCTTCGCATTCAGATTGAACGAAAAAAGGCGCTCCCTGGAACACTTTTCTGTAATCCGGATCTTTTATCTAAACGTTTTTTATACAATTGAAGATACATTTTTTTTAGAAAAAAAACTGGAGATCCACTTAAGTTTTTCGATATAACTTTGGTAAATGTTACTCGATCGGCACGTAGTAAGTACCAAATTAAAAGAGAGACTTACTGTTACTGATTTATAGTAATAATATTATAAAAATAGTTCAGATTATAAACAAATTGTTTTAAATTAAAAAACGTGTTGAACATTTTTTTTGTAATTTTCCTTTATTTGCAATTTTTATATTGTGCATAAACATAAGTAAACTAATTAGTGTTTCTACAAGTTGTGCCTATTCAGTGTTTCCATACTCACTTGCATAAAGCAAAATTTTCCCACGATGATGCAAAATAATGGCTTTTCTATTAGAGCTACCGAAATTGTTCCTAAATTTGCAAAAATTCGCAAACTATAGCTAATATTAAAACAAGATTAGAATATTTGCAACCAGCGACCTAAATGAACGGCAGCAATATTAATGCTGTTCTTTACATCTTTTGACTATAGGCCAGTGCAATTATATTAATTATATTAACAATTTAAATTAATTATATTAACAATTTTTCAATACAATTAAAAATGTATTGAAAAAAGATAACTTTGAGATTAACGATAAGATAAAGGGCTGCGCGAAATTATATTGACTTTATCTTTTGCGTTAAAGGATTCATTATCTAATAATATGCACCAAAATTTTTGGCTAAACCCAGAATTTTTTAACAAGAATTGGTCTTATTCGACTAGTGTGCTGTGGGTGACTTGGCGGTCGATGCGCGGGCTCTTAACATTAAAATAAAATACTAATATTTTGCAGGCTTCTTGTTGACTTCATGATACATTATATTTTCACTATTACCAAGGGATTTGAGTAAAATTAGATTTTCGACCCGCCCTAATGTATGTATAATTGGCCAAGCTTGACGGGTGGGACATCGATGACACCGCTTCTCTGAGTTGTTGAATTCGTTTGGCAATTTTAGAAAAATTATAAATATTTCGTTCATAGCGGCTTTCTCGAGTGTAGTTAGTGGAATGTTAAGTACCATTTTATACTTTAATGGCATTATTATATCTTAAAATACAAAAAAAAAAACAATTTTATCTTGTGACGGATGGGACAACGTTTTGTGATGGGTGGGACGAGTTACCTTTGAGGAACATTTTTTGAACGCCTATAACTTCTCACCATCAATGTATTTTTCTAATAACTTACCACAATTTTAAAGTCAAAGAATTGTTCTTTCTTTTTGGATTATTATTATTTGCATTGTCAGCTTAGTCACGCGAGGAATGCCTTGAAAACCCGATGCAAAAATATGACAGCATATTATGAACGCATTTATAACAATAAAATAGAAAAACTAATGAAAAATAAATCGATAAAAATGAATTTCTTAGGAATTATTCTACCTGCTTTACCTACATGAAGGGGAATAACTCCAAAACAAATGTTTCCGGTAGGTGACTCGGGGGTCAATATATTTCTGATTTAGTTTATATTGTGAATATATGTATATTACTTACATGAAAATTAGTGTTAAAAAAATTATCAAAAGGTGATGCAGCAGTCCAGATATGTGGAAATCCCGTATCGAATTTAGTTCAAATTTAGAAATCTTGTTTAAAAAAAAAATGTTAAGATTAACAAAAGACCCGGTTAAAATAAATTTAGGTAAACTGTACAATGTAAAAAAAAACCAAATAAGTTCTTCTCTGGTTTTAATATTTCCATTTTATTAGACTGAGCCGCAGCAACGCGTGGCTAAATACAAGAGAGAAGACTGCAGGACGACGTATTTTTGTGGCGAGTAAAGTTCAAATCGTTGGAATGAACTAAATTAATTATATTAACAATTTTAACATACACTTTCCATAAAAATTCGCTCATGTTTATAAATTTTTAATTTTTAACTAGCTTAATTATTCAAATTATCGTCGACAAAAATGCAACAATGTGCCACAATTATATATTTTTCGTGATTGCCAATTTTTGCTGGCTAAAATTTTTCCAGCAAGAATTTGCAACTTCTCTCCAAGAAACTGTCACTTTTCCATCTCAGTTTTTGAGTGTTGGATAATTTTTTTGTCTGCACGAACGCAATTTGAGCAAAAATCATGCTAATTCATAAAAATTCTTATAGAACTAATATGTACTATACATAGTTTTGTATTTATCCCAAAATTAACGGCAAGTTAACATTAAAGTAATTTTCTCAGTAGCTAGAGCATTTTTAGAATGAGAAATGTATACAACGAAGCTACTCAACATAAAAAACTCTTAACGCTGTATCCGGTATGTTGCACTGCCTTTGCATTAAAGCAACAGAGTTGACTGTTGAATACTAATTTTATGACCAAGGAGCTCAAAAATTCCTTTCAATCTAGCATTGTAACAAAGATACAAATGTATGAATCTGTATATTGGAATGTGGATGTATTCTCAGTGTGAACGTAATCAGTCACTACTACAACCAATTTTTCATTTTTGTTCTCTGCTTAATGCCTTTTTAGAAATATTATAATTCTTGTTGGCAAACGAGCACATTTTATTATATTTTTCTTTCCTTTTGTTCAGTTTTTTTTTGCTATTTCCGCGTTTTGGTGCGTTATTTGAATATAAATTAATCTCAGATGCTGTTGATGATTCTGTTGGTGATTTATTGAATGCCAGAACATATTTATATTACCATTTTCGTATCTTTTGTATTTGGGTAATTTCCAGTCTGTTTATTCATTACTGTGTAGATATTTTTTATTTACTTTACACTTATCTCCACTTGGGATAATTTGTGAATTGCATTCATAAAGTTATGTATGTATGTGTAGATATGTACATTTATTATTTTTATGAAAAGGAGTTTCTGTTTGTCCCGACTTTTACTCTGGAAAACAAGTATGTATGTAGAGCTAAATTGATACTTTGTTCAAGTTATAATAAATTATTTAAAAAACATTTCCCCGCACCATCGGTTTAATTAGATTTCTTGCATCTTTTTGCTAACAGCTGACGTTACCATAAAGCAGTGGGCACCAACCGTGCTTTTCTCATGGACGGTTTTACTATAAGAAAATATTTTCCATAACCACACTTCTAAAAGTTAAAGAACAGAATCCTCCCCACACTTACTCCAGGAATAGATGCTGTGGTACTTTTATGAGCTACACACCACATTGCTGGCGCTATGAACTTTGCCGATAGTCTTATTTTCACCTTAGTTTCTTTGCAAGGATTTCATAGAATGATTTTTGAAGTATGTGTAATCTTTTCTATGACATTGCAACTGCAAGTAAATAATATAAAAAACTTTTTAATATACAACGCTTTTATAAATGGACTAAAAAGTAGAAAATAATATTTCTCAGTCCCATAGAATTTATTTTGATAACTTTTGATTTTGAAATTTTAGCAAAAGTCATTATAAACAATCTATGAAATTGAAAATGAAAAACGTGGAGCGTACGCAAACAGGGCGGATATTATGCATTGAATATTTATTTTAAGCAAAAACGACCAGATGTGTTGAGAAAAAAGTGTTCCTCCGCCTAGACAAAGCCCCGAGTCAGGTAAATTTAATTTTGGGACTTAGATTACGGATCTGTATACCGGTTTTCTATAACGGGTCACTTTCCCAAGATATTTTAGTTTTAAGTTTGCAATTGGAATGAAATAAAAAGTCTAACTTGAACGAGCAAAATGTTACTCACACGCTCTGAATGAGTATCGCCTTGTACGACATGGCGTATGAGTAACATTATTTCCAGTTCCCATTTTCTAAAAAAACAATATTGCACATTTTCATTTGACCATTCAATACAATATTCAATCCATCTATTTTCATCGTTCGTAGCTTGACGTTTTTACATAAAGAACAGGCTTTATACAAACGAAAAAAAAATGCAAACGATTTTTTTTTTATTTTCTTCCTTCTAAAAGTTTGATTTTTTTCATAAATAGAAAAATATCTTGGGAAAGTGACCTGGTCTGGAAAAACAGTATACAGATCCATAATCTACGACCCAATATTAAGTTTACATGTTTCGGTTTTTTTTTTTGTTTGTAAATTCAAAACTTGAGATTTTCCCTACTGCGTAATTTACAAATCTTTGCTTTACGCAGCCATTCGCAGAAGTTGCAAACTATCTTTGTTTAATTTTGTAGTTATATTTGAGCGATAACAAAGTGCATGTATACAGTGGATAATTCGTATATTTACAATTAATTATTTTACTGCGCAAATGCTAAATTCTTGAGCCGGTCGGTTAGGTAGGAATTTAATTTTTGTAAAATCTTTTTGTGAGCTAACTACTTTGATAGGGCTTATTTCCGTTACCACTTTTATGAGAACTGGAACCGGGCCAACTACCCAGTTCTCATTGGAATCGGAATCTACCGAACCGGTTCTTTAAATCCTTGGGACCGCACATCTATCTTATATTCTATATATCGCACATGATCTTCAAAAGTGACATAACTCAAAATTTGGCATTCTTTAAGTAATGCACTAAAAATGTATACAGAGGTTTTGTTTACCTTTCAACAAAATCTTAAGCAAATTTTTGTTATAATATGTGGAAAAAACCTAAAGTGAAGTTTTCCTTGCCCATATGATCAGCATGTGCTAAGAAATAGTTTTTCGCATTTTCTGACGAACGTGTACTTTTGAGTTGTGTCTCCTTTGAAGATCGTGTGCGATATATAATACGCGAAGCCATTTTTTGTGCAGCATAAAAGATCTGCACCGTTCGCTGGATTCTCAAAAATGGGGTGTCAAATTAAAGCACTTGGCCTATAGATGTACAAACTGGGTCGATTTTCCTAAATAAGCTGTCAAATTAAAATGTTTCGACTGCAGATATGTAAGATATATAGATTTTTGACAAAAGTTGCCAACTTTTAAAAATTATATTCAAGTTGTCAAAAAAAAATCGAATATTACAAAATGGGTATCAATGGAAATGGTTTTGAAAATCTTTCTTTCTTAACTTGACTTGAGGAGGGCTGCCACCTATTTAAAAAAAAATCAAAGTAAATTTAAATTAAGGAAATTAATTAGGAAAAAAGTTTTTCAACATATGGGTGCCAAACGAAAGGGTGCTCGGAAGGTAGCAGTTTAAAAATATTTTGTAGTGGGTTGCCACGCTTCAAGAGTCGAATTTAGTTAACTTTTCCAAAAGTTATATGAAATGTCAAAATATGGAATTCAAAAGAAAGAGTGTTAAGAAGTCTTTATTTTAAACATTGAGAATATTTTGAGGTATTGGAAGAGGGCTACCACCTGTCTAAAAATTTATTTCAAACTATTAAAACAGTGAAATGAATTATTAAAATATGGGTATCAGTCGACTGGGTTTGAAAAATCTTTACTTCCGAGCTATATTTAGCAGGGTTGCCACATGTTTAAAAAATAAAATTCAACTTAATTCGTCAGTTAATTTAAACATTTATCGCAATGTAAGAGGAATAATATTTAAGAATATTATAGCGCGAAACTACTTTATTCAAATATTAAAACTATTTAAAAAGTCAAATGAATTATCAAAATATGTGTGTCAGTCGTAATGGGGTTGAAAGGATTTTATTACTAAAATATATTTAGGAAGGTTGGCACGTATTTTATAAGCTGCATTCAAATTAATTAATAAGTTAAATGAATTTTTAAAGGATGGATATCAATCGAAATGGGTTTGAAAAAGCTTTCAGGCTTCCGAGTGAATTTACACAAAATT
This sequence comes from Rhagoletis pomonella, assembly GCF_013731165.1. NCBI lineage: Eukaryota > Metazoa > Arthropoda > Insecta > Diptera > Tephritidae > Rhagoletis > Rhagoletis pomonella. The sequence goes on from NW_023458564.1 coordinate 25,087,585, forward strand.
CGCTTCGAACTCAAATTGAACTTTGTAGAAGTTTACTCGAAAATATGTAAATTGTATAACCTGAAAAATAAAGACTTTGCCCTTTAGATGTATGATAAGGTTTTATTTTTTGAAGTTAGAAACTTTTTATCGGTACAGGGTGATTTAAAATTAAATTAATTTAAATAATATTGAAAACCTACTATGCGAAACGACTACATGGATCTAGAAGAAATACGACACTCCAATCGTTTATACCTTACTAATATTTGGAGTTGTTTAAAGGTTTTTGAAATTCTATCTTGGGCGTTTTAACGCCATGCGGGTTCACTAGTTCGTGTAGAATACATGTGCAGTAGCGTGGCGAAATTGCACGAATTAAATAGTTTACAAATTACTTGCTGATGCTGTAATTTCTTCAAATTTAGTTCTCTTCGACTACCTATATTGTCTCAGAATTTTAATAATGGAGGTAGTAAGAGATTGAGGTCGAAGGAGGAGGCATTCTCCGGCTAATTTTATAGGTACTTAGTACGAAGAAGAAGAAGAAGAAGAGTACGAATCCAGCGGTTATGTGAAACTCTTATTAGTCAAACACTTTGCGAGAGCCTCTGCAGACAGTACATTTCAAGTTGCTGATTAATTTTAAGGGAAGACATAATTTCATTGGTAATCTTCTTCTAAGTCAGCTAATGAAATGCCAGATAAGGTGTGTACATGCTGCTGTACTATTTTTACGTAAAAACCAAAACACAACAGAATTCTACACGCAAAGCCCATTTAACGAATTCTTTATGTGACAACTCTCATGCGACGCAAAGTATGCATAACTGAGCTATGAGACAATTCCTATGCAGACAAAATATGCCTATCTTGGGTCAGGAAGTGCGCTTAGTTTTAATGACGATTTTGATAACGTAAAAGTGTGTCCGTGCATTAATGAACATATGTAGTTGAATAACTTACATATGTAGGTTAATAATTACCAGTTTCGGCAACATCAGAAAAGAACAAAATATATTTTATCTTACACTCAGATTAAAGTTTGTTAAAAAAGAAACTATTCCCCTCACACATTTTTTAAACTATTAATACATTTAATACCATTCAGGTATCAGAACAACAAAAGCAAATAAAATTCCATTTTCATATCTATTGAACTACGTTATTATTGGATTATACGAATGCTGGAAGATTTTCAATTTCTGCAAGCTTATTTCCAGAAAAAACAAAACTAAAGCTTAAATAAATTGCATTAAAGTAAAATAATCCTTTGTACGCATTCCAATTAGGCCCACTACACCCACATAATAGTTTTGAGTTTGAGTTATATCGACTGTCGATTCTAGTAAAAATAAAGGCAATGAAAATAGACTGCAAAAGTGATGTTATGGTAATATAACACAAAAGCACACAATACGTTCAGTGGTAATGCAAATGCGTTTCTCTTTTATCCATATTTCAATTTTACAAAGTGCACATTGTCAGTTTGGCCAGTCAGTCAGGCATTACAATTGTTGCCTGAGAGCTCACGAAGTCGAAGCAGCAACAATCGTACCGGATTACCCATTTACATATATGAATATGTATGTAATAGGTATCACGCGCTCAAAGTGAATATTTCGCATTTCATAAATGTGTATTGTATCTATTAGCGTTTTCTTTTCTCGAAATAATGTCGCATTTATTCTGCCCTGCGCCAGGGCTATAAAGTTTTCGTGTTCTTTTCTAAGCATCTGCACATGGATATTGCGTGCTCTTTCTTTAAAATGTTGCACTCTAATAATGTTGCCATATTAGAAGGTGACATTTTTTTCGAGAAAAGAAAACTTCATATGTATATGTAGGGGCATATATATTGCAACTGTAGGACAAATGAAAATACATGTACATATATAAATACTTACTTACATACTATGTTGCACGCGTGTATTTCATATGCAATCTGGATATGGGCATGGCGTCTCATCACCATTTATGAATGAGTAATGTGCATTTATTCATTAGTCGCATAGAAAGCAAGATCTTTGAATATACACATGTACATATGTATGTACTATGTAAATATAACCATATGCGTAATATGACCAACTACTTCATAGCACAAAGAAGTACAGCTTAGCTTGGGTTAAGTTAACGTCGCAAGCCGATTTTGAAATTCCGAATTTGGCTGATTTCGATCCCCGAGAGCTCTGTGTTTTTTTTCTGAAGTGCCTGCCAAAATGCTTCCATCTTAGCCTCGCGAAGATTGAACAGTATAAAAGAAAGTGTGGAGATGATTCCACCTCATCGTCCTCTTGACAGCTGATACAAAAGGATCAGTTTAAATTCCCAGTTTCAGCGCATGAATACCAATGAATTAATTTGCCCGAGAGACCCACCTGTAACCGATAGATCCCCTACAGCAGTACAAGGCAACCGACACCTTTCCTACACCTTCCTCAATGTTAGGCTTCCACGGTAACCTTGAGCCAGATCAAAAAGGGTATGTAGAAATCATCCCTTAACGAAAAGTTCCACATCATCTACATAGACTATCACCCGACAGCCCTCTTTTTCCAGTTCCTCTAGAAAGTTGTTTACACAGCAATCCAGAGCAGGGGAGAGAGAACATCACCATGTGGAGTGCTCCTATTGACTCTGCACTGTGTGCAGACGCTCCTTCACTCCGTCGCGAAAGTTCTGTCACGATGTAAGCAGTAGATAATTCTTATTAGGTTGGTGACATTGTTGAAGACTTCCTCTGACAACTTGACCAATGTGTGCTGAGCGGTATTCACCGACCTTTTCTTGCAATAAGCATATTGAGTTCTTGAAAGACAGTCACGAGGAATCGCGTTGTACAGGCCTCTCTAGCGAGTTTATCAAAAGCGCTTTTAGTAAAACCGAAGGGAATGATAGGCCCAAAATCCCTAGGGGAAACATGAGGGCCTTTTCCGGCTTTCGGGATGAACGCGACACTGACTACCCTTCAAGCCTTAGGGATGTACCCGGTCCTCACGCAGTTCGCATAAGTAGGATCCAACCGATTGCACGACACCTTCAGAGCCACGACCCTTTCCAGCCGCGCATGTATGATGCCATCGGTCCCCGGCGACTTTAATGGTTTCAACGAATTTATCGTCCAGGCCATGTAATGATCGTCCGGAAGATCGAAGGACAGGACTTGGGGGGATATTCTGTAACCAGTTAGCGACAATTTTCGAATCGCTATCGCAAAACAGCAATTATATCATGCGTCAAAAAGTGCGATAGCGATCGGAAAATTGTCGATAACTGGTTACAGGATCTTTATCCTGAAGTACAAAATATCGCAAAGAAGTACATTTGACTGAACTTCGAAGTACGAAATACGAGAGCGATAAAAGAAGTACGGTTGGTCACATAACATATGCGCCAAGATGCATACATACACACATATGTATACTTATAAGCATGAATATGTTTATGAGTCATATTCTGAGTAAAAAGTGAATATGAACAGTTCAGGATATAAAAATGTTCCTGAAACTTTTATTGGGTCATATAAAATTAGATTTTTCGTGAAGATTTTTGCTAAGTTAATACTATGCGCATAGCACTTGCTTCCGTCCCAACCATTTCCGTGTGCAATATCCGTGTGCAATATCCGTTGAATTTGCCATGTTACTCCCAACCACCCGCCACTAAAGAAGTTCCACTTCAAAAAGAAATTTCATTGGAGACCTCGTAATGTCATGATCTTCTTCCGATTAACGGAGGACAGTAAATGCATTCTATTTCACGTAAATTTTTGAATATTTGACCATAAAGTGGGAGCGCGTGTGCCTTTCCGCGAGGAAGAAGTGATACTTCACAGGAAGGAAAAAGTTTGGCATGTAAAAAGTATGCACGAGGTTTATCTACACATATTCGCCTTTTCAAGTTAAACTGCTACGTTTACTTATTATTCTTTGAAAAATTATCGTAGTCTATATATCAATCTTAACTCCAACTTTTATCTTCATCTTAATCGTTACATATTTATTGTAATATTTTATTTATTTTATCAATGTAATTTAGTTAAATTTTCAAACAGGTGACAACCCTCCTCAAATATATTTTCGGCTGTAAGCCTTTTTAAAACTCTTTAGTTTAACACCCACATGGCAATATTTCATTTATTTTATCAATTTGACAGAGTTAAATTTTTCAAATAGGTGGCAACCCTCCTCAGAGATATTTCCATCAGCCATCTTTCTTAATATTTCATTTATTTTATCAATTTAATTGGGTTTAAAAATTTTCAAACAGGAGGCAACTCTCCTAATTTATGGTATTATACCGAACAATACAAACAAAAGATATTCAAATCGGTTCAGCCGTTATCAAATTTTGATGACCGTGACATACGAACACGACATTCTTATATACATATATAGATGTCACTTTACTCAAATATTGTACATAGAGATATAGTTACTTATCTTGTTATTTTATACACTATATAATTTTTGTATTTTTCCAGGTACGTAACTTTCATTATATTGACACGAGTGTACGCGTGCGCCCGATGATTATTATGTGATGATGAACGACCTTTGTACATAATATGTACTACATATATATTTCAAGATATAGACAAGACATGTAAGCGAGTTGAGAAGCGGTAATCTAAACACAATAATAACTCATTATTGTAGAAAAAATAGTCTACCTAAGAGTAAAAATATACGAGGTGAATCCTGATTTCCACGCCAGTTCTAATTCAGTAGTTATTCATCAAATTTTGTGTGAAAATTGCGACTTTAAATTTGATTTTAGCGGAATTTCCTGAATGTATTTTAAAAGATATACTACAACATATTTAGCGTATCCTTCCGTACTTTTCCGACCAAAACTCGTGTGTGCATACTCCCTTGTTAAGAATTACTATAAATAAATAACGCTATATACGGGTCGATTCCTGTCGACTATAAAATCGACTGAGAAATCCACCAGCCAAAAGACTTACATTTTACGGCTGAATTGTCATTTACAACCAAAATCGACTAGAACTCGTCATTTGAATAGCGCATCCTTCGTAATTCTTAGTATGAACAGTTTTCCCTTACGTTGTTTGATAATCACCGACTTCAACAATAAAAAGACGGAGGTTATCAATTCGTCGGAATATATTTTTGAAGTTAAACTTCTTACGCGTGAATTGGCCTACGCATAGACGAAAATTGTGCGTGTAACTAATTCGTTAGGTAATTTTGGCTGATTCTATTACAATTTACGCAGGGTGAATGGGTTCAAAATCGAAATCAAGTTTATTACGACTTCTCATGTTTTTTAGGACAAATAAAGATACGCGTATCTTTTGTTTTGCAAAAAAAATAATCGCTGAGTTACGAGCATCTGAAAAAATTTTAGAGCGAAGTGTGATTTTAGAGAAAAACGGTTGAATTTATTTTTTTTTTTTCAAATCTACCTAGCTTTTCTTTTTAATCAATATTTTTTAATTCGTGTTTTTGATTGTAGAAGTCTTTTTGATGCTTACACTTGGGAACTTGAAAATTTTAAAACATTTGAAAATTAACAAATTGGCGTCCGTTTTCGGAAAAATCAAGACTTAATTTTCTTAAAAACATAATTTTTCATTTTCTTGCAAATTTGTTTGTGGTTTCTAGATAAAAGAGAGTACTTTTTCCAATAGGTTTAATGCCCGCTAAAATGCCTCGAAAGTCGTAGGAATTTTTTTGAAGTGAAACTTCTTAATCGAGTTCGGTGATGGTTGCGTTAAATATTTAACACCAAGCCATAAACTCTGTATCGTTCGTTCGATTTTTCAAAATGAGGTGTCACATGAAACGCCATGTCCTTCGGGTGTGCACCATAGCTTTAGTTCCATGAAAGGAGTTGCCACATGTTAGAAAATCGAACTCAAATTTTCTCTGCCGCAGAGGGTTGCGTTAAATATTTAACACTAAGTCTTAAAATCTGTATCGTTCGTTCGATTTTCAAACGTGAGGTGTCAAATGAAAGGGCTTAACCTGTAGATGTGCAATATAGTTTTAGTTGTTTAAAGGGTTGCCATATATACGAAAATCAAATTCAAATTATTTATTAAGTTAAATGAATTATACCAATATGGGTATTAAAAGAAATGGTTTTGAATAAACTATTTTTTAGCTACATGTAGGAGGGTTGCCACCTGTTTCAAAAGTCAAATTTAGTTAAATTATAAAAAAGTCTTATGCATAAAATACTATACAGTAACCGTGAAAAGAAAGGGCTTAAAGAAACACAATTAAAATATTTTTGAGGTGCTTGAAGACGGCGACCACCTGTTTAAAAAGTTATTGAAGCGAATTTTATTATTACAGCTCCGCTATGTATAGTATATGGCAGGTATAGAAAACGAGTAGCTGCGTTAAACGCCAATTGGGCGGGGAAAGACTAATGCAAAGACAATATAGATAAAAACAAAGATAACGATGAAGATGAAGATGAAGATGAAGATGAAGATGAAGATGAAGATGAAGATGAAGATGAAGATGAAGATGAAGATGAAGATGAAGATGAAGATGAAGATGAAGATGAAGATGAAGATGAAGATGAAGATGAAGATGAAGATGAAGATGAAGATGAAGATGAAGATGAAGATGAAGATGAAGATGAAGATGAAGACGAAGACGAAAATGAAGATGATGTTATGATCGACCAGTAATTCTCGCAGGAGATTTCAATGTCAACTTTTCGCTGGCCGAATACATGTATGATGAACTGACAAAATTTTTCAAAGAAAAATTTTCATTGGAAATGGTTATTAAATCGTTAAAAAAAAATTAAAATAAATATGTATTTAGTGTATTAGAAAATGTGTACATGTGTATATATATCGCACATTTCTTTCTTTCTGGAATTCCTCGATTAAGTTTTACTTCTTCCGCGCGTAGTTTTTTTTTCTGAAAATAAGAAGACTCAGTATTTTGGGTAATGTAACGCCATATATAATGCATATATACATTCTGTTTATTAATCTCTGTGGTATTTTTTATGTACTTTCCGATTTAAAAAAATTTGTTACCAAAAGACGAGACAAAAAACACTTTATTTTATTTAAAGAAAACACGTGTTTTGACTCCTGGTCGCTTTTGCTACGATTTTCACAAAAAAAAATTTGGCTTTGCGAAAATCGAGTTTTAAGATTGTCTATCATTTGGTTCATTTTCAAAGTTTTTAAAACTTTCAAATTTGTAATGAAAGAGCACGAAAAATACTACTGAAACCAGAAAACAGAAACATAATCAAAATACTGAGTCTTCTTGTTTTCAGAAAAAAATTCTTACGACTTTCGAGGCGTTTTAGGGGGAAGAAAATTAAAAATTATATTTTTTAGAAAATTTAGTCTTTTGAATTTTACAAAACGGGCCTCAATTTTGTTAACTTAAAAAATATTTCAAATTTTCAAGTATGCAATTATAGAGCATCAAAATCCCTTCTACCATAAAACGTAATTAAAAAGTATTGATTTAAAAAAACTAGAAAGATTAAAAAAAAAATGTCAGCTCAGTTTTTCTCTAAGATCACACTTTGCCAATTTTCAGATGCTCGTGATTCAGCGATTTTTTTTGTTTGCAAAACAAAAAATACGTGTCTCTTTATTTGTCCTAAAAAATAAGAAAAAACTTATTAAACTTGATTTCGAATTTTGAACCCATTCACCCTGCATGAATTGAAATAGCATGAGCCTTTTATGTTGCTATGTGCTACCACATGAATACATATATGAATTCGCCTTGGTTGATAGAATACAACGCTGCGCAAAGAGAAGGCGAGGAAGAGGAAATGCCGAACGATAGATTTTGTCTTCTTGCAACTTAAATAAATGCAAATAAAACAAAGTTATTCCACTATTGTTGCCCAACGTACATTACATGTACTTATTGTTGATACAGTGAAAATAAACAACCAGCCCCTGAAGATGCTAATGAGTTTAGCGAAACGTTGGGCAACAATAGTGGAATAACTTTGTTTTATTTGCACTAAAGGATGCAAGATCGGACAAGCCTATTAAAATATTAAAATTTAAAAAACATAAATACGAACCGATCGGAACCCAAAAATAGATTTAAATAAATGCATTTTGTAAACAAAAGCTCGTACGTTACTTAATGCCTTGGTTTTAATACACGGGGCAAATCGGCAACTTCGTAAGGATCTATTTGCATTATAAATATTTGCATTTATTAAACATACAATAGGCAATTATGTGACAGTTCACTCCGTTCAATTACTTCCAATATAACTCGGTCTTTAGGATACTAGCAGACCGAACTCATATGAGGTGGTGTTACCGGATTTTCAAATTGAAATCGAGAGTGAATATATCTTATATATAAATAGGCAATGTTGTTTCTTTAACCCCCTTTTACGGCTAAACTATACGTCTAAGATATAAACAATAATACATGATTAGAAGGGTATTACGATGCTGCTGTGCAGACAGTTATTAAAATTTCAAACTAGTTTAATATAAAGCAAAAAAGTCAATTCAAAAGTGACACCAATACCAATGCCTTACATGTACATGGTTGTGCCGGAAATGCCTCCCAAATGTATGCTTTAGTATTAATATTAATCACAGAAACGTGCTAAGTAGCAGTTTAGGAATAAGATGTATGTATGTACCAGGGTTGTTACGAATATTCTCATTCGCAACCGCGGAACTTCCGCATTAATTTTAACATTCGCATTCGCTTTCGCATTCGCAATAATCAATGCGATTATGTAAGTGCACCGATAAAACGTATATCTGGCAAACAAAATGACAAATTGTAGCCAATATTTTTTGGTCGTGTTACCCGAGCGCCGCACATGAGAGTATTTTTGTAACAAGACTGGTCAAATGTCATATCTATCAACTCTGATAAAAGTGTTTCTAAACATATTATTTCTTAAGCTATCTAGCCGAGCTATCAATGGGCAGTCATAAAAGGTCCCAATTCTACTTGACCTTTGACATACATACGTCAAAGAGAATATTGTCCATTTAATAATAATTTTTTTTCTGTGCTTTAAATACCTGCATTGGTTTCTTTCTTTACTATGATTATTTTGGACCAATCTTAAAAAAGCTACTAGATTTAAAAAAAGAAAGTGGGCACCGTAATTGTAAACCAAATTTTCGTGATTTGCTTTTGATGTAACATACATATATTCGTTTCACCCATTTCAAATGGGGCTCTTTGGGGATTTCATTTTTAGCAATAATTTAAAAAACAGTAATTCTGTTTACTTGTCGGGCCATATTATTTTCATATTTATATACATTGGATCCTCGTCTAAAAAATTCCGTGATAAAACTCTACCCCTACGTCTTCCTTCTTTGCTATTTAAAGTCAAAGAGTAAGCTCTTTCAATAGGGATTTCCAGCAGAAATGAGAAACGATGCTCAAATAATTAAAAAGCTATAGGTCTGATCTTTAATTAGGTAAGAATTACGTAACTATCTCAGACCCTTATCATCCGTGATTCCAATAGTTCCAATCAAAAAAAAAAACTAAATTCAAAAAACGCTGATGACATTACAGGTTCACCAAATTCTGAAACAGCTGACACGTTAACGCACGTGAGTGTGGCTGACACGATCAAACTTATGAGAGCGCCATGTCGCTCTATCAACAGTAAGTTTTATATGTTGCTACGCCGAACAGACACGGCATACGTACACGTCGGTGAGTGTGGGCAATTTAAGACACAATAACGTGTCGAGACGCGTAGGATGCAGAAAAGAAAAACCCACCAAGCATATAAGCCACTTATTGTGAAGTGACTTAAGTCATTTCCATCTCTGGTGCTCGAAAAAATTAATTCATTTTAAAAAATGTCAATGTAGTACTCTTGAATTTATGTACATACTCACCATATATTTACGTAAATGACACTAATATATACGGCATACATATTTATGTACATACATACGTCTTCGCTTTCTATAAATTTTCCCATAAGTTTTTCCCATCCCACCATGCAAAATATGAGAAATAGGCAACAATCGTCAATGGCAACAAATTGGCGACTCACCGATTTATTGCTGTGGTGACAAATCGGCAACATCACTTCGTTCATGTCAATTTTGAATAAAAAGGTTCTCAAAAATTCCGAAACTTATGAATATGGCGTCAATAGTATTGGCCAAAAGCATCTAAATAATGCCCAAGGACAAGATTGAAAAAATAGGAAGTCTCACAGCGAGAAAATGAATTAATTCCGATTGTAAGTTGCAATTTGGTATACAAAAAAATAAATGAGGTATTAAAAAGAATAAAATTATTCCAAATATCGCCTGAAGCGATAAGAAAAGGACTCATTCAGGTAATAAGAAAACGACTCGCCCAGGCGAGTTGCCTTCGGCGGACATTTTAGAGCGACCGGTAATAGGAAATCGATTCGATGGCAATATTACCGGCAATAAATTTGTTTCCGAGCGCGACACGTTTTCTTATTACCGGCAACACAAATTGTTTGGTGGGATGCATCGAATAAAATGTATGTACATACTTAGCTATGTATGTATGTATATGGGCAAATCAAAAAAACAGTTAACTTTTTTTCTTTTAATATTTATATTGAGCTTTGTACCACGATTGTTTATTAGGAAAAATTGAAAAAGC
>NW_023458564.1:25098195-25108233 GCF_013731165.1 Rhagoletis pomonella
GGAAAAATTGAAAAAGCAACAAAGTCTAAGCGGTAGAAGTTATAGCAATATTTCCGAGATCACCACATCTCCTCATCAGACTTCTTTTTTCTAGACTTAAGTAGACTTTTTTGTTTTTTAGCTTTATTCTCATTGTTGTAAACTGTACCAAGCTGATTGCTTTTGGATATAATGCATATACGTATACTTGAAGCCTCAAAAAAATGTTTAATCAATATGTTGCATAACTTTTGAGTTATAGATGTTTTAATTAAAAAAAAATGAATTTTTTATGTAATATTTAAGAAATGAAAAATTTATTATATAATAACTTTTGAAGCAAACCATATACTGGTTTGAAATTTTATGTGCAATTAGCACTTGGGTGTACACTTCATATGTAGTTGGTAAGTAAAGGGGCTTTAAAAAATAACTAATTGGCAAGTAACGAAAAGTGTGTAACTCTACTTTTCACAATTTCCAAAATTTTCGGTCTATCGCGTATAGTTTTTGAAGCATTTCATTTTAAATATTTTATAGGTTTGTATTGCGTTCTACAAACAATTACGAATAATTTGAGGTGTGTTTTCAGAATTAACCAACTTTTAAAGATAAAATATTCTGCGACCTTGAGCGAAATTTTTATTCCAAAAACATCTTAATTTAAGGCACATTTGGAAAATATGTGGTACCCTGATTTACTACTTTTATTGATGCTCCTTCTTGTAGTCAGAATATTTCGAGCGTGGTATCAAAGCAACTTTTTTCCACGAAGGTTCTGACAGTTGCTCTTACTTAATTGGAGCCTTCTAAATTAAATGGCGTCCTCAGTTTTGTCCGATTAGCTCCACTTTTCGAAAAAGCGGTAAAGTTTGTTTTCTTAAATTTCAACTATTTTACAAAAAAAATTTGCACATAACCCTTTTTTTCGATTACCTTAAAATCATAAAAATATTTTCAAAAATAAGCGAGTTATTTATGAAATAGGTAAAATTTAATCAAATTTTCAAGTACCGTTATCTCGAAAACCGGAGCCAATCCGGTAAAACGGTGGATGCCATTGAATTTAGAACGTTCCAATTAAGTGAGTTCAACTTACAAAATCTTTGCCCAAAATTTACAACTTGCACAGTGTAATTAGAACCCAGCTTATTCTTTTGTTTTCTATTTCAGCGATCTAAATATTTATTACTCGTCTATCTTTTGAGGCGCTTGATAAAAATTAATTACACTTACATTTATCGATTTGGTAAGAGATTACGAATAGAATCATATTTAAAAACATTGGTGTGCCCACAAATTTAAAAACTCAACTTTTTGTTTTGAAAGCGTAGCTGTTTTTTTAGATTTGCCCATATGCGTAGCTGCACACATACCCATACATACATATTCAAAAATACAAATAAGCGCATCCGTCGAGTCAACATTTCATTTGCAAATTGTTTGCTAATGAGCACTTTCAGCGAAGCACACCCGCCAATGCCACCAAACGGAAATTGAAAATATTTAGTACGAAAAAGTAAAAGATAAAATCCAGTATACCGGAGGAATCTCAATACTAACGCTATGAAGGAATGAGCTGCGAATAGTGTCAGCAGTTGGAACATTACTAGAAAATAAGAAGAGAAAATCGCAAAAGCAATAAAAGGAAATTCTTAAGAACCGACTGCAATGTAGTAAAGCCAGCCAGCAATTGCTGGGAAGTGCAACAACAATGTTGCTTCTCTGCAAATAAAGTGAAGAAGAAGACGAAGAAGACAATCACAGAGGAGTAAAATAAGATAGAAATGAATATACAGCTGCAAGAAAAATGCGCTTATCGATTGCACTCAAATAAATTGGCGTAAATTTGTAAAAGGTGCTGACGACGCTGATGATGATCGCCGCTCATGTTACACCAAACAACTGCAGCACGGAATTCTCTTCCGCAAGCGCTTTCATTTATTCATTTTTCGTTTCGTTTTTCGCTTTGTAAAATGTCGACTGCAATTCTTTCTTTGCTGCATTTTTAATCTTCAACGCGCGCGCAAAGCAATAAATAAATGACAAATTTTCCTTTCTTGCTGTGGCTACGGCTATGGATGCGGCTGTATCAGTATGTATGTATGTACATACTTAGGTGGGTGGCTGTTGTCGATGAAGCTGAAAATACGCTGATATTAGTTGCCTGTTAAGTTTGAAATTTCACTGCTTATTTTAGCAAAATTTATTCTTCAACTTAATTTCGTTGTAGCGTCAAACTAAATTTTCCGCCATCGACAAGGGAACGCCATTATAAGGTGTTTCCTGATAATGTATTCTCCACTTGCGCTAAGCGGCAAAATTGAGCTGTAAAACGTTACTTGCAAGCATGCAAAGTAAGAGACATGAATAAATGAGCAATCGTCTGCATCAGTTTAATATGCGAATAGCGGCGTTAAGCTTTATGAAAAGCCCTACCAAAATTTTAAGTATTTCGTGTCACATTGCTTTAGAAAATTGATTCGTAATTAGTAAATATGTTTCACTCAATGAGTAACGACGGAATTTATACTCATACTTAGTAGGCATTGCAGGAAGCGTTGCTACAACAAAGGCTGTGGGCAAATAAGAGACATTTTTGAAGGCTTCTACTTCCTTCCTGACTACTTGAATCATGGCGTCCCGTTACAAATATTATGTATATGAATAGTAAATATTTACATGGATGAGTTCTATCAGGAGATCTGAATTAAGCTAAAATTTAAGCTGTGTATCAGAAAAGATTGGGCTGACTCTCTGCTTAAATATGTAACGTCGATAAGGGAGGTCGATACAGCACTTCGTGCCTATACACACTGAGAAAAACAATAAACCATATCATTTTCATTTCAAGCTAAATCCAGTGCTCGAAAATAACTCTTAACTAAAAAACCATATTAGTTTTTCGCGGATACTATTGCGCAGTCATGTAAAGGTTTCTCTCGGAGAGATATGCAAATCCGCACATTATTTTGGTTGCCCTCTGAGATTTATATTTAAAATTTAAATAAATAAATCTTCTTCACTGAAACTTTTATTTCATTTCAAGAAGTAAATCTCCTTCACTGAGATTAACCTAGGAGACTTTGTTTGTTATAGTTGCTTGTCTTCGGTTATTAAGTGAGAGGAATAATATTGGTCGAGTTATTGTTACTCGATTTCCCTGGTAGGCGGTTGTCTTTATCTGTGTACCCGGATAGTCGCTTACATTTGCCGAGGGCCCGGGTAGTGAGTTATCTTTATACGGGTACCATAATATGGGGTTATCTTTATCCGAGTAGCCGGGTAAGCGGTTATATTTATCCGGGTACCCGGATTGATGGTTATCAGATCTTATTTATTCGTGTATCCGAGTAGTGCGTTATTTTTACGGATACCATTATAGGGGGTTATCTTTATGCGAGTAGCCGGGTAAGCGGCTGTATAGTATATCCGGGTACCCGCATTGATGATTATCAGGTTTTATTTATTCGTGTACCCGAAAACTGTTTATTTTTTAACCCGAATCTATGTTATACGCACAAGACGTTCAAGATTTGATTTTGAACATGATATGTGTAAGATATACACACACATATAATTATACACATGAAATGTTTAAAATTGCAAAAATGTTTAAAGCAAAAATATATTTCTTACTAATAGTAAACGTGAAGTGCTTATATTTACTCAATTTTAACATTTTCTGTCTTATTTTGCTCAACGCGAAAAATTTGGTATGATGTATGTATTGTGAAGTAAGCAATCATTGTTTAATTTGTACACATTAGGAGATTAAACTGGTTACCACTCTTCATATGCGTAACTTTAAACAAAAATCTTTAAGAGCAAATTTTAAACATTTTATGTATTAATTGTGAAATTGTAAACAATAAACGTCTTGAATTCAAGAAGCAAATTTGAAATTTTTTCTACGCCACACATATGATAAGTAAAAGTAAACAAGCAGAGTTTAATTTAATTAACATGATGTCTAAAATTGCAAATTCAAAAAAAAATTTTTTAGATTGTACAACAAAGGGAGCAATCGGAAATTAAAGTGATTTTATAGCTGCTTGAAACTTGTACTTCATTATACTAGAATTAAATGGTCTACAAAACTGATTAAAAAGTTTGAAATTTTGGTGGAAATAAGCAGAATTTTTCTAATTTTAGTACAAAGTTTCAAATCTGAATTTATATGCAGCCCAATTCTTAATATTCCCAGGGAGTTTGTTCTCCGGAAATTTTTTTCTCCCAAGAAAGAAATCCTCCAATAATTAACTCCCATGGGGCAGCATTTTCCCCGAAAATTTGGGAGAAGGAAATTCGAGCTTCGAATTTTTTGACAGCTCAACTCCGCCATTTAATATAAAAAATGCTCAGGGAATTTTTATTCATGATAGGAGCAAAGGGAGAAGGGAGAAAACTCCCAGGGAGTTTCTGATGGTGTTTGGTGTATACTGGCTAGACTTGTATAGAAAATAATGGACAATAAATAAATAAATAAAAAATTTCAAATGCCAAAACCGGTAAAAATATTGCAATTATTTTATTTTGTATTGTAGTGTATTTTAGTATTTATTGCTAAGCACCATATAAAAAGTGTTTTATGTAATGTACATACATAAATGTGATATATGTATGTACATATATTTTTACACATACATACATATGTATGTATGTATGTATGAATTACATAATACATACATTTATTTGTAATTTTTTATGGAATCAGCATCGGCATCGGCATAGGCCGATTCTTTCCCCATAAGCCGATTAATCGGCATCGGCATCGGTACATAGAAAAAATTGCAATCAGTCGGACTCTACCTCGTATCCGCCAAATGCAGTACCACGTATGAGGTGGCTGAAAGAAAAATTACCCTGTCTTAGTGCTTGCCTACTTCGAAAATTTAATGGTCAATAATTTTAGTAGAAGCTCATATTTAATAAGTTCGGTTAGAAAACCATTCAGAAGTTTAGAAGAAAATAAGTTTATTTGCACTTTTGTGAAATTTTCGGACTATCGTGTATGTGGTATTTGGTGTATACGAGGTATTGCGCGCGAAGCGACGATATCTATAATAATATATATTCTCAAAGCCGTTTTTTGTGTTCTCAAAGCTCACGAACGGCTGTACTGATTTATTTGAAATTTCGGACACCTGCCGCCCACGTCCCAAGGATGGCTATAGGCTAAAAAGAATGTCGATATACAAAGGGGGCGTGGCACCTTCCAAACAAACCGAATTTTTATACTGCACATCCCTGGAAGTGTTCAAGGTACAGTATTTGAACTTCGTATTGAGATATATATGTATATGAAATGAAGCCCATACTCATAGAAAAAATGGCGCTATTTGAAAAGGGAGCGCACAGTGGGACGTCCCCATATAAGCTGCGGCCAAAAGTAGTAACCGTACTAGAAATTCGCTGAAATATCGTATATGCGCTGTTCGGCACTTAGAAATGAAAAATGTGGAAAATGGCAAAATTCAACGCCCTACCACGCCCACAGCTCTCGTGGGCGGAAATAGTAAATGTTATCCAATTTTGATGAAATTCAGAGCATATGCTGTTTTTAACGAGAAAAGCATAAATATGAAAGATCGTCAAAATCGGTTTACATTATCGTCCAGTAATTCTAGAAAAACAGGCGCAAATTAAAAAAAAAGAATTTTTCCAACTTGGAAGACAATAAAGAATTTCATATAACGGCGCCCACCCACTACATAACTTTTTTGGCTCCAAGTACTAAATTTTATTAATTTTGGATAAAATGAACAGGTACATTTATTTAATTTCAAAAGAAGTTCCTATATCTTCAGTTTAAAAGTGACAAAACCGAAAACAATTACAATATCTGCATAATAAATTAGGTGCACGATATGTAATTTCACTGAACAACTAAAGCTGAGCTAAGGCCAGCAGGACTCTTGCCATTGAAAACGGACCTCGTCCAGAGAAGCGTCAATTTTTGGCTGAATGTTGAATGTGATTAATATATTGGCGAGTCATTAATATCTACATATTCTTCAATTTCCATTTTATATTGCATATTATTTATTTTATGTACAAACCCGAGTCTCTCCCTTCAGCTGTACAATAGAAACGCAATAAATTTTACAGGAGGTGGGTCTAAAAAAAGAGGAATAGAAGCTGAACTCGCTGTTCCTCGCAGCTGGAACTATTAGAAATATGACACGCATATTTAATGTTTACTTGTCCTAAGTATAATTTAGCTCGCTTCCTAGGTCCTTTTTAAATATCACTTTTTAAATTAAGCACTCGAAAAATTGTATACTCACAAAATTATGTAGAATTCCAAAGTAAACTATTTTATACATTTCCAAAGATTTATAAAAATTCAAAGCAATGCTTGTCCACATATATATTCAAAAACTGCTCAACAGTCAGATTGGCTTTTCATATATATGCTCACAAGTGGAGAAATTAATTTTAATTAATTGCGACAAAATCAAAAATTTTTCGCATTGTTCTTATTCTAAAGTCGTGTCATGATTGCAAATATGCATTTTTATCTTGAATCCTTTTTGGTTTGGGTTAGCTAGATATTTTGCGATGTGTCTGCGTAATTACTTTATCAGAATTCGCCAGCACGTTTTTACTATTGGCCGCTGTAGTCTCATTGAGGGGCGTGGGGCCTACAAACGTACCGACTTTCAGCTATCTTTGAATATATTTATAACTCTTCTGTTGGGCTGTTTGTGAGTGCAATCCTCCTAATTGGCACTGTAGCTGAGTTATTACCAAAAATCGCTAAGTGAGAAAGGGTGCTGTGAATGTCCGATTAAATCGACCTGTTGCACCATTGAGTATATCGAACTCTCCTGTGTTACGATTATCCCAATGGATGTGATTTTCCAATATTATTATGCGTTTAAGCTTTTAAGGTATTTCGTCTGAAATAAGTAGATCGTCGGTTAAAGTACGAAACCGCGTATCGTCATTCTGCAAAACCGCGTAACTGACATTTGCTGCCAAAAATTGGATCTTGGCTCAAACCTTATCCATTCGTCCTGAAACATACCAGCCAAAAATACGTTTGCTTTATAAAAAAGAGAACCATTTTGAAATACGAGTGGATTTACTATCTAGAAAATAATTTATGTCACCTCACATACG
The DNA here is from genome assembly GCF_013731165.1 of Rhagoletis pomonella. Lineage (NCBI taxonomy): Eukaryota > Metazoa > Arthropoda > Insecta > Diptera > Tephritidae > Rhagoletis > Rhagoletis pomonella. The sequence goes on from NW_023458564.1 coordinate 25,105,303, forward strand.
CGGTTTTGCATTTTGTTGATACGCGGTTTTGTACTTTAAACGACGATATGTAGATAAGTGCGCACTAAAAGGACATTAGACACTTACTGTAGCTTTAAAATTTCATTGAACATTGCTTTGCATTCCACGCCAAATCATCGTGACACGCATCACACAAGCACATTTCGATTGCAACGCTTTATAACTGTAAATGGCTCTCTATAATCCATTGAATATGTAATAAAAATAAGCGAAAAAAATGCGTGCATTTGAGAGAATGCTGAATTCCCTCATGGCGATATCGCAAGTCCCCTGCATGTATGTGGCAGCATGTGGGTGTAAATATACATACTTACATATGTACATGGCCTATGGACAATGAGGGCGATAAAAGTCCAAGTGGAATCAGCGCTTTCAAACCATGACGGTAATATTTGAAAGATATTTAAAATCCAATCTGGAGTTTTCATTTTCGCACAAGATCCACTTAATGGACGCTTATAAAACAAATTTTGCTTTAAGAAGAAAGTCGTTGCAAATATCGATGGAATGAAAGTGACATAAGCCTTACATTACATTTACATTGAGCCCAAATGCATCGTTTGGACTAGAGACTTGAAATGCGAAGCCAAATCCCGCATTGATCGATACAAATTCGCGCTTCCAAAATGACGCATTTCAACGTATTTAAACAAAATCACGAAGCAAATGCCGTATTTTTTTATTAAACACATTCAAAAAAAAAAAGCTTTTATTTGTTTTTGACATTTGGAATTTTGCGAAATCAAAACAAACCCAGCTAAATAAATGAATATATCTTTTATATTTGGGCATAAAAATTGTTAATTATACCCGAGCGCACTTGTGCACAAGGGTATTATAACTTTGTTCACATAACGGTTGTTTGTAACAGGCAAAACGAATCGAGATAGATATAGACAAATGTATACATAAATGATCAGAATGAAAAGAGAAATCGATTAAGCGGTGACTGTCTGTCCGTCCGTCCGTCCGTCCGTCCGTCCGTCTGTCCGTCTGTGCACACGATAACTCGAGTAAAAATTGAGATATCTTAACGAAACTTGGTACGTGAACTTCTTTTGGGCGTGGGACGGATGGTATTGAAAATGGGCGAAATCGGATAATAACCACGCCTACCTCCCATATAACGGTAATTTTAAGAAATACGAAAACTGCGATATTTTAGTAACTACAGAAGATAATTCACTCAAAATTGATACTTACAATGAGTGTCAGACGGAAAACATGAATATTATAAATTTTTGGAAAATGGGCGTAGCCACGCCCACTTATGGTTACATGTGTATATCTTGGTAACCGCTGCACCAATTTCTTCCAAACTTGGCACAGTTGTTGGCCTTAGTACAGCATACTAAATGGCTGAAAATTTTAAACATCGGACAATAACCACGCCTACCTCTCATATAACGGTAATTTTCAGAAAAACGAAAACTGCAATATTTTAGTAACTACTGAAGATAATTCACTCAAAATTGATATTTGCAATGAGTTTTAGACGAAAAATAAGAATATTACAAAATTTTGGAAAATGGGCGTAGCCACGCCCACTTATGGTTACATGTGTATATCTTGGTAGCCGCTGCACCAATTTCTTCCAAACTTGGCACAGTTGTTGGTCCTGGTACAGCATACCAACTGGCCGAAAATTTCTAAAATCGGACAATAACCACGCCCACATCCCATATAACGGTAATTTCGAGAAATACAAAATCTTCGATAAATCAGTAAATATTGAAGCTAATTTATTCAAAATTGATGATTGCAACAATTCTTTACCAAGAAATACGTTTATGACAAAATTTTGGAAAATGGGCGTAGCACCGCCCACTTGTGATCACATATATGTATCTCGCTAACCGTTCTAGCAATTTGTACCAAACTCGGTGTGGTTATTGTGCTTGCCACATAAAAGCAAACCGTTGAAAATTGTTGAAATCGGACTAAAATTGAGGCCGCTTTTCATATAACGGTAAATTTCAGATATGCTTTAAATTTCAATATTTCGAAATTTAAGGACGCTAATTTACTTAAAATGTATACACCCCGGCTTATCATGTAGCGGTAGCTTTCGGAAAGGTGGAAAACTTGCGCCGGGTATTTAATGTTCGGCTCCGCCCGAACTTAGACTTTCTTACTTGTTTTTACATACATATGTAACTTTGCACATTTCTAATTTAATCAAAGAATAATTTCCTTTTTTGTGTCCAAACGTTTAGGAATGTAGGGGATGTAGTCTGACAAAAACTTGGCGAATTTTGCCTTGCGTACTTAGAGAGATAATTAAAGAAATTGTGAAATGCAAACGAGTACAATTTTAAACCTGTGCATACTATTAGAAAACCAGCATCCACAAACATAGTTTCCTACAGTTTACTTAAACCTACTTCGTAAGCTCGGATTTTTCAGTTATTAAAACTCTTTCTCGTTCCTGGAAATGTACTTTAGTTTACCCCCAGTGTCTACGTAAATATGTATGTATGTTCTAACCCAGATGAGCGTGCTTACAGTTAACTGTGTAAAAAAAATTTTTAATACCTTCATACATCTACACTGGCGATCAAAAGTGAGTGCGTTGTGTTTTTCTTAAAATTTTCAACATTTTTCAAGTTAATTTTTTTTTTGTTATTTTTTTATCAAAATATGGTTCATGCTTTAATCAAAAGCACATTAGACAAAATTTGAAACTTTATACAGAACTTGGAAAAATACAAAAAATTTTCATCTAAATTTTGATTTGAATTTTTAGAAAAATTTCGGGTACCCAGATAGTACGGTTTTTTAATTCTAGGGCATAAAACTGCAAAATTCGCCGGAAAAAATGTATAGTAAGCAACGCGATTATTTAGCCACTTAAAACTCTCACTTTTATTTTTAATATTTTTATTGAGCTTTGTACCACGATTGTTTATT
>NW_023458564.1:25108243-25205512 GCF_013731165.1 Rhagoletis pomonella
AATCGAACCTGCGAATTCGATGTTCAAAGTCAGAAGCGTTAACCACTGAGCTATGTACATCCCGTAAACTCTTGTTGCTAATTAATTTTCCTTATTCAACTCATAATTTTCCTTATTTCTCACTTTTTTCACTAGAACTACATAACGGATCTATCTACGTACCCAAAAGTTTTCTAAAAATTCAGACTAAAAGGTTCGTTGAATTTTTCTACGTTTAAAGTTTGAAAGTTTGGCTTATGTGGTTTGGATTAAGGCATGAACCATATTTTTATAAAAAACTAACAAAAAAATTTTATCTTGGAAAACATTGCAAATATTAAATGAAAAGCACCATGCACTCACTTTTTATTGCCAGTGTATATGTATGTACATATTTTCTCGGTTTTTTGCACATATCCCCCCCCCCCCCATTCGACTTTGGAGTTTATGTCACTAGCAACCGATGGATACTCCTAAGAATATCATCTTTTTTTCTTTCCTTTCACTCATCAAAGCATAGTCGATCGTTTTGTGATTTCATTTCTCTACAAATAAAGTGCGGAGTTTTTAGTGCAACTCCAGTTAAGATAAACTACCTTCCTTTATTAGGTATGGTTTTTCTGACATTCATACAAATACAAGCATACATACTATGTACGTACAGTCCCATCGATGGTTTTCCAATATCCTGGCACTTTTTATAGTGCTGCATCCATTTTATTGCTATTTTAAAAGTTTTTATACTCACTCACATTTAAGTCGATACTAATGATTTCTGCAGCTACACCGGCTTGGTTTCCTCAAAAATAGCTAGCTGTTCCGACCGTTTATTTTTGCTGAAGTTTTTACTGAATTTCGGCGTAGTGCTCAACTTATTCTTATATTTTTGACTGAAATATTTAAGGATTCCTTCCGTGTGTCGCAATGATATATTAGTTAAAATTTCGATTGCAGATTTATTATAGTTGTCCGATTACCAGCAATTATCTGCTCACCAGGTTGGAAATTTCAAGTTTTTTATTTTAATTGTTTTACAGCATTTCTTTAAGAGATAATATTAATGAAAGACAAGTTATAAATGAGGAAAAGGAAAGAAGCGACTTTTATAAAGTATATGTAATGCCATTTTAGCTGAAAAGTCTTCCAGATGGCATTACCACATCAATATTTCTATTTTATTGTTACCGATTTCCGCTGTTGGCTTTTCGTCTTTAATAAAGTTCTGTTCTCCATCTTTCTGTAAGTTTGTATTCTTACTTTCTACAAAATTTATTTGGTAGCTGCTGGACTCTCACACTTAACATTTACCATCAACATGCTAATAATTTTTTCAATCACGTCTCTTACTCCCGGAGTACCAGTTGCAATACCATTGCGGAAACACCTGCATGGTATCCATACTTTAGTACACCAGGCCCAGTAGATATTCTTCTTGGAGCTAATATTTGTGGTTTCATTCTGGAGGCTAGTATCGTGAGGGGTGTAATGACCAACCACTAGCCCAACGCACCCGTTTAGGTTGGGTTCTGTTTTTACCCGCCAGCCGAGGTTCTTCTGCAGTACAGCGATCTCAGTCATTTCATGCTAAGATTTACGAATCCGAGTTATCCTTGTAAGAGCTTGTACATAATTTTTGGAAATAGCAGGAGCTACGCTCAAAAGCAGAGACATCCGAGGGCAATGCATGTGAAGAGTTTTTGGCAATAACACATACTCAAACAGTGTAAATTTAACCGATTCCTATACAAATATGAGCAGTAGTTTCCCAGAATGGAGTGAGACGAGCAGGCGAGCTTCATTCCAAGTATACCGATTTTATAGGTGAGTATGCGGTGTTGTACCATATGGAGCAAGTCACCATCGAAGGACGAACAGCTGCCGAGTACTAGGTACCGTAATTCGTAGAGAGCTTCTACAACATGCGTAATGCCTTGGGTTATATGGATATGAAGTTCTACCTTTGGCAGATTCCATAACTTTTGCCTGGGTATGAAAAACACTTTTGAACCCGTTTTTTTCGAGCCGTGTATGGCGCATTCAAGAACTGACTGATCCTACGAGGTGGTTTTGCGTACGATCTAGTCGAAATCCATCTAACTGGGCCAGCCGAGGCATGATGGTCTGGGAACTAGAGCCGCATGTTGTTGTTGTTTTAGAGGCTACTAAACCCCGCTCGGGTCGGTTCATCCGTCAACGTGGTCGTCTGTATCAGCTAGGAGGAGGCCCAGGAAGTGCGCGACTTCAACAGGGTCTGTTCTTAAGGACAGGGGCGTTAGTTGGGTGGGTTCTCCGGGCATGTGAAGAGGTGCCGAGTGTCATGTGGCGACTCTCCACATGCCGGGCATTGGTTGAGCATATCCGCATTAATTCTGCTCAGATATGAGTTTAGCCTGCTGCAATAGCCAGAAAAGAGTTGGGCTATTGTAGTGTGGATCTTCCGAGGTAGAAAAAGTTCTGTCCCGTCCACGTAAGGTGATTTTGTGCCTAGAACTGACTCATTCCCTATTAATGCCGTTCAGGGCCCGTCAGTAGGCTGACGGGTCAAGAGGTTGTTTAATGAACCTAAGAACTTCGTCCGTCAGTTCGTAGAGGTGTCTCCTGATGTGTCTTGGCGAGGGCGCTTCTCCTCTTCCTAGCTATTTGCTAGGATGACCACGTCAGTGGCTCCCCAAAAGAAACTGCTTGCAGAGCATTGTGTTATGCTCCTTGACTGGGAGCATCTGGGTCTCGTCGTGTAGGTGGTGTTAGGGCGTCATCAGGAGGCATCCGGTCGCTGTCCGTAGTGCCGTATTCTGGCAAGTCTGTAGCTTCATCCACTGCGTCCTGCTAGTCCCAGGCTACCACACGAGCGCTGCATAGTTTAGAACCGGTCGGCCAATTGCCTTGTATGTTGCCAAGAACGTTTCTTTTTCTTTGTCTCAAGTGCTGCGACTTGAGGACATTGTTTCGCCTCTGCACTTTGTTGACAATTGCGGTTATATACGCCGAGAAGGAGAGCAGACTGTCGAAGGTAAGTCCGAGGCTTTTCAGGTTATTCGCCGTCGGTATTGTTACGCCATCAACGTGAATACCCAGTAGCAGTCTGACCTCCATCGTCTAGGTGGTGAATAGGTTTCCCAAGGATATGGCAAGGCACTTTGCAGTGAAGAAGCGAGAAAGTTCGGCGAGATAACCGTTTACTTTCGAGCGCAAGTCATCAATGCCATTCTCAGACACTATGGTCGAACAATTGTCAGCATAAGAGGCAATATTGACACCCTCTGGTTGAGGGAGCTTTGAGATATAGTGATTAAACAGTAGTGCGGTCAGGACACCACCCTGTGGTACCCCCTGTTTAATTTTTCGTAGCTTGCTGGTTTTGTCCCTAAAAATTACTGACGAGTGTCGCCAATCAGGTAATTCGCCGACCACCGTTTGAGTCCCTGTGGGAGTGAGGAGGCCTCTATGTCTTCCAGCAGCATTGAATCACTGACAGTGTCGAACGCCTTGGTCAGGATCAACACTACTAGAAGAGTTCTCTCACAGGGGCGGTTTCGGTTAAGGCCACAAGTTATCTGGGTGTTTATGTCGTTAAATGCTGTTGTTGTGTTGTGCAGTTTACGGAACCCATGCTGATGCTTCGCTGGGTTTAGATGGTTCGTGAAATACCAGAGTAGCAAGGCTTCGCTACCGGGGAAAGGATGGTTATCGAGCGATAAGACTATCCTTTGTTGGCTGGTTTCCCAGGTTTGAGCAGAGGGACCACTCTCCTCATCTTCTAGATGTCTGGAATAACGAGAGTGTCCATAGACAAATTGACGAACTCCGTTAGATACGCTACTCCAGCATCAACATGCATATTCCGTCGGAACCAACGGCTTTGGAGGCTTTGCCATTATCGATGGCTACCCTTATCTCACCACTGGTGGAAACAATAGGCGCAGAGGGTTTTGGCATTTTGTGCAGCTTTCTGGTCACTCGACGTTTGACTTTATCCACCGGAGGATGCAGAATGAACTGCCGGCTAAAATAGCTCGCGCATCGCTCCGGGTCCGACGAAGCGCGGTCACCAAATTCTATTCCTGTCGGATTGGGCAATGACCTCACGGTTGAACAAAGCTTACCCGGAGCAGATGTAACCCTAGTATCGAACAACGTTTGATGGATTTCGCCGACCTAAACGGGGTTAGATCGCCGAAACAACAGGCCAAGGTCTGGTAAAACCCGAGTCATTCCGGTACGCAGAACCGGCTGTAGTGCGAACTACAGCCGCATGATCTTTAGTGACCTTGTGACCTTTAGTCACTACATCAGTTACTCACGCATTACAACGAAGGAATATCTGGCGACATTTCTGCATGACTCGGAAGCCATTCATATAGAGGTGGTATGAAAAATTAGGCGGAATGAAAATTCTACGGCCGAGTCAGTTCAATACGTTATCCGTCAGGATTGAAGCTTGTCTCAATTATCGCCATCTATATCCATTGGCGGAAGGCCCTGAGGCCATTATGCGCTTACTCCTCGCGACTCCCGCCTAATCGAATTTAGCATTGGCGATGGCTTATTCAGAAGCAGCAAACATTTTGGCAGCGATGGAGCGTTTGTATATTTGGTGGCTCAGTAACGAAGGAGTGTCGTTTAATAATAGTATTTATTATTAGTAACGCTTCGCGAAAAATTCGAAAGTCGCCATTAAAATTTTACGATATATTATACATACAGCGGTTTGCCGTCAAAATTATTGAAAGTATCAAGCAGGTATATGTGTACATACATTCGAAACAATCTAAACTCAACAAATAGTTAGGACGTAAAAAGTACTCCAACCTGTACGATTTATAAAAGTTTAAACGTGGCAGCTGCATAATTTTAGGCTTTGTGCTGAGCACAGCATCTTAGCAAGCAGCTGTTTTGCAACCAAATTTTAAAGTTTTCACCCAAAGCACACGTCGCACACATTTTCTGCTTAGTTTATTACTAACAGTTCATTTCTTTGTTTTTAAATATTTATTGTATTCGCTATTTGTACGCCATTCGCTTTCTTCTGCATGCACATACATACAAGTGGCTATACATACATACATGCATTTATATGTATATATGTACATATATACATCTCTAAATAGTCGGGATGTATAACGAAAAAATCGCAACTAAATTCACCGCCAAGGTCCAAAAATAACCAAACAGGCAGCGCCTTTGGTGTTTTTCGCTTTTTCTTTTTTTTTTTTGTGTGTAGCGCTCTAAAGTATGCAACGACTTTAAACGGATAAAACGTGAGGGCGGCCAAGCAAAAAACCGAGAGCATGAATAAATGAACAAGCGAATGAATGAGTAGGTGTGTACGCAAGCGAGCAGCTAATAGAAAAGAAGAACAAGAATGCAAAGATAAGTGGGGAGTAGATGTAGAAGAACTGTGCAAAATAGATTTGGTGGGGGTGAGTAAATTGCAAGTGAGCCAGTGCGATGGGGATTTTATGACTAAGTGGCCAAGCTCTGAGTTGAGTTGAGTTCAGTTCGGTGTTACCAAGTCGAAATGCAAATTTCCGCACAACATGGCAAAATGCAATGAAGTTCAAAGCTAAACGAGCGGTGCGAATTTACGAAATAACAAATTCGAGGAACGAACAACAACAGCGCCCGCAGCAGTCGCTGCCAATGGCGAGACGGTAAATTCGCAACAACATTGCTTAGTTTGTAGAAAGTTTTTTTTTGTTTAGCGAGCATCTATGTATGTGTGTATGGATATATGTATGTATGTATATTAGAGTGGTCCAAAATTTGTACGGGGGGAAAAATTACACCGTAGAAAATGGTGCACGCCTTAGTTTTTTACCAACTTTCAAGTTTCTGTGCTGTAACCAATACAGTCAGCTCAATGAGCTTGAAATGCGCCGATTTTGACGTAGAATACGTCTTACCTTAAGGTATGGGGGCTATGTTCAAATGTTGTAGTTGTAATTTTTAGAGCTTCACAAAAACGCTTATTGCACGAGAACTAATAAAGCAATTTCAAAGAAAAGTGTGGCGTTTCAAAGATAAAATTCCAAACCTGTCGACAGATTCATTTTTGTAAATAACCAATTCGGTTTCTGTCGTAAAACAACGGTAAACATTGCCTTATTTTGGGGTAAATTTTGAGCCTTTAAAGTGCTCTAGCAACTTATTGTTGGCATATATAACTTTCATTTTCGGGATATAGGTTCTTTGGAGCAGTAGAAATATTATCGGGTACAAATTTTATATAAATTTAACAAATATTGAGCATTTTAAGGCAAAAAATTTTTGAAAAAATTTGCAAATTTTTTTCATTACCAAAATGATCGAAAACCGCTCGAATGATTTTGTTTTTGTTTTCTTTAATCAAAAATTCAAGAGTTTTCCTTTCGTTTGTTATATGGGAAGTATTGGTTGATATCTTCTATATATGTTTATTTTATTCAAATATATGGGCATAAATGATTTTCCATACAAAATCACCTCGTCATCATTTTGCAAACACGTGCATATGTTGGAAGTGTGGGAAGGAGACAAAAAGTATGTATGTGTCCGTAAGTACATATTTCGGGGTTTATCGGTATAATAATCGATACTTTGTCGGTTTTATTACCGATGTTTTTATCGTTTTTGCTATGGAAATTTTTATCGATAATGTTATTGATTTTGCTATCGATATTTTCGGAACTTATCGATATAATGATCGGTATTTTTTCGATTTTGTTATCGATATTTTTTCTCGATTTTGTTATAGATATTTTGTTGACTTTGTTGTCGATTTTGTTATCGACACTGTAATCGATTTTATGATAGATTATTTATCGATTTTGTTATCGATATTTTTATCGATTTTATTACCGATATTTTTATAGATTTTGTTGTCGGTATTTTAATCGATTTTGTAATCGATATTTTTACCGGTTTTGTCATCGATATTTTTATTGATTTTGTTTACGACTTAGCTATCGATATTATTATTGCTTTCGTTATCGATATTTTCATCGAATTTGTTATCGATATTGTTATTGGTTTTGCTATCGATATTTCCGGAACTTACCGATATAATGATCGGTACTTTTATCGATTTTGTTATCGATATTTTTTATCGATTTTGTTATCGATTGTGTAATCGATTTTGCTATCGATTTTGTCATCGCTACTTTTATCGGTTTTGTTACCGATATTTTTATCGATTTTGCTATCGATATTGTTATAGATTTTTTTATAGGTTTTATATTCGATATTTTGATGATATTGATGTTGCTATCGATATTGGTATCGATATTTTTATGGATTTTGTTATGGATTTTGTTATCGACTTTATAATCGATTTTGTTATCGACTTTGTTATCGATTTTGTAATCGATATTTTGACAGATTTTGTAATCGATTTTGTAATCAGTATTGTTATCGATTTTGCTATCGATTTTGCTTTCGATATTTTTTCGATTTTGATATCAATATTTTCATCGATTTCTTTATCGATGTTTTTATCGATTTTGCTACCGATATTATTATCGCTTTTGTTATCGATATTTTTTGCTTAGTGTGTGCTTTTGTTTTTTTACTTGGATATGCTCTTAACCATACCACGTATTCTACGTTTAAATTTAGCGGCTGTATCTCCGATATAGCCTGCAGGCCAAGACGAAGACGCTGGACTGTTCCTTTTTTTATAAAAAGCTTGTGTTGCCATGATAAATGAAGCTGGTAATATTTTTTCAGCTTCTTTAAGTTTGAAATGGTCGTCGGTTGCCTAGCCAAATATAAATATTTCATGAGTGTCTTTTAAATTTGTACATACTTAGAAGCGTAAAGTTTGGTGCCAGAACCTCTTTCAGCAAGAGGAACCCTAACTCGGAAATTATTTTTGCACCACTCTAATGTACATACATGTGTGAATTTGTGTTTTGAGTAGTTGGTTTTGTACTCCGTTTTAAGTTTTTGTGTGTTTAAAGTTTCGCGCGCGTACGCCATTTGTGAATGTTTTAGTGCGCGAGCAGTGGTGCAGCGTGCTGCTAGCGAAAAGTTGCCTGCGAATTGAAACATCTTTCGAATATTAAGTGTAAAATAGCACTTAACTAAAATGTCTGTATCTGTGTTGGTGTGCGCAGTGTGTGCTCGAACATGAGCCACAACGTGCAATATGCGCTAACCCGTAGACAATCTGTCAGTGCAATGACGTGGTGAATACTTTTGGCGTGCAATGCAACAATGCAACTGCTGGTGCTGCTGCTACTGCTGCTGCTATATTTGCTTTTGCTGAAGTGCTAGTTAGAAACAATTGCGGAAATTCCAACATCTAAGTGTTGTGGTTAAAGACGACACCGCACACCGAGTGGTGATGCGAATTGCTTGAATGCTTTTAGCTCATAAATGTTTATTGGCTACTGCAAAGGAAAGAATGCGCAAATGGCAGAAAATAACGTAGGTAAGACAAAAGCAATAGCGCCAAAAGCGTTGTCATAAGCAAAGCCAAAAGCAAGTGCCGTCGAAAAGGTAACAATTTAATGAAGTCAGAAGCCACTTGTCTGAAACTCTTGGGGGTATGGATTTGGGTGGATTATGTGGAACAGCTTAGTGTTTCAGCTAGTAGTGTAATTGTCTGTATTTAGCAGAAATTCGGATATTTCCTCCTCCATATTTCCTTTTTCCCTTTGTAATTATTTTTTATTAGCCGCGCACTGTCGTCTTGGTATGCGCTAAGCGTTTTATGCAAATTGCGTTTATGCCACGATTGCAGCTACTTAAAATCAAAGTGTTGGCAAAAGTTAACACCAGTAGGTCTTAGTTTTGCATACTTACTGTTATTGCTAAATTCATCCTCTCAACGATTTAGTTACTTCTTCGTTCAGGTTTTGAAGAGAACGCATGTCAATAGAATGTTTTTATGCAAAATATTACTCATACGCCACGACCGACTGGCAAGTTTTCATGAGCCAGCGGATATATATGAAAAATCACAATAAGGGCACAAAAGTTATGTATGTATATAAAATTTACTCAAGAACGTAAATGTCATAAAATTTGGTCTGGTTCTTGTACTTTAGGCAGCGAGTGACGCCTTTCTATTTATGGTTGCTAAGCAAAGCGGAAAATAGTAGAGTTGCAAGGATGAAATATTTTCTTCTTATGAGGCACTAATAATACTTCTAGTATTCATACTTTATATGGTATATTTCATGAAATCCAACGTTTTTTTAGAAAAAAACTTCTGAGCTTAATTTCTTCGCAACAACGGCCACCATATTAATCGCCATAAAGAATTGTGGGGAGACACATTAAAAACAAAATACAGAAGAAAGCCTCTCATTGCAATGCAAACAATGGTGTCTCTTAGGATAACAAGTGCTTATCTAATGATATCAAATGCTGAAGCCGAAGTAATTGCGTGCGTAAAACCAATAGATTTAGTTGCTAATGAGAGAAAGGAGTACTATTAATCCAAATCATCCGGAAACCTTTCCCGAGACAGAGGGGAACAAATAAAGAAAAATGCGATGGATGTCGGAAAAAGAAGGTGGGACATCGATAGGCGCGACAAATGCACAGCTAGACTTATTCCAAATATAAGTAAAAGGATTGGAAGAAAACACGGCGAAGTAAATTACTGCCTAACACAGTTTTTTATCCGGTCATGAGTGTTTTCGAAAAAACCTGTATAAAATGCAAAAAGTAAGTAGCGCGAACTGCATATATTGCAATTGACTTAAAGACGATATAGAACATACCTTTTTCCACTGTCAGAGATGGAACATTGAACGCGACGAGGTGGAGCCACTCATTGGAGTGGTAAAAATATCCAATAGCTTGACGCTGGCCGCATATTAGGCCACCCTGCACGCTGGGAGAGTTGAAACTCACCCAGTCAGGGTCCTTCTTGGATTCCTTGCTCTGAAGTAATGCGCCAGTAGCTCCAGGGCAGGGGAATATACAGGGTAGGAGGAGGGATTGTTTTACTGGCTACACCACTCATGTAGTAGCGACGGTTTCTATATGGTGCGAAGGCTTTTTAAAAAATAAAAAGACTAAAACCCAATGGAATTATCCATTTGGTCCAATCTTGAGGCCAAAATATCCAAATTCCCTTCGTCGCCTCCGGTTCAATATACCACCAGAACAAATTTGTGCAACTTGTGAGGCACACCAGAATAGAATTTATGGAATCATCAGAGATAAAGATGGCTACATCTAACTTTAGTACCATTTTCTTAAAACTTTATAATTTTTTATGATGAACTGATGTTTCTCAATACGACAAACAAAATAGAGAAAAATAAGACAATAATTTCTAATTGGTAACACACATTGGTAACTGGCTTTTATAAAATAAACAAATATGAAGCGAATTTAACTTCAACTATTGACGGCCGCTACCATTCCGCAGGCCTGGGTACGAGTCCGCTATCCAACCAACATAAAAAAAAAAACAAAAAGGTTTTTTTCTAATAGCAGGCAGGCAATGGCAAACCTCCGAGTGTGTTCCTGCCATGAAAAACAAAAAAAATAATAAATACAATCGCCGTTTGGAGCCGGCGCAAAATTATAGGTCCCTCCTCCTTTGTGTGGCAACATCATAGCGCACGCTCAGTGATGCCAGAAATTCTCTGTTAAATTAATCACGAAAATCGTCCTCAGTTACCCCCCTCTAAAAAAAAAATAAACCCAAAAAGTTCCCAAAGAACTCAAAACATATATTTCGGTAGTAAAAAAATAGCATGCTCATTATCTATAGAAATTCAAAGTTAGTAGGTTACTCAGTAAAGGCCGAAAATATTTTACTACTATGCTTCATTAAAACCCAATATTTTGAAGAAAGTTTTTTCCATATTACGGTAACGATATTTTTTTTTGTTTCTTTTATTGTTAAATACTTCCTGCCAATTCTTGAAACTATCACTGTTACAAATTATTTGCATTGCGTAAGCGAATATGATTTTTGGTGAGTTTAAAGTTGAAGAGACGGATTTTTTTTTGATTCAAAAGCAACCCTTTGTTAACCGACTTCACGAAAGGAGAAGATTATCAATTCGTCGGAAAGTTTTTTTATTATTTATTATACATATATTTATATTAAACACGAATTTCATAGCTACTATGATTTATGGTTTGGGTGTATCATAACACTTTGGCATGGCTCTAGCCAAAGCATTTTTATAGTCTAAGCTCACGTTGGTCCTAAAGCTATCTTAGCTATGAGCAGTTGAACTTTTCGAAGTTAATTTTAATAGTGTTATTGATAAACATGATAAATAAATGTATATGACAAGCGGGTGTCTATGGGATTTAAAGGGTTCAACTCCGTTTCTTTCGTTTAATGCGCATATTTTAATAAGTCATATACATACGTACATTCTCTTTCGTCTGACACCCATATTTTGGTACATATGTATGTATATATTTCAATTACCTTAGCCCCCTATTTCAAGTTGAATTTCACTTTTTAAACAGGTTCATAGTTAATTTAGCTGATCAAATAGTTTGAATTAAATTTTTGTACAGGTGGTAGCCCTTAAAACAATTTACAGGCGAGACCCTTTAATTTGACACCTAATTTTTGAAAATCGACGTAGATTTGCCTAAATCCTACAAGAACACAAATTTTCGAATTCAAACTGAATTTGCAGTGAACTTATGATAGTTATTAAAAAATGCATTTTTGAGTTCAGCGCTCTCAAGTTCACTAAGAGCCGGCGGGATGGTTTTGCTCCCTATGTAGACTACTCAACTGGTATCCTCAAGAATTTTCATATGATTTTAATTAGCTAGGACATCAGTTTTCCTTTGTAGCTACACTTAGGCCATCCATTCCCGCATCTAGGTTTCGCGGCTTCAATAGCAACTAGAAACCGACAATTTACGGCAATAATTGAACAGTTTGCTTATTCCACGTATAAAGCTGCATTTTTCTGTTGTACAAAATTGTATGTAGCATAATAATTCAGAAAATCTCGAACCCGTTCTCTTTACATACATACAAATGTTTGTACATGTACTTTAACTTTCAATCAACTTAACAAATCTCTAGCTTTACTACCAATAACCTTCACAATTTTTCATGTTCAACTATGTGCTTTGCATAGAAAAGACGGCAGTAAGTTATTTTCATTGAATTCAACGTAACAGATTGTATACCCAATAGATAAGCGAATGATAAGAGAACAAGGAAGTGGGCAATCAAGCAGGATATCGAAAAAATTTACACATCCTCTTTTGTCCAGCTTTAATAAATGTTCACTTAGTATGCGTAAAATAAATTCAGCTTATCCGCTGGAACAACCTTACTCGACCTATGTAATTTTAACTCCGTTGTCGGTCAAACAAATTGAATTGTTCAGTGATTGATTTGACTTCAGGCTTAGAAGACTACTGACACAAACGCACATACCCGCTACAATAATTTAACATTGCGAACAGGAAGCAATCGCAGTTGGGGTATGGGGTATGCGGCGACAATCCTAATGAAATGAAATGCCCACAAATGACACAATCTTCCGCATTTTGTTGCTGTTCAACAGTTCATAAAAATAAAGGGGCGAGAATTAGTGCAAAGGCAAAAGGATTTGTGTGCAGCAACTGGGGCTCTGAGTGCTTCACCACACACACTTGCACTAACACAACAACATAGTATTTATTGGCTTATGCTGCTAGTTATGTGCATTTATGCTAACTACTTACGCCACTATTCCATTAGCTCGCATGGCGTATACGTTACATTGCATAACGCTG
Organism: Rhagoletis pomonella; assembly: GCF_013731165.1. NCBI lineage: Eukaryota > Metazoa > Arthropoda > Insecta > Diptera > Tephritidae > Rhagoletis > Rhagoletis pomonella. The sequence continues at coordinate 25,120,931 of NW_023458564.1, forward strand.
CCGCATTTGAATGTAATGAGACAATGACAAATGATGGCAAAAACTTCAACTCAACTTCAAACTTTGCGCACAAAATGATGATAAGCAAAAATGTATGTATGTTCTTGTAAGCAGTGAGTGCAAAACGAATACAAAAACAACTATGTATGACAACAGCGACAAAAACAATGACGCACCGGATGTTTACTTGACTGGTTCGTTGTCTGTTCATCGTTTGCCTGCTTGCTTGGATAAATGCTATAGTCTAATGTAACTTTGGTTTGGTTGACTGTATGGTTAGTTAGATTGCTGGATGGCTGGCTGGATGGATGAATGGATGGATGCGTGATCAGCTGAATGACGTAGCCAGTTTTGGTAAGCACTCTTGTTGCTGTCTTGCCGCTTAGCCGCTGAATGAATGAGTGACATTGGCCATTGCAGTTGCCTTCTTCTTAACTCGTTTTTATTTTTGTTTTCAATGTGGTTTTGCAAAATAGAGTTTGCGTCCAGCAATCCGCTCCATAAATATACATAAGTTGTGCAGCGTCTTTGAATGAGTTTGCACACTTGCCACGGAACGGGCTAAATCGTGCGATCGTGTGACATTTAGGCCAGAAGTGCTGCAATGGAGTGTGTAATTTAACATTTGAAAAGGATTTATCGCTCTTGCGCCGTTGTTTTGCGTTGGAATGTGTCTCAAGCGTTGATTCATGTTAGCCTTTTCTATTTGTTTACTTGGCGCTTTCTTTTGCGCAAAGGTTTTCCTAAACAGTTTTAATGGTCAGTGGCTTTATCGGAATTTATGACAAGCATACTTTGCATGATAAATGTTCGCTCTGGTGCTCGTGTGAAGGAAGTGGCAGATCAAATGTGGCAAGTATCAAAACTTGTTTAGTCTTCTTTCGGTTGGCAGCTAATAAGTTGACTATTAACTTTGCTGTTGTGTAACTGCAATCTACTGCTTAAGAATTAAGAAGGGGACGGACCTATAAAATTATTCTGTGTGGACGACAAGCAATCGCTCTTCGGAAACGACAGATCTTTATTTCAAACAGAAGACATTACGGAAAAAAGTAGCAATAGCAGGTTGGCCTCTTCAACAAGGAGGCTTCGCGAGGAGTGTTTAGAATTTTTCGAAGTCAAAACCTTTTCTGGAGAAGGTCTAGAAAAAACTATCATGAAGTAGCTTTCGGAAGAATGTAGGTAATTATATGTAGATTGTTCGTACCTTTATGGCCAAGCATATGATAAAGCCTCAACGGTGAGTGGTGAATTTCAATGGGCTAAGGTCCGCAGATTGGAGTACATACCTGTTTTTTTCAATTATCCGAGCTTAGTACTTCGAAGTCGTCGTAAAACTGTAAACTTCCGCCGAAGTGTGTGTAAGTAAGGTTCTTTACTCCACAGATGTTCTAAAGTGGAACTTGCATTCACCTCCCTATTCTTGTTTGGATCTGTAACCGCTTACGCTGATTCATCCGTGTGCAATAAATGACATCAGTTGCTTCTCGTCAGTTCATACTGACGCCAATTGTAAATTTGTTACTCATACATGGTTTATTCAGAAATTTCTTAGCTTTGATTTGACGTATCTCGAAAACGTATCCCTAGAAAAAAATTAACTAAATTTTCAGAATCAGTGAGCAATTCTACATAGAAATTGGATAGTGGCGTCTGGAGAATAAAAACCAAACTAAAATTTGCGATCCAGTGTTATTTAAGGTGGCATCCTCCATTGCCATACTTTCTGACGACCCCAAAACCAAACTTCAACATGAATTGTGGGGAAAAGGTTGGACCAAATGTTTCACTAAAAAACTAAATTTTGGGCGGGACGAAGTTCGCCGGGTCAGGTAGTAAAGTTGAATTAAGCTAGAGGACGAAATTGAAGAATGTGGTTGTGTATATGTATATTACGCTTTAACATATAAATTTTCAAAAATAAATATTGGAAGTTTTCGAGGATATTCAAATTTAAAAGAAAATCTTCAATATCTATTTGTCCTCGTGCATCAAAAAATTTAACATTTTCCAATTGGTATTCTGCTTACATTGCACTGAATTAGATTTAAAAGTCGTTTTACAAATTCGTGACATCTGAAAGAAAAAATAAATAACGCCATTAGTCTCATAAGTACACTAATTTTGTGTGTGTAAAATTGACTGTTGCACGGTGTTATTAGATATACATTTATGTTCTTAAGTTGATCTACGCAAATACTCGTAGGCATTAACATAAAACATAAGGCCAAATTAAAAATTAAATCTACAACTTATAATGTTGTACTTATGCCTCTAAGAATTCATGTTTGATTAACCACACTACTGTATGTGTGTACATATGTATGTATGGTTATTTATATGTCTATACAATATTTATTAGGGTTACTAAAAACACAGGAAAATCAAAGTACGCCAACAAATACATAGCTTCACCGAATTTAAGGCACTACAAAGAGCATTGGCCGCCATTACTACAACCAATCATTTATTCATTCGATCCTTAATGCCACTGTGAAATGGCAGGACAACCGTACCAGCAATAGTAACAATAGAAAACCCAAAACCAACATGAACAACAAATAATGACAAAATAGGCCTGATTTATGTTTACAACGCGAACGTGACAATCTTAGGAGTACGTGCCAAACTAGCAGTAGCTACTAGCTATTGGCGGTTGTTGGCAGTCGCTTGGTCGTTGGGGTCGTTCAGTCGCTCATCTTTGTTGTTACATCTGTACAGCCACACTACATATCAAGTGTCAAGTGCGCTCTGAAATAAACATATATGTCTGTATTTATAAGTGTATGCACATTTGTATAGGCGTATTATTAAAAGTAGTATTACGTAAATACTTATAGAACATTGTTGTGCAGTGATTCGAACTGTATAGAGACTAGTAAAGCTGCGCCGATTTCGGAACGAAACTAGTCCATGTGTATGAAAAAAAGCAAAATTTTCAACGCACCCCATCCCAGGAATGACATCGAATTGGATGGAAATAACCGCGCCCAGCTCTTATATAACAGTATTTTCGAAAAATGAAAAAACACGGTTTTCCACTAAAACTGGATCCAAATTGTCGAAAGTGGAATTCCGAAGTAGAGTTTTGGCATAAAATATTTGAAAATCGGCTTGGCATCCCTTACTTTAGATGAAATAATGTATCTCAGTACCAACTTTACCAATCCCATCCAAACTCGGTACGAATATTACTTAAGACTCGGTTAGTCCAGACTTAATTTACGTAACGTAACCTATTATATTGGCCAACGCAATATATTTCTGTTCAGGAATTTTTTGATGTGGCTTATAGGCGGCAAAGGGATAATCAGCTGAAAAGGAAAACATATATGTACAAAAACAAAGTATTTTCGCTTCTGGCTATGTTGGCGTGTTGAGTAATCATTGACGATCTCTCACATAAGTTAAATAAAGTCTGCACTAACTAGACTATAAGAAATTTATTGAACAGTTTTTAAATTGGGCAATAACCATGCCCATATAACGGTAATTTACAGAAATATGAGTCACAGCTTAAGGACCATCAACCCCCAGAGCCTGAACCGGTTAAAGAAAAAGGCTTAAAGAAATTGCTACTGTGATAATCTACCAGGTCTAGAGCAGTCCAAAGTCCTTTTACGAGCATATTACCTAAAACACTTTAAAGAATATATTACCTTATAGAGAATAAGTTAAGAATTGTTACAGGAATCTTGACAGGACATTGCAGCCTTAAATATCCCTTGACCAAATTGGCAATTACTCGCAGGAATGATGCAGATTTTTCAGGACGAATATGGAGACCACACATCAGATCTTAGAAGGATGTCCTCTCTTGATGCTCAAATGCAAAAAAATAACTGGATGAACATTAAATAAACAAGAGTGAAGTGACATTGGTAGATTTATACCCTTACCTACATATCGCACGCCATATTTAAAAGGTGAACAATTCGAAAAAATTTTGGGTCGATTTTTTTTTTTACATAAATTAATTCATACGAACTGTGTATGTATTTATCTCCAGTTAATGAAAATATATTTTTCTGCATATATATATATATATTATATATAAATAGAAAACTATTGTTATACGTGTTTTTGTGTTAATTGTGTTGAATCTGTAAGATGCAAAAGCTGTTATATTTTTCGATCTAATTTTTGAGCTGTGTCTCTTTTGAAGAGGGTGTGCAATAAGCGAAATTCGGTAACCGATATAAAAATGTCTACCAAACTCGGTACAGTTTTTAAAAATTTTTGAAATCGGTCTAAAATTACGTCCAATTCTTATATAACTTAAAATTGCAGCAATACGGAAAGACAAAATTTACTCAAAAAATCTTTTAACAATATGAAGTATTATAAATTTTTGGATATACGTGGTACACCCCACTTATGACTAAATAAGTATATGTTGATAACCGGTTTATCGATTTTCACCAAATTTTGTCTAATTATTGCAATAAGTCCGATTTAGCATATTATCGAAGCTGTTTGAAATCAGGAAGGAGAACACCCTTAATTATCGTGCAGTTACTAGGTATATACATTTTGGTTTCGCCCACATTTACACAACTTACGTGATCACACTTTCCATTATTACGAAAACTTGTGTGTTTCCCATATAAAATATATACAGCGAAAACTTTAAGCGCTTTGAAATACCCATTTACATATATTTTTTTATTCCAAAATAAAAAACAGGGGTATATTTTTTCGGTATAGAACAATCTTCGGGGGTGAGAGCAATAAAATTCTGACATAACTTTTTTTTACCGCCCTAGTAAACATACATACATACCTAAGTAAACTTTTTATGTAACGTTAGGTAACTTTATGCAATCTTTATAACGCGGTCCAGATCACGAACAACTTTGACTAATTGGTGAGAGTTGGAAATTGATAAACTTTTATAATTGTCTTGGACAAGGAAAACCTACTTTTCTTTGTATTGAGTACCAAGCAGTTTAACGTATCATACATATGTATATATGTATGTATAAATGTAAATATGTATATATATATATTTATATATGTACATATATATGCAAATCAGCCGAAAAGTAGCAATAATCGCTGGTAGCGTGGTTGTGAGTTTACGAGAAAGGCCAAATAATACAACAAAAGCCAATAAAATCTTCTTCAAATCTTTCAATTTATTATTCTTTACTTTTGGCTTGCATTGTCTACTTTCTCGATGCATACTTAGCATTATCCTCGTTTTGTCTGTTTGCATTTTTTATTTATTTCTTCCCAGCAACTCTGTGTTTCTAACTAACAACAACGTGCAAACATATGTACATACATGTTTCGTACTAAATATTAAGGATTTGAAATACACATGTTGATATGTACAGTGACGAGCAAAACTGTAACATGGAGTAACACTTTTTATTTCAGCTGTCGCTATCTTTCCAAGTTCTAACGACATTCATACTGTTGTTGTATATTTTTATTGGTACATCTTTGCTTCCTCTGTCATAACGATTTGAAGTCAATTTAACAACATTAACAAAACCAGCAGACAAAAATGTAAATTAAGGCAAATGTTACAGTTTTGCACTCACATATTTTTAATAACATTTTGACAATTTTCACAAAAAAAAAGAATTATTAACAGAATGTTCAGTATGCTTTTGCTTTATTTAGTTCCTGGTTGCAATTTGGCATACCTAATGTGTATGTCTGTAAAAATTCTGGAGGTATAGCCTCCCATATATCCTTGGTGTGCTTTCACAGCTCATGTACTCCATTGGACGGACTTGGATACTTAGTAAGATGCGCTTTTAGTTGATTTCGCAAATTCTCGATGAGATTCAGGTCCTCGGATTGTGGAGGTCATTTCAAATTAGCAAATTTATGCTTTTGTTCCAGTCTTTGCGAACATGTGCAGTGTGTTTTGGTTGCTTTTTCAGCAGAAACTCTAATTTTTTCGACTACATCTTGCAAATTTTGTTGAAATTTGAACAGATACTGTTCCTTAGGCATAATGCGTACAAACGGATCAACAACATTTTTGAAATACAACCCCAAACTAATATTGACCGACCACCGTGATTCACAGTTTGCCTTACATGATGCGCTTAGGCTTAATTTGGGCCTTTGATCCAATACCATGCCCGGCCATTTGATTGAAAGCGATTAATTTAGTCTTGTCAGACCAAATAACCCTCAATTAAATCTTAAAAATGTGTTTTTTATTGCATTCTGTAAGGCCTAACATATCCCAATAGGCAACGGTCCGGTTTTTGTGCGATGCAGCAAAACGCTGCCACACTCGCACATGTATTTTGATTAAATTTGCTTTTTTCTTCGTTTATGATACATTTTGCTCAATTTGGCAATTTTTCGCCTCACTATCTACTGATTTGCATTCAATTTTAATACCTTAAGCGCTTCTGTAGTAGTGCCTGCAGCGCTACTTGCTACTAAGTTCTCAAGATATCGGACTGAAATATATTTTGACAGACTTCCTTTGTCCTTAGTAACACTTTAGGCTATATTTTTTCTCAGTCTTAACATTTTCATGTGGCAAACTCCACAATTTTTTGCCACTTTCCCTGCGGTCCCGCCTTTCCGCAGTAAACCTATTATTTACATTTATGCTTCCTGATTAACCATATTATTTATTGGTGATCAATTCTTGAATAAATTAAAATACAGAAAAAAGTCATCTGACTTCCAACTAAGCAAACGATAACTGTAAAATGCAAAACTGAGAGTGAGTGCAAAACTGTAACATTTGCCTTAACTTACATTTTTGTCTCCAGGTTTTTTTATTGTTGTTGGATTGACCTCAAATCGTTATGAGAGCGGGAGTAGGGGTGTACCAATAAGAATATACAACAAATCTATGAAATTCCTTAGAACTATGAAAGATAGCGGTGGCTGAAATAAAAAGTGTTACATCATGTTACAGTTTTGCTCGTCACTGTATGTTCATACAATCACCAGTTCACAACCCATAATACCCGCTCATCTCGATGGTGCTCTTACCATGCCACAAATACGCTGAATTTTATTTATTTATCCTTATTCTTTGGTTTATTTATCCGGCAAGTGGTCCATGAGTGACCTCATAAATGTACTTTGGTATCCTTTTTAGTGCGTCTGGTATTTTAGCTGCTAATGCGTATTCGCATGTGTATTTTTGCGATGTATTTGTGTTTTCGCAAGCATGTATGCTCTACGCGACACAATGTTGCACATTAGAAGGGATTTGAGCTTTTAGTACTTTTCGCTAAGCTTAACATTTGTTGGTACGAAAAAGACAATGTACGAATGAAATGAATTCTCCACCACAACGATTCTTAAGCGGACGCGTAACAGTGATTTAGTGCATACAACATTAAAGTAAATTAAATAAGTAGAAGCAGAATAGCTGGCTAGAAGAGAAAATGGTTCAAGTGAACTACTAGTTGGTCGAAAGAAGCCGGATTAGTTTTATGGCATATTTTGTATTCATCTACACTATTTAACCAGCTTAAGCTTTGGACCACGTTAACCGATTTCTGTATTTTTTTTTTAAAGGCAAGTTGTTACCCCAAAGCTAATTTGGTTTATATACGATCATTGGATCTTGATGAAATTAACGATAACCTTAAAGTTGCATATGGAAATTGAAGCACATGAACTGTTCATGTTTTTTTTTGTTGTATTTTTCGATCATATTATAACCGTTATTTTCAGATTTACTTTTTTAGATCATAAAAGATTTAAAACACAGTCTCCAATATAACGATTGAAAATGATCGGGAAGAATAAATATGCAGAAAAGCCGCTAGATATTTTTTATCGAAAAAAAAAATATCCAAATTTAACGATTTTTCCAGATAACGATTTTGTAATGATCTAAAAATATAACTCTTGGTGTTTAACCATTATTCTCAACCACCCACGTCAAAAATATTTTCGAAATAGATACAGGTTTCTTAAAACTTTAATCGCATTGATACGCATTATTCAATTCTTATGTAATTAAATAATTAGTTATTTAGATTTGACATTTCTAAGCCGGCGGCAGCAGTATTTTAAATTTTTTCTTTTAAATAAAGCTATTTTATCTCTCAGTTGATACCCATATTAAAACATTTCATTTAACTAGCTAATTAAACTCATTTTAACTTTTTGAACAGGTGGCAACCTTTTAAAATATATGTATGTAAAAGCTTCGTTCATGAACAGATTTCGTTTCACTTATTTTATTTGACTTTTTAATTAATCAATTTCTAAAATGTAACATGTGTCAACCCCCTTGAAAATATTTTCGAAATAAATCGTTTTGGAACCTCTTTCAATACACACATTGTTGTAATATTTTATTTAAATCTTTAATTGATTGATTTTTACTTTTGAAAAATGTGGCAACTCTCTTACTCCTGGCTGCGTGCCAAATCTCATTGAAATCCGTACAGGGTTTTTAACGTGACAGAGCAACAAACATACTCACACACTCACTGAGAAACTTTCGCATTTATCTATAATATCTCTGTAGGGTCGCTAAAATTCCACAAAAAAACGCCGAGACACGTAAACTTCATTTTGGATCGTAGATTACGGATCTGTATTCAGTTTTTCTAGAAAACGTCATTTTCACAAGATATTTTTAATTTAAGCTTACATTATGAATGAAAAACATCAAACTTTAACATTGAAAAAGTTACTCATACGCCATGTAGCTACATCAGAATTGTATTTTAACAGCCGTATTCTAACATACTTACAAACCTTCGCTCATCACTGATGTGATTTTCACTGCAACTCAAAGTTTTCCGCCGCAACAGATATGCCTCTAAAACACAACTTTTTAAGTTTTTGTGTAGTTTTGTAGTACTTTAAATCGAGTTTTTGTGGCGCACCTGAAATCATAACGGTGATAAGCTAAGTTTTGTGACTATGTTAGAATGGAGGGGTCAATTTAAAATTAGGGATGTGCCGGGTATCCGGTAGATTTCCGGATTTCGATTATAGAAGATTTTATTTAAAAATCTAGTTCAGAAAATTATTTTTTTTTTGTATTTTTATAATCCAATTTAATTTTAGACACCATTAGTAATTAAAGTAAACGACACGGGAAGTGGACGATATGTAAGCATGCATAAAAGTACGATTTTTGTTATATTTTTGAACAATACTACAACAACCAAGCGTTTTTGCTTAGAAGAGTTCATTGTTTTTAATCTTTCGTCTTTGATGTTTCTCCTCTATTTACAAGAAATAACACAGAAAATACACCTTGGCCATACCTAGTCATAACTCTAATGTAGATAAATTTTTTCTCTTATTTCATCACAATGGACTAAGGAAAGAAATTCGCTCGATATACAAAAGTGCATACGTTAAAAATTGCGTGTACAGAGTTTAACAGTTATGTTAAGGGAAAGTCAGAATTTTTGAAACAAATTAACAGCAATCAAAAATATGACTGATTTTTTAATGTCATCTTGTGCTTAAATTCTTTTTCATGAAACCTAGTGTACTTATAAGTACAGTGCCGTACAAAGTCTTGAAAATGTAGCTTTTTAGCAAATTAATAAAGTGCCAGTCTGAAGTTGCTAAAATATCGCGTTGATTTTTAGCAATTTTTTTTTTGCTGAAAGTGCCGTCCATACAAAAAGAATTGTCGAAAATCGTTTGTACGGAAGAAACTGGCAGTAAAAAAGATATATAAGAATAAACTAAAATTTTGGGCTACAAAACTTTCAAAATTTTTATAAAAACTTTGATTAGAAAAATGCAAATTTGTATGCATACTTATTGAAATTATCCAAGTTTTACACAAAGATTGGAAATTTTATTTTTATGTTTTTTGATATAGTATAAAGTGTATTTATATAAAAAATTAAAACAAAAAAAATGTTGCACGAATTGAGAAAAATTCTCTGTGCCAATAATATTCGGCGGCACTATGTGTTTATTTTGAACTTTAGTTGTGATAAATTGTTTTTTTTTGTTGGTGTACGTTGAAATGATCTCATCTTTTTATGTTTTTGTTTTTGTCTTGTCAAAATAAAATTTTACTATTTACATATTTTCATGCGTAAGTAATTTTTGTCTAAAGGAAAAAAAGGAGCGGGTGGTGGGGGGAGGCTGGTGTTGGCACGGAGATATCTGGCAGCCCTAGCCTTTACCCGTATTTTTCAATTAAAATTTCGCTGTCCCCTACAAGTTTTTGGTTATTTTAGTGAAGTTTAAAAATATTTCATTTTCTATTTACAGACGGAAAGTAAATGCATACTCACAGACTATAACAACCACAGCACAAATGACGAAATGACACAAATAACGAAAACTTTCGGGGCTCAAAATTACAAAAAACTTCGTATGATGTACGCAAGTTTTCATTATATCTACGCTGATTTTATTTTCAGTATAGGTGCACTCAAAACGATCGAAAAAGAGGTTTTTATCACCTCCTTCTAATGTTGAAGAACCTTGCTTTGATTTAAAATGGCGGCGAGACAATAAGTAGTTCATTGCTGTAAACGACAGTACTACTGGACGAAGGTTTCCTTCGGCCTTGTGCCATCATCAGTGCCATTTTTAGTTCATTTTCGAAAAATGACACTGAAGATGGTACAACGCCGAAAACGATGTGTATCCAAACCAAACTTGACAAGAGATGACGAAAATTCGTTCCAAAATAAATTGTAAGGCTTTAGGTCCTGGGACATGGAATATTCCCACTACGGGTGTCCTGTTTTTTTTTTGCCTTATTTTTTATCCTCAAGCTATCCGAAAATGCGCAGGGAGCAAAAATTTCATACGCTTTTATTTTCCATGTTGTGGGCTCACCAAAGCGCACATAAATGAGCTAATAAATAACTGGTTAGACAAAATGTTCAACAGGCACTGGACGGAATGTCCAGGGCAGAGACAAGCCAAACGATTTATCTGCCCTTCAAAAGAAGCTTCAAAAAAACTACTCAACTTAGGCAGAGAAGACCTAAAAACTCTCACTCGGTACTATACGGGATATTGCTCCCTTCGCTATCACCTCAGTAAAATGACTCTTTCAGAAACTAATATCTGTCGCTTCTGCGAGCTGGATAATCGCCAAAATACATTCTCTGTGAATGTGCTGATCTTGCTAGGCGCAGACTAGCTCACTTGAGTGGTGCTACACTTAATGCATTTGAAATCTGGAACAAAACGCCCTTGAAAGTGCTAGGCTATATTAAAAGCCTTCCCCTATGGGACGCAGGATCACTTCAGAGGTCGCGGTGCATATGGACCATAATAATAATAATTTTCCATAAATTTCAAATTACAGCCACCTCTTCTTCTACATTGTGTTAAAATTGCATAGCGGTATCGATTATCAGTATCTCACTTGTAGAACAAAATTTGTATACACCTTTACTATGTAAATTCAACATTTTGAAGCCATTTTTGTATGACAATATTGAAGTTAATGAGCGATATATAGTTAAAGTTTGACTACGAATACATAGCACATTTACATTTTGTTCAAATCTCATTAACGTCTTAGATGCACATGCATATATATATCTCCGATATAACACGAAACTAATATTACAAAACCCCAGCAGCATTCTAAGCTATCAAAAACAATTAAACTGCTGAAACTTTGCTACCATTTTGAGTGGGAACAACTAAACGGACCTCTTAATTTGTTTTAAAGCTCACGAAACAAAAAAGCGAAAGAAAAAAGTATTCCGCCACTTCACAGTAGCCAACAGCTTTCGGCTATGCTTTGCAATAAAACGAAAACATTTAACAGTAAAATATGTTGCAACAACAAAGCAAACAAAAATAACACAAACTGCGCAAGAGGCCAAGTCAGAAGAAGTGCCATACTTCGACGCAGCTGCCAGTAAAATTACAAGAGACACACACTTGGACTGTACATACATATATACAGCCACAGTTGGCTGCCACTTACCACTTGCCACTGGCGCCAACTTGGATACTACTTGGATATGTACTTGCGAAAAGTGCGCGCATTTTATATATGAACTATTAGACACGCAGAGGGAAAATGGAAATAAGCTTTGGGAGCAGCAGGCAGTCGAGGTGCAAGTGGCGCGTGCAAAACAATCAAAGGCCTACAATAAATGCCAACGACATGGCGATTGTTGTCGCTTCAGATGCTGTTTATACTACAGACGCTGTGACAATTCTATTCTATTCTTGCTTGTTAAAGCAGACGAAAAAGTCATGGCAGCTGTTTGCCCAACAACAACAACTGGAGCATTACAAAGCAAACGATGGTGTCCCAATGTTGTCTCTATTATTGTCCGCTGTTTTCATTCTTTTTTTTTTTTTGTGCAAAACTTATTGCAAGCACTTCTCGTTCTTTTTCGAAAGCACCGCCAGCGCGCATATTCTCAAAGCAATGCGAAATTCTGAAGAGGGCACGTTTTTGCCACATTGTGCGGCCTGCCACTTCTGTGTCACTGGACAGCATGTAGCTGGAAAATGTTTTTAGGAGCGAATGTAACCTAATTGCAAGTAAATAAATGGTCATGGTAAAGGAGAAAAGGTTACTAAATAGCGACAATTTACATGAGGTGTATGCATAAATTTCGGGAAAATAAATTTTCTTAGAAATAAAGTGGGGAAAATTATGCAATCAGTGTATGTAGTAGTAAAATTAAGTACAGTATATACGTATTTTAAAATGCATAACTACCACCAAGGAGTCCGTAATTTTAAAGAAGCAGATAAAGTGACTGTGATGATAATATAGCGTTAACCTTTAAGTACCGACGTGTGGTCTGACAGACACTTGGAGAGTTCCAAAAGTAAAAAGATTATCGTAAGTGCCATTTTGACGATTTTTAGTTTTAGATGCAGTTATATATTTTGAAATAAGGTCTTTCGACTGGTGTTATCATTTTTTAGATATCTCCTTTAGTTTATGAGACATTGACTACAACTTTTTCGATAATTTAGTAAAAATTTAAAAAAATCAATGTCTTAAAAATGGCGTTCCCTATTTTTAGATATTCTTTAGTTTCCGAGATATTGAGTAAAAAGTGTCGTTAATTTGGTAGAAATTTGGATCACATTTTGTCGTATTTCATACAAAGTGGCTGCCAAATTGTGGACAAAATACGCTTACGACAAAATTTTACTGAAGAAAATCCTTCACAAACTCAAAACTAATTAACAATAAACATTAGAAATTAAATAGTTGAAGAATTTTGTGAACTAGTAACATTTTCAGAGACTTTGAAGAAAATCTATCTTCGCGTTTTTGAGAAATTGCATTCCAAGCTTCAATCGCGATTTCGCACAACCTGCCGAAATTAGCATACGACTACTGTGTGGTAGATTCTGGAAAAAAAATGTGGTAGATTTAGAAAAAATGTGGCAGATCTCAGGTTTCGGATCATACTTTTTACAAAAATTAAAAAAATCTGCAAGGTTCCACCTCAACTGAAAGCTCTTTAATTCGAATCGCTAGGAAAAACTTGTAGCTTGGGTTTTGCAAATTTTAACAATCCTCAAGTAAAAGTAAACACCGCCTTACAAACTTTAGTTGCACTGTAATGTGATAATACTTTAACAAAAATTGCAGATTTTTTACATTTTCTTTATTAGTTCTTTTTATAAAGCATATATTTTGCAATTTAATACAATAAATTCACGTTTCCTGACGAAATGATAATGATATGCAAGGACATATTTCATGTGCCTGATGAATTAAGTAAAATTTGATTTTTTTAAATACGTGACAACACTCCTATGCATACTTTAATTAAATTATAATTTTAAAACTGGTAGCAACCCTATTCAAAATTCAAGTTGAATTTAAATTCTAAATATTTTAGTTCAGAAAAAAAAAACATTTTTAACCATTATCAATTTATACCCATACTTTAATAACTAATTTCACTTATTAAATAATTTGAGTTTAACTTTTTACACAGGTGAAAAGCCCCTTTAATGTCATAAATTCTCAAACTAAGTATTTCTTAATACTTTTTGTTTGACGCCAATAGTTCATATAATTCGGCTTTTCAAACAGATGACAATCCTGCTCAATTTACTTTTAAACTAAAATCTCGTTAAACCTAGTTGGCCTGACACTTGTATTGCGATTATCAAATATTGAAATTATCTAATACTCCTAACTCAAATTGAATTTAGCTATATAATCAGGTGGCAACCCTTCTACATACAGTTTGGAAATTAAGTTTCTTCAAAGCAATTTTGATTTACATTCAAATTGAAGTAATTTATTTAACCTTTTGCTTATATTGAATCTAACTTTGTCACAAGGTGGCAACCCTCTGCGAAATTTTTTTTTGAACCACAGCCTCTCCCGTCTGATATCCATATCAGGATATACATTTCAATTTTCTGCCTTTATTTAAGTCAAAGTTGCTTTTTTAAACACGTGGCAACCGTCCTACATATAATTAAGAAATAAACCTTTTCAAATAAATATTTTTCAATAGATGGATTTACTTGATTAGACATTTAAAACTATTTTAGTCCTCCTTCATTTGGTCCCAAACTTGTTTAATTTGGAAAAGCGGTTTGTTTATTATTAGGAAAGAACTTTTATTTCGAACTTAAAAATTACTTGGCCACGTTTGACTGTTAAAAAAATAACTGTTATTTTCGGTCCGTGCAAAGAATGTTTGCGTAATAACACTGCGCAGCTTATATTGGTATCTCCCACTGTGCGCCGTTCAGTTAAAATATGTCGCAATAAATTTTCATTTCATTTTGCATAAATTATGCCGAATTTCCACTAGACATTGACATGACAAAAAAGATGTGCAATTTAAAAAAATTCCATGTGGAAATCAACTTAATGACTATGTTTTTAATGTTATGACACGATTATTTTTAATGCCCAACTTTTTCATTAAAATTTTTGCATTTAATGCCAAGTGAAAATTCAGCATTAGTGAAAATAGTCAAAGAAGGCTTAACGCTGAAGTACAGTTACTTTTTAACTTGCAAGCAGCTACGTGTGCCATATCGCAACTTGCATTTACGTTCATGCTGTTAATTTTGTTCTAGCAAGTTTTGGGATCTGTTTTCCATTTTATAATTTCTATCCTGCAACTTACATTTAATACAAGTATCTTAAGATTTTCAAAATCTCAGAGACATTTTATACTAATTTAGGCAAACTTATTTCCTAAAAACTAGCAACTCAACTTTAGACAATTTGCGTGATCTTTAGCACTCAAAATTCAAATCTCTACTCATTTTCTCCTTAAGCTGCCAAATAAAAGCTGTCATAAAATTTCGAAAATCTTTAATTGGATTTAAAATATGTACTACGGTATGTATGTATGCACAAGAGTACAACTTTCGAATTATAACAAAAGAAAAAAGGGGAAAAAAACTGGCAATGGCAACTGCTGACTTTATCAACTTTTGATTTTCAGCAATTTATTTTTATTTCATTTTTTACGCGTGTACATATATTTCCGCTCATGCTCTGACATTCATAACAGCCAAATAAATTTCAGCAACATGCCTTTGGAACAGCACACAAAAGTTTTGCAAGCGCAGTTGCTACTACTACACGCTATATATGTATATGTACATACACACCTATACACTAAAACATTACCAACCTACAAAAAAATAGAAACAAAATCATTGAAGGCGAAAAGACAGGCAACAGCAGCAGTTGCAAATCCAATGCGGCCAAGTTGTTGCGAAAACGCCAACTCGGAAATTCTCCAGTCATTTATTAAAAAATTGTAACACAAACAGCTAACTTAGCACTAACACTAACAACTATAATAAGAATAAAAATGAAAATGAAAATAAAAATAAAAAATAAAGTATTGATAACAACAGCCATAATAGCAGAGCAAACGTTCGCAATCTCGAAAAAAAATATATTAAAGTACAAAAAGTTATAAAATGCCATTCGCACAATATTTTTACACTATAAAAATGTAAACTTTATGCTGTACGAGTACGAAAGAAAAACCGTAATAAACATTTTACATATAAAAAATCGTACAAATTTGCAGCTACAAGTAGAACTGAAACCCCAAAAAAATGGATACTCGGTTGCTGCGCGCGAAAAAGTTGAGAAAAGGCAAAGAAAAGATAATGACGTAGGTGGTGGCGGGCGAATAATGGAAGATAAATAGGTAAGGAACACCGTTTTGTTGTAGTAAGTTTTAAAAGTGCGAAAAGTAAACTTTAGCTGTACACAGCGTAGATAGTTAACTTATTTTGCATTTTTTGGGGGAAATGACTGCAAATTATAAGCTGAAAATATGAAGTTTATATATACATACACTACATACATACATATGTATTTAGATAGGTACGCATGGAATAATATACATAAAGGAATATCCTTCAGAAAACTGCTGAACTTTCGGCACTTTATTACAGCTGCAAGCGCTGCCGAGTATTAAAAAATGGGATATGAAAAAGTAGTTTTTGGAAGTGTTACTAAGAGCAGTTTCAAAATCGAATAAAAATTTTAAACTTTAAAATCAGAGAAAGAATTGAATGAGATACCAAGAAATCATCCAAGCTGGATAGAATACTTGTCACAGGACACTCACTGAATATAGTATATAAAGAGGTTAGATTGTTTATGGACCGAGACGACCCGGATATGCCCCTGAATAAATACTTCTGGTAGTGCAGGATCGAGACTGCTGCCCTATATGGCCCACTACCCCCCAATGTGGCCCCATGGTGATATTGTCTTTTGAGACAGAAAAGATAAAATTGGCTACTTTCAATTTCCACTTTTAAATTACAGGGCATGATTGGAGTATTTCTCAAAATGCTTTTGGAAGCATTTTAGGCGATTTTATAAAGTGTCTTATACTACTAAATTACGTCACGAAGTAGTTCACACGACTGGGAGCTCGCTCTACTACCATCAGTTTCCTATAAATTCCTTTAACCCGAATTGACCCCGTCTTGCCATATGACAACGCAAAATGCAAATTGCATTAACAAAATTTCACTGGATAGCTTATGCTTTAAGTCCAATCAACAAAAACACTATACGACAAAATCAACGTTTCTCTGAGTATTGGATTAAACCATTTTTTTTTTTTTGAAGAGATTGACTCATAAGTAAAGTAAAAAATTCAGATCTTCGAAAAATTTAAAAAAAAATTATACTAAAAAAAAATTTGAAGGGATATCTGACCCTTATAACACCTGTAATGTCGTCTCTATTTTTATTTTTTAGTTGTTTACATACAATAATTAAAAATAATTATTTACCAAATGTCCAATTTGGAAGGCCCATATCTCGATTTCGAAGGCTATCTCCGAAAAATGGATAAATTACTTTTTTAATTAATTATAGCTCAAGCTCTTGAAAAAAGTTAGGCTTGCCCATTACCCAGCCAAGTGCTGTACAGTGTAATTTATACTACTACTTATACGCCTACTAAAAATTCTAAAATTAGGCAAATGGAATTTTGACTCGCCACATGCGCAAAATTGGAACAAGTTCAAAATCTTCACACGATTAGTTCATCGAAATGCTAATCAATTTTATTTAAAACAAAAACAAGAAATAAAGCCAAGAGGTTTTGGATATACATACATGCATATAAAATATTTTCTACATTATTGTATGATATAAATATTTACACATCACACATCATAAAATTTGTATGCAAGCACAAGCAATCTTGAAAAGGGAGAGAGAGAGAGAGAGAGAGAGGTTCTTTGGGTTTCAGATTTTGAAGCGCCAAGATATTTTTTTCTCTCTCAGAATACTTATTAAGCAATTTGTCTTTACAACCTTGCGCTAGCGAGAATGTGCTTACAATTGTGAATTTCTAAAACTAATTAGGAGAGAAAGCAATGTGCATAAGAAAATGCCGTAAAACGTCGTACAATTGTAAATATATGTGCACATTTTTTATTAACTCAAAAACGAAATATTTGCCCGATTTTATTGTTCTCACAAAACTGTGTATAAATCCTAATACGTGCATTCCATTATAAAAATATCGGAAGGTAGAACCACTTAGAGACAGCTTTAGCATTTTTAATGTTTGTTTTCAAGCATTAAATATAATTTTTAAATTTTCTCACAACCTCACACATACATTCTTACTTCTAATCTCAAACAAGAACAATTACTGTTGCCAACTTAATGCTTTTCGCACTAAATTTAGTGCTTTTCATTATTCAAAACCCGAAAATTTTTGAGTTTGGTGCTTGGTGCGTTTTTTGGTGACTTCTTATTTTTAGTTTGAAGAAGAAATTTAGAGAAATTGGAAGTTTCGTAAGGAAATTTACAAAATGGAATCAAACTCATGGCACAACGACAATCATAAGCGAGAGAGCATATGTTTGTCAAAAAAATATGTGGCAGCACTTTCACTCATGCCGGTAATTTTACATCGCCTGCAAAAACGTCCATGTTGCTGGGACCAGGAATCGATCTTTAGGCCTTTAGTTTGGGCTGAATTTGTTATATTTCTAGGAATATTAAAAAAAAAGCACCAGCACCTCCTAAAAGTAAAATAAATAGGCAGTTTTTTACACAAAAATATTTTTCCGTTGTGCGCCGGTGAATGCGCTCAAATAAGACACTTTCATAAGGGAAATCAAATTTTTTAATGTTTCAGGAGCGAAGCAGTCGGAAAGAAAAGTTCTTTACGTTCCCTTAGCTCACGAGATCCTAAGAGACTACAGTGTAGATTTAAACTTCCACAAAGTTCATGAAACTTCATTTTTTGTTTTTATTTTCGTTTGATAGCAATTGTAGAAAAAATTAAGCAAAACGAAGAAATGTTAATATTTACAAAGCGCAAATCTAAGCGAAACAGCAATGCTGGACACAGCTGGAAATTAGAAAATAAGAACAAAAATTGGTATGCTCCTTTAATCTGCGGACTAAAACCTGTGGAACTGTCAAACTACAATTTTACTCTCTCAAGTGAGAGTAAAACGAGAACAGATGCAGAAGCAAGAATGAAGAAGCCAAGAAGAGAGGGAGGGAGAGGAGCTGTCCAGGTTACCGAGATAGCAATGTATAACATGCGGAGGGAGGCGGTCGTACTCTGCAACATTCTTCATAAACAGTTATTACCCGAGAGTTGTTCGTCTCACTCTGGCATGGATGGAATTCAAAGTTATCAGACCCACGCTGCCAGGGTTTTGTGTAGTCAACTGTGTGTTTTCAGGTATTTTTCTACTCATTTCTAACAGAGCTTCCCGGGGTTTAAGTGGGTCGCAGGTATTTCAGAACTGTCAGGCAATCCTTTACGATTCCGTTCTATGCTTTAGAGTAATATTTTTTTGTAAATTTCACTTTGACTTTCCCGTATATGTATATATACTAGCTTAAGACCCACATAAGAGAAATGAAGAATTGATCAGAAATTAGTAGTAGTAGGAGTACCTAAATTTTTCTCTAACTATTTAATAAAGTGTTTACTTTCATTCTGGCGGGTGCATGATGCTTTTTTTATCCAAGCGCCCATTTAGCTGCAATAATTTACGACTGAAAAACGCTAACCTAGTCCATTAAGGGCACCGAAAGCTTAAAATTAAACACTGGGACCTTAATCCAGGCACTGCGATTGGGGGTTTGTGGTTAGTCCAGCTCTTTGGTGTCGATTTGTTTTAATATATTATTGGGGAGATCATTTGATTTCGTTCTGTCTAACTTTTGTCCCCTGCAAGAAATCATGAGAGCTTAAAGATTAAAAACATTATATATCATTTCACAGTATGTATATCACATACTTATGTACATATGTATGTAGTGTATGTATGAAGGCATAAACAAGAAAACATATTTTCAAAATGATTTGCCGTGAAATAATAAAAACAAAAATTACCCAGAAGAACACACACCCACAGCTATTTCTTTCCTTGTCGGAAAATCAACTATCACCCAACTGTAGCTGCTATAGTCAACTGGAAGCAATGACTAGTGCAGCAAAATTCTCTTCTTAACGTAAGCGGAAGTGAGCGAGGGACTAGGGAGAAATTTATCTCTTTCTTTTATTTAAATTTTACTCCTTAAATACCAAATTATAAGCTATTGCCTACGGGCCACCTCGCAACCGATAAGTTTTAATACTTGCTTTTGAATTTGGAATTCCGATATTTCACAGACACGCCCCACAGAGGAACGTACCCATGTTAGCTGCGGCCTAATACTACGTTTCCATTCGTCATCCAATTACCCTTCGAATTACGTCATTCGCCATACAAAAATTTGAGAACGAATTACCTCATTTGTAGGTAATTCAGATCGAACTACCATGCGAATGACGAACGAATCGGTGCCTTCCCTAATATATATCGGGAATATATTGAAAATTTCACCGGCCTGATCGCATTTGTTGGCACTTTTTCTAGTTTCTGGGGTTAATTGATTAATAAAATATTCCCTATATAAATTTAAAACTTTGATGAATTAAATTTTTGCTCCATCTTCCATATTTGCAGTACACAAAAATTATAATAAATAGCGAAGAACAAGAATAAGAAGCCAAACGAATTACTAATGTATGTCGTGGAAACAGGTTAATTCACGAATTACTTAGAGAGCGAACTACGAATCGTGGAAACATTGTATAAAGTAGCAATTGTACCACAACCTCGCTGGAATTTCGCATTCGCGCTATTCGGCGCTTAGACTTGAAGAAATGTGGAAAACAACTCTTGTGGGCGGAAATAGTAAATGTTATCTGATTTTGAAGACATTCATAATATATGCTAGTTTTAACTAGAAAGCAAAAACTGAAAGAACATAAATATCGCTTTATATTATCATCCACTGATTCTAGAAAAATAGGCGCAAATTAAAAAAAAATATATAAACTTTCCAATTCGAATGATAATGAAGAGTTTCTTATTATGATGCCACTTCGGAGAAAACTAACAGATCTAGGTGCTTTTCAACTAAAGTAAAGTAAGCACTCGAAAAATTTGCTACTCACAATATTATGTAGAATGCTTGTACACAGATATATTAATAAACTGCTCATCAGTCAGATTGGCTTTTTATATATCCGCACAAGTAGAAAAATTAATCCAAATTACTCGCGGCAAATGAATATTTTTTCTAATTTTATTTTGTCAACTTTTTGGTGGCTTATTAGTATTTATTTCATTGGTGTTATTGAGCTTTGTACCACGATTGTTTATTAGGAAAAATGGAAAATGCAACAAAGTCTAAGAAGTAAACTCGCACCGTGACTGCAAATACGCATCGTTATCTAAAGGAGTGGGATATTGTGGTACTCGCTCTAGTTCTGAACCAGACATTTTTATCACGAGTTGATAATTTCCCTGCAGGGTAAATGAGTAGGTGTGCAGAAAAACCCAAAGAAAAAGCAATTCTGGCACGGTAATACGTACAATATATCTATAAGTAAAAATGCATAATTTTTAGTCATATACAAAAACTGTATATGTTAATAGTTTAAAAGCGATTTGTAATAAAAAAAGTTTAGTTCAAACATCCCGATTTTTTGCATTTAACCAAGATAATGTATACTTGCCACCACTTTCTTTTAAGTGGCGTACTCTATGAAGAAAACTCTAACTTTTTATCTTTTATATTCCTTTCTGCGATCAAAAAAGTTAATGTAAACTTAAGCGTTTTTATAAGTTATTTAATTTTTGCATATACAACATATACTAAATATTTATGTGTGTACCGCTTGTCTAGTTGACACTCTTCTCTGCTTGGAGATGACATGGAATTGGGCAAAATGTCAGTTTGAGAATAATTATTAAGTGTGCCAGTAGTGAATTCATAGTCAAGGTGCGTTCCTTATTCTTAGGTTTTGTGTTAAGTTTCGAAATTTGTTAATACTAATTATAAACTATTGAATTTATAATAAGATGAGATGATTCATTTATAGAAATAGTTGTGTAAGTGTCATAGTGAAATTATACTAAAAAAAAATAGCAACAAGTGCCGTCTGAAATGCATAAATATGATGTATGTTTGTGTTATGATTAAAGCATGTGCCTGAATGGCCTATATGTGCCTATAAATATAAGTATAAACTTGTGAGCGTACATATTTAAATAGATACTTGTGTGAATACTTAAAAAGTTTTAATAGATAGAATGATCTATTCCAATAAATTTTGTAAGGTCGGTACAATAAAAATTATGAAAAATATTGATATTGACTGGACTTCTGGCGCAAACGCAAATAAGTTTATTTTTAACCAACGCCATTGTGAACATTTTTGGTGAAATAAAAATAAAAATCTCGAACTCAGTGAAAACTAAATGCTTTCACTTTATCACTTCACTTTTTCATTTAAATCGATTCCTTGTAATAAAAAAAAAAGTTTTTATTTTCACCTAGAGCGGGGAAGACAGCCTTGAAGGCGTTTAGCTCATTAAATTTGATAGATTATCATGGAATATAGCAGAGGTGGGCCAGCCTCGGCAGTGCATTTTGGTAGTGTGCGTGTGAACGAGTCGTGCAGTTGAATGAAGCTTTCGCTGGCTTCTCTAGCAGAGCCCAGGGCTGGAGTTGGATTGACGAGATAATGTTTTTTTTTTCAGAAATAACTAAATTTGAACAACACAACCATATTTGGCACGAGCGTGGTCTTCCCCTGTTCAAGATTTCAATCATTGATTTTGATAGAATTGTAACGAACGGGAAATCCTAACTCAACGTTCCGCTCCGTGTATTGTAACCCCAACATTAGCGTTACCGAATGTTGGCTATGCGCACGCATGCTTTTATAGACTGTGGCGAAAGCTGTATGTGGACGAAACTTTGTTGAGAATTATCGGTTATTAATAGTTTTTAGTTAGTTGATAGTTTTGGGAAACTTCACTTACGTACTGCATTTTTCCCAAACCGTCCCTTTTAACAAATTTTCAGAATAATGTTTTTTAATAAAAACAAATTTTACAAATGAAAAATAGTCGACATTTGTTTAGCGTGGGTAGATATTTTATTAAATACTTGAAAATATTAAAAATACACTAATAATTTAAATAATTGTAAAACACAACTGAATGACAGGTGGTCATTTATCAAGCCCAGCGAGTAGTCTTTATGCTTAAAATAAATCTGCATCACCACGTATTTACTATATACATACATATAGTGTGCGACAAAATTCTAAGGTCACTTCAATATTAACACAATATAAGCAACTGGAATGCTTTGCGTCCAATATATTAAAAACAAAAAACTATACATTCATTTGATAGAGAAAAGAGCAGGCTTGGTTGCCGTAATATGCCGTGAGTTTATCCAGCAAGCGCTTTTATGTGAATACAAACATTTCACTTCAATTGTAACAGTTAAAAAATATTTTTAATTATAATTTTAATTTTCAATTATTAGCCGACTTAACAAAAAGGAGAAAGGTTTTCAATTCATCGAAATATGTTTTTTTAACCAACTTCACCAAAAAGGCGGAAGGTTATCAATTCGTCGGAATATATATTTTTTTGGTTAACGCATAACTTTGGACAATTTAAACCGATTTCTATAAAAGGTGTTACCTCACAGGTGGTCCCCTATTAATTTTATTTAAATCCGATCAACGTTTCATTAGCAATAATCTTAAATTTTTATTTGAGAATTGAAGTCGGTCTTGGTTTTTGCTTACAAATTATTTGTTTTTTAAATATGGTTTGGAATGGAGTTAGTACGATTTTGGAAAAAGTCACAACTAATTGGTCACCAAGTTTTTCAAAATTCCACTATTTTTCTTCAATTAATCCCTGCTGTTTATTTTCCGCATATACCTATGTACATATTTCAATTTTTGGGTCCGGAAATCTATTTGCTGATCTACCGACATAAATTTGCTGTCATACTGTAATGAAATGAAATAAATGAAATGAAACGACAAGCTGTATGTTCCTTGCCACAAGCCGGGGTGTCTCTCTCATTTGGATATAACATTTTCAAATAATAGGTTAGTCACCTTGAGATACCTAATATTGAAGTGACCTTATCATTTTGTCGCACACCTTACGCTGTAGATACATTTGAGCAGAGAGGTGTGTGTAAGCGTGATTTAAAAATACATAAATTTTCGAAAGTTTCACAGTTAGATGTGTCAAGAAATTGTTCACCAGTTGCCAATTAAGTATATGTGTATGTGCATTGATGAACAAATTTATTTTTTGAATATACTTTTTATTTTTCGTCAAGTTTTTCAGCGAAAAAAAAATTTAAATATGGTATCTACTATTAAAGCAACGATCCAACTCAAATTGGTAATTTTTGTCTATGTTGGTCTAAACTGTAAGAAACTTAACACACGTAGAAAAAAATATGAAAAGGAAAAAAGGAATTTTATTTTAAACGGCCTTTTTTGGATACAGTCTTATCCCATTATTCAAATATTATTATTCAAAGACATAGACAAGTTTTCAGTTTCCAGTTTAGAACAACCAATTTTTCTTTATTTATTTTTATTTTTATTTTTATTTTTATTTTTATTTTTTAAATTTATGGCCTTATTCATAAAAAATAAAGTAGCTTTATAAAAGGTTTATAAATTGAAAAATATATTGCGTCAATTTATAACACTCCTTAAACCTACTTTGCCTTTTATGAATAAGGCCATTAGTTTATACCACAAAGATAACCACGTAACTCAGAATTTGAAACTTTGTACACGATTTATAAAAGTTGGCTTAATTTAAAAATTTCCAAAAATGGTCGTCAAAATTTAAGTATATTATTGCAAATTTCCAGCGCCTAATATAATAGCTCGCATTGATGTTTGAGAATTTCTTTTGCTGACGGTGATACCCCATTTTTTCCATACAAAGTGTGTGTGTATGTTTGAAAAAAACATTTAATTTTTTGGTTTTTTGCATAATTATATTTTTATAAAAAAATTGAGAAAAGAAAAATAAAAAAAACTTTTCATACATTGTGCAAAATTATCTGTACATAGGCTTTGTTGGTTAACTATGTATAAATAGCCCGCGACATTTTTCAGAATTAGAAATTATATAATTTTGAGATTAAATAAATTATAAATGATAATGAATGATGAAAGCAACGATTGTCGCAGTGGTACAAAGCAGAAGAAAACGACTATTTTCTGTTAAGCCTTTCTCTAATGCCAAGGAATTTTTTTCAGTGTAGTACTTACACTGTACAACAATTTCAAGGTCATTGTCTGTGGCGGAATTATTCCAACTCAGTATGAAAGACCTAGACCCATATAGTAAAACCTGCAATTCATTTTCTATTCGCATGTCAAATTTATTTTTTATGGTCATATTAAATTTGCAAATCTTTTATATAATTAGTGTTTTTAAGATTTTTCGTCCTGGCCATCAGATCTGTTAAGAAATTAAGCTAAAATTATATAGACAGTTAAATTAATTGTTACAATATGGGTATCAACCGAAATGGTTTTGAAAAGGCTTTATAATGTTTATAATGTTTATAAAATCTATTTCAATTTTAATTAAAGGAATTTCGTAAGTGAATAAGGTGTTACTATATGGGTGTCAGACAAAAGAGGTTTAAGAAGGTAGTAGTTTGGGAATATTTTGAAGAGGGTTGCCACCTACTGGAGAATTCGGATTAAATTATTTTATACCCAAGTTATAGGAAAAATTAAAAATAAATGTCAAATGAAAGAATTTTAAGAAATCTTTAGTTTGACAATTAAGAATAATTTTGATGTTTGAGGGCTACCCCAGTTTAAAAGTTTAGTAATTTAAATGAATTATAAAAGATCAACTTATCAATGGAAATGGTTTTAAAATCCTTTATTTCAGAACTATATTTAGGAGTGTTTAAAAAATCAAACTCAACATCAGTAAATTGAAATGTTTATCACAATATCAGACGAATGATATAATAGGAAATTTTAGTTCGAAAATAATTTTTAAGAAAGTCGTATTTAGTTTAATTATAGCTTAAGTTACATGAAATTTTGAAATACGGGTCGTTCCTTCAGCTGCTATAATACAAAACCCAACGTGGTGAAACGTTTTAAATCAACGCACCATACGTTTTTAACGCATTTTTTTTTGAAATCAAAAGTGGGCATAATTTTAATCCGATTTGGAAAGTTTTCAACATATAGCTTTTTTATGCCAAGGCCAATTATTTTACTGAGTGTGGTACAAATTGATAAATCAGTTACCGATATACACATACAGTGAACCAAATAAAAACTGGAACGCGATATTTTATGAAAGTATAGCTGATGCACACACGATATAAATCCCAATTTCAGACTTTGTGCAAAAATTATGAAAATTCTGCAAAATTGTAGCGAAATTTCTAACTTTTTTATCAGCATCTTTAGACAAAATTTTGGTTTTGAGTTTTGTATAACTAAAACTTGTGGAAAACGAATAGCGCATTGAAGTCGTTGTTGGTGGTATTGCTGTAAGTGTCCATTATGATTTTCGAAGATGCTAACTATAGCATGCAGAAAGAAAATAACAATAGTATTAAAAAATAAAGAAGAATGTTGTATGTAACGCTTTCTCTAGGATACTACATATATTGCTTAAAACTGAAGAAGTTAGTAGGCAATCGAATACTTGCTCCACTATGTATATGTAATTAGCCATCACCGGATATTTCGCCAATCAAGGCTACCAGGGTAAAATTACCGACCAAACATGAACCTACAAAGTAGTTTCTATTTGTGCGAGTGCGCACATATTTACATATAAAGACTCCATACTACGAGTTCATATATTTGTCTTTCCTCCACAGCTAACAGTTTTTTTTTTGCTTTTGTGATTTTGTATGACTAAACACGTTTCAAATTGCATACATCCAGGCGATCTAAATGGCAAATGAACGCAGCAATGTCAACGAAGCTCCGGCATAAAAGACTAAGAGCCACTAACAGTGCTCGAGCATTGCGCGCCATTTCACCTTCACCTCTTTTACAACTAGCATGCGCTACGTACTAATTAACTCGCCTTTGTGCAATACAGCAAACGCTGAAGAGCTGGCATAAGCAACCGGCTAATATTCACACGTATGCGCTAGTAATTTTGTTTATTCTTGCACTCTAATTACAAACAGATGCTCAGATTACATTAAAATACATGACAGAAAAGGCGAATGCAGGATTTGGACGAACACACACACACATACATACATCCATACATACATATGTTGTAGATATGAACAGAGATAACGTTGCATTGGTGGTAGAGAAATACGAGCATCAATTATGCAACTGAAAACTTCAATGTTCTAACCGAATGCTCATTTTTGCATTGCATTTAGTTGCAAAAGGTGTATATGACTTTGTATGTGTGTGAGTGTGTGTGTTGTCTTTATTGCCTAAGGAGCCCTACTAACTAGCACATCAACTTGAAATGAAGTGCTGGAAAAAACGAAATGAACTGCAATGCAATGAGTTGTATTGCGAATAGATATAAACATAAATATATGTATATTACATACATACTTACTGCAAGAATGAGTACCCTGCTCCACTGTCTAATTAAGTTAACGCACATGAAAACTTGTAATTAGTCAGACTATTCAGGACAACTGCCATCATAAAATTCGTAATGCACTTACCAAATAGTAAGGCAGAACCAAGCTATATTAAAAAAATATTGACTAAAAACTTTTTAATGTTATAAAATCGAATTTTGATGAAATGAAAAGAGCCCAAATTATTTTTTACGAAATGTTACGTATACGCCACCTACCTTACGAATTTCATCACATCGCACACTTGTTCGAAATAAGCGAATTTTTACTGTCGTTCTTGCTAAAATTTTTTATGGAAGTAAACTCTAACCATTATTAGATTATTTTAGGTTGTGTAAATATACTTATTTTTATTTGACACTGCAAATGTTGGACGGTGTGGGCCAACTCCAAAGAACTTCGCAAATCCCCTCTGTCTTTTGCATAGTTCCGTCAGTTGTCCACATCAAGTGTACAGTGATCCGCCAACGTCAAGCACGTTTAAAAAGAAGATTTATAAGCGTTTAAAATAAGGTATAACTACGGTGACCATCCATTCTGTTTTTTGCAGGACCGTACTGTTATTTAAAAGTCTGTCCTGCGCAGCTTTTCAAAACAGAAAACCCCAAAAATGTACTGATTTTTTCCAAGTGTCCTGCCTTTGTCCCGCATTTTCTTAGATATTTAAAAATTAACTTTTCCTAATCGAAATAAAAGCAGTGTCGATAACTAATTGATAACTACATAAGGGTAAGCTGGTTTTGAAGGTTCGATTAGTCAATGCGTTCTAAATATTGTACGGTTATGGACAATGGATGACGAGAAATTAAATACCAGCATCAAATATATCGATAACACTGTTCCACAAGTTTTGTGGTAATCGCTTAAGAAAAAAAATATTTTCCAAGCCAATTTTCTTTTCAAACAATAGTTTTCGTACTTTTTTCGAAAAACGTTTTTTTGGTACATTTCGGACCAATTTCGATGAAAATTATTAGTGTTACAAGCGACCAAAATCGAAAAATTGAAATTTCAATCATTTTTTGTTTACAGTAAATGAAAATCTGATGAGAAATGTAAGTGTTACGGAACACAGTCTGCACAAAAAATATATATTTTTGCAAAGAGCCCATCAATACCTGTCGAACTGTTGGTATTTTCATGGGATATTGAGGAATAACAGAAAAAGTACTAAAAATACGTTTTTTCGAACAAATCTTGAAAACACTTCTTTGAAACCATGGGTATTAATATCAATGAAGCAAATGTGATTTTTGTTTAAAGTTTAAAATTGGATTAATAATTAAGAAATATACACCCTTCGTTATTTGAATAGCGCATCCTTTTAATAATTAGTAGTTACAGTTTTCCTTTTGTTTGTTTAATAATCATTAACTTTTTATAAAAGTACACGTCTATATCCCATTTTAAAATTTTTTGAAAATTAAAAAAAAAAATATAGGGGCGAGAATTTTTTTGTTGACGGTGTTGCGCACTTTCTTCCATATAAAAATTTTGTCAAGCATACTTTGTATGGTAGAAAATCAAATAAATATGTAGTATATTTTTGTTATTTTTATACTACGGAATTATATGTAGGAAAATTTTTTGAAAAATTGTCCTGCATTTTCAAAATATATTTATGGTCACCGTAGGTATAACACTCTATTGTTAGACGTAAATTTTTAAGAGCTTGACACAGCTATCCCAAGCAATAGTTCAGACAATAAAGAGGTTTCTTAAAAGCTGCAAGAATATTTAAAAAAGTTATCCTTTGAGGATAAAGTTTAACGAAAGCAAGTGTGTTCAAACAACATTTACTTTGAAGAAAGAAACTTGCCCACCACTAAAAATAAACACCACAAAAAGATACCACAAAAAGATCGTTTCAAATACCTTGGGATGACACTAGATATAAGACTTACATAGAAAAAGCATATAGAAAACAAAATTTCTGAAGCGAAACTAAAATAAGCAAGTCTTCAATGGTTTATAGGACACAAATCTAAATTAAACCTAGATAACAAGATGTTGATTTTTAATATGATGATTAAACCATGTTGAGCATATGGAATCGGGCTTTGGGGCACAGCGTGCAATTCCATTTTGAACAACAAAAACCGTATCAATTCATATACTTAATACAAAAAAAAATAAAAATAAAATATACAAAAAAATTCCGAGAAGTAATTATAATTACTTTTCAAAAGTCAAATAGTTAAACTTTAAATTTAATTTTATTAAAAAACAAAATCTGCGCTATTTTGCGTTGCACCTTGACACTACTTACCACTTACGTCGTAATGAAGCCAACATGAACATTAGATAGAAAAAGCGTTCACTCATATATGTGTACATAAGCAAAACTAAAACGGGAAATTACCGTATTTGGAAAAGCATTCGCCCCGTGTAACTCTTTCTGTCTCTTTTACACTGAACAAAAAGCAATCACAACTCCCAAAAAAGCCAAATCGCTACAGCGAAGAAATGGTTTGAAAAATTCGCCTAAAAAATATCTAAGTGTATTAGAAATTGTCATGAAATGTATACGCCAGCTATGTGGTAGGGTTTAACATACCCAAGCGAGGTAGGCAAGCGTGTAACCCGAGCTCAAGTCGCCGCAGCACTGCGATCAGGCCACAATTCACTCCCGCACCTCTTTCATTTCAGCTACTCAAAGCAACTAAACTAGATAAAACAAGTAAGAAAGTCTAAGTACGGGCGGAGCCGAACGTTAAATACCCGGCGCAAGTATTAAATATATGTTTTTTCACCTCTCTGAAAGCTACCGCTACATGGTAAGCCGGGGTGTATCAATTTTGAGTAAATTAGCGTCCTTCAATTTCGAAATATTGAAGTTTCAAGCATTTCTGAAATTTACCGTTATATGAGAAGCGGCCGTTATTTTAGTCCGATTTCAATAATTTTCAACGTTTTGCTTACACGTGGCAAGTACAATAACCATACCGAGTTTGGTACAAATTGGTAGAACGGTTACCGAGATACATATATATGATTATAAGTGGGCGGGGCCACGCCCATTTTCCAATAATGCATCCCAAACGTATTTTTTGTTAAAGAATTGTTCCAAGCATCAACTTTAAATAAATTAGCTTTAATATTCACTGGTTTATCGAAGATTTCGTGTTTCTCCAAATTACCGTTATATGGGATGTGGGTGTGGTTATTGTCCGATTTTAAATATATATATTTTAAATATATATATATAAGGCTAACAACTGTGGTAAGTTTGGAGGTAAGTTTGGAAGAAATTGGTGCAGCGGTTACCAAGATATACACGTGTAACCATAAGTGGGCGCGGCTACGCCCATTTTCCAAAAATTTATAGTATTCTTATTTCTCGTCTAAAAATTATTGAAAATATCAATCTTGAGTGAATAATCTTCAGTAGTTACTAAAATATCGCAGTTTTCGTATTTCTGAAAATTACCGTTATATGGGAGGTTATTGTCGGATTTTGCCCATTTTCCGTACCATCCGTCCTACGTCCGAGATAAGTGCACGTACAAAGTGTCGTTAAGATATCGCAATTTTTACTCGAGTTATCGTGTGCACAGACGGACGGCCGGGCGGACGGACAGACAGTCACCGCCTTTCTTTTCATTCAGATCATTTATGTATACATTTGTCTATATCTATCTCGATTCGTTTTTCCTGTTACAAACAACCGTTATGTGAACAAAGTTATAATACCCTTGTGCACAAGTGCGATCGGGTATAAAAATATAAAAGTTATAATGAAAAAAACAATTTACTGGCCGTGTGATTCGAGCCCATGACCTCTCATTAATCCGCATTATTGCCACCTGTATAGGCACAAATTTAATCAGATGAACTTCGCTTTTGATCCTGATCAACGTTGCCGTCTGTCTATGCCTTAACAGAACATCTTATTAGATATGTTTTACTCTATAAGTACGCACGCCAAAATTGTTCACAGTGTATAAATAAATATGTAATGCTGTAATGCACACGGGTCCAACATGTGTTTAAATTCATGCAAATCCAATTCTCCAACACATAATGGCGCTTCATACAATATGCGGAAGTTCTATATAGTTCTGTAAACTCCTGCCGTCGGCTGCCAAACAAAATGCCAGACTTCTTGGCTGCCTAGCTGCATACTGTTTTTTTACATATATATGTATATATTTTGCAGAATGATAGGTGTCTCGGCAGCACGACCAGATAGCTGAGGGCTGTTAGCTACACCGGCTCATTCATGCACCCGTGCACACCTAACAAACTCGAATGGCAACAGTGGCACTAAAACAAAAGCTGCGAAGGCAATTAACTCTGACACGAAACGACTAAAATATGGAAATAAAAGAAAATAAGAAAATGCGAGTGAGCAAAGAAAAGTGAAATGTAAAAACCAACAAGTAGAAAGGAAAAAAACTTAGTAGCTGCACTCTTTTCAAAATCCAGGGTGAGCCAAATAAAAGTTATGACGGAGTTGCTTGCTACAACCACAGTTTTGTATTAAAACTTACACACTTGTTGTTTACGTGTGTACATACATAGGGGTATAAGTATGAATGTGTTGATGAAAATGAGCGTGTGCATTCCACGTGTGCATTTTTGTATGTATATATGTATATGTGTTTTTGACTTGGGGAAACGAAAGCTTACGCAAAGCTTACGCAGAGCACCACCCTTCACCTCTTGGCTTTTGCCTCATGGTAACAGCGATGATGATGGTGATGAGAACGACTGCGTTGATGAGCAACAAACTTATGATGGAGTGAATGATAGAAGTTGAAATGTTGGTAAGGATGATGTTGCGCTTGCAGCATCTACCATCATCATCACTTACATGCATATGTACATACATACATATGTATGTGTGTATGACTATATCGTAGTACTTAGGTGGGCATTTTAGAACGTCGCGGATGCTACAAAGCAAATGAGTTGTCACGTTGTCAAGTCACGCGTTGCCGCTACCGTGTAAGGCCTTTAGCCAGGCTTTTGATGCAACAAACAGCGACCACACACTTGTGGCAAAGGACTTTGTGCATGTGCATTCAGTACACATATGTACATATCCACTTGCAAGGTGTCCCTGCAGCGGGCTCGGTTGCAATTGTCGCTTTCATACTAGTTACATTACTAGTTCCAATAGCATATTATGATCGAGGTGGTAAGAAATCAAGCTACTGGTTACTTATTGCACCTTCTAAAGGTTATTGGTCGTTTTAATATGATAGTGCTCCCTTGTTACATAAATGAATTTGTTATTTATCATTTGAATACAAGTGATAAATTTTGAATACTTATCCATGTTCGGTTTCTGTCGTGCGACCACCACGCAAATATCGGACGGAAAAGTGCCGAAATATAGCAATACATCACCTCCTAGGACAACTCCATGTTAAATGCGACAGTAGAAAGCATGGGTGGTAGACTTGCGAGGTACCTTTATTCGACTTCCGAAAGCTGGTGAGCTCACTAGTTCTGTACTAGTACTTTCCGCTGCAGGGAATCATTCAAAAGTGAAGTCAGTACATAGAGAAGTGTGTATGTACTTACATACATACCTATACATATACATATATATGTCAGTATTTATATACATATGTTGACTCATCTACACGCGTGCAAAAAAATAGAGCACTTTTGTTTATTTTAGGTGAAAGTGTTAAAATTTATTTTATACCTTCTTCCATTTAAGGTATTCAGTTAAAAGGATACAAGTGCTTCCGGCGATTTTGGAAATGAGCACGGGTGGTTGCTGAATAGGATAGTTGGTTGAAGTAGAGTCAGACCAAAGATGAACACATTTAACCGCATGATTTAGGGAATAAAAATTAAAATTTTTAGTACAAGTTCCGTTTATTATAAACTATGCACTATTTAAATTATATCAATAAGGCAAAAAAGGTACCTTCTTATTCTTATTTGGTCCTGCAACCGCCTAAACGATTTTCAACAAAGCATGCCAGTCGTTTCTCTTCTGTGCCAACTAACGCCAATTGGTAATGCCAAATGAAGCCAAGTCCTTCTCGAAGCGGGTATCTCCCTCTTCCTCTGCTACGAGTTGAATACTTTCAGAGCTGACGCGGGATGGTATTGAAAATGGGCGAAATCGCACGCCTACCTCTCATATAACGGTATTTTTCAGACTACTAAAGGTTATTCATCAAAATTTATATATTTCTTTTATTTTTTTTTCTTATTTTAATAATTTTGAAACGAAAATAGGCATAGCCACGCCCACTAATGATTACATGTGTATCTCTTGGTAACCGCTACACCAATTACTCTCAAATATGGCACAGTTATTGGCCTTGGCAAAATATACCAAATGGCTGAAAATTTTTAAAATCCGACAATTACAAGGCCCACATCCCCTATAATGATTATTTAAAGAAATACGAAATCTTTTATAAATTAGTAAATACTGAAGCTAATTTATTCGAATGTGATGTTTGCAATAATTCTTTAGCAAAAAATACGTTCAAAACTAAATTTTGGAAAATTAAGTCATATGTGTGAAGGTCATCCATTTCAACAATATGTTAATAATTTTCATTTAAAATATGGGTCGATCTATATCAGATACGACATAAATAAAAGTTTCAAAGCGTGCATAATGTTCACAAAAACTAATTAAAGTTAAACAAATTTTCACCAAAATTTCGATTTTTTAATTAGATTTGCTAGCAAACAAAAAAAAACGTTTTCAGTTATTTCCAATTCGAAACGCGAACACGTTAGTCAACAGAGAACATTTATGCATATACCCGGCGAACGGAGAAAATTACAATAGCAACAAATTGTGTCAGTAAACTTAAAAAACGTAAATTCCTCCTCTTTGTTTTCCAAAAGTGGTTATGCAGTGAACCTGCGACACATTCACGTAACAAAACATACACATATATATCTATACATACATACAAAAACTTGTAGCAACAAAAACGACAACAACAGAAATTACATTACAATATGCTGCAACATTGTGCGTAAATACCAAAGGGACCACCTGTAGTATCCAGCAGCCACCAAAAGGCAACATAAACTGACAAGTTGGCATATTTATTGCATCAGCCTGTCACATGTATGTATGTATGTATGTCAGTGTAATTATTGGCGTCTCCTAGCCAACATTTGTTTGGTTGTGTGTATGTGGTTGTGTATATGTATAGTGCACATGTGAAAGCCTCAATATTGGCAGGTGGATTAATTTAATTGGCGGTGCGATAATTTTAATTGAATTTTCATCAAAATGAGTATCAATCCGGTGCAGCAACAATAAAGGAATTTACACACAAAAGAGCCGAAAGACATATGTTCCAAAAACGCGGTGAGGTAGTTGGTAAAAATTGTTGATGGATTTAAAAGCCCTAATTGACAGAAAATCAAATCAATGTAATTGTGCCCAGCAACCGAGTTCTCGTCCAATTACACTATTTTTTCTTACATGGATGTTGGACATAGTGAGATTCGGCGACATATATACAGACCAAAAAAAAATTAAAGAAATCCGAGAGGGCTTCATTTTTGTATTCATTTAAACTTTTTCAGGACAATAATAAAATATATGGTTTTAACTTAAATGCCCGTCCAATGACAATTGATTAAATCGAAGATCGATTAATTGAGCCATTCCGATTCGATATTTTGTCGATTTTTTAGTTCCAATTCGATCCGTAAATCGATTCAAAAATTCTAGAGTCGACATTCAAAAATCATTTTTTTTTTATTTCGATCTGGGATCTCTATTTACCACTCGACTACGATGTCTGTCTCGGCATAGAGTTCTTTTTTTTTGTAAAGATAGTATATATTTAAAGGCAAACTCTTAACCTCCCCTTTTAAAAACGTCGATATGAAGTTTGCACGAGCTGCCAGCGGTTTTTATGAATATTAATCAGAGTGAGCAAACTATAAATTATATAATGTTTGTTTACATATGTACATATGTATTTACATAAAACGAACAATAACAATTACAATTCGAACAATGCAATTTAAAATCCAACACTAATTAAGCAATTCCATGTAATATATTTATGCATACCCTGCAAAAAATTGTGCGACTAATCTCTAAAGCGAGTATTCCGAGATTACTCTCAATCGGGTACAATTGGGCATTAATTAGTCGCAACTAGTCTCATACGGGTACTAATTGAGGTCAATTAGTCTCGACTCATCCCTTATGGGTATAATTGGAGATCAATTAGTCCTCAACTCATCTCTAACGGGTACTATTAACGATTTAATGATATGTACGCACTTAGTCAATGAAATATCATGTGCGGCGTTGTCACACAGAGAGAGGGCCGTATGAATAAAAAGAAGCAATTGCTTTTTCTTAAAATTTCACAGCTTTTACTCAATTTATTCAAACAAAATTGAAGTAAAATGTATGAAATTTTACGAAAAAGCAATTGCTTGGTTTTTATTCATACGGCCCAGAGTGTTCGCCTAACCAAACTGAGCAACCCGGTTCGAATCTCAGCTGGTGCAAATTTTTTTTTTTATATTTTTTAAAAGTGACTAGTCGCTTTTTATACCCATTCGGGTATAAATGTGAACAATTAGTCTTTTCATAGGACATGCTCGAACAAAAGCGAACAGTTCATTCCATATAAAAAGATCAAAAGTGGTATTAGTCGCATGCTCCTTTGCGATTGCTCCCGGAGTCATCCCGGATTAATCCCATTTTTTGCAGGGTATATATATACAAATGTGTACATGTATAAAGGTAATTATTTTTGACCCATTTATTCAGTCAGTTTAGCACCCTTTGTGTCTTCCAATATATATGTACACATCCCTCACCCTATAGGGAACTCAGCTAACTGCAAATGCATTATAAGTTCACTATTTTTAAACTAATTACAAACTCTTTATTTATAAGTTGACTTGTAGTGTAACTATTTAGTTGGCATATATAAAGACCACTAAGGAAGCGCTATTAACATACATACGGCCACATTATTGTAAATAACATAAGTAAATCACGTCTTCTCGTTTTCAATTAAAAAAACGCAATGAGAATATATGTTTGTAAGTATGTACATATCGCGCAGTGAGCTAACTCAAAATTCAGAGAGGGAAATATCTATATCTGCTTGGGGATCATACAGGTTCAATGCAATTTATACAAAAACAGATTTTTAGTAAATGCATATATACTTAATCATGATGAAAAAAAATATTCGCTTCAATTGGATGTAAGTCCTATAAATTGATTTATACAAAAAAAATCATCAAACATTTTTTTATTAATTGATCGCACTTTGCATCTAGGTGTGCGATATGAACACTCGTAATTATTTCTTAAGTTTTTATTTTGAAAACAAGTTCTTTTGTTGAAAGTGAAAATTCTTCGGTGCATGAGTTTGAAATCAATTAAAAGTTAGCCGTAACAAGTGGTTATTTTAGTAGTCGACTTCGAAATTCCCGACAGGGTATTTATATGTAAATACATAGTTATAAAGCATATACAATCTACACATGGTTGCATATGGATTCAATATGTATATAAGTTGAGTCTATCTTTTATATAACGCGAAAGAATTGTGGGCTCGATTTTGAAAAGTGAGGTGTCAAATTAAAGGGAGGGTTGCCGCCTGTTTAAAAGCTTAAATTCGATTTGATTTAAGGGAATTAGGCCAGATCAAAAGACTTTAATAAAGTAGTTTGCAAATATTTCATAGAGGGTTGCCGCCTGTTTAAAAATTAGAATTTAATTAACTTATACACAATGAAATATTAAACTATGTGTTTGTCATCGTTATTGTGGCTTATTAACATTTTATTTTTAATATTTTTATTGAGCTTTGTACCACGATTGTTTATTAGGAAAAATTGAAAAAGCAACAAAGTCTAAGCGGTAGAACATAGCACATTGACAAATACATACTTTAGGAACAGCCTGCCGGAAACTATACAATAAAGCAAATAAGCAAATGGATATATTGAATTGACAACAGCAACCTATTGTCAAGTTTAAATAACGGCAAATCAGCTGCACTTAATAGTAGTTGGTTGAATAAGGAAAATGAATTAGCAACAAGAGTTTACGGGATGTACATAGCTCAGTGGTTAACGCTTGTGGCTTTGCACATCGATTACGCAGGTTCGATCCCTGCTGAAGTCTAGAAAAAAGAAGTCTGATGAGGAGATGTGGTGATCTCCGAAATAGCTGCTATAACTTCTACCGCTTACACTTTGTTGCTTTTTCAATTTTTCCTATTAAACAATCGTGGTACAAAACTCAATAAAAATTTAAAAAAGAAATATTAAACTGTTTGATAAAATCTGCACTTGCACTGGAAAGTAGAATAACAGGCTTTTCCATTTTTGAGCGTTCTTTTTGTTTTAAGCCTAGCTAAATCAAGTGGTTAATCGTTTACCTTTTCTCATCATCTCCTTTCATCTCTGTTTTTTCTTCATCTTCTTCTCTGTCTTAGTTTTTGTCTTTCTCTTTTTATTTGTCTTTGTCTTTGTATTTGTTTCAATCCTCATCTCATTATTTAATTTAACTTGAATATTTACCCGAATTTCTTCTTCATTTTCATTTTCATCTTCCTCTTCTTATTCACCTTCAACACCTTTGGAACTTTTTCATCCTCAATGTGGTACTTAACAGCTAAGGATAGTTGGCAGTCCTGGTTGTTATCCGTATATACATATACTTATCACTACCCTTATCTTTGTCTATTTAATAGTCTTCGGCTTTGTCTCTCCCCACTCCCAGTGGCGTTCAACGCAGCTGTTCGTTTCCTGGCCACGCATTCGCTATACATATATCCATACTACCTTCACGGTGACATTAAATATTTAACGCAAACAT
Source organism: Rhagoletis pomonella (assembly GCF_013731165.1). NCBI lineage: Eukaryota > Metazoa > Arthropoda > Insecta > Diptera > Tephritidae > Rhagoletis > Rhagoletis pomonella. Next base: position 25,159,114 of record NW_023458564.1, read on the forward strand.
CTCCGAATCCGATTTATTTATATGAATTATTAAATAATTTGAATTTAGCTTTTCAAACAGGTGGTCACCCTCTTCGAACACCTCAAAAATATTTTAATTGTTCCAGTTAAAGATTTCTTAAAACTCTTTAATCTGCCACTCATATTTTAACATTTCATACATACATAGCTTTTGTAAAACCTAAATAAATTCGACTTTTCATCAAACTAAATCCATATTGCACATCTTCAGGATAATTTGACAACTAATTTTTAAAAATCGAACCAACAAAATAGATATGGGGCCTATCGATAGGCATTTTCCATGTTGTCAGTGACAATTCGACAGTTTGGTGGATGTTTTGTTTCATAAAAACAATTGTCACCACCTCTTAAATTCCATGAGAAATTTCATTGAAAAAGTGACAAATTGTCATTTTCGGGGTTTAAAAATGTCGTTGACAAAATTGTCGCCAGTCAATGAAATTTATATATAAATCATATGTAACAGTTGCATTTGCATTATTTTAGTTTTAAGAAATATTCAAATTATTTAAAAGTAATGAAATGCGCGCAATTACCATATAAATAAATTTACAAACCTCTCCTGTGAAAGCTTTCCGACGGTGCTATTTGGTTTTGTCGCCTTCGTCGCAACAATTTTGTCAGAGTGACAATTGTCAGCACAATTGTCGACAATATTCCATATTATCACTGTCGTTTTCCAAAAATGTTCACAGTTGCCTACAAACGTACATATTGTAACCTGAAGTGCAAAATAACGTAACATCATCGCCATTGAAATGGAAAAAGTCGTGACTAATTCCTTTTTTCATAAAACGATGTGGGGAGTTGTAATTTAATGAAATCCATCAAAAAGTGAATTTTGAATTTTTTATAAATTACGAAATAACTTCCAGTCGGGTTTATGTATAAGTAGATTGCTATCATCCGCTTCGCTGAGCGTATGAAATTTCTGCGTGCTATTACTTCAGTAAATCTCAACATGCTTCAGCTATGCCATAAACAGCAGATTAAATTTTTTTTTTTAAATATCTTCAGGATACTTTCAAATTAAAACTTTCTTAAACCTCTCTATTGCGATACTTTTTCTATTACCCTGAATTCTAATACATATATGCATATAAATTATATAAGCGACAATCCCCTTACATGTAGTTTAGAAATGAAGCCCTTTCAAAACTATTTCGATTGAACCCCTATTATAATAAGTACTGCATTGAAATTATTGAATAGTTTGAATTTAACTTTCTGAACAATTGGCAACCTTTTTAGACCTCTTTTGTCTCACCCTCATATTGTGATACATACATAAGCATTAAAATTACCTAATTCCTATAATTGAAATTTAATTTGAATTTCCAACTACGTTTACTTTGGCAGACTTTCGATTAATACCTATATTGTAATAACTCATTTAACTTACAATATAATTGTATTTGAATTTAGTTTTTAAACAATTGGTAACCCCGTTCAAATAAATCAGAGGGCTCTACAAGCTCAATCTGAACATTTCCTAACACTCTTACGTTTGACACTTTAACTTGAATACAATTAGTTTATATTCGACTTTTAAAAAAAAGAGATGGCAACCCTCCCCAAAATATTTTCCTACTAAACCCTTATTAAACCCCTTTGCTCTGACACCCATATTGTGATACATATTCGAATTATCTGGTTCTCTTAATTCATCTAGAATTCGATTTTTCAAACAGGTGGCAACTGTATTTCATGTAGTTTAGAACTAAAACCGTTTTCAAAAACATTTTGATAGACACCCATATTAATAATTTAAATTTGACTTTTCAAACAGCTGGTAACCCTTTTCAAAATATTTTCGAACTACAACATTTTTAGCATCTTGACATTCATTTTTTAATATAATTTTCAAAAAAATAATTCCCTTAATTCAAGTTGAATTTGATTTTTTAAACAGGTGGCAGCCCTCCTCCATGATTCTGGAATTGATTTTATATATCTACGTGCCAAGTTCCAGTACTCTATCGCATATATTTTTTGCGATATATTGTATAAAAATTACGTTTGTATGGGAGGTACCAGCTTATATAATCCAGATTAAGTCTGTCCTGGATTTTAAGTTGGACTAAATTACACCAGTATACAAAATTTCATGATAATAAATAAGTTGAGTAGTTAAAGCGTGTAAGCGTCACAAATAAACAAACTCACTTTCAGATTTATAATATTAGTAAGCGTGAGACGTTTTCAAACAACTGTTCATTTCAAAAATATTTCGATTTTTTTTTTTACTATGTATTATGACTTCTGGTGCTAGAAGCATACATACATATGTACATATGCAAATTTCAAATACATACGTATTTTAATAACAATATTATTTTTTCTTTGCAGAGCGAATCACCCAACGATCTACGAAAAACAACGAAATTCTAAAGCGTAGCCAGTACAGAAGTATTTTTGTTTAATTAATTAAATCGAGTGAAAATATTAATAACAATAACATAATCGAAGCGACTTTTTATTGAGCCGAAGAAAAACGTGTAATTACTGAACAAGACAAAGAGTGAGACTGTATTTAATACAAAACACAACGCACACACACACATACACTCGCATAAAATATGTTATGCATACAATGAGCACATAATAAAAAAAGCAAAATATTTACAAAGAAAAACAAACACTCATTCACTCACGCGATTAAACAAAATTTAAATTACACAAACACTTTTCACAACAACACAATAACTTGCATACTATTTAATTAATAAAATATTCGACTAATTAACCAATTACAATTCACAATTTTAACGATTTCAGGATTTTACCTTTTGTTTAAATATCTTTATTCTTTGCTTTACATTTTATTTTAAATTAATTGTTCCTTTAACTGGTTTGTTAAATTATCAATTTTTCTAGCCTTAAAACATCAGCGGTATTCTCGAATACTATTCCAAATTTGGAAGAGTAGCAACAACGAGAGCAAACAATTGCAAAGTGGTAGCATGCATAGGTAGCAAGAAACGATATTCTGTATTAAATACAATAACAAGATATGAGAGCAATGAGAGAAATATGTAGCAATTCCAGCAACAAAACAACTAGCACAGGGTCGCATTTATTTTGCTATGCTTTTTTGCAAAACGTATACATGGTTTCCGACGTTGCATATTTTGCAGCGATAGGAAATGGTGTTTTCCATATATTTTGTTGTTGTGTGTTTGCAAGTTATGCAATCCGTGCTACTTGCCATGGCTTTGCAAGATTTAGAGAATACCGCTATAGATTTGTGTTGGAATTTGTCACTTTATAGGCGCGCGTGTCAAGCTTTCTACACAACGGTAAAACATTTACATATACAGTGCTTTAAACAAGTGTTCAAGTGTTGATTTCTTTTAATATTCACAACGTTTTTCAAGTAAAATACTTTTGTTGGTTTTCTATAAAAACATCGTCCACGCTTTAACCAAAACCCTATGACTAAAAGTTTCCAACTTTATACTAATTCAACAAATTTTTATTTAAACAAACCGCAAAGCAGTAACCAAAAAACAAGTTTTTCAAAATCAACGGAATTTCTTAACCTTTTAAAAAATGGTTTTCTCCATAAGTTTCTACATTCACTTCTATTTCCACTTAAATTGCATTCATAAAACTAGCTTTAGAAATGTTCTAAAAATAAAGAATTTATTGTTTGAAATTTTGATGGAAACTTTTTAATTTTTGCTAAATTTTGTGTAAAGTTTGAAACTTGGATTTGTATGGTTTTGGCTAAAGCTTGGACAATGTTTTTACCGAAAAATAACAAAAAAAATATATATTTGTCAATGTTAATGTTAATGTAAAAATGACCTGAAAAACGTTGCGAATATTAAAAACAAATCAAGACTTGAACACTTTCTTGAGTCACTGCATGTATATTCACAAGACAGAATAATCGTCGTAATGTCATGAATTTGTAAACTTTTTCAATTTAAAACAACGGTTAAAATGGTTTTAAGGGTTCCACAGAGTATAATATAAGCTAATAATATCGGGCCATAATACGTAAGCGACATTTCTTTCAAAATTTTCTTTTTTATGCAGAGATATTCCTAGAGAATCTAAAAATTTAAAAAACTAAATTTAAAAACACCTTGGGGTAGTTACAAATCCCAAAAAAAACATATAAACCGTTATTTTATAAAAAAAAACTTACGACCTTAAAACTTTTCTAATTCATGCCTTTCCAGTAAAGCTGCACATTCTTCTTCGTACATACATATATGGTGATTTCGATGAAGGGTTCTGGGATCCCTATGCAGCCGCTTTTCCTTCACTTCATTGCCAATTACTCCGCTGTTCACTTGTGACATAGCATTTTTTATGTTACTAAAAATATTTATTCTTTTTAAGATCCCATTTTTTCTTGGAACTCCTCACCAATAGTCTGACAGAAATTGCGTGCGATCCGAAACACTGTTCAGCAATTACCAAACTTATTAGTATTAAGTTTGGTTTGATCCCAATTTATGTACGTTGTTGTCACACGAACCGAAAAGTCTTTTGTCGATCCAGACTCAATTGTTGATACTTAAGCTTTTAAATCGACAGCGAGGGTATCCGTATTCAATATTTTTTTCCGATATTTTTAAACCAATTTTTATAAAAATAAATTAGACAATTTAATTGTTTTATTTTTTAGTTATCTACTTTTCCTTTCTTTTTTATTTTGCTTACTTAATTTACTTTCTTTAAAAAAAATTACAGTTATTTATTTATGTACTTAAATAAACTAATTTATTTGCATATTAAAAAAGTTTGCAAATTCTTAAATTTACCACTCCTTCTACAAACTTTCGTTAGATTTTTGTTGTGTGTCATACATATCCAAATCCACTTGCTACTTTTAAAGTAACAAATTGTCATAAATTATAATAAAAGCAAAGAAACAAAAACAAAAAAACTTTTAACAAACATAATGGCCGCCGTTCAACGTAAATTGGTTCACAAGCAATTCAATTCCCCAATCGGATTATATTCGCAGCAAAATGTCAATGAGACATTGAGTCGTGAGCTGAAGGCTTTCGGCGCAGATGGGTAAGTTTACAAATTGTGTAATTTACTTGTAAATGAAATGCCTCATTTGAAAATGTATTTTTAATTTGTTTTACAAATTCTATTCATTAAACATTAAATAGCTAAGTTTCAATTTAGGGGATAGTAGGTGACGCTTATTATTCCATTTTAATCTGTCAGAATATCGGTAATCCTAATAGGCAAATTATAGCAAATATGTCTATAGGACATACTCGAGCAAAAGGGAACAGTTCATTTCATGTAAAGAGGTTAAAATGGTATTATTTGTACTTTGCTTTGCTACAAAAAAAGTAATAGAACAAAAAAAAATATGGGTGCATTCCAAACCGTCAAAATACAAAGCAACAGTCTCTTCCTTCTACTACTGTTCATAATGCACTGGAAGTATTTGTGGGAGAGTGCTGGAGCTTGTTATAGAGATATGTATGTACATATGTGAAATCAAATTCAGAATCGCGGAGAACACTGAGCGTTTTAGGAAAAGGGGCGTGTCACGACCCAAACTAACTAAAACTTTCATATTGCATATCTCTTCGAATATTTGGGGTAGAGTACTCAAGACTGGTATTGAGATATGTATTTATGTGAAATCAATCCCTTACACATGGAGAAAAATGAGTTATTGGAAGTATGTTACATCTGTTATGGATTTTTATTTTATAAGGGAGAGCCGACATCTACCATCTATCTATATATATAAAAACGAAATGTCCTTCATATGACGGCGGAGCCTGGCCAAATGGCTCAACGGTTTTCTATTCCGTAAAATATACATTTATGGACCTTCTGTGTGGAAGGTTTTTCGATTTAAGAAAATTTTAAATTTTTTGTTGTTGTTGCCGAAAAATTAAGAATGCTGAGATGTTACGATTTCACAATTTCATAGAGTTTTCCGTATATTGAATGTCACTAAACTGCTAAACGGCTGGACCGTTTTCGTTCATATTTGGAACATATATCAGTTCCTTGAGAGGAAATATTTCTACCAAAAATTTGCTAGCTAGGTGGCATTGCATTAACTTGCCGATTTGGCTCATATTTTGAGCCAATTGGAAAGTAATATTTGAACAAAAAAATTACACGATAGGAGGCGATGGTGCCGGGATATTCCCAAAAATTATTTTACGCTAGGAGAAGGATAGATATCTAATATATATTTGTCTAAGTATGTATGTATGTATGTATGTATGTGCCAGGTTGAAGCCTAAACCCAGGGATAGAATCGAACGAAATTCTGACAGAGTGTTACCATGACACCCGTGCCTATAATAAGGAGACAAAAATTGGGATTCGATAAGGGGGCGTGTCACCTCCCACAGGCGTGAAATTTTTATCAGCAATAACTTCGGAACCATAAACCCCACGAACTTGAAATTCGGTAGTATACAGGCATAGCTATGGTAGGTGCTTATAATAAGGCATAAGTATGTAAATGAGTTTGTAAAGAAGGCGTTGCACATCCCATGGGCATGGATGCTTTTATCAGCTATAACGTCCGAGCCATAAGTTCAACGAGATTGAAAATTGGTATGCAGGCACAGATACGGTAGGTTCTTATAGTAAGGTATATATGACTGAGTTTATAAAAGGGGGCATGGCACATTCCATAGGCGTGGGATTTTGTATCAGTCTAATGAGAAAATCATCAAAATCTATGCCGTATAAGTTTTATTTCTTATACCACTGATTGTTCAAATACCAGTTTTTGCGATATGTCTCCTTTATGTAGGAAACGAAACCCATTAAATTGTGTTACTGGTTTACATACTGATCACACAGCTGTCAAAATTATTTGGATTGGTGCTATATAAGGTATACCTTCCATACCTCTGATTGTTTAGATATGATATTATATATATGTATGCTGTGAATATATAGATTTTTTCAAATGCAGTAACCTGTTAAAGGAAAATTTTCAGATGTTCATGAAAGATATGAAGCCTTCGGCATGGCCGAAGACAGCGCTGCTCTTACTTGTTTTTCTGTGTCCTTTTTCGCGGTAAACTTTTGAGCTCGCGCCTTTGTTCGTGTCTATTGACGATATGTCTGTGGTCATAAGCAATAACCGCCTAGCCGAAGGTCGTCGTGTTTAAAAGTGGAATCATTCGAGGCATTCGCGAGCCCGAAACCAGCAAAGTAATACTAAATTAAATTGCTACGCTTATTATCCCATGTACATAACTATGTGGTTGCTATTCCAGCTTTAGCAAATAAATTAATTCCAATTAAATCTAAGCATACCACTTGAACTTGTTCACAATTTCAATGGACATATTGTGGTTAATTCACTTAGAAAAAGTCAGACAAATTGTGAAAACAAAATGCAATAATTGAGGGAATCATTGCGAACTTTATTCAAAATTCAATTCCCGCTACACTACACCCAGCATAATTTGTTTTTACAAGGGTATCAATAAAATTATTCATAACATTCAATACAGCAACAAATTGAAATATGATAGGGACCAAAGCAATCAAGCAAAAATATGTAATACAAATACAAATACTTACCTTACAAGAGGACGAACAATTTGCTTTGCAAATCATGCACTCAACGGAAGACAATACTTTGCCTCAAACACCAGCAAAAAAAAAATTAACAAAAAATACGAAACCAAATAAATGCACAATATAATATTAACAGCGTAGAGATGCAACACAAAAAAAAACCGAAAAGCAAGCAAACAAAACATGAATAACGACATTTACCGCAACAAAACAAGACAAATGAACACAAAAAAACGAGCGAAACAAAGGGGAGCAGCAAGGGAGGAAGAGCAAAATAAATGGTTTGTAAGTGACATGCTGCGCAAGGCCAACTTGACAATGTGAAAAACAAAACTGCAAATAAATTGACCATTGAATTTATTTCCATTTCTCCCATCAACCATTTGCAGTGCCACCAGACGGAAGCCTGATTGCGTATACGCCATGTAGTACGCACAAACCATAAGGCAAACACACTTGTCTTCACTTACATACATACATACAAACCTGATAGATATGTATGTATGTACATTCATACATATATATTTTTTTATTTTCAATATCAGCTAACGTTGAACGTTGATTTTATTGTGCTCATGGCTGAGCGATAGAATACAAAGGGACATACATAAGTATGTATGTACAAGTAAGTGCTTATCGAAAATACACAGTAGGGTGGTCCAAAAAAAAGTAAAGTCGGAATTTTCATGCTCTCACTCACTAGGATTATTTTATACCAAAACAAATTATACCCCTGTTTCTTTTTGCAATCAAAAAAGTTGTCCATGTATTTTATGTGAGGGAAAAAATCGTTGGTTTAAGTGGCATAGAATCCTAGAAAAACAATATTTTTCAATCCAAAAACTTTGTTTCTCCGCAGAACTCTTTCGGTAATAATATCTAGAGATTTATTTAACCGTTTTTTGATACTAACTTTATATATATGTAGGTCCCTCCCTAACACCCAAAAAAATTCAATGATTGCGAAATTAAAACACAGGGGTATATTTTTTCGATATAGAACAAGCCCAGGGGCTGACAGTATTTATTTTTTCACTCACATTTTGGACCACCCTAATGTGCATACATATGCACACATGTATGTATGCTATTGCCATAGCATTATGCCATTTGACGCATCGCTTACAAGTTTTTGTGCATATTTGTAGCCAATAATGCATAAAAGTTGGCAACGTATGCACTTGCATTGCATATACATTCATACGCGTATATATACATACATATATGTAGGTAGGCATCGTTGTGTGCAAGGATTAACAATTGTTTGGTTATTGCATGCGTGAGTGCGCATTTGTGCAATACATATCATCACATTTGCAGTCCCTGCACTTTTAAAATATTCCACGCGCTCAGCGTTCATTTGAAAAACTGCATAGATGTATGGGAAAAAAATAAAATAAAAATGTACGCACACACATACCCTGCGAAATTGCGGGTAACTCAGCATGACTCCGCGAGCATTCGCATAGGATCATTCGACCAATACCACTTTGGATCTCTTTACTTGGAATTAACTGGTCGCCTTTGGTTCGAGCATGCCCCATGAAGAGAACAACAGCTCGTTAATTTTTGCGCTAGAGATGAAGCGCGGACTAACCCGAAAAAGATTAGTCGAGACTTATTGATCTCCAATAATACCCGTATGAGAGTAGTTGCGACTGATTAATGCCCAATTGTACCCGATTGAGACTAACCCCGGAATACTTTCTCTGGAAATTTATCTCACAATTTTTTGCAGGGTTCATACATTTGCTCTACACTCTGATCACTTTCAAAATTAATACTATGTCTGTTTTTTTTTGTTGCTTTGTTACTTTTACTGGGCGTAGAAAAATTGTCCATATAAATATTTTCCACATCGCAACATTCGATACTCAATAAAAGTAAAATAAAAATAATATGAAAGTGTCTACAAATAAATACGTATGTATGTAAAAACGCAGCATAGCAAATACTGGAGAAGTGAAATGAAAATAGAAATAGTTAGTTGCAATAAAAATAGACGACACAAGGTTATCCATGTGTCCATATATATATATACAATTCTTTTTACAATAGGTATAAAAAATTGCATTTAAAAATCGCAATCAATCGTATTGATTTCATATTATTATCCTAAAAGTGTAAGTATACATACATTTATTTCTGCAAATACATTAGTATAATCCACATCTTTTTTTCTAAAATTTTTATTTTTTCTCTTTTTACAGTAGGTGGGAAATCAACCGATTTTCTGTGGGCAATTAAATTTTCGGAAACGATGAAATAAAAAAAAATAAAAATATTTTTCTGTAGTCATGTCAGAAGTACTCTAAAACCAGCAGAAATGTACTTAGGTTTGCTCAATGTAATTGGTCAGTTGATTACACTCGGTCAAATTCAATTCTACAATAGCAGTTAACAATTTTATTGTTTATGAATTTTGAATTGCATAATGTTCGAATTGAAATAAAGTTTGAAATGCCGTATTACGAGTTATGTAAGTATTATTAGGTTAGGTTGGGTTAGAGCGCATAGCACCGAGCACACGTAGGCTGGAAAAGGCCATTGTGACTTCACTGGAAAATACCATTTCTTTCTTTCCACCGATTGCGTTTCATACAGTACAAAAACTCGAGGACGTTCTCCGAGTTCAGGTCGGAATAAAGCTCCAAAAAGTACTAGTTCAAGAATTGATTACGCGTTTCGACCAAGGCTCGATGCTCTCAACCTCTTTCTCGTCCCTGCAACTGCGACAAAAATCGTTGGAGAGGTATCCTAACCTTTTTCCGTGCGTGCCATTAGGTAGTGTTCGGTGAGTACTCCGCCAACTAATCTGAGAGAGCCATGGAATGCTTTACATAAATCTTTGACCAATTTTCCTGGTAGTATGGCAGATGCTTTCCACAGTCCACCTGGTGTTAACCTCCTCTATGAGTTCTGCCCTTTTAGGTGTTTGCAGAAGTTTACAGGTATGCCCGAATTTTGATCAGAATAGGATTCAAATATTTCCGGCTCATCGAGCCCACAGATTGAGAGCCTTCTCAAATTCTATAGCTACTGTGAACGTGGCTCCGTTAATTTTAGAGATTTGATAGCAGCCTTGCTGTCAGAATAAATAGGGCTGAGTTTATCGCGATTTCACTCTTTCATTCATCTTGGAACCCCATCTGTATATACAGCCGTCGACCCTGTGTTAAAGTTTGTGGCACCTTCCCATTTGTTTCTCTATGGATTCCTATGGAGAGTTTGTTGTCTGAACAGAGTAGGGGAGTATATATTTCTAGTGCATTATTCCAAAAATGTCAAATTTTGAGTTGTGTCATTTTTGAAGATCGTTTGCGATATGAGCGGCCTGTCTCCTTTTGGTAAAAAGGCTACCCTCGCCTGTGTCTACTATTTATTAATATGTGAGTTAAGGTTAGGCAGGCTGTAAAAATCTGAGAAAGCAGGGCGCACAGTATGTCCTCAGCTTCTTGTAGTTGGAGGGGAATGATTCCGCTAAGGCCCGGAGATAATTATTATTTTGTAATAAATTTTTCTTTTATTACATTTTAGATAAACACCAACTTTTTTAGCATCAGTACGAAAGATTATATTGAACTATAATTTGAAATTTATGCAAATGAAATTTGTTCAAGTTCAGCCAAGTTAAACTAGAAACAAAGAAATCAACAAATGAACATTCTCTTACTAATAATAGTATTTTGCCGCTTACACTTTTGGAGAATTTTACGCTGCCTCCGAATGGCAATGGTTTTAATTAGAAGCAGAAATACACTCCATTTAGATTGGCTCGGACGAGTGATCGAACCCTGGGCTCGAGTCGTCACATACCATATCGTATTACTCCGCTTATATGTATGACTGATGATGAAGCACGAGGGCGTTTTCTGAAAAAATGTTCACATTAGAGTTAAATTTTCACTGCGAAATTGAAATATATACCCGACGGTATAAGCATAAGTGAAACAAAAGTAAGAGTTCCTTTGAAATCGATTCAATCGCATATTACCACCAATCACCTGAAAAGCAAACTTTCACTGAGTTATGGATTCGAAAGTAGTACGAGTACGCTCAGTTTAAGTATAAGTTTAAATGCCAAATAGGTCCCATCAAGTCAGATCAAGCAGACTTACTTTTCTCCTTACACTACAACTGTTTACCGATTTGGACCTAGATTAACTTCCCAATGCCTGTCTCTTTTGAAATCTTCCACCAGTTCAAACCGAAGTTATTTTTCACAGCCCTCCGTTTCGATCGTAGGCGCCCTTGCTTTGGTTGTGCACCAATCGATGTCGAGGGTATGAATATTTTCAGCGGAGAATCATTATCTATATGTACAATATACCCAATTCAGCACAATCGTTGTACTTTCATACGGTTATATACATCAATTTCATTAAAAATAAGGGCGGTGCTGACTTCAGCAATTCCTACGTGCAGCTTTACTGAAGTTAGTTTTTTTCTCCACATGGATTTCTCGTATTGTCCACAGTGCCTCTATGAACATCAAGTGAACTTTTGCCAAAAGCAGCCGCCTAGCCGAACTATAGCCATACCTGAAAAATTAATTAATTTTGCATAAATGCCTTCGATATTCATATATCCATAGTTACTAGTAGTTTAGTAATCTCCCTCGATATCTAATAAATCGCGCAGCATTACCCTATTCAACTTTCGTTTATTTTCGTTAATAACTTTATACTTACTCGTACTGTGAAATTTGGTTTATGTAAAAATGTGTGAATGCTTTTTGTTAATCATGAATTCAATTTTTTTAAGCCCCGTCCTAATACATGCTCCGATACACATGCTTGACATTCATTTTGTTATAACTCTGAGCGGATACCACTCCTCCTGTGCTACCTTCTTCCCTATTCCGTCCACCAACCATAAAAAACAATGTACATTCGCTTTCGTATATGTACTCTTACAAAATCAGTGGCATTGCCTTTTCAAGAATATCAACTTTCCTGTGTCTTATAACAGACAATTCTATAAAGCGCTTGTTTTTCGCATTCGCAATGCATGACTTTTCACCACCCTCTTCCCACACACTCACTTCTCTTGCTACTGTCCACAGAATTGCACTTTGTTGGCCACAAGTTTGAAAATAGTAAGTAATAGAAACAATAGTTGCAGCAGAGATTGATGATGATAACGATAATGATGATAGAGCTCTAATATCAAAGCGTTGCTGCAAATGTTGGACAATCAATTTGCTAGTGTGTTGCATAGAATTAAGAGACACAGCTAGATAAATATCGAAGTGGTGTACATATGTATGTATGAACGAAAGTATATGTATACTAGTAAGTCCTCGTATATGTACAAACATACAATTGTTTTGGCTGCCACTACTAGCTGGTTTGAAGAATGGTTGGACAAATTTACAAGTATTTCACAGTAGTGGACGGAAGAAGTTTTATGAAAATTTATTTTGTCTCGCAAATCAACTAAAGACTAAAGAAATCAAAAAATAATGGGGGAAAAGGAGAAATAAATCCCAAGAGGCATCTGACTTTCAGAGATCAAGACACAAGATCATACATTTTTGTAATAGTGAATACCTTCCTATCATATTAAGGTAGCGTCCAAAATGTCAGCTTAGTGTTGTGGCAGATTTTTCTGAACCGCTTTTCTATACATAATATCGACTTGGAGGGATATTTCGAACGTTTCCAAACTTTATTTTTAACTAAAATTCACATCAAGCTAATGAGCAAACTGCGGAATGCTTCAAAACAAAAAGCCCTCTCCCTCCAAAATGATATTGTAGACTAACCCCTCTATTCTAGCAGAGTCACAAAACTTAGCTCATCACTGTTGTGATTTCAAGTGCGCCGAGCAATGTGTCACAAAAAATTCGATTTTGAGTGCTAGAAAAATACACAAAAATTTAAAAAATTGAATTGAAGCGGCATATTTTTTGAGCGGCAAGCTTTGAGGCGCAGTAGAAATCACAGCAGTGATGAGCTGAAGTTTGTGGCTTTATTAGAATACGGCTGTAAGAATTCATATGAATATCTGGCATCCCTAACTGGCTACAATACAATGTTCCGAATTTTTTCTAGAAATTAAATTCGAAACTACGAGGCTATGTTTAAAATAAAAAAAAATAAAAATATTCTATAAACCTTTTATATTAGAGCGTGTAAAATAATAGATAACTGTCGCACATAATTTCTGACCTAACCTAAATAGATGCGTACATTTCATTATCTTAAGCGCTATGAAATGCCTGTAAGATTCCCTTAATTACATACCCGCCGTGGCAATGCATAAATCGTTCAGTATCAACGTTTTAATTTTGGTAGTCTCTTTTCGAAAGCATATTTTTGGGCACTAAGCCGATTATAACTGTCTAAGATAGGTACTGACATATGTATGTTCCTAATAATACCGGAGTAATTACATGTAAACACAACATTGTAAACTGTATTTTGACATGTCACGAAAATAAAAAATTGAGAACATTACCTTTTTTTATAAAAAACCGACCAGCGAGACCATATTAATTTTTCTTTAATATCTATGATGTACAGACATCGGCCCATACCTTGTTTAATCTTAATTGAATACATAAAAACTTCTTTTTAAAATTTTGCATTCTTACCAGCAGTAGTTTTGGCTAGCTCGAAAATAGTAAAATCATAAAAATGGAGTTTGGTTTTAAAACTCCTTTCTAGCGCATGCCGGGTAGGTTTTTGTACGTGTGTATTTGAGATTTTTTTTTATACCCGAGCGCACTTGTGCACAAGGGTATTATAACTTTGTTCACATAACGGTTGTTTGTAACAGGCAAAACGAATCGAGATAGATATAGACAAATGTATACATAAATGATCAGAATGAAAAAAGAAATCGATTAAGCGGTGACTGTCTGTCCGTCCGTCCGTCCGTCCGTCCGTCCGTCCGTCTGTCCGTCCGTCTGTGCACACGATAACTCGAGTAAAAATTGAGATATCTTAACGAAACTTGGTACGTGAACTTCTTTTGGGCGTAGGACGGACGGTATTGAAAATGGGCGAAATCGGACAATAACCACGCCTACCTCCCATATAACGGTAATTTTCAGAAATACGAAAACTGCGATATTTTAGTAACTACTGAAGACAATTCACTCAAAATTGATACTTACAATGAGTTTCAGACGGAAAACATGAATATTATCAATTTTTGGAAAATGGGCGTAGCCACGCCCACTTATGGTTAAATGTGTATATCTTGGTAACCGCTGCACTAATTTCTTCCAAACTCTGCACAGTTGTTGACCTTGATATATCACACTAAACGGCCGAAAATTTAAAAAATCGGACAATAACCACGCCTACCTCCCATATAACGGTAATTTTCAGAAATACGAAAACTGCGGTATTTTAGTAACTACTGAAGATAATTCACTCAAAATTTATATTTGGAATGAGTTTTACACGAAAAATAAGAATATTTTAAAATTTTGGCAAATGGGAGTAGCCACGCCCACTTATGGTTTTATGTGTATATCTTGGCAACCGCTGCACCGATTTCTTCCAAACTTGGCACAGTTATTGGTCCTGGTACAGCATACCAAATGGCCGAAACTTTTTAAAATCGGACAATAACCACGCCCACATCCCATATAACGATAATTTCGAGAAATACAAAATCTTCGATAAATCAGTAAATATTAAAGCTAATTTATTCAAAATTTTATAGTTGCAACAGTTCTTTACCAAGAAATACGTTTATGATAAAATTTTGGAAAATGGGCGTGGCACCGCCCACTTATGATCACATATAATTATATCGGTAACCGTTCTACCAATTTGTACCAAACTCGGTATGGTTATTGTGCTTGCCACATAAAAGTAAACCATTGAAAATTGTTGAAATCGGACTAAAATTACGGCCGCTTTTCATATAACGGTATATTTCAAAAATGCTTGAAATTTCAATATTTTGAAATTTAAGGACGCTAGTTTACTTAAAATTTATACACGCCGGCTTACCATGTAGCGGTAGCTTTCGGAAAGGTGGAAAACATATATTTAATACTTGCGCCGGGTATTTAATGTTCGGCTCCGCTCGAACTTAGGCTTTCTTACTTGTTTTTTAATATGTTTATTGCACTCATCCGTACCTGGTCTGAAAAATTTTGTCCCAAGCCGCGGCCTATCTATACTACGTGGTAGCTTTATACACATACATACATGCTTATAAATACATAGCATTTTCAGTTTAAATTAAACCATTTGCAAATTAAGCGAAACATTTTTCAAATTGCATGTAGTGGAGAATTTCGTTTACTTGGGAACCAGCATTAACACCGATAATAATGCCAGCATGTAAGCGCAATACAGAATCACTCTTGCCAACAAATGCTACTTTCGACTGAGTAGGCAATTTAGAAGTAAAGTCCTCTCTCGTCGTACAAAGATCACACTCTATAAGTCACTTATCATGCCTGTGCTGGTGTATGGCGCGGAGGCATGGATAATGACAACATCCATAAGGTGGCTCCTGGTGTATTAGATAGAGATTTTGCGGAAAATTTAGGGGCCTTTACGAGTTGGTGATGGCAAATACCGCAGACGATCTGAGGTCTAGCTGTAAGCAGCGAATTAAAATTAAGCGGCTTCGCTGGCTTGCTCATGTCGTTCGAATGGACTCCGACGCTACAGCTCTGAAAGTATCAAACTCCGAACCCGCCGGTGGTAGCAAAGCAAGATGGATACCCCCACTGCGATGGAAAGACCAAGTGGAGAAGGACTTGGCT
Organism: Rhagoletis pomonella; assembly: GCF_013731165.1. Taxonomy (NCBI): domain Eukaryota; kingdom Metazoa; phylum Arthropoda; class Insecta; order Diptera; family Tephritidae; genus Rhagoletis; species Rhagoletis pomonella. The sequence goes on from NW_023458564.1 coordinate 25,175,422, forward strand.
TCACTAGGCATTTCCAATTAGCGTCAGTTAGCATAGAAAAGAAACGACTGGCGTGCTTTGTTGAAGTCGGCCAAAATCGCTTAAGCTGATGCCAGATAAAACGCTTGCTTCGCTTTGCGTGACTGATTCGCTTTGACAGATAAGATGAATTGTATGAAAATGCACAAAGTATGCCGCATAGATCGTTGCAGCTGCAGCGCGAAGCGAAAAGATGCGCGCGTTTACAATCAGCCGGTTTAATATTTATTTTGTTTCGTCCAAATCCGAGCTTTCACGCAGAAACATAAAATTTAGTTACATTTCTGATATTTTTAAAGCTAATATATATGAAATCCGCAGCAATTTCGGCGTGTAAAAAAGCAGCTGAACAATGTTTTCTTGGCGTCTGGCGCTTTGCTGGCAAAGCTATAAATGGCACGCAAAGTCACAAAGTTTTATCAGCGCCAAATAGTAAGAACAAGAATATCCCTTATTACTTGTGTTAAATGGATTATTGCATTATCCATAACTAAATTTGACAGAATTTTTTGGCGAATATATTACAGATTCCTTTACTGTCGTGTAATTTGAATTTAACTTTGTTGCGCGTGCAACTTTTACTTTTTGTAATTTGGACCATTGAACAGCCACCAGCTGCGTGAATTACGTTTTTGTCTTTAAAATACCTAAACTGGTTTTTTAACCGCTATGAATATGAAGAAAATATATACATATATAAACAAACTTCGGCAGTTTAAAGTCCAATATATAAATAGAAAAGAACCAAAGCAGCTGTTTTACTTCGATAACTTATTTAATAAGCCTTGACCGTAAAGAAGAGCAAGGCGGAACAAAGAATTCACAGTAAGCCAAAAAATTAAGTTTCACTTAATTTGAATAAAGTTTCATTGAATCTGAAAAAGGTTTAAATGAATCTGAAAAAGATTTCGTTTAGTTTGAAATAGGCTTAAAGGTCTAAACTGAAAATACTATAGAGCTCGTTGTGTTTTCTAGGTCACTCATACGCACTGTTGTTCTATGTGTAAATTAGGTTTCTCTCATAAATAACTATTTTCTTATATTGCGAGATTTTTGTTTGAGATATTTTCTCTTTCTTCTTATTTACTATATGAAAAGCAGAAGAGGAAGATATGAAAACCTAAAAACTATATTATTTTAAAATTTTATTATCCAATCTTAATTGTTTTTTTTTTTCTTTTTTTTTACTTTTGATGCGATTAGCATTAAAAAAAAGTTTCCAAACCAATGCGTAGCTTCAAATGTACATAAATACAACAATAGTAACAGTAATTTTCTACTAACTATTTTGTATCATTTAATTTGCAAAATAGCTTACCAAACCGAACAACCATAACTCACTTAATCTACTTAGAATGCATTAGAACCGAAGTATGCCATATAAAAGTTGCAATCCAAAGTGCATTTTTTGCTCTGCAATGTTTTTCTTTAAATTTGAAGATAGCCCATTGTTTTTAAATATGTGTGTGCCGTGGCAAAAGTTTATAAATATAAAGAAGTTCTTAATATGCACGAACATACATTTACATATCGCAGATTTACTTCAAAGGTGACATAACTCAAAATTTGTAATTTTTGAACTATGCACTAAACATATGCACATACCTTTTATTTACTTTTCTGGAAAATCTCGAACAAAATGCTATTAGAATTTGCAGAAGATTTTTAAGGTAAAGTCTTCCTTGCCCATATGTTTAATATGTGCTCAGAAATTTTTTTTTGCGTTTTTTGGCAATCGTATCATTTTGAGTTGTGTCATATTTGATGTGGACGTGCGATATGTTTGCAATATATGGCTTGGCAATTCATCCTTCTTTGTAACTGTCAAGTCTAATTCACCTAGCTGATTCGATTCGATTTAAATTGAATTGAGTGCGTTGAGTGCTGGTTGTTCAAAAGTTAGTTGAGTTGAGTTGAGTTGAGTTCTATTCTAAGTTGACCACAAGAAGCCAATACAACTGAGTGCTTTGCACTTAAACAAGTTTTTATTTTAATTTATTTTATTTTGTTTTTTTTTCAGTTTTTATCTTTTTAAACAAAAAAGTAAGTAACAAATACCGATGCGCATGGCTAAAGTTACTTACATATATTAAGCTCCAATGTATTAATATGTATTGATTTACCGACTTTTAGAATGCCACTGGCTGAAATAAAAGGAAAGAATTTTCACTTGTTTAAATATGTCTTGATATTAAATTTGAAAAAAAAGCTTCCTCAATAAATTTTTGTTTCCAAAAACAGAGAGCCCATTAATGTATTTACATATTTAGTTTTAAGTTCACACCAGAGACATGTCGTCATGATTATAATCGTTCAAGCTATTGCCAAATTGAATTAGGGTACATTTAGTCCGTACGAACTTAGTTCTGAATGTGGAAATTTGGACAGGATATATTTCCTGGTTCAAAAAATAATAATTAAATAGGATAAGAGTGCAAATCAAATAATAACAGTAGGGGCGGTTTCATGTACATATAAAGCGCGTGAAATAATCACTGTCGCACTTATTTTTGAAGTGGAACTTTTTTATCGGCGGTTGGTTGGTTAGAAGTAAATTGGTAAATTCAACGGAAATTGCACATGGAAATGGTGCAAAGGAAATGGTTTAGACGGAAGCAAGTGCTCCTTGAATGTACGTATCGACTACTGAGTGGAAGGTCGACCTATCTCGGCAGCTAATTCCAAAATGCCCTATCTCAAACAAGTTTTCAAGAACATCCTATTTCAGAATACGATTCAAAAATGCCCTACCTCGCTTCAAAATATATTGAAAATGTGCTGATATAGGGCGTTTTCGATACGAATTCGAAAATAGGGCGTTCTTCAACCAAATTCAGAAATAAGACGTTTTTGATAAGTTTTTTGAGATAGGCCGTTTTAGAACTGGCTGCCGAGATAGGTCGATCTTCCACTCAGCAGTCGATATGTTATTGATTTAACAAAAATTTGCTAATAAAATATTAAAGAATAACACAATTACCAATACAGGAATGAAAGTAAAGGTGAGTATGTATATAGATAAAGAAAAGGATAAAGGCAAAGGTAAAAATAAAAACTTAAACAAAAATGCTTGAAGATAAAGGCAAAAATGAAGACCAAGGTAAGTTTAAACACTTTACTTATACGGGCAAAGGTGAAGGGGAATATATAGATGAAGTAAAAGTAAAAACAAAGATAAATATAAAGAAAAAGATGAGGATGAGGATGAGGATGGCGGAAGAAAGATTAAAGTAAAGGTAATTATAAAGAAAAGGATATATGTTGATAGAGGCACAGAGACACAATCTGGGAACTATTTTGAGATTTTCGGGATTCTCGGTACTTATCGATATTATAATCGATATATTTATCGCTTTTGTTATCGATATTGTTGTCGATTTTGTTATCGGTTATACATTTATTTTGTTATCGATTATTTATCGATTTTGTTATCAGTTATTTATCGATTTTGTTGTTGACTGTGTTGTCGATATTTTTATCGATTTTCTAATAGATTCCAAATAAATTAGTTCTTTTCAAGATATTGTGGCCTTAACTTTATTCCGGTTTCAATAATTTTCAACGATTTACTTTTATGTGGCAAGCACAATAATTATACCGAGTTTGGTACATATTGGTCGAACGGTTACCGAGATACATATATGTATGTGATAAAAAGTGGGCGGCGCCACGCCCATTTTTCATAATTAAATCCCCACAAGATATTTCTAGCTAAAGAATTATTACAAGCATTAATTTTGAATAAATTAGCTTCAGTATTTACTGATTTATCGAAGATTTCGTATTTCCCTTAATTTCCATTACATAAATGGGATGTGGGCGTGGTTATTGTCTGATTTTTTAGATTTTCAGTCATTTGGTATCTTGCACCAGGGCCAACAACCGTGCTAAATTAGGGAGAAATTGGTGTAGCGGCTACCAAGATATACGCATGTAATCATAAGTGGGCTACGCCCATTTTCCAATAATTTATAATACTCCTCTTCTTCGTCTAAAAAACATTGTAAATATCAATTTTGAGTGAATAATCTTCAGTAGTTACTAAAATATCGCAGTTTTCGTATTTCTCAAAACGACCGTTATGTGGGAGGTAGGCGTGGTTATTGTCCAATTTTACCCACGTACCACACGTACCAAGTTTTGTTAAGATATCTCAACTTTTGCTCGAGATATCGTGTACATCTTAAAATGTAAAGTGAGCTTTAAAGTCAAAGGTTACTTCAGAAAACGGCCCTTAAAGTGGTAAGTGTAATAACTTGTAAGCATAGATAAATGATACGTACTAGAGTCCAGCGCAATTGTATTTGCCGCATTTCATTCAATAAGTACTCCTTGCATTGTACTCTACTCCCAACACATTGTTACTTTTTTTCCGCATACATACACTACTTGGCGTTGAGAGAGTAAATACTTGACGTACTTGCTATTACTCCACCAAAGTACGTACTCTACTTTCCCTCATCGCGTACGAGAGATATTTGCTGCTGCCAAAAGGGAGTAGCAAATCTACTCTCTGTATACTTGTAGTACTGGAAGTACTTGCGTATTAAATTTCAATTCTGGTTGTTAGCCTACTAGTTGATATCGTTTGCAGCGCTGGTCAGTGAAATTGAAAGAGTAAAAATAGAATATGGAAATCGACGATGTAAGGAAATGTTTACGGCCTTATTTATAAAAAATAACGTAGACTTAGACAGTTGTTTAATTTGGCATTTTCATAAAACTTTTGTATTCAAGCAGCTTTTTAAATCTATGTATGTACTTAAATTTTTATGAAAGTATTATTTCTCGTCTCTAATTTTCTATAAAACTATTTGTAGTCATTAACCAACAAATAAGTTGTCAAAAACAATAACTTAAGCAATGCTGCTATACGAAATAAAATTATTAGTGGCAAATCAAAATTTTGAAAAGTGCCGATTTTCACATTCGATAGTTGGACATGGTAGCGCCGAGATGTACGAGCATTTTTTTCTTAAGAGCTGCATACTGATTTAAGAATGTTTTTATAGAAGAAAATTTATTTTCCATTTATTGTGCGTAATTTTATATGAATTTTTAGTTTTTCTTAAGAGCCTTTACAAATAAAAAAAATTTCGGAATATGTACATACATATGTACATACATACGCAGCCATATAACTTGATTTCAAGAGAAACGAATTTTCATTTGGCACGTTCAGAAGGCGAAACAGCTCAGTTACTGGTGGTTTTTGCATTTCATTGAGTTTTTTTAATAAATACTGAAATTAGAGGTGTATGAATGGCGAAAGAAAAACTTCATCCGATTTTTTTTAAATCGAAACTACATTTTAACATATGTACATATGTCCATGCATACATAAATATATTTAATATGAACCCATGGTTTCAATTCTACGCATATCGTCAGGGTTTTCCTCACAACTTGGTTTTGCTGCAGTGAAGCGACAGAACAAGTGACGAGAAAAAATATATGCTGACACTTACATATATATGTATCTATGCACATACGTATCTATGCACATATGTATCTATGCACATACGTATCTATGCACATACGTATCTATGCACATACATATCTATGCACATACGTATCTATGCGCATACGTATCTATGCACATATGTATGTATCTATGCACATACGTATCTATGCACATACATACATATGTACTTAGGTATGTATATCAGCATTTTAGTTGAAAGTACGTTTTGCTCGTCGCTATCTTCATAGTTCCACTACATTCCTGTCCTTAGTTTTTTTCAGATACCACAAATGCGCGATCCAGAAAATTCTTCTATCATTCTTGCCACAAATGTATGTTTTCTTCGAAAATACTCAAGTACTACCAGTAGAGTACTCTACTGTCAAATACCTTTTACTCGCAGTAGTTGCGGAAGGCAAAGTAAATACTCTACGCGTGTTGCTATTGATCGGTAGTTTACGTACGCTTGCTGAAACTGGTTTATGCTTACTCACAATTGACCCGAACGATGAAAGTAGGGGATGGAAAGTATTTGCGCGGCGATCGGATGTCTTGTTGGGCCGTTTAAATGGAATTGCGCAGGAGTCTAATACGTACATACCTTCATTTTTGTGTGCAGTATATTGGGCTACCTATCTATGTACATATGTAAAAGCCAACAGGCATCTAAATACTTTTCTAGAGAAAATCAAAACGTCAAAAAAGTTCGACTAAAAGTTGTACAAACATAAGACAGATAAAGTAGAGCTTAGAGTGAAAGCGCGCAACTTATTTAACTCAAGCGAAACAATTGTTTGCAAAAGTGCCTGGTCAAAGGAATTAACTTTGGAATTAAGTGAATAGAGAGAATTGAGTAATATGCTACACAAGCGTAAATATAAAGTTAGGGCTGATTAAAAATCATAGAGAAAGTAATAGAAAAAAATGTGAAAAACTTAAAGCATACAGCTATATGGAAAAATAAAATGTGTACGAGAAGAAGTAAAGCAATTACTAAAAACAGTTCAATTTAATGTTAAACTTTAATATAAATACTAAAGATGCAATAAAGCATTACATAGCGCTGAAAGTGCAGGCGAATGAAAAAACTTTTGTAATTACCAAATTGCCAAGGAGGGATAAAGTGGAACTTGTTGAAAAGTAATATTGTCTAAAAATTATAGTAGGCTCAGTGATTTGTATGTAGTCGAAATTGGAAAAAACTGGATTCTCTTCCGTTAATTTTCCTACGGATTGTTATCAATACACCAGCATAAGTGTATTTACTTACAAATGCACATAAGCAAATTTTTAATTCGTGGCACACGTATATTATAATTATGTCAAAAAGGTAGATAAATGTTTGACAAACATTTTTCACCAAGTATGAAGTGAACGAGAGTGCTTGTCGACGAAGATGCCCTGCTATCGCAAATCCGACATCGATCGCCTATCTCCATAACCGGACCTTACACCCATGTTCTTTTTTTCATCAGTGAAAATCGTAACGGCCGCTACACAGTGGTCTGAATTTGGGATTTTTTGTGCACAATTCACTGGAGCTTTCAGTCTTCACTCAGTCTGATTAATTTTTATTTTAAAAGAAAGCTAATAAAATTTGCAAGAGCTCGAGTTGAGCCCGATTTTTGAATTTGGGTTTGCTTGGATTAATTTTTTTGGTGCAAAGTACAGAAAAAGTAGAAATTTTGAAGGGTTCTCCCAAAACTAAAAAAATTTTAAATATAATAATGTGAAAAGTTACAAAAAATTCCACCATATTTTGTTTTTGGTTTTTTGTTTTTGTGTTCTGTGTTGGTCTCATCGCCGTTAGATTTCATGACCCTAAATTTGCTGCAAAGTGTAATAGTTAATTAATAACTTGCGAAAGAAAAAAAAAACTTTTGTTTTTACCAAAACTCAAAAATTCATATCTTACAAAAAACACCTCCGTGAAAATGTTAGGATATTTTAAGAACATGCACAGGTCCATGCAAAAAAATGTAGACCACAAAAAAATTTAGTTTTTGACTTATTCAATTTCAAAAATTTAGCAATTTTTTGATTTTTGTCATTATATTTTTTAATACATATATTTTTGTAGTCCCTAATATCCTCTTTAAACAATTCCAAGAATTTTTTCGTAGCTATAAAAGTTTTTGAGATATTCAAAAAATTAACTTGAAAAATTGGAAAAATAGTGAAATTTTGAATTTGCTATCTTATTTTTTGACGACAGATAAAAAGTGGCGTACATAAATCGAAGGTATCTGACGGCGTTCCTCAGATACTTTAAATGGCTCTTAAAGTGAAACTGAAACTTCTGCTTTAGGCCTAAAGGTACCGCCGCTTGACATTAGCACCAATCTATGAGTGATTATTCTTGTCTTTATTCCGCGATGTCTGAATTTGGTATCACCGCGAAACTAATACGGTTGTGTAAACTGACGTTGAGCACAACCACCAGCTCCATCAGAATAGGGAAGGACCACTCCGAGCCGTTTGATACCAAAAGAGGTTTCAGACAAGGTGACTCCGTCTCGTGTGATTTCTTTAATCTGATGTTGGAGAAGATAATAAGAGCCGCAGAATTGAACTGCTCAGGCACAATACTTTACAAGAGTGTACAATTACTGGCATATGCCGACGACATCGATACTATCGGTAAAACCAAGGGCTAAGTCTGCTCTGCCTTCTCGGGATTGGATAGAGAAGCAAAGCTAATGGGTCTGGTGATGAACAAGAACAAAACGAAGTATCTCCTGCCACATCACTGTCGACAGTTACAAGTTTGAAAAAAGCAGACGACTTCGTTTATTTGGGAACCAGAATTAACACCAATAAAAATGTCAGCCTTGAAATCCAACGGAGGATCACTCTTGCCAACAAGTGCTACTTTTGACTGAGTAGGCAATTTAGAAGTAAAGTCCTCTCTCGTCGTACATAGATCACACTCTATAAGTCGCTCATCATGCCTGTGCTGGTGTATGGCGCGGAGGCATGAACAATGAAAGCATCTGATGAGGCGGCTCTTGGAGTTTTCGAGAGAAAGATTCTGCGAAAGCGCAGACTATTTAACAATGAGATATATGAGCTTTACAACGATATAGACATAGTGCAGCGAATTAAAATTCAGCGGCTCCGCTGGCTCCTGCTCTGAAAGAATCCAACGCGGGTCGCGATGGTGGTAACAGAGGAAGAGGAAGGCCTCATCTGCGTTGGAAAGTCCAGGTGGAGAAGGACTTGGCTTCACTTTGCATTCCCAATTGGCGTCAGCTAGCACAGACGAGAAACAAATTCGCTTAGGCGGTTACAGCGCCAATAAAGAAGAAGAAGAAGAACCCATTACCAAAGAATACATTCTGAAAGCTCATTTATGTTAGTATGTAAGAGTAAAACTCCATTTGGCTTGTTGAAAGCAACACAACTCAAATTAGATTGCATTGGTCAATTTGGATGGGTGTAGTAACTACACTATAGTTCCATAAAATATTATTGAAAGCCAGTTTGCTTTCGTTTGGCTTACGTATTTCTTGCTTAGTGTATCTAATTGGCAGACACACATATTCTGCAATTTGCCGTCACGCGTAAACAAACAAGCTAGAAAATGAGTAAATATCATTATTGCAAAGGAAACCATTATCAAGTTTATTTATAGAAGTAAGTTATTATTAAAATCATTTTACTTATATCAACATTAGCGTTTTCAATTAGAATTTTCCTTTGTAAAAATCTATAAGGTTGGTGGGTTAAAACAACTTTTTTACCTATTCTTTCACTTGGTTCCGCCCTATGTTCGTCAGTACAAAAGTCATAGCAATTAATTAGAAAGCCTTCTTCAGTGACGTTAATTCAAAATCGTACAATAGGGACACATTATTTTTAGTCATTAAATACACACATGCGAACCACACACGCATACGATACGTACGTAATTCTGTGTTCGCCTAATGCTACTAAGCCAATAATATGCTTATAATTTGCTTATAATATGCGCTACGCACCGATTTGCTAATTCGTTGGTGTGTATGTATGTGTGTGCTTAAGTGTGCATGTATCATACCCTGCTAGTGAAAAGTTGTCGGAATTATGCAAATTAGTAGTTTCTTACAAAGCTCTGTAAATGCTAACCCCATATGAATGCGTTTCTACAATGTCGTACGTATAGAAATGCTTCGCTTAATTACAGTTATTGTTGAGTTCCAATTTTTACTTTGTTGGCGCCTCCAAAGCATACAATAAAGCAGTTAAAATATTTGAGGGATTCACAAAGGTGTCGTAAGTGTCGTATTGTTGTATGTTGTAAACTTTAAAAGCTTAAATAAATGATTTATTATTGCACACTGCAAATATTCATAATACGACTTTGATGGTACTTTACGGACCCCTATAATGTATTTTTTCGGCGTTTAAAGTTTGCGACGTACAACAATACGACACCGTTGTGAATATCCTAATTGTATTGTCGTCGCCTGGTTGTGGTCGGCAGGTTGTGGGAAATCGCGATTGAAGTTTGGAATACAATTTCTCTAAAAACGCGAAGATAGATTTTCTCCAAAGTCTCTGAAAATGTTACTAGTTCACAAGATTCTTAAATTATTTAATTTTTTACGGTTTATTGTAAATTATTTTTGAGTTTATGAAGGATTTTCTTTAGTAACATTTTGTCGTAGGCGTCATTTGTCCACAATGAAATACGATAAAATGTGATTAAGATTTCTACTAAATTAACGGCACTTTTACTAAATATCTCCAAAAATGGAGAACGCCATTTTTAAGATATTAATTAGTTTAACATGACTGCATCACTACCTAAATTTTTACTAAATTATCGAAAAAAAATTAGTCCAGATCTCGGAAACTAAAAAAGATTTCTAAAAACTGATAACACCAATCGAAAGACTTTATTTCAAAATATATAACTGCGTCTAGAACTAAAAATCGTCAAAATTGCGCTTACGACAATCTTTTACCCAAGCGACGATATGTACATCATTTGTAGTAAATATTTGGTTCCGGGTATTTTCACTTGCATACGTACCTACATAAATGTGCATACACAATTAAATTTAATTTATATTTGGGCCGTACCATGTATGCACATTATAACATTTATCAACCGAAGTTAAAATTTAAATTTTTTCATTGACAAATTGAAATGAAACGCCAAAATTGAATTAGCTTTACAAACAGGTGGCAACTCCGTTCAAAAACTTAAATGATATTCCAGATGTTTCATCTAAATCCGACCAGCCTTTTCTGAATGTCGGTTTTTTCACTTAAGTTCGGATGAAGCCCTGTGGTTGTTCACACTTGCCTAGTTATCAGGTTATCAGGTTAAAAATTATTATTCTTTAATGTATTTTATTGTTGTAAACTGAATAAAAATATAACCAGTTAACCTGACAAGCAGGCCAGCGTGAACAACCACAGTTTTTTCACCTTTCCGAAAACTACCGGTACATGGTGAGCAGCGACGGATTTACCCATATTTCAAACGTAGTATGTTCAGTTAGACTTTATGAGATAAAGTTAATTACTTCTAGGTGGGCGGTGGCATGGCCATTTTCCAAATTTCTTATTTCCTTTAAAGAGTTTTTTTCAACAGTTATCAATATTGACTAACTTAGCATCCCCTAATTTCGAAATATCGAAGTTTCCGCATTTATAAAATTTACCGTTACATGAAAGATGGGTGTAATTTTAGTTTGACGTAAAAAAAATGCAGTGTCTTGCTTTTATAAACCAAGTACATTAATTGTACCGAGTATGGTACAAATTTATGGAACGTTTACCGAGATACACATATAGGTCAATAAGTGGGTGGCACTGCGCCCGTTTTCACAATTTTTTTTTCGAAGTCTAAGCGGTAGAAGTTATAGCAGGTATTTCGGATCGAACCTGCGTAATCGATGTTCAAAGTCAGAAGCGTTAACCACTGAGCTATGTACATCCCGTAAACTCTTGTTGCTAATTTCCTTATTTTCCCCCAAGAGATTATTATAACCATAGAGCCCTAACCGCCAAAATAACGTAAGCGATATTTTTTTTTTAATTCAATTTGATGCAGAAATATTTTTATAATCTGTGAAAAACTATTTTTTGTTCTTTCGTCATCAAATGTGGTGGCCCCCAAATGTGATGGCCCTGGGCGTGGGCCTGGCCTCAATCCGGCACTGATTGTAAAGACTAAAATATATATATATACGAGTCTATACGATCATGTAGAGTAACTGGGGATAATGTAGTTGTTAATCTGTGGGTATTAAAATACTTTCCAAACGGTGCAATTCGACGCATTTTTTTTAAATAATTACAGCTTACTACTTCAACGACCTAACTTTTTTTTTTTTACAAATACACATCGCCAATACTTTTTAAATCACGTTTAAAAACAATGATAAAGAAATCTTAACATTTAAGAATGTTATACCACTTGATTGCCAAGGCTTCTACGATAATTTACCTCCTTAGGAATAAACCTAAAACTTTTTTTAATTATGTAGTTTTAATACAAATTTCGCTTAATTTAACATATTATTTAATACCTATTTAATTTAATTTGAGTAATATAATGTAATCCTCACTTTATTTTATTTTGTTTTTAATATCGCGTATATATACATAGAAAAATAATTATGTATCTCAAGTGCGTGATTACAGCTGTATATATCTATGAGACGGGCCTTGAATTTTACCTATATTTCGCGGACACGTCCAGAAATCGGGCATACTTTCCCCACTCAAGTTGGGGGTGTAACTCCTTAGAAATTTCTATAGGGACACACCCAAGTACAAACAGAATGAATCTATTAATAATCCTTCTCCAAGTAAAGAGAAGAACCCTTAGATATATTTTTTTAGAGTGCATTTACATAACTATGTTAACTAACATACTTATGTTGGAGCTACGATCAAAGCTAAGACAAAAGACATTAGGCCAAGCGAAGAAAATTGTAAATTGGTATTACGCTTGGGTAAGTGTTTGTAGTGAAGCGCAGCTGCAATCAAAGACAAATTATATAATATCCTACACGCGATGTCAATTAAGTGTTTTCTTCACCGCTGGCTTAGCTTATCTTAGCTCTTAACGTAGCAACATTATTGCACCCTTGCGGATTTTTTAAGTGATCTCACTAATTTCAACATCTGCTTTAGTACAGTATAATTTCAGATAACTACATATGTATGTAAAAGTAAGGACTTATAGTTCAATTCAAATTAATTTTTTAATGAGCATTACAACCAGTGTAAAGGACAAGCTCTACGTGAATGGCAACTACGCCAAAAGATCGGCCATTAAGTTGCAATGTAATTGTGAAAATATGCTGTTAAGCAGCGTTAATTCCAATTAAAAGCTTTAAGTAGCCCGTAACCAGTGGCCAGCAGACTGTTTTCATTACCCAGTCTCATTAGGGGAAACATTAAAAAGCTCACAAAATTATAAACAACTACTCGCAACAGCAATGTTGCATTGTAATTCTCACTGCAACTGACAATTTCGAATAGTAAATTTCAGTGCAGCAAAATAATAAATTCGCATAAAAAAATACATGAAATCAGACAAAGTTTCTAGCGATGCGCATAAAAAGCACAACTGAAATATTATGCTTTTACTATGATAAATTTTGTGTGACAGCTGTGAACTTATCAGCATAGATATATGTATGTATGTGCAAGTGTATATATGTACATATAGATATACTTTTATACATACATACGTACACTTTGTAGCAGTTGAAAAAACAGTCGAAATTGTTTTATTTATGTTTTGGTATATTTTATTATTACTCTTGCGTCATTCGCTGTTTTCTTTCCATCTGCTATTCTCTGTATAACTGATATAGTTATGTACATACATAAATATGCATACATACATACTCAAGCACTGAACGCTTTATGCAAATGCTTGATTGAATGTTGACAGCAAACGCAACTTTTGCAGTGCACTCGTCTGTGGTTCATCGCACTATTCTCTTCCCTCTATGTCCCCCTCTTTTGCTTTAATTTTGACTACCATGCCGCCGTTGGTGGCTGTGGTCCTGCAGCAGCAACTTACAACTTCCAAGTCACAATGTACTTAATTAAACACTTAAATCATAAAATTATAAAATTATCGCACATTAAGATCTTCCTCTTCTCCGCCTTCTCGACAGAATACTTCACAAATACTGCCTTTAGGGCCAAAGTCGACGCCTCACTTCACCGCGTATCTTCTTAAGCAGTGGTTTGCAAGATATTCCACAAAAAAAAAAAAAAAAAAAAAAATTGAGAAATCCGTAAAAGCACAATTTTCACAAGAATGCGATAGTAAAACTGTTAAAACAACGTCCCCCGCCCCCCCGCGCAGTTTCCGCATAACCGAGCGACCGCAATGTATCCGCCTACAGTGCTGCTACTACTGTGGTTTGCTTGGAAATTGCAACTTTGTGACTTTCGTGGTTGTAGCAATGGAAGGGCGGCCGTGACTGGTTGTCCTTCACTACGGCTGACAATGACAACCAGAGTGTCCAGATTTGGCGATTTCTTTTTTTTTTGATAGTTGCGCGTAAAATATTAGGAAAACGCCTGTGGCGATTTTTGGCGATTTTTTGTGCGCTATCATGTATTTAAGTGCGAAACACTTGATAAGCAGGTTATGGGGTTAAAGCTTTAAGTTTATGTGGCAACACTTTTTAATGTTATCGATTTTGTTTGTTTGTGTGCGATTAATCAATTAATATGAGTTTTAATAAATTTATCAATTGCGCAGTCCTATTGGGAAATGACTTAATACAAATATTTTTTAAAAGTATGAATATTTTTAATGAAAATTGTTTGTAACGGGTGATTTTTTAAGAGCTTGATACCTTTTTTTTTAAAAAAAACGCATAAAATTTGCAAAATCTCATCGGTTCTTTATTTGAAACGTTAGATTGGTCCATGACATTTACTTTTTGAAGATAATTTCATTTAAATGTTGACCGCGGCTGCGTCTTAGGTGGTCCATTCGGAAAGTCCAATTTTGGGCAACTTTTTCGAGCATTTCGGCCGGAATAGCCCGAATTTCTTCGGAAATGTTGTCTTCCAAAGCTGGAATAGTTGCTGGCTTATTTCTGTAGACTTTAGACTTGACGTAGCCCCACAAAAAATAGTCTAAAGGCGTCAAATCGCATGATCTTGGTGGCCAACTTACCGGTCCATTTCTTGAGATGAATTGTTCTCCGAAGTTTTCCCTCAAAATGGCCATAGAATCGCGAGCTGTGTGGCATGTAGCGCCATCTTGTTGAAACCACATGTCAACCAAGTTCAGTTCTTCCATTTTTGGCAACAAAAAGTTTGTTAGCATCGAACGATAGCGATCGCCATTCACCGTAACGTTGCGTCCAACAGCATCTTTGAAAAAATACGGTCCAATGATTCCACCAGCGTACAAACCACACCAAACAGTGCATTTTTCGGGATGCATGGGCAGTTCTTGAACGGCTTCTGGTTGCTCTTCACTCCAAATGCGGCAATTTTGCTTATTTACGAAGCCATTCAACCAGAAATGAGCCTCATCGCTGAACAAAATTTGTCGATAAAAAAGCGGATTTTCTGCCAACTTTTCTAGGTAATAAAATTCAATGATTTGCAAGCGTTGCTCGTTAGTAAATCTATTCATGATGAAATGTCAAAGCATACTGAGCATCTTTCTCTTTGACACCATGTCTGAAATCCCACGTGATCTGTCAAATACTAATGCATGAAAATCCTAACCTCAAAAAAATCACCCGTTACATCACCAACGTATAAGTTATTTTTTATTACCCGGAATGTATTATATTCATTTTTGGTTTTAAAAAATATGTTATAACAAGATCTCATATTTAAAATAAAAGATTTTTTAAGCCGATTTCATAAAATTTATAATAAAAAAATTGGCGATTTTTGGCGATTTTTTTTCAGAAATGGCTCTTTTCTTTTTAAACAATCTGGACACCCTGATGACAACAGCAGCAGTTGAAAGCGCTCGCGTGGTAGACTGTTATAGTCTGATTATGCATACTTCCCATAACTTCGCATAAAGTTCAAACTGTAATTTCATATGTAACTATTTTGTATGTATTCCATAACCCAGAAATTACTAGAACTTTTAAAATCTTACCGATTCGTTGGGTTTACATTTTGCCTCACATTTTCTTAAGTTAAGTTAAGTTGTTGCACTGGTAAAAATGGTTTTGCGAAGTTATGCGAAGTGTGCATAATCAGACCTTTAAGCTGCCAACATAAACTACTTTTCATTGCCAACTGACACTTTTGTGGTTTGCCCAATTGTAATGAGCGTGCGACGTAAAAGCGGTGTGCGAGCGTTAAATATTTTGATAGGTACTTCATAACTGTAGCAGAATTTGGATGATAGAATTTGTGCGTTCGTGTCTGTTTCTATTTCAATTATGTATATACATCTACGCTACAGTCTTTTCAACTGTGGATAATAATTTTTTTTATATTTTTTTTTTTGATTTGGTTAGAATAAGAAAATAATTTAAACATATGTATGCGCACTAAAGTTGCGGTTTTTTCGCCGTGATTATAAAATATATTATATTTTGAGACTCCCACCAAAATATTTCGGAAAGATATTAAGATTTACGTGAGCTTGACCGATTTGAAAATAGCTCCAAAAATGGAGTTTTTTACAAATAGTTATAGTTAATAAACTAAAAACACGCTTTTATTTATTACAACAAGAACTAAAAAGTATAAACAAATTTACAGATATAGCGATTCCATTTAAGAAGAATAGGAAGTTCCCTAACTTGATTTAATTCAACTTTTTTAAATTAGCTAAAAATAGGATTAAAGTGATTGGCCCGTAGTCATAGTCAAAATAAAGTCCACTGTAAAGTTTGTTGCAATTTTTTACAGATATCGCATTGAAAATTATGTCAATATGCTGCAACTAGTATCTTTACATTGGAATTTATTTTGTCTATGACTACGGGCCAATCGCTTTAATCCTATTTTTAGCTAATTTAAAAAAGTTAAATTAAATCAAGTTAGGGAACTTCGTAATTCTTCTTAAACGGAATCGCTATATCTATAGATTATTTTATACTTTTTAGTTCTTGTTGTAATAAAAGCGTGTCTTTAGTTTTTTAACTATAATTTTATTTTCTTTATATTTATCTTTGTTTTTACTTTTATGTTTATTTACTGAGTTACACCTGAGAGTAGTACTGCAGGCCATAATTTTATAAACATTTGATTAGGTTCTTTCTCTGCTCACCGCATTCTGATACACGTGTTTCTTTTTCAAAATACAAACTAATCAATCCAATATGACGGACAAATGTATTAAACAAATTATTGAATATTTATAATACCTTATGAAAGGCAATTGTTTAGGTCCCCGACGTACATAAATGTGCTGCACCACCATAATGCGCCTTAAATCATTAAGTATCTGAGTGACGAATTTGTTGTAACATCAGGAGTTAAAGACTTGCTCTAGCTGCTAGTCTTTTAAAATTTCCTCTAATCACGTCGTAAGCAGATTTCCCATGTGAACTTGCCACAAAGTTCAATTCAGCCATTTCCTTGAAGCGATTTTCATGATTTCAGACCTTTGGTAAAGTTAATATGATTTATTTATGTTGCTTTTGTTTTTTACACCCGTTTCCTCTTTAAAAAATATATAATTTCATAAAATTTCAATGTCTATTCCTCATATTGCTCGAGCATTAGACGATCTAGAGTCCAAACGCATAAGTAGCCCGTTACGCCCATTTGGATACTTAAAGTTGACATTATAGACAATGTTTTTATATAAAAATAAAAATTAAAAAAAATGCTATAATCAACAAAAAATCAAAACGAAAAATGTTTGCTTAATTTATTTTTGTTTTTTATACGTTGCACATTAATGTAAAAAATGTACAATTTAAGCCCATAATTAGACGGAAGAAATACATTTTTTTCATTAAGTTGCGTTAAAAAGTTTCCAAGATACAGCACTTTAAAGAAAGGTTGTATGACTTTTCCTAAAATTTAAGTCCCGTGTAATTAGGCAACCCTACGTCATATCGGCAAAATATGCTGCACGTTTATTCACGTCACCTAGACCAGTGCTCGTCAAAGTGGTGGTCCGCGGACCGGTGCCGGTCCGTAAGCCATAAGTCGCCGGTCCGCAAAGGGCGTCGCGAAATGGACAACGATTTTTTAAACGATTATATATACATATACGACTATATGTATACTCCACACTTCTAACCATGGTACAATTATCTACATGGTAGTAGCACTAGAAATTTCACGTCCGAGATGTCAAAATATTAAGTCAAAACACAAGCGAACACACAAACGAACAAAGCAAAGTAACCTAGTTTGACATCTCCAACACAAAATCACCTGTTCAAATTAACGATCAGCTGTTCATTTGCTATCACCTCTATTAAGACGCCTTGCTTCTAACTAATAGCACTGGCACATACAAAAAGTAACGACAAATACCGTTTGTTTTTCATGGAACCAAGAGGCAATGTGTTGATACATGTGTCTGACGAAGGATTGAAGATGGTTTTCGAAACTATGACATCACTTGCGTCATTTTGGATTCATGTCAAAGCAGAATACCCGGAACTTGCTGATATTGCTCTGAAAGCTCTACTCCCATTTCCTTCATCTTACCTTTGTGAGACTGGGTTTTCAACCATGAGTATTATTAAGACAAAGTACAGGAACAGTTTAAATATTAGTTCTCCATTGCGTGTCGCACTGTCCACAATTGAGCCACGACTTGATAAGATTGTAAATAATAAACAGGCTCACCTCTCGCATTAGTAAACATCGACTTTCGTAACTTTACAAGGAATGACACCTTCCAATAGCATTAATATAATTTTAATAAAACTTGACGTGCTTATAATATTTCTTATTATTATAACTTTACAGTTATTACATTTGTGATGTTTTATATTACTGTTTAATGAGGCTATATACAACTTGTATAATAAAAACAACTTAAATTTGTTAAACATTCATAAAAAATCGCTAATATCTGCTATCATTAAATGGTAATAGGTCATATATAGACACCCGGCTAATGAAGAAATTCATTTAAACAAGTTTTAATACATATATGAGATGATCGTAAACGAAAAATAATCAATAAAAAAAGGTACCGGTCCCCGACGTAATAGAAAAACTGCAGCCGGTCCGTCACACTCAAAAGTTTGACGGGCACTGACCTAGACCTTCAATATCTTCAACTTTCATCCAAACCCTGAGAGGTCGCGCACAGAGGTGGCCGCGGTGACATGAAATGCCTCTCATGTGACCTCAGACTCGTAATCAACGAGCCAATAAACCCCCTTGTACGAAGTCTCGTTAAAATCGATAAATAGCTTCATAGCTGCTGGCCCATAGAATATTCTAACGTTAAACACCAAAGCAAAATTCAATTGTTATTCAATATTCGATGAAATAACTATTTGCATTTTGCGAAAACAATTTCTTTTGAGGGTTGCGGTACTTCGGTTTTGGTCAAAAAAGGTTCATACAATTTTTAAAATCATATTAATATCCATAATTATACTTTAACTATTGTCTCGAGCTTAAAAATCTATCTTGACAACCCTGCTTAATATGCATATGTAGATACATATAGTGCACTTGGTTCTAACTTAGCAATAATTGACCTAATACAGTACACATGTTATTCAGACCATAAGAGGTCGATGATAACGTGCATAGTGTTGCCAGATACGCTTGTATAGTATAGTACGCTTGTATTTACTGGCATAAGGGTGGTAGGAACTAATATCTAGTACCAGGTCAATGAACTTTCAACAAGAACACAGAGACAATATCCGAAATTTTCCGTTACGGTCTCATGTACATGCATATGTACTCCTACTTGCAATATTCTTCTTCACATCACTCCATGAATTTATTTCATTTATTATTTCAATAGTTAGTAAAAAAAATAAAATAGATGTTTAAATAAATAGTTTATTAAAGAACTTCAGCGCTAAAATCAAAACTATTTTATCGAGAATAATTTATCTGAAAGCTGGTTTAATATGCCATCCAAAAATCAAATAAAATGGCAAGCCGTCGGCGGAAGAATGATTGCAAAACCTCTGCGCTTTAGTATGTACTTATGAATTATTCGGTGAATATTAAGAATATTATTTCAGCAAATAAATAGTAAAGTTGCATCGAAAGTTCTGCCATTAATCACATATGACAATATATATTAGCCTCAAGAGATTAAATGCAAACACCGATTACGCAACTGTATGTTCATTTCATTCAATATGCGATGTTTTGCGTACACGTACACGTATATTAAAATATATGTCAGTGAAATGTATGTATGTACGCGTGTATGTATGTATGCTTCCCACATAGAAATAGTTAGCAGAATCCATTAGCAATTCAATTCCAACATGCTATATGATACACGAATAGTAAAATATTTATTTCTTTTATTAAATCCTTATGCATCTATGAATGTTTATGCCTACGTACACTCAGCGAATTCATAAAGAAATAATTTATAAATTTGAATGATTTTATGAGCCGTTAAAGCTAGAATGGGTATATGAAGAAAACTAGAAATGTACTTAATATTTACATATACATACATATATATATACATTGTGAAAACTCGTTATCATATATATGTGGATAAAATTAAATTAAATATACGGATAAATGCACGATTATATCGTAAACCTAGATCTAAAGGGAGCTAACTCAAAATTTAGAGAGGGAAATTTAACTGCTTGTGGATCGTACAGATCCAATGCAATTAATACAATACACAAAAACAGGTATAACAGTAGTTTTTAGTTAATGTGTATAACCATGAAAAAAAAATTATTTCCATTAATTGGCTATAAGTCCTATGAACTGAATTATGCAAAAACATCACCAAAATTTTTTTTAAGTAGATCGCACTTTAGGTATAGTTGTGCCATATGTATGTATGTGTATGTATGCCCATACGTCTGCATAATATGTTATAATAATTTCATTATTTCTATTAATATAAATACACTTTACAATATCATTTCGGAATACATAACAATAAAAATGATAGCATTGAGATGGAAAATTTAAATAGTTTTTAAGTACCTACATATGTGACTGTTTTCACTTCATACACTAAACCACGTAAACATATTTCTTCAATCTCTGCATGTTTTAATTTGATAGATTATATTTGCTCTGTTTGGTTAGATATATATGTGCCAGGGTTGTTGCGAATATTCGCATTCGCATTCGCTACCGTGGAGCTTCCGCATTAATTTTAACACTCGCATTCGGTTTGACATTCGCAATAATCAATGAAGAGCTTTTGCGATTGCGAATGTTTTGCAAGTGCACTGGTAAAACGTACATCTGGCAAAAAAAAATTACAAATTGTAGCCAATATTGTTTGCCTGTGGAGATGCGATGTTAGGCCGTGTGACCGGACCGGATATATGATTATTTTTGTAACGAAACCATTAACCAAAAATGCAAGATCACGCAAGAACGCGTCGTTGTATTTGTAACTGGTTTTGAGCTTGTGAAAGCGGGTTCGTCAACGGGCATTTGTTTACATCACAAACACCACTATTTTACGCTGTTGTTTAACTGAATAAGAATTAACTCAACACAACAAAACATTTTAAAGTGTTTTCGTGAATAATTTTACCTAAATTATGTGTTTAAACTGGATGACAATAGTTTTGAGTAATTTTTTTATGTAGCTTTTGAATATTATTTGTCAAAGATCTGATGAATCAACCGGATGTATACCTAGCTTTTTCATATTTTTACAACGCTTTTATCAACTTGCAATATTGTGTGTCCAGAAACTTTCAATGTTGTGGATCCAGAAACTTTCAATGTTGTGTGTCCGACACCCTAAAGCTTTGCTTTGAAAAGTTCCTATAAAAAAGCATAGTGCATAGAGCGACATCTGTAGTGAATAGGGCGAGGTAGATGACATCTAGATGTCGCCCTATGTACTACGTTTGCTACAGCGGAAATAGACGACACGCCATTTCTTTAAATAAAATTAATTGACGCTCGTTTGTATGTACATACATATGTATGTAAATGCATGTGTGTGCACCTTTCTATTAATATCGTTGAATTATTTTAATATCTATTGCAAAATTTTATTCAGACAGGACTAAAAAGTAGAAAATAAATAATATAAAAAAAAACTTTTTAATATACAACGCTTTTATAAATGGACTAAAAAGTAGAAAATAATATTTCTCAGTCCCATAGAATTTGTTTTGATAACTTTTGATTTTGAAATTTTAGCAAAAGTCATTATAAACAATCTATGAAATTGAAAATGAAAAGCGTGGGGCGCATGTAATACACTTGAATTGATATGAAAAGTAATATATGTATGTATGTATGTGGGTATATGAATAACGACCGCTTAAAATCGATTTCAAAGTTCTACTTTCGCTGTAGAAATTTTAGGTCTCCGTTATGTAGTTTGACTATTGTCAATTAAATCGAATGCTTTGTATTGCATGCGCTCCACGTTTTTCATTTTCAATTTCATAGATTGTTTATAATGACTTTTGCTAAAATTTCAAAATCAAAAGTTATCAAAACAAATTCTATTAGTCCATTTATAAAAGCGTTGTATATTAAAAAGTTTTTTTTTATATTATTTATTCTTAAATAAGTACAATGTGATTTATTTTTCTCATAAAGAAAAAATAATGAGAAAGAAGAATTCGTTTGAAAAAGCTACAGGAAAAGATGTATCAGTATCTGGTTTGGCTCGATTATTTAAGTCAAGATGAATGTCAGGAGGATACATCCAACATTTGCAGCCCCGATGCAAAAAAAAGGAAAAAGGAATTGTTCTTGAACCGCTATAAAAATATATATGTATATACATAGCTGAAAGTCATCTCAACTGGCGCAGCGTCAGTCGAAAAGAATTTAAAATAGATATTGTTAAGTTTCACACGCTGATATTTTTTGGACTGGATTTATGACCCTTTAAGAAACAGGCAGTAACCTGAAAAGGCAGCTTCATTACTTTTAATAAATTAATGTTCCAGTTTTTAAATTCAAGCACTAAATAAAAAAAAAAAACTTTTAAAAATTACTTACTTTTCCATCTGTTATTTATTTCGCATTCGCATCCGCATCCGCGGGTGTTGGCTTTTAGAAATCCGTATCCGCATTCGCATCCGCGGATGTCTAAAACTCCACATTCGCAACATCCCTAGTATGTAAGTACATATTTAAGTATGTATGCACATATTTTGATGTGAATGTGTGCAACAACCTTGACATCGTGAAAGAGCAATGACATAACTTTCAATTATCGCTAATGCACTTTAATGCACACGCTTGTTCGACAAACACACGTGCACATGAACGATGTATGTACTTACATATGAACATACTTATGAACTTATTGTGGTGAAAGCTGGCGGGGGCGCTCGGCAGATGCAGCATTTGCTTAGCATTCGAATGTCAACCAATTCATGAGACAATTGAGAGGGAAACCACTAGTGACTGAAGTTAAAAGCACTTACGAGAATTACTTTATACAAGTATATCTGTATACGTATACACATACATACATATATATGTGAATATATTCATGTAAGTATACAACAATGCATGGTATGTATAATTAATGCAAAGATAGCTATGGATATAAAACTGGTTCGATATAGTCTTTACAGACATACATACTTATCTACTGCCGCACATTCCCTAAAAAATCTTTTGGAGGATTTCCTCTGTTATGCATTAAATAAACTAAAACTAACTTTCGTAAAGTAAGCGTGTTATATTGTGTAAAATATTTATACCAAAATCTTTTAATGGTAAAATAAATCGATAATTATATCGATAACAAAATCAATAGCACAAAATCGATAACAAAATCGATAAAAATATTAATAAAAAATCGATAAAAATATCGATTACAAACCCTATAAAAAATCTATAACAAAATCGATACAAAATCTATTAAAATATCGATAACAAAATCGATTAAATTATCGATAACAAAATCGACAAAAAAATCTCGCTTATCATATCGATAAAAAATTCGATAACAAAATCGATAAAAAATATCGATAACAAAGCCGATAAAATAACGATTACTATATCGATAAGTCCGGAGAATTCTGAAAATCTCTAAAATCCCGAAATAGATTCCAAATTGAGTTTCTGTCTACATCCCTTCTCTATAATTACCTTTATTTTAGCCTTTCTTCCGCTATCTTCATCTTTATTTTTATCGGTATCATCTCCCTCATATTTTTCTTTATATTTATCTTTTATGTTTATCATTTCCTTCATCTACATATTCCCCTTCACCTTTGCCCTTATATAAGTAAAGTGTTTAAATTTACCTAGGTCTTCATTTTCGCTTTTATCTTTACGCATCTTTGTTTTTGTTTTTACTTTTACCTTTGCCTTCGCCTTCATCTTTGCCTTTATCCTTTTCTTTTTCCATGTACGTATTCACCTTTACTTTAATTCTTTTATTGTCTTCTTTCTAAGTGTTACTCTTTAACATTTTATTAGCAAGTTTATATTAAAGAAGTTTCACTTCAAAAAGTTTTCGCGTATTATGCATACATGCGTTCATATATAATATATATGTACATATGTATATGCATAGATTACTAAAAGAGAATAAGATCCACATTAACTGCAATCAACATATGTACATACATACGCTGAGATTTGGTTATAAATATTGCGCCATCTGTTATGCAAAATCCTAAATACCTACACGCACATACTTTTTGTCTCCTTCACTCACTTCCAACGCAAGCACGTGAGATGACGAAATGATTTTGTATGGAAAATTATTTATGTTCATAGATATATTTGAATGAAATAAACATACTTAGAAGGTATCAACCAATACTTCCCATATACCAAATGAAAGGAAAAATCTTGAGTTTTTGACTAAAGAAAACAAAAACAACATCATTCAAGCGGTTTTCTAGCATTTTGGTAATAAAAAAAATTGGTAATTTTTTCAAAAATTTTTCGCATTAAAATGCTCAATATTTGTTGAACTTATATAAAATTTGTACACGATAATATTTCTATTGCTCCAAAGAACCTATATACCGAAAACGAAAGTTATATCTGCATATCATAAGTTGCTAGAGCCCTTTGAAGGCTCAAAATTGACCCCAAAACAAGCCAACATATACCGTTGCGTCTACGACAAACACCGAATTGGTTACTTACAGAAATGTATCTGTCGGTAGGTTTGGAATATTGTCTTTGAAACGGCACACTTTTCATTCAAATTGCTTTACTAGTTTTCATGAGGCTCTAAAAATTGTAACTACAACATTTAAACATAGCCTCCATATCGAAACGTAAGACGTATTCTACGTCAAAACGAGTGAAAAAACGAATGTTCAATTTAATTGGATATACGCATTTAAGCCATTCGGACGTGCCAAATTGTAAAAACTAAAAACCTAAAGCTAACTAAATAAAACTTGCCCCGAATTTGTAAAAACGTTTTGCGTTTTACTCGAAAGTAGTTTTCGCGCGTGTTCTGGCCATCGAGTAAATTTTTAATTATTGAAAGGTACAACACCAGCCAGAGCACTCTGAAGTAACTCGACTGTACAGCAGAGCGTAGACCAGCACAACTACCGGTGTTATAAGAGCACGAAGCCACAAATAATCGGGAAGCCTACCAAAGCAGCGGGTTCTGGGTAAGCGAGTTTTTGCCTATTTCTATACGTGTGTGAGTGTTGGACAAAAAGCCAGAAGTAACAAAATTGGTTTAAAACAAGGTGTGCCAGATTTTTTTTATTCAAACTGGCGGATCCAATATGGCGACAAAATTTAATAATTTTTTACTTTTCACCACAAATTCATATGTATACATAATTGCGTGGTTTTCGAGGACGCCGATTTCGAATCTGATGTCAGATTTTTTAAATTCAAAATGGCCGATCCAATATGGCCACCAAAATTTTGTAATCTTCTACTTTTCACTAAAAACTTTTATAAAAGGGGGCTTTCGAAGTGTCGATGTCAGATTTTCTAAATTAAAAAGGCGGACCCAATATGCCAAGGCCGTATTTATGTACAAATACCTTTATGCACAATGTGCATGTTCAAGTAAATATATAAAAAAAATACATACAGTGGTCAAAATATTATAGCCGAATCACTTTTTGCCAAGTTTTAACGTATTTTTGTTGTTATTTAATTTTGGTTATTTTTTTTCTTTAACAAAACCCATGTAAATTCAGGTTACCAACTTTGTGCAATATTAAAAAAATTCAACAAACTTTCGTATAAATTTCGAACTTTTTTAAAAATTCTAAAAAATCAACTGTAATTTTTAGCCATTTGAAATATGTACTTTATTCTACTAGATTTCAACAACGGGATACAAAACTGCAAACTCAGAATCGAATTAAAAACTTGAAATTTTTACGAAAATTCGTTGAATATTTTTTTTTTTTATTGCAAACATTTTTAAGGCAATGTCACTACATTCATGTCACTGGTACATTTGTACATATTTGTGCATTTTTATATTGTGCTATTGGTACAAAATAAAAAAATAACGAAAATATTTTTTTGTAGTCAAATCTTGCTACAATACAAATTATTTTTCGTGATTGGGATAAAGAAAAATATTTGGGTATTCACACAATTGGGATACGATTTGCTCCAAATTTCGCCAAATTCCCAATCGTGTGACACTGCCTTTAAACTTGTATTTATACGGATGTTGGTAAAGAATGAACTATATAAAACTAACCAAAATTAAATAACAACAAAAATAATATTTTAAAACTTGTCAAAATTTTGTGCGGCTACAATTTTTTCGACTAATGTTCTTAAGTTGACTATGATTACTCGGCCGTGCTATCATAGTAGCACTATGCCACTAATATATGACTTACAAACAAAATACGGGCAGTAATTTAAAAATTTCAACCCTGTTTGTTTGAAATATTTTAATTTTATCAGTATTTTTCCTTTAATCAATCTGTGTTGAAATAAAAGTGAAAATAAAATAATATTTTGTCAGAACACCCCCGAAAAAAAATCCTGAAATCCAAAGTTTCTTTTGGATATATGTAAGTATCACGAGAGTTTGTATTTGTATTTTATTTGTACAAAATGGTATCCAGTTATGTATTTGAAAAGAGACTTACACAAAAAGTAAAATTTTACTACATATTACTTGTAATTAGGCTAGGTATAAAGTTAAAAAAAAAAAACAACGTAACATACAAGTTTGAACAAACAAGTAAAGAAGTATAAGTTCGGGCGAAACCGAACTATATATACCCGGCGCAGGTATCAAATATCGTCGTTTCAATTTTCTCTGAACTACCATTGCGTGCAGGGGTGTTTGCCTGATTTCAAATGTTTTCGATAATATGGAGAGTTCGACCTAATGATATAATTGAACCTAGTTAGGTTCAAATTAAGTGGTTACCTAGACACACCAGTGCCGAGATACACGGTGCCATGCCCAATTACTAAAAGTCTATAGCAGTTTTATTTACTGTTAAACAATCTCTTGTATTTCTGATATTTACCATTATACGGGAAGCGGGTTTAAATTTAGTCCGATTTGATTAATTTTCAACAAATTCCTTTTCCGTACCAAGGTTATTAACCGAGTTTGGTAGAAATTGATAAATGAAAATAATATTTTTTTTAGCTCTACTTAAAGTACAATATTATTACCCAAATTAGAGTCCATTTTGAAAATTAATTTCAATTTATTTGTTAATCACACAAATATTTCCTTATTTATTAATTTCCCTTCTTTTTGTGGAAGTACTACAAGAATGCTTACTACCGACCGAACGTCGTACAGTGTGCATGTGTGCATTGTTTTACAAAAACAGGACCCCTTTGGCCTCTCCGTTTCCCGACAATCACTTTAGGCACTTTTGTCGACAATGTGGCATAATGGTGTCCGTTCATTTTAGTTTTTTAAGACGACGTCGCTGAGCAGAATACTTTCACAATCGTAAAAAACAAGGATAGCGACTCCCTGCCATGCTTAAATACTCAGCTAAAACGTTTGATGGTGGCAAATGAGGAACCAGAATCCCCATACACCGCAAACAAAAATTAAAAGACTATTGAAGTGAAGTATATTGTATTTTTTTTTTTTTTTAATAAGCCACTTTGAATTCGAATAAAACAAAAACTAACCACTTTTAGTGAAACGAGGTCATAAGCTTCAATCCTTTATCAAGAATCAGTCCTTCCTTATCAGACCTTAAGTAAAACGTATTATATACCGCATACCGTAATTCCAATTACAACCAGTTTGGAAAAACCTACAGCAAAATCAAAACAAGCAAATAATCACCAAAGTCCGAACAACAGCCACAACCTCAAAAACCGGTTTGTTAATAATTACTTTATTATTCCACAGTTGCTTGTTACAGGCTCGACATAATTGCTTGCGTACATAAATTTTGTTATTAAAATTGCAATAATTGTTGCAATTATTTTACTGCTTAGGTGTTTTAATTGCAATGGCGTAATGCGATATTCGCTGATTTATTTTAGCAACACCATCGTCCCATTGACTAACACAGCTAAATATAACTGTTGTGTATATAAGTGTAAATGCATATCTATATGTATATATGTACATAAGTGCACATGCATATTTGTATTATTGTTTTTGTTTGCTTAACTATTGTTCATTCAGCCAACAAGCTGAAAATCGTAATAAACAAAAACGCAACGGAAACGGAAATAATTATTGTGGAACAAAAGCGACAGGAACCGCCTTAGCGAATATTTCATTTCTATAAATGCCAATATTACCATTACAATTGCAGCATGGATAAAACTGTACCATTGTAACATTGTACATTCTTTCAGCAGTGTTGTTATTATGTGTAGCCCTTTTTGTTACTATATGTATAAAAGTATGTACATGCCCACGTACTTATGTATATATTATTGCAGCATTATTGTCGAAGCAATTGATAAAGAAGTTAAATACAAACTTGACGGCCGGAAGTTGCACAAATAGTTCAGCTGGGGCATTTCCTCTCCCCAAGACTATCAACCATTGTACAACAAAGGCCTTTGGTTGAATGTTTCTATACATAGTATGCATGTATGTATGTATACAGCAGCATGTTTATTTCAGTAGTGCACTGGTAAAGGAGCAGATGTTTTCTCCCCGAATAACCTTACAATTCAGAAATGATAAATATATCGAGCTTTCACATGAATTAAAAAAAAAATAAATAAATTTTAGAACTTCTACTCACTGACCGATACATTAAAAACTGCAAGTTAAATTCAACGAAAAAGATTATTCACTTATGCAATTTCTTTCAATGAGTATCTCAATAATTTCAAATACACATTTAGAAACCGAAATATCGCAAAGTATCGAAAAGTAAACTTTTTATGAATACTCATATTTTAATACTTGTACAGGAGGCTAAAGAAATTAGACATACATCGTTTCGAAAAGGACAAAGCTACATACTTGTTTTATGTTTTCGTATCTATATTCATTGAAAGGAAAATTGTCTAAGTCCAAAAGAAGCTCCGAAATTTTGAAAAGGCCAAAATAGTATGAAATCTTTTAATAAAGAATCCCTCTGATTCGTATGAAGTTTTGATTTGCATTAAACAGACAAAGTGGTGTATTTAGAGTTTTGCGAAATAGTTCAAGAAAATTGCTATAAGAAGTTTTTTTGCTCTCCTGTAAAATTTTGACTTAACAACTTTTCACTCTAAGCTAGTGATACGTACGTCCATTATTCGGCATTGAGTTCACGGGTAGTCAAGAGTTCTTTTGCTTTCCAAGCACCATTGTGGCTTATATACTTCTATAACAAATTTACTTAAGATCTATGGAGTACAGCATTTAAGTGTAACTAGGTCCTTTAACTTGGGCTAATTTTATGCGATGTTTTTGCGGATACTCAAAAAAGCGCAGTAAAATTAAAAATGAATATTTACCAAAAAAAAAAAAAGCAATCGGTGGAGTTTTGAAGACTAGTAAGTGCTTATTTTGGCTCAAAATGATATTTTACTCCCTCCCATAACTCATATGACCTCATTCATAGATTTAAAGAGTTTTATGAAGGGAGATTTTCAAACAGATTTTGGATTTAGGAAGCATTTTTTTTATATCAGCGGGTGTTAGTTAGTTAAATGATTAATTACCATTATTTCCACTTTTAAATTAATAATTACCGATTACCAATAAAAATAGTCGTATTTTTAGCCAATGGGAAGAAAAAAAATAAAAATAAATAAAAAACAAGTAAGAAAGTCTAAGTTCGGGCGGAGCCGAACATTAAATACCCGGCGCAAGTATTAAATATATGTTTTTTCACCCTTCCGAAACCTTCCGCTAGATGGTAAGCCGAGGTGTATCAATTTTGAGTAAATTAGCGTCCTTCAATTTCGAAATACTGAAGTTTCAAGCATTTCTTAAATTTACCGTTATATGAGAATCGGCCGTTATTTTAGTCCGATTTCAATAATTTTCAACGTTTTGCTTACACGTGGCAAGTACAATAACCATACCGAGTTTGGTACAAGTTGGTAGAACGGTTACTGATATACTTATATGTGATCATAAGTGGGCGGTGCCACGCCCATTTTCCAAAATTT
>NW_023458564.1:25205912-25206819 GCF_013731165.1 Rhagoletis pomonella
TCGATTAAGCCATGTCTGTCTGTCCGTCCGTCTGTCCGTCTGTCCGTGTACACGATAACTCGAGTAAAAATTGAGATATCTCAACGAAATTTGGTATGTAGGTTTCCCTTAATCCAAGGTAGGTTGCTATTGAAAATGGGCGAAATCGGACTGTAACCACGCCCACTTCCCATATAACGGTAATTTCCAAAAATACGAAAACTGCGATATTTTAGTAACTACTGAAGATAAAGCACTCAAAATTGGTACTTACAATAATTTTTTGACAAAAAATAAGAATATTATACATTTTTGGAAAATGGGCGTAGCCACGCCCACTTATGGTTACATGTGTATATCTTCGTAACCGCTGTACCAATTTCTACCAAACTTGGCACAGTTATCGGCCTTGGTACAGCATACAAAATCGGACGATAACCACGCCCACATCCCATATAACGGTAATTTAGAGAAATACAAAATCTTCGATAAATCAGTAAATATTGAAGCTAATTTGTTCAAAATTGATGCTTGCAACAATTCTTTACCAAGAAATACGTTTGTGATAAATTTTTGGAAAATGGGCGTGGCACCGCCCACTTATGATCACATATATGTATCTCAGTAACCGTTCTACCAATTTGTACCAAACTCGGTGTGGTTATTGTGCTTGCCACATATAAGCAAACCGTTGAAAATTATTGAAATCGGACTAAAATAACGGCCGCTTCTTATATAACGGTAAATTTCAGAACTGCTTGAAACTTCAAAATCGACCTAAGGACTCTAATTTACTCAAAATTGATACGCCCCGGCTTACCATGTAGCCGTAGCTTTCGGTAAGGCGTAAAAACATATATTTAATACGTGCGCCGGGTATTTAATGTTCGGCTCTGCCCGAACTTAGACTTTCTTACTTGTTTTTATT
>NW_023458564.1:25206919-25220075 GCF_013731165.1 Rhagoletis pomonella
TCTTAAATAATTAATTTGCGCAGTGGACCGAAATAGAAGCGAACAAGTATTCAAATTTGTTATAATAATAATTCAAACTTAAAACGGGCTGTATAAAGAAATCCAGCCTTTTTTAACTTCGTGTCAAACGAGTGATGTGTTTATACCTGTTTTCTAACCGATGTGAGAAATAAAACAGCGATTTGAAGACGAATGCGAATCAATACACTTTTGAATTTCTGAGCGTATTGAAAGTTGGTTTATGCTTCCATCTTGAAGCACATCGAACTGGGTCAAAGCGCCTTATGTGTTGATGTAAACAAGGCAAATATTCAAAATATTAATCTATAACAAAAACTATATAAATCAATCTTGCAAACTTTGTACAAAATTCACAAAAATGAATCAAACTTTTATCAAAACTTCAAACTTTGTATTTAGAATTTTAAGAAAATTGTCGAGTATGCAGTTGTGTAGCCCATTCAATTTTAGTATAATGAAGTGCAAGTTTCAGGTACCTAAAGATTAACGTTGATTTTTGAGAATTTTTTTTTTGTCGAGGCTTTAGCGCATTTTCTTCCATATAAAATGCCTGCGAACGTTGTGCTCATACAAGCGCCTTGGCATATGCAATGTCTTTGTGCTCATTAGCACAATATGGAAATTTTCGATGAATACTGCGCATGCGCTGAAGCGGAATCAAGAACAGGAGGGTTTCATTCGATCGTTTTCGCTTTATTAACCGACTTCCAAAAAAGGAGGAGGTTATCAGTTCGTCGGAATATTTTTTTTTTTTTTTTTATGTATGTTACCGCATAACTTTGGACTACGTCAACCGATTTCGATAATTCTGCATCGGAAAGGTAGTGTCTCAGAGGTGGTCCCATACTAATCTGGTTAAGATCCGATCAGCGGATCATGAGATATATATATATATATTTTTTTATATGAGAGTTGAAGTCGGTTTTTTTTTTGCTAAAAATTACTAGTTTGTCTACGTAGTTTTTAAAGAGCAATTTTAAGATACACATTTATCAAAGTATTTGAATACAGATTAGTGTAATGACGACTTATAAATCTCTCAATATCATAAGAATTCAAAACGAAAATATTTGGCGAACTAACTGCATATATATTTGTGTTTAATAAGATTCGTATTAAACTGATATGTATCTGACTTCAAACGTTAAAAAGTTTTACACTTGTCAAATCACTAGTTAAAGAGAATTGACTAAAAGTTTGAGCAAAAAGGGGTAAAATGTCCCATCCGTCACTTATGAATGCATACATAACTAATCAGGAAGATTTTCAGTTTGTCTATACATTAAAATCTTACTTTTAAGAGAACGCACCCACTTTTCTAATTCTGACCAACAGCTAGTACCTGTAGTCTAATGTTTGCATATGGAAGTATTTATTGCAAAGAATGCAGCGCAAAAAGTTCGATAACCATACAACAAAAACCAAAACAATGATAATTGTTAAGAGCTATAGTTATTAGTGATGAGTCGTACTGGCCCAATGACGTGCGGCACATTTTTCCAAGGTACACATACATATGTACATACATATTTATGTAAGTACAGGTGTATGCTTATTCACAATGTGTGACGGTACAATGTATACCATACGTATGAGTAGAAAATGTATATATACATATGTATGTATGTATAAATAAGAGCACTAGGCATAAAAACAATAATCGACACAGAAATAGTGAAATTGCAAAAAATAAATGAAAGAAAAATAATGGTAATGGTAAATACTCATCGCGCATTAAAAGCTAATGGATAAAGTTTGTATGACTGACTATGTTGCAGAAAGCAATGAAAATAGAGGGAATTTAACCGTGTCTATGTAGGTAAAAGTATGCAGGCAATATATGCTGGGAATACATATATACTTATATATGTGTATGCGCATTACTTATAGCAGGTGTTTCGGCCATACTCATACTATAAAGTCGGGCGGCTATAACACTTCCATTTTAATTCTTTTTTTTTTTTTTTTGTTAATTTCATTGAGTATAATGGACATCAAAGAGAGCTGATAAACACAAAAGATAATTTTTTTTTTTTTTAATTCGAAAACATTTTTTATTTAACGGTTTCCAGCTTATGGAAATTTTTTCTCATTTTTACAATATTATACTATCGGCGGTCATTGTGATGTAGTGGTTAGCAGTTCGCGCTACCATTCCGCAGGGCTTGGGTTCAAGCCCGATTTCCGAACAACATCAAGAAAAAAAAAAAAAAAATAATAATTGTTTTTTTCTAATAAATAGCGGTCGCCCCTCAGCAGGCAATGGCCCACCTTCGAGTTTATTTCTGCAATGAAAAACAGCTCCTCTTAAAAATACAATTGTGGTTAGGAGCCGGCGTAAAACTCCCTTTTGTGTGACAACATCAAGACTCAGGCCACAAATCGAGAGAGAAGCTCGGCCAAACACCAATATTTGTGTAAGCGCCAATCTACTATTATTAAAAACTGTTTTTTTTCTTCAATCAGCAAAAGAAATTTGTCAAAAACTACTTTGATAAATTTTTCTCATTTTTGTCTAAAGTATGAAGCTTGGACCAAAATGTATTCAACAAAGTGTGACTGAATTTCACATTGCTCTCAGAAGAACCGTCCTATAAAGTCTAATTTAAAGAATTTTTTATGAATTTTGAATCGCTTGTTTATATTTTTTGACATAATAGTACCTTAAAAGAGAGGCCACCTGAGTTTTTAATCACACCTTATTTAATACACCTTGGCTTGGACTTACATATGTATGTACATATTTGGTTTTTGTTAAAGAATGAAGCATATTTTAGTAAAAAAATCATTAAAATCATATAATAAAAAGCTAAATGTTAATATGTGGTTGACGCAAAGTTATGGTAATCGCTATAGCTTATTAAACCTGCGTAGGTAATTTAAGCAAGGATATCTTAAGGACCGTCAGATTGGCTAAGTATTCCAGAAAATAAAATCTCTATAATGTAAATTTTGGTAATTTCTTCTACTAGATAAGCGACAACTACGTATCGTCCTTTTAAATCTTTTGGCCTCTTAGTCAATAGAATAACTTAAAAGTTTGGGAGCTTCGGTATAAATATTCATTAAGTATTAGATAACACTGCGCTAGTGATCCGGCCTTAGAGACACTAACGTGACCAATCAGTCAAGTTCATTTGTTATTTGCAAAACTCTAACCATACACTCTTGCATTAATCCATCTATGCTATATGCTGTATTCATTCTACTTTTTTTTTTAAGAACTCGTAATCTAGATTTTTCACATCAGCGAAAACATCTCCCATTTATTGTTTTCCGATAACTGTGCGCATCACTATCACGGGTACATATTACGCTGCTAGGCAACGCAAAAAACACAACTCATTATTTGTGCCATCGCATGGCCAACGGCAGAAGAACACGTACATAGCTTTCCGTTGCATCAGCAACAACTTACTTAGTTGCTCTAACTTCGTTACCGGCTCCAAGCGATTCGCTAGCGCCATTCAACTACTGGGCTGTTAAGGATAATGGCCAAATAATGTGTCTACGTTACATAAATTTTGCATTTTTTTCACAATTTTTCCAGAGTTTTTTCACCTCTCGCAATTATTATTTACTTGCTTTTTTTCACATTTTTTTCTGATGCGCCCTCAAGCCGATGTCCGTCTATATTGGTTGTGCGGCGTTATTATGGCTATTTAAGAAAATTGTTATTACTAGATTGCGCACAGATACCAATATATATGTATGTGTATTTATGTGTTTTCATATTTATGTTCAAATCTTTATATGTGCTGATGTTTGCATCAGTGCACCTACACGTGCATACATACGAATTGTTCTAGATGTACATTAGACCGTACCACCTTCAAGGCAAAAAAAAAAAATAATTCACCGTACACCTTCGAGTGTAAAGTATTTTGCCAAGTCAATTTGAAAAAAAATTAGTTTTTGCCGAACTTAATTAGCAGATATCATACTTTGAAATCCATCTGTAAATCCGGAAGATATGACGAAAAATATAAAAGCTCGACCCCTATTTTCAACCAAAAACAAAATTCCAAATTGTCTTTGAATCGGAATACTTACTTCGCAAAAGTTTGAAGGTTTTTGACGAGCTAAATAGTGCTCGGCTTTAGGGTGGTCATCCATATTAGCGATCTGGTGGACGGAATTTTTTCCTCGAGACAAAAAAATTGATATATGTATATAGATATGTATAATACTTTAAGATAGAAAATACTTGTACCTTATAGTTCAACGGCGAACTCTTTTTTATACGGTCTAATGAGTGTGTGTATATGTACATTAGGGTGGTCCAAACAAATTTGTTTTACCCAGCCCATAGAACTTAAGAATATTGAAAATAAGGTGAGCCGTATTTTTTTATTTTGAGTATAAAGAAGAAAATTAAAAAAATTAGATGTTTCCTTATGTTTTCGTAGCACCCTAATGTACATACAGTCACGCATATTTACTATTTGCATCCATATAGTTCGTCTATGGCACGTTCTATATATTGCGAATTCATTTCGATTTTAGTTTGCTTCAGTGCCCAATAATAGCCACTCAGCCATATTCAATACGATACATACCAAACGATTGTGAGGCAGTCAGTCAGGTACTTACTTATGAAGATAACAACCAAATGGAGCCATCGTATTCTAGTAAGTAGTTTGCATTTCAGCGAACGAAAGCTCATACGTATATTTCAGCAAATACACACATTCACTCTTGCGTACATATGTCCATTTTACATACTATTTCACCTGTATGGTTCCATTGGATTTCGAGCAGCTTCATTTGAATCGAATCTACATAGAAACTAGCTCTTTATTTAGCTTTTCATTATTTTCATCGAAATTTCATCTTCTCCTCTTCATATATGGCGTTTTGTCCATATTTTTAAGTACTTATATACGTATATGAGTTCATAATGCGTCGTATATAAGTTAGAAGTTGCCAATTAACTGAGTTTTCTAATAACGAAAATTGCATAAATTTTTACTGATTAACCAGCAGGTGGAGGAGGTAAGTAATTTCGAAAACATATACGTAGTTTTTTTTTCCTTTTCACTGACTTCAAAAAAGGAGGAGATTATCAATTCGTCGAAATATTTTATTCGTGTATGTTAGCGCATAGCTTTGGACCATGTTAGCCGATTTCCATAATTTTTTTTTTATGGAAAGGCGGTACCTTAGAGAGGTGGTCCCATACTAAAAACTCTGTTATATCTTATTATCACCAGAATCCATGTGTACATAGCTCGAAATCAGTTTTATCATCTGAAAAGCTTAGTGTACTTTTACGCGTTTATTTTTCCAGTCGATCTGAAAGGGCTAAGGTGTACAGGCTCAATATTCAAAAGCATAATCCAACAACTGTTTATCGCAAATATTTATAAAAAGGTATTTTGTCATTTTGTTTTTTTTAAAGGCAAGGTCATACCTCGGAGGCGGTCTCAGTCTAATTTAGTTTCGATCCGATCATTGAATCATAAAGAGATTAACGGTATTTGTATTTCAAATTAATTCACCGAATTTTTTAGCTGATAAGAAAATAGTGAAGGATTTTAAAGGCTGAGTCTCTTTTCATTCCTTCTTCAATGTCAGTGAGGCTAGTGATACTAACATTCTATGCATATTTTCTTAAAATCGCTGGCCTAAAATAGCTGCTTCTTAGATACCTCAGGAGGAAAAATTTGTTAGTTTTCTGCTTTACATATGCAAATATAGCGATGGATTCTAATAGTATAGTGGTGACTCTTGCGATACTGCAGGCTAGGTAGGCAACTGAAATGCAGGGGCATTTCGCAAACATAAATCACGGTCCACACATCTCTCATTGTGCCCGTCCTTTTATATGGCGCAAAAACATAGACAATATCAAATGTTGATGAAAATCCTTTGTGGGCCTTCGAGAGAACTATGTATCCAAGTGCAGCAGGACTTTTGTGCGCTTGAGATGAGCAACTGAGCAAATATTGGGAATGGGAGAGACAATTGGCGAAATTTTCAAACCGACAAACTGTTTTAGAGTAATGTAAGAAGATACTGAACTTACTCACTAATGTTGCGGTGCTGATTTCATTGGGAAATTAAGGTAGGGACAGTTGCCTATCAAATGCTATCATAGTGTATACAGACGTGCCCCTCTTGGACTCTAGGTAAGGAGTTGGAACCTCTCTTCCGCCTTTGTCTATAAAGAAAATGTGTTCATTATATTAGTGGATGCTGTGGAGTTGCTACAAAGATGGCAAACGGGATAGTCCGGGAGCCAGCGACAGTTTAGGGTTAGTCATTTTACAAAAGCTGAAAATTTGTCCTAAGCTTTATTTGGTATCACTAGTAAGTGAATGGACCACCAGCTCGCACGGTTCCGGGGGGTATAGCTGCGGCAGCCTCCCACACACGTAAAATAACAATAAAAAAAAAACTAATACCGCAAAAGCTGAAACTTTGTTAATATGTTTATTATGTTATAAATAAATGAAAAAACGTGTCCAGCCGAATTTAGAGTGGGGGATTATGCTCCAGCTTTTCACGTAAAGAAGTGAAAAATATGCGCTGAGTAAACTGATACTACAAAAGCTGAAATTTTGTAAACTAATAGTTAAATTAATAACTTAAACGAAAAAAACATCCAGCTTCAAATTTAGTGGGGGAAAAGTGTCCAGCTGATGCAGTGAAGGATGCTGCGCACGGGTATGCGCTCGGGCGCGTCGTATCTTTGACTGCATCGGCTGGACACTTTTCCCTCACTAAATATAAAGCTGGATATTTTTTTCGTTTAACTTATTTAGTCAACTATTGTATTACCAAATTTCAGCTCTTGCGGTATCAGATATCTATACTTTTCTCATTAAACACAGCGTGCCGTCCATACAGTTATTATACTCACTCACCTGTTTTTGAATTTAAAGTAAATATTTACACATTTAAATATGTATACATAACATAAAAAGTAAATATGCGGACATAAGAGTGCCAATAGTAAATATATAGAAAGCCACTTTGCATAATACTGAGCCAAGATTGAATATGGCAGTTTTACCGAATATTATAGCCCAAGCGACCGAAACTTCTAGAAGCGGACCGCACGGCGGTGAGTCTATTGTATCTAATATTTCAAGGCTCCTTTCTCCCCACCACACCGTCCTCAGATTCGGCATAGAATTCGAGCAGATGAACAGCTGTGAACCGGCTCTATCCCCTCTCCTACTAAAATTTGGATGCTCTGTCTTTGTCTCTCCCGCTCTGCTCCGAATTTGCCAGAGTGACGCCAAGCTATCCAGTGCGACCGTTGAACTTGTTCAAATCGGAGCTGCCACAATGTCTAACGTACATCCCTTTTGTGTATATTGCTCCAAAAAAAGCGGAAAATTACATCTTTTTGATGCGGCCAAATTAAATAAGTGTTTATCGATATTAAAAATTCGGAAAGACGGTGATTTGACTTTTTGCGGTATTAGTTTTTTTTTATTGTTATTTTACGTGTGTGGGAGGCTGCCGCAGCTACACCCCCCGGAAGTGCGCCAGCTGGTGGTCCATTCACTTACTAGCGATGCCAAGTAAAGCTTAGGACAAATTTTCAGCTTTTGTACTTTTGGTCACTAAAAAATGTCGCTGGCTACCGGACTAGGAGTGTAAGCTTGGCATATTCTGGCAAAGCTCAGCATGCGTTTCGCAGGCACGGTATCATTAAATTAATGTAGGTACATACATATATTTCGGTACCAGGATATAATGACGTCGAGAGCACAGTAGCTATAGTTGGTTAGGTGGAGAAATTCATTAGCGCCAACAGCCTATATCTAGAGACAACAGCTATAAAGTCCATTTTGTTTAATAATTTAATTTTTTCGTAAACATTTTTCTCTCAAGAAAAGGACGTTCAAATCACGCGCAATCACATTCCTCATTCCATATCTGTCATATTTGTCCGCTTGTGCATGTTTTTTTGCATATTAGTCACTTAACTTCTGCTTTTTATATGTACATACGCTGTAAATTTTTTTGTATTTATATATTTTTTTATTTACGTACATGAAAATATCTCGCTGAATTATGGGCTATCATACATTGCTTTTAACTACATTTTTTTCAATCATATTATTTCAACTATTTTCACAACTATGTGCATATACATATTTACCATATTTTTTACTACTTAATTTAAGCAAGTTAACTTTTAACAATAACAAAACCAGTATACGCTTAGGTCAAATAACTTGGGGGGCATTCGAGTTTACCATACCTTAACGAATTACTTGGCTGCTATTTACATTCATACACAATTGAACCTTTACAGTTTGTTTGAATTACCATACAATTCTAGGTAATTTTTTATTTCTTCTGAATTCGTGTATTTATTTACACATGTAAATGGTCTTATAAAGGAGCTTTTACTTCGACACATACTCACCTAACAAGTTGCAGTATTATTAAATAAGATTCTACACATTATCGACCACAAAACATCGGTGGTTAAGGAAAAGTAGCTATCAAGACACCGCATTCAATTACTGTCAGAGCCCTTCAGAGGAGAAGCCGGGAAGAAATGGGATGATAAAAAATGTACAGCGATAACTTAAAGGTGGCACACACAATGCGAATGCAAAATAAAGGACAATATTTAATTGATTGGTTTTTACAGACGGTTTCTATGTTCGTGCTTCTACAAAATGAAAATATAAAATAAAAACATTAGTAAGCAATTAAATTTAAATAAAGTATTTGCAGAACAATATACATTATTCAGTTGCACAAGTTCGTGTTCTTGATTTTAGCTGATTCCAGACGAAATGCCTCTCTAATGAAAATGTTAAGTGAAGCCAAATTCTCTCTTAGATGGTCTTGCTATCACAGAGTAAGCCTCCATTTTGTAACCACTAACGTGTACCGAACTGAGCGCCTTCAAGGGTCAATTCTTTTTTTGCGTTATTGTGGGATGATAAAAATAATACTTTCACACTGCACTTATTTCGGTATGAATTTTTGACTTTTCACTTCACGATAACGCAGAATTGGAATTGAACCCCAGGACTGTTTATCATATACCTACACAGTGTGTCCGCTTTATTTTCATTCAATGCACTACCTCATCCTTTCAGCGTCTACGGTGTCTGTTATTCCCAAAACTAAAAAACCGTAAAACTTCCGCAGAATCTTTCTCCAAAACACTCCATGGCACTACTTTATTTAGGACGGAAACGATGACAGGATTTTGTTTTAAACTGCATTCTCTGCCCAAAATAGCACTAATACCCGCTTTGCTGATTTGTCATGGTCATCATCAAAAATATGCTCGATACTTGGAACTGGTTCCGAAACCTTAGAAATCTCTTCTCTTCTCTAAGAAAATTATTCTCTTTCTGGCATACTAATTGGCAAGCGCAAGTATAAAAAAAAGATTTTATATTTTTTTAGCGATTCTTCTCTGCTCAATGTATTAAACCTTAGCTTTATAAATATTCCACAGCAGATTGGTAAGCGGGTTTAAGCACTGTAGGAAAAACGACGTCTTTTATTTAGAAAAAATTGTACAAATGACAGGGAGTTTAAATAAAGAAGGGAAGGTCACCGTATCGTTATATATTTTTTGTTTGCTCCCTTATTCCTTTCCGAAAATATTCAATTAGAATTTGACAAGTTTTAACAACTGATACATATTAGGGTTTCCAGACGATCTGAAAAGACTAGTGTGTACAGGTTCAATATTCGAAAGCATAGTCCAACAACTGGTAATCGATAAATACAATGGTTTGTGTTATTAAATAAAATGTAAAAAATAGTAGTTCGTTGACGGAGGAAGTGATCTATTCCCCCAATTTCCCCTGGCTACGCCACTGCATACCATTGTTATTTTTATGGTAACTCTTTTTCACACGTGCACTCATGTTTACGTGTTTAGGTTCATACGTAAGTATAATAAAGCCTCATAGAAGTTTCTTATGATTAGAAGCTATTACTTTTTATAATGCATTTCATTATACATACCTACATATGTATGTACATATTACCTTAACATTTACATGCGTTCATATGAAAATGATTGTGGGCTCATATGTACATACATATGTATGTATAATTATGTACATACATAAGTATGTATTGCCTGAATTTCAAAAATTAACTAACTATGCGTATGTTCTTTTCTCCCATTGCAGGTACGTATCGAGAAGATAAGTAGCCAACCACAAACCGAAGTTAATTAAATTTCCTGAGTGGGAAGCCTAAATAGAATTCTGCACGTAATTAGACACCCGCTCAGTTACTGTAGCGCATTTCGTACGTAAATAGGTACATATTTACAAACACGGGTATGTGTGGGTGCATAAAAGGTAGGTCTTTATCCATCAAATTTGCCAGTGTGAGAGGAGCCCGTTTATGAATGAAGAAGTAATTTGATCATGCGGTTCGAAAATATAAAAACACTCTTAATATTTGTACATGCCAAAATTATTTAATCTAAATTTTTAACTAAATTTACTTATACGTAATTTAATCTCGCAAACAATACCCATTTACATTTTGAATTGAAATTAATAACTACAGCTCGGTTTTTTATGCTCAAAAATACCCATAACTATAAGCAAAGTGTACACCGATTTGAACGTTTTAGTTATAGTTACGA
Organism: Rhagoletis pomonella; assembly: GCF_013731165.1. Taxonomy (NCBI): domain Eukaryota; kingdom Metazoa; phylum Arthropoda; class Insecta; order Diptera; family Tephritidae; genus Rhagoletis; species Rhagoletis pomonella. Next base: position 25,217,541 of record NW_023458564.1, read on the forward strand.
GAGTAAATTTTTTTTTTTTGCATGAAAATCCGAAAACAAATATCTGAAAACTGTCAAAATGCAAGAGCGTAGGAAAAATGCGCTCACTAAAAGAGAATAATCGGAAAAACTAATGGAACGAAAAACCCAAATTTTTAGGACGAAGCATGGTAACCAGAAAACTAATGACAAATAAAAACACCCTCTTGTTTTGATCGCGGTAAGCTTTGGTATATTACAAAATAAAAATAAATATTTATGTATGTATGTCCTTCACCAGATCCAGCTGAAGTTGTAGCTCCACTAGATTATTTTCACTTTTCGTTTATTCTTTGATTTCTTCTTACAGAGCCTGCGGTTAGCTGAGTTTGACACGTTTCAAGATTTTGCCAGCAAAAATTTTGACTAAATTTTGTAACTTTTGACAGAAGAGAGTCAGAATTGCTCCCTTATTTCTGCTCTCATTTTCAAGTTAATAAGTACCCTTCGGACTACATCTGACTAAATACTTCTGATTGTTTCTGATCATTTCTGGTAGGTAAGGAATGCAACTATTAACTTAAAATTTGCAGGGTGAAGACGGGGAAAATAAGCATTTTCTTGAATGCTATTTACTGTATTTCGAAATACTAATTGAAATATCTGGTAACCAGGAGGTCTTACCGTTACGTTGTTGCTTTTAGCAATCAATTATTAAAAAGTAAATCCATTTAACAAAGTATATATATTTTTCTTTTTAAAACAATGAAAACTAATTGATAAAAGAAACTTAAATGAAAAAAGAAAACATTTAAAAAAAAAAATGAATCAAAATATTTTTAAAAATTAAAAGAAATAAAAAACATTCATTTTAAGACAATAAAATTAAAAAAAAAATTATCAAAAAATGAATAAAGTGGTACTTAAAAAATAAATAAAATTAAAAAAGTAGTATTATTTTTATAGCAAAATCTAAAAACTAAAAGATAGTTTAATAGAAAGTATAAAATAAAATCCTTAAATTAAATTTAACAAAAATATATATTTTTCTTCTGAAAACAATCAAATCTAAAAATTAAAAGAAAATAAAATTAGCAAAAGAAAATAAATTAAGTCAAAAAAGATGAAATAAATAGACATTTTTTCAAAAATTAAATGAATTAAAAAAATATATATTTCTCTTTTTAAATAGCATCTAAAAATTAAAAGCAAATTATATTAAAAAAGAAAAAATACATAAAGTAATTTCTAAAAATTAAATAAATTCAATAAGAATATATATATTTGTATTTTTAAATTAATAAAACCTAAAAATTAAATTAAACAAGTAAGAGGGTCTAAGTTCGGGCGGAGCCGAACATTAAATACCCGGCGCAAGTATTAAATACATATATGATTTTCACCTTTCCGAAAGCTACCGCTACGTGGTAAGCCGGGGTGTATCAATTTTGAGTAAATTAGCGTCCTTAAATTTCGAAATATTGAAGTTTCAAGCATTTCTGAAATTTACCGTTATATGAAAAGTGGCCGTAATTTTAGTCCGATTTCAATAATTTTCAACGTTTTGCTTTTATGTGGCAAGCACAATAACCATACTGAGTTTGGTAAAAACTGATACACCGGTTACCGAGATACATATATGTGATCATAAGTGGGCGGTGCCCCGCCCAATTTCCAAAATTTTATCATAAACGTATTTCTTCGTAAAGAATTGTTGCAAGCATCAATTTTGAATACATTAGCTTTAATTTAAAAAGCATTTCCTTACAGCAAATAACGCTGCTAGCCATAGCATGCAGTTTCAGGTAATCTCTAAAGAGGTTAACTGCGCTCTTACTACGCAAGCTACACATTTTATCCTCACTTAAATGGTTGTTCGTGGCTGCCAAATTCAATGTCCCAAAGCGCAAAATCACCTATTTCATTGTCGAGGGGATCGGCCAATAACGAAATCAAAATCAGCAAAAAATGCTTTCCGTTTAAATGCAGTTTAGCATTTTGTAAAAGAAGCTACAATTCGTAGCAACCTGTATATATTTTAGACATTTTACAAGTGCTCATTGTTCAAATACCAAATATTCTTTTAATCACTAGATAACAATGTGTTTCTCCTATCTTTTCTTTTTTTGCTAATACCAAAGCACCAAAGGATAATTTACCTGCAGCAGCTGCAACAATTGCCAAATAACGCAATAGGTTGCGATTAACACATCGCATAATATAACATGTACGTAAATATAAACTAATCTATGTTTTTATGTATACAAACATCGAAAACAATGTACATATTTATGTATATATGTATGTATTTAACAACCGCAGTTACCTCTATTAACTATTACTATTATTGACGATACAAAAGCCAATGCCAGTCGAAATACTGAAACACTGGGCACAGTTGCTGATTATTGCGAAAGCGCGCGGCATGGAGGCATTAATTGTTGTGGTTGTTTCGTTGGCCGCCAAAAACGTAGACATGAGATCAGGTTGGTCTGGTGGTATGTGTAAACACCGCATGCCGCGCCATCAATGGTATAGCACATTTAGCCGTAATGACGCAAAACAAAGCAATCAAAT
>NW_023458564.1:25220475-25286545 GCF_013731165.1 Rhagoletis pomonella
AAAATGGCCAAAAACGCTGTTTTTAGGGGTTTCAACCCCTTTTTTCTCGAAAACGTGACGTGATGGGACATTTTTGACCCCGGATTCGTGTTCAGCACGAAAAATCCGTTCAGAAACACCAGGTCCCGTCTTATTCGCAGAAAAAAAGTTGAAATTTGTAGACCAGTGTTATTTATTACACACGGCAACACTGAGTTTGGTGCGGCAAATATTAACAAAGAATCGGTAGTTAACTATAGGTTTTTGTACTGAAAATCTGTGGTTAACTACCGATTCTTTGTTAACTACGCACTGTGAATTTGGCCCTTACTTAGCTATGTTTGTGGCTTTATAAGCTGCAAGTCGCGCTTTTTTGAAACTACTTAACATTTTCCTAATTGTTTACCATTTCCATTCCATTAGCATTCCTTCGAAAGGCAATCAAGTTCTCTAGCTCGAAATTAAACCAGGCTCTGCTAAAAGTGATTGGCGGTCTCCAATCAACCGCTTATGATCAGCGTATGAAACCCAAGTTTCTGCAGCAGATATTTGAAAGGCGAAGATCAAAAGGAATAAGTCATCCTTTGAAAACCTTGCTGCAGATTATAAAAGGGGCGTTTTCGTATGCAATTTACAAAGAAGTTATCTAAAAGAGTGCTACAAGTGATCAAGGGCGCAAAGTCAGGCGAGTAGTGTAAACAAATGCCTCTTCAGCTCCACAGGTCGCCAAAGATGTGTGTGATTTCATCTTGGAACCCAAATTGCCCCTGACAAACTCCGGACGAGCACCGTATGACAGATTCTTTCTAACTTCGAAATTATAGACTGTACTTATCCGATTTCCGCAGCATAACATTAAGTGGGGAAAACGACTGTTTGCGTTTGAAATTGTTGCACAGAATCCATTTTGTCTCACTTTTTATCATTCAGTTCTTCACAAACTCGACACGCGGACTTTTTTTTACGGAAGTAAAGTTTTCGTTCAATTGCCGAAGCTCAACGACACTTATGGCGCACGTACGTTTAATTTAATGATTTGTTTACTCTCCACTGACCCCTGATACCATGTTTTACTTGACATTCAAAATATGATTCAAAAGTATACAGTATGGTAGCAGTTAACTGTACAATGAGATCACTGATCTGCCTGATATTTTTCACTATGCTTGCCGCTATAATTGACTCCGGTCCAATTGCGCACTCCAAAGAACCACACCACTGTGTCTCAGTACCCATATCGGTTCAAGGCTTTGGTTGTGTACCGAAATTTTAGTTGAGGGAAAGTAGCCTCACGCTAGGTGGAAAAGGGGCGTTATATGGAGTACGTGTGCTATTAATTCCAACTGTCCATCTTACGAAACACCACTTTTTGATCAACACTGTTGTGAATGTCGAAGGAAGCATGTCGAAATTGATGACCATATGAAATACCTCTTTGATGATAATATAAAGATTATATGAAAAATCTCAATATATTTAACAACTCGTCGGTGTTTTTTTTTTATTCTGTCTATGGTGATGCACCCAATATAGTTACATAACTTAATTTTAATGTTTTATGGATGAGCGAACAAGCTCAGTAACTTGGATAGCATATTAAGTGAAACCGTCTGAGTATCTTGCAAAAGTCGCATTCTTCAAGACCATACTTAAGATTAAGTTTGTATGTATGTATGTGTCTACCTACACATAAATTTCCGCATGCCAATATAGTCTTGGAATGCTTGTTAATTTAGAGGAACAAATGCTATTTGTATCACTACTTGTTTCCGATCGAATTATTATGGATTTATAATAAATACACGAATTCCAACAGGAAATATGTATGTGCATCCATGCATTCGAGTATGTACATTAGAGTGGTTCAAAAAACACTCTTTTTGGAAATTCATAAACGCTACATCAAAACGTTGTTATTTGTGATAAAAAAAAAGAAACACGTATTTTTTTATTTTGAAAAAAGCTTATTAGAGGTCGCGTTGAACGGTTTTTTTAAAAAATCTCATATTCTCAATTTTTCTTATTTTCGTGGCAGCTAAAAATGTGGTTTTTGCATGTAATTACATGCAATATGGTGATTAACTTAAAAAAAAATCTTAAGTGTACGATCCTTCAGCTGCTAGAATAGAAAATCCGTGGTGCAACGTTTGAAAGCAACGCACCATACGCTTTGAGGTTTTTTTTTTGAAGTGGAAAGTGGGCGTAATTTTAATCCGATTTCGAAAATTTTATTTCTGAATTATATGCATATTTGGCTAGAAAATATGAGCGGTGGCCATTTTTTTTTTTGCATATATATAATCTACACATCATATGCAACCTGATTTTTGTTAATAAACCAGCGAAAATTATGTGTCCGAACAAAAACAGGCGAGTCATGCGAAAGTTCGAACTAATTGAGAATTGCCCATATATATAATTGTATATAAAATATTTAATTGTATATAAATAAATTACCCCATAAAATTAAGTACAGATTTGCATATGTACGTAAATGTAATTTCCATTTACATATGAATATAAATGACCATCCAATATCTAGGTGCATACATACATACATACTTACTCCTTCATGTCCATATCTAAAAGCATGCGGTTTTATGCTAGTATTCTCATCTACTGCTTTGCTTTCTCTACTTCTGCCACATTCAATCCAATATCATTTCTGTCATTAGTCTAATCTACGCTTTTGTTGTTATTGTTGCTGCTTTTGTTGACTATTTGGCCGCATTGCAATGGAAATTCATTCATTATACGGGATAGCATGAATTAATCTTGCAGAAAATCACTCAATTATTTATGTTTATAATTAGGATAATTTACTAGCGGTCAGTTCTGCAGCGTGGCTATTTTACGTGCTTAGCGCCCACTCATGCATACATATTTATGTACAACAAGCACGTAGATACATATGTATGCAAACGACTTACCTAGGCGACTCACAGGCCGCTGGCTATTAGTAATGAGCTGCTACACTAATTTCGACCAAGTGGGCCTGCAGTAATACGATTGCATATGTATTTGCATACACATTAGGGTGCCCATCAAAATGCTTTTTGGGAAATTTCAAGATCCTACCCCCTAGTTTTATTCATTTTTATGAGAAATATTTTTTCCTATTATTTTAGATTTCTTAGAGGTCGCGACCTGTCCATTTAGGTCAGAAAATAGATATATGAAATTTGAACGACTATTTTCGGTTCGATTTCAAAGATCGAATATAATCTGAGAAGAGGATATATAGGCTAAATCTACAAGATCCTATTTTCTGACCTAAATCGACAGGTCGCGACCTCTAAGAAATCTAAAATAATAGGCAAAAATATTTCTCATAAAAACAAATAAAACTAGGGGGTAGGGTCTTGAAATTTCCAAAAAAAAAACATTTTCGATGGGTACCCTAATACACATACGTATTCATATATGTATGTATATATACATATGTACATCCGTAAATACAGTAGACATGTACATAGGTACCCTGCAGGGAAAGCTACCAGTTGTGAACCAGAATGCTACCAGTTTGCGTTTCAGCCCACCTAGTTCACATTGTATTGTATGTATTTAACATGGCGGTGCCTTGGCATGATATACATACGAGTATATAATTATACTTATGTACATATATAGTTAGCTAAGGTGTTTTTGTTGAAATTTTGTTCGAGGGAAGGTTCTTGGTTTTTCTAGGTATTGGACCAAACCATTTTTTTTTTCAAGATATTGAGGCATAAGTAAAAACCTAATTTCTCCGCTTTTCCAAGTTAGCCTCCAAAATCGAGATATGGGCCTTCGAAGTTCGAAATTGGACATTTAAAAAAAATATTTCTTAATTATTGTATGTAAACAACTATTTTGAAATATAAGTTTGTTAATTTTTCGAAGATCTGACCTTTAACCCCCTATTGCACCTGCAATATAAGTTTGCACAAAAATTTATATACCATTTAAATAAGAGAAAATGGCGGACCACGCCAATATTTTTACATTTTAAGTTTTTTACATTCAAAAATTACAAATATATATTTTTTTTAATTATCCCCCAAAAAAAGTTGGTTTGACCCAATACCAAGCCAAGTGCTGTACGGTGTAATTAATTTACACCAGTCACAAGGAAATGTTCCACCAGTCACAACTTCAAATATTTTTTAATATTTCTATGAAGACTGTATAGTTATACCTAATTTTTATTGAAAACGAAAGGGAATAATTCATTTTTTGCAACAAAACCACTCCGTCCGTGAAGATTAAGTGTTTTGCCTAAAATTTATCTTTGAGTGCACAAGGGTAAAATAAAGTTCTTTTCAATGTCCCACTAGTCAAATTCATCAAATGATAGTAACAAAAAAAAAATAATAAACCGTTTTGTATTTGTGTTAAAGCAATTTTATACAATAGTTATCATTCTATGTTAAAAAAATATCTTTCGCTGTTGTATAAGTTCCGACGAATAGTTACTATAATCCACAACTGATCATATTCTGGAGTAAAATGTCTCACCAGTCACAATGGAATGGCCCTCAAAAATTGGGAGTAGTCGGGTTATTTCAAAGCATACCGCCCATACAAACCTAACCTCCAAAACGCCTTAAAAAGATCGTAAAAAGCGGACCGATGCCCAATAGCGTGGGCTGAAAATCCACTTTTTTAGAATTTTGATAGGTAATAGCAAAAATATGGTTCATTGTGCTTTAAAAACAATCTGTGTGAAAGATGACAAATTTTGGTCAATATCTTCGGCTCGCCCAAGTCCATCAAAGTCCAAGTGCTAAAAATTTTTTCTTAGCTTACTTCGTTTCTCTATAAAAAAAAAGGTCCATATACTAAATTATGTAGGTCTAATACTTTCGAAGATAATTGCAATTTTAGTAAAAAAAAAAAGTATTAATTAATGTATTTATTAATTTGTATTTTTTGAGCACATTGAACTTTGGTGGGCTTGGGCGAGCCTAAGATATTGACCAAAATTGTCATCTTTCACACAGATTGTGTTTAGAGCATAATGAACCATATTTTTATATATTCGGCCCGCGCTAATGCACATATCATTCCGAAATTTTGCACATATGTTAGTAATCTTATTACATTTACGAGCAATTCTTGTACATTCCATAGGTTTCTCGGAAATGGCTCCAACGATTTTATAAGTCACTCATCATGCTTGTGTTGATTTATGCCGCGGCCGCATCGACAATGAACACATTTGATGAAGCAAGCGGCTCTTGGAGTTTTCGAGCGAAAGATTCTGCGAAATATTTACTGGCCTTTACGCATTGGTGATGGCGAATACCGCAGACGATTTAACGATGAGATGTATAAGCTTTATAACGATATAGGCATAGTGCAGCGAATTAAAATTCAGCGGATCCGCTGGCTAGGTCATGTTGTTCAAATGGACAGAAACGTTCCTGCTCTGAAAGTATTCAAGCGGGTCGCCATGCTGCGGGCAGAGGAATAAAAAGGCATCCTCCACATTGGAGTGACCAGGTCGAGAAGGACTTAGCTTTGCTTGGCGTTTCCAATTGGCGTCAGTTGGCACGGAAGAGAAATGAGTGGCGTGCTGAGTTGGCGGTTACAGCGCCTATTAAGAAGAAGAAGACTTATCTTAAAGGCACTGTTGCGCCTACAACACAAAGCACTTACCTTGCTCACTACTTGTTTTATTTATGTATACTCAAGTTACAATTTTACTCAGTCTGCGCTGCCCCTTGCTAAAAAAAAAAAAGCAAAATCAAATTGAAAAAAGAAACAGAAGGCTAAAAAATAAAATGAAAATCACTTGTCGAAATTGTCCAATTTGTAACCATCAAATATTGAATAGTCACCGTTGGAAAATGCCAATTTCTGCTGACCAAGTGTTTACACAAATGGCACACAATTGTGTTTGTACTTATCAGCAGTTTTCGTACAGCGCATTTTTTGGCATTCGCCTTTTATGACATCTTTTCTTTGGCGCCTTCCCACAATTACAATTTCTTTCTGCCGCTATGTATAAGAGCCAAGCCATCTTGCTAGCTGAGAGTCGACAGGATTCTGTCAGTGGTGCTGATTTTGTTGTCATCGTTACTGCCGTTGACTGCTTAAGCGGCAAATATAAATGCCATGGAATGGAATTCTAAATTTCATACTTTTTATACAAGTACTTTTTGTCTGCGACATTCTGCTACCTGTATTCACTTCGCTCGAGTTTAATTTCGGTTTCAGCGCTTGCGGGGCAATTTGCATTTATCTCTAAATTTTAGTTTTCTACCTTGCATTGTTGCCCGACAGATTGCAGAAAAAATGTCGAAAAAAAATTCTGCGTGTCAACTGTTTCATGAGAGAAGAACTTACATAAGAAAAAAAATCCTTCTTAGAAGACAAACTACATTTTCTTGCATTGTAATTCTGCCCCGATTCATTTTTAATTAAAGTTTGCTATCGAAATTATAGTACGATATCTAAACAAATGTGACGAATCTTTGAATTGAAAACTTTAATTATTTATAAATCCTACGTTATCTCTTTACCATTTTTTTGCTATAACATCTGTAGATATTAAAAACTTCTACGAAACTGCATACAAATCAATTAATCAATTTAGCTGCAGTGCGTCTCAATTAGTCAGTCTGAGATGGGTTGGAGCAGAGTATGGAAAACGTAACGCTTAAATAGTGAGTAGCAATTCGGTGGAAAGAAAATACTAATTGTTCATTTGCATTGAAATGGCGATGAGAAAGCTTATTTATAAACAACAAAAAAAAATGCAGTAGCAATGGCGATTCTTTAAAAAAAAATGTGAATAGAGAAAGCAACTAGTTCTGAGGAGAAACAGTATACACAAAAGGGCAGAAGACCTTTTTTTAATACTTAACTCATTTAACTACTTGAAATATAACTTCGTTCAACCAACGAGCGATATATTCGCTAGCATAACCCCACATTCGATTAAGTCGTCAAGGAAGGTTTCCAACTTCTCTAAAGATGTAAAACGTAAAAGTCTTAGCTCAAGCACATTTTCTTTCGTACACATACACATGTGGTCAGCTGATTAAGTCAAGTGACATTTTGACTACACTTGGTTAGTTTTCTTTTGTTTATTTAATGATTAATTTTTTTTTATAAAAGTCTTGCACTTTATCTAACTAACCCCAAATAAGTCCACATTTCAAACTTCGTACAAAAATTATGAAAATTCAATAATTTTTAACATTTGCACCCAAAAATTTTAAACTTTTTGATAAGAATTTTTAGAAAAATTTTGGGTTTGCTCTTTAAGCTACTAAAATTTAATAAGCTTCAAAACTGCATACTCAAAATTTTTCCAAAAAAAATCTGAATAAATTACATACACAAATTTTTTCTAAAAATTCTGAATAAAGAGTTTAAAATTTTCGGGTGCAAATGTTACACTTCATTGAATTTTCATAATTGTTGCACGAAGTTTGAAATGTGGATCTATTTGGGGTTGGTTAGCTTAAGTGCAAGACTTTTATAAAAAAAAAAATTAAACATTAAATAAACAAAAAAAAGTAGCCAAAACTAATCAAAATGTCACTTGACTTAATCAGTTGATCACAAGGGCATTTATGTACAACAGGCGATAAATGAAAGTGTACACCTTTTTGTAAAATAATATTTACAAACATTTTCATGAAACATTTCTTGCATTAATTATATATGCAAATATAGTTCATTCCATAATAAAAACCATATAAATCAAAGTATGGATTACTTTATATAAAGTTCACATAAATTAAAAAATGTTCATCAAAAGTATGCTATTTTGTAGCCCATTCAATTTTAGTTTAATGAAGTGTAAATTTCAAAAAGCTAAGAAATCCCGTTTATTTTTGAGAATTTTTTTAGTGACAGATTTTTGCACCTTTTTCCCTATATGCATGAATGTCTTATGCTGACAACACACGGCGCAACCAGAACATGTTGCTTCGACCGTGGCCTCGTGTGTAGCATTATTGCTCAAAATCATATCGTGTAGAATTTTTATATAAATTCAACAAATATTGAGCATTTTAAGGCAACAATTTTTTAAATAATTTAGCAAATTTTGTTTGTTACCAAAATGCTCGAAAACCGATCGAAAGATTTTGTTTTCCTCAATATTCTTGTGGCTTATTAACATTTTATTTTTTAATATTTTTAATTGAGCTTTGTACCACGATTGTTTATTAGGAAAAATTGAAAAAGCAACAAAGTCTAAGTAGAACATAGAACATTGACAAATACAGGAACAGGATGCCTGAAACTATACAATATTACCTGCAAAATTTCATTCGTTGAAAGTCACAATGATGATGGTTTTAAAAATTCTAATTGACGGTTCCATATTGCATATCGTCGCTTGACGCGCAATACCTCGTATCCGCCAAATGTAATACCGCTTATAAGATATACCGAAAATTTCGCGTCTGAGTACCTCATACGCCATGTACGTTCGTTCGTTCATAACAATTCCGTGACAAATGGTAGATCAAATATGTAAAACCGCCAATTTAATTTTCCATATTGGGTGTCATTTTGAGTTTTCAAAAACAGGCTCCAGATTCGTAATCAGCAACGCCAAGAACATTAGAAACCGCTTACACTTTTCCTTTTTTAGTTTAGTTTTTTCGCAAATTGCTGCTCGAAAGGCACAAAAGTTGTAAGGCAAAGTCTTAAATTACAATTAGCTTAGACGCCATATTGAATTTTTCAAAAGGCCGCATTTTTTCAATTTGGAGCGAGGTAAAATTAAGCGTTACAAAAAGGGTGTCAAACGAATTAAGTTAAAGAAAGCTTTTTTTTCTAAATTTGTTCAAGAGGGTTGCTACCTTTATTAATCTTCCGTCTGTGTATTGATTTCAATTATCAATTACGCAGTTTGTATCCGTCAACAGAAATTTACGCCACCAATTTTTCAATGGAAATCACAAAATATTATATTATTTATAAGAGGGTTGCCACATTTCCAAAACTTATGTAAATCAACTTTTGCGTTTGTGTTAACTAAAAACAATGTAACAATGATTGCTAATTATAAAAACAAACTGTGGCATTGATTGATATGTTTTATATAGAAAATTTATACAAAATTCGATATGTAATAAAATTGTTGTAGATAAAAAAATAATACATATTAAAAAAAGTTGCCGGTTAGTGAAAATACCGTTTTTTAAATGTTGCTGAGCTATAGAGGGTGAATAAATAAAAAATTGTTGTGCCATTAATTTTTCTTGGCCACTCACTAAGTTGCGTCTTTCGCAAATTGCTACCGCGTGAATCATCTTGTTTTAAAAATTCCCCTAAAAAGTGCCAAACGTAGCCAATGGCTACTAAACCCAAGACAATGAAAAAGTTGCATACAACGGCTACGAAAACATTTTGGCAGACTTCACTGCCAACAACGCCACCACCTGAAGCTCAGGTACTGTCACCGCTGCCAGAGCTACTGCTGCCACGGTTGCCGTACATATATGCTTTTGTTTGTGGGTTTGTAAAATACGTACGACGAACGATGTGCTGTGATTTAGCTAAACAAAGGGCGCTTGCGATCAAAACAAAATGACTTAAAAAGCAAACAGAAACAAAAACAACAGGTGCCACTAGAACGCCTGCAGCACTTACTCATCCATTAGGTTAAGTGACAATTTGCTGGCGTGAAAACTGAAAGCGTAGCAGCGCAAACATTAGAAACTGTGCGAAATGTGTTTGTTGTTGTCTTTCTCAGTATGGCTGATGCCTGCGGGTAATCATTCCTGATTTTTTTTTTTTTTTTGGTCTTGCCATTGCTTGCTAGTAACACGCTGCAAAGTGATTTGTAAGCGCACAGCGCACTCGCCAACGTGTAGCCATTGCGTTGATGTGCGATAAGTTAAATCCGATGAGAGACAACAACGACACGACGGCAGCCGTAAGTTGTAATGCAACAACAATGAGATGCGGAGGAAAAAAAAAACACATCACCAGCAGCAGCATTTGCGACCACATTGTTTGCAACATGCGCCTGGCGACTTGCAACAAAGTGCGTTCTACAAGGTGATATATTTTTTCGTCAGCACGCAAAAGTCACACGAATATACATATATACATGTACGGTATACCGGCATAGCTGGCACCAAACAGACCAGCGAAGAGTTGTCCTAAATGCAGCAGTTAAGCTATCAGCATAGTTAGAGCGCACATACATATTTCCTCACGCTGAAAATCCACCGGCAAGAACGAAAAATTTATGAGTGCACTTTGTGTTATCCGCACAAAAGTGTCATGCAACGCTCCATGTTGCGCTCACTGCGCGTGTGGCACGAACAGTAAAGGCCCGTCCACATAGAACTTTGGCGTTGCGTTGGCGTTGGCGTCGCTTCAACAGCTGACTATGAATACATGAATTCAAATGCAGCCGTCCACATAGCCAAAATTCGACAACGCTCACGCCAACACAAAGCAAAAAGATGGCCAACTCTCATCTTTTCGCGTGCGTCGCTCGTCAGCTGTTGCAAATAAATAAAATTATGTGAAATATTTTCCTTTTTAATCAAGTGCGGGCAAGAAATATCGTTTTTAATGCAATTATTGATATGAAATATTAATTTATCTGTCGTTAGTATGTTAATGTAGTGGCCCAAGCATTCGCTGCCAAGCGCTCATTGTAGCAAGCATACTTTTAACGTGCGTTCTGTCAAACCAACGCCAACGCCAAAGCCAACACGAAAGTTCTATGTGGACCGGCCTTAATACTAGATTGCACAGTGAAGTGCAGTTAACCACGCAATAACCGACCAAGCGACTAAACGACCGCCCATTCACACTTTGTCACAGTATTTCTTTTCGTTTTCGTTTTCATTTCGTTTTTCGTTTTCTTTCCATTTCTTTGGATCAACGGCTTCGTTGTCTCGCAGCGGTAAAGGCGCCCTATTATCGCTTAATACACTCGGCATGCTGACGTTGGCGTTGAGTAGCCGTGGATGTCCGTCCAAGACTTGAAAGTCCAAAAAAAAGCGCATATCATCAATAAAGGAATGAAGAAGGTTGGAAAATTCACGTTCACGTAAATTTTCGAGTTGGGCCGCAAAATTGTGTCATGCATGACCTTTTTCATAAGTTTTTGTGATTAAGTGCGAAAGTGGTTTGCCGAAAATTGTGGCAATTCTTTTGAAAATCCGAGAGTTGAATTCTTTTTTTTTTTTTTTTTGACTGAAATTTTACCATAGCCTAAAAAAATGCAAATAAGAAGAAATGAAAAATTAAAAATAAAAACTACAACTGCTGGCTTAAAATCTCGCAAGACTTTAACAGCCAATTTTGCGAGAGCGATTTAAGTGAAAAATGAGTTTAATACTTTGAATTTTATATGGAAAATTACGGAAAATAAAAAATCATTTTCCATTTATATAAATGAATGGTGAAACCGGCGGTATTAAGAACGACATCAAGGCTTGTGGACAACTGTAGAACCCTTGGGAACCTCCTAGGAAAGGCTTGAAGGAAAAGAAAGGGCTGACAGCCTCGCAAAACGTGCCGAGCCTTTCTGCGGTATATCTAAAGGATGCATCCCAGAACTATTCAGGAGATGGGAAGAATATGCAATAGTTGCTCACTGGCGGAAGTCACTAAGAAATGAGACAATTACAGATTTCCGTAGCTTCTTCCAGGAGAAACGCCGAAACACTCCTTGAACATAGCCGCAATGGTCTTAGAATTCTCATAGGCTACCTGACAGCATACTGCAAGTTAAAGTACTATTTGAAGTTGAAACCCCAGAGCATATTCCATGTTACTGCTCACGTGTCATTACAATTAGGTTTTAATACAATATATATTTATATATCGCGACGCGGGGATAACTGACACTATTAAGCTGGCATTTCAGGGTACTATTTTATACATATATAAGGAAAATTTGAAAGTTAGGGGGGAGGCTCGAGCACCCCCCTGCCCCTACCTGGCTACGCCCATGATCTCGAGCAGTTTTGTAGTTTTTCAGCTGCGTAACTGATATTTGTACATCGCCATATTCAGGCGTTACCGTTAACAGGTGCGGTTTCATCTTCTCCACTACTTTTAGTGCTGGTGCCATTCAATAGGGAAAAGTGTTCTGTCCATAATTTGAGTACGTTCTGGACATCGGTCACTAATTGGCCATAGTTTTTCTTACAGTACTTCGGCCGAGCCGTGAGACCTACCGTAAGTCGCCCAACTTGCTGGTAAAATTTTCGGGCTTTTTTCTTGTCAACCAGCATTTTAGGTTTTTCGCATTCACGTATTCTTGCATCTATGTCTTATTAAGGAAAATATATACATACATATCTACATAAGTATGTACGTCGGTGCAATTTCATGAACTAATTTTCACACGCGCCAAGCAATCAACCAAATGAAGGCGGCATTTCTAGACATCATTAGAAAAAAATTATGTAAACCAGAATCTTTACAGCACTTAAGCTCTAGCCACACAATTACGCCAACCAGAACTGCAAGAACAGCGTAAAATTGTATAATTATCTCAGCCACCGCAAACGGTAGGAAAAAGGGCAGTTCGCTACCTACGAAAAAATCCACGAAATTGCCTCTCTTATGTATACACTCAGTAGCAGAAGTGTGCGTACAGTAATATTTTTCTTAAATATTAACAATGTTTTTCATGTGAAATAGATATTTACCGTAATTTGTTTTATTTAAATATCATCCGCATTATTTCAAACTTTCTAACCAGTAAAGCACTCTCTAAAATTTATTAGGCTATACAATTCCATAGGGGCTATTAAAAAACTCTGCTCACGTAAACTTGAATGACGCCTTTCTCAAAATTTATTTACAAATTCTGGCCAAAAAGTTTCCAAGTTTGAATATGAATATTGAAAATCTGAAGTAGCTTTTACCGCGAAATTTGTAAAAATTTTAAACTTGAATTTAGATGGTGTTTGTCATCATATGTATGAGCCAATATAAAATATATCACTGTACGCACACTTCTGCCGCTCGGTGTATAATTATACGTACGTATGCCTTTCGACAATCTACCCTGTCAGCAAAAAATCTGAAAATAAATCCAAACTCCGAAAGAAAAGTGGATGAAATTCGAATTTTTGCCCGTTTACCGATTCCATTTTCGTATACTTTGACGATCCGCTTTCCCACTAAAGTATGCGGCAGAAATATTCGTCTAGAAAAGGTTACGTCTTGAGGTTTTTTTTGTGAAATTTATTTGACTGAATTTTTCGTTGAACGCGCTTTCCTTCTGCACTTCACAGTTGCTTTTTCATAGTTCTGAAAACAGAAAAAATAACGAATCTTTATATTGCGTTGGACGGCATTTGAACCTGGCACACCTTAGCACACTCAGCTACTGCCGAGCACGTATATATGTTGTCAAAACTTAAGTTTTACTAAATATTTTAATTTGGCCACGAAAAATTAACGAAAATTTGGAAACGCATACTAAAAATTTACGAAAACCGCACTCTCGGCAAAACGTATTTACGTTTCTCTGCTGACTGGGTGGGTAGATACAATTCCACAAGTAAAGCGTCCATTTATGCACTCACATATGTATGTACATACATATCGCACGTTTAATAATATAACGAAATATTTCAAAATTTCAATTTTGTGGGAAAACGCAATAAAGCTGTTATCAATTCATAAAGCTGGTATACAAAAAGACAGATGAAAAGGCGCCTATCTTCGCCAGATTTGGAAAGTTTGGTTGTCTGTTAGACTGAACATGTTCTACTTATCAAGCCTATTAATTGCATGATGAAATCTCCAAAAATGAAATTTTGAGTTACATCTCTGTACTATAAAGCGTGGGACATGTAGTGTGTGAGTCAAAAACGTCAACGCAAGAGCATTTTTCAAGAACGGAAATAATTTGTGTGGAGCATGAACAAGCGAAACATGTTTCAACTGCTTGGCCTTTTTTCAAAAAAGTGTGTTTTTAATGATTTCGCGAACGTAACGACCAAAAATGGTCAATGTATTTTCCCGTACTAGAACTAGATGGCATCGTCTAAAATAAGTCTTATGGTCGGATTGTGGCAACTTAACGTAACTTACGGCTCTCACTTAAAAATTCCGTTAAATGGATGTAGCTTATAATTGAACAGCCGAAACGTAACGTAACTTAATGCCACGTCGAAATCTGTTTCATTTCGATTCTCTAAGTTCTACGTTCTGTTAAGTTGAGTTAATTTAAGTTGTCATAATCAGGCTTTTTTTAGTTTAGGAATGTGCCGTAGTAGACTAATTTTAATTTAAAAATTCTATCGTTACCTTAATCCACCTAATATTAATAATTAAACAAGATTTGTTGTACATAAAACAATGACAAGTATATAGTAGTTGAAGCACGATAAAGCTAAAAGTATGGTTCATTAGGATGCCTCGATGTAAACAGAAAGAAAAAAGTTTGTCTCCTTTAATTTATGGTGAACTGAATATTTGTACTACTGTTTTATATTTTGACTTGTTGGCCGAGCTTTTTCTCGAGTTTGTGGGGTGCGTCCTAATGTAATGGAAAATGGTTCGTATGGTTCTCTTCAAAAGACTTCCAATAATAATATCAAATTTTTTATTTAACAATTTTTAATACTAAATACTTTTTATTGGTCCCCTGTTGCATTTTCTTGGACCTTCATTTGCCGCGATAAAACATTGGAGCCGAGAACTCAATCATGGCAGGGAGACAATCCTAGATATGGGCGCCCAAACACTCTCGTTACCGAAGAAAACATTGGAAAAGTCAAAAAAGCAGCGCCGAGTCACAACTTCGCAATAAGCAAGACAACATTTGCCATTGTGACTGGATATTTATTCACGATCGGTTGGGGTTGGTTATATTGAGTAAATTCACGCCAACTAATCCTCGATTATTTGGTCAAGCCACGGATTTTTGTGTGCTATTCACACTACTATGTAAAAAAGACTATTGTGCAGAAATGTGTGCCAATCGATTGTCTTAAACAACCTATAAATAAAAATTTGTTCCAATCATCAGTTTCGAAAATATTCATATTTATATCAGGCGATGTGTAAAATTGTCAGTACAAACACTACAAATTTATATACATACATACATGTGACTGCCTCACTGGCATAGCGACGAGTGGCGAGAATGCTAACCAAAGGAAGAAGTTGGTCAGTAACTTTACAGTGAGTCGATTTTTTGTATGGAACATCGCAACATTTCGTGACAAAAAAAACTATATATATATTCCAAACTATTCGTAGTTATAAAAACAAATGTTATAAGTTTATTAAACGTATCGATTGGCGCACATTTCTGCATAATTGGCTTAGCAAAAAAAAATATTTTAAAAACATATGTAAAAAACCCTTTGACGTTGCTTCATTTAAGAAAGTGAAAAGATTTATAGGTATGAATATGTAAAAGTTTGCCAAAATTCATCCCATATCCGTTATAGGCGGCATACACAGTGCGTCCGACTCGTGAGTGGGTTTGGATGTGCCTGTGAAAATAATAGGCGGCCTACACGGTGCGTCTGACTCGCGAGTCATTTTTGTACGTATTGACTCACCTTCGACTACACATAGTTGAATCGTTCAGAGTCATGACGGGAGTCATGTTGGTGTAACTAACACATATTTATTTTCACGAACACATCCAAACCGACTCACGAGTCAGACGCAGCGTGTATGCCGCCTATGAGAGTTGAGGAGGAATGAATTTTGTTGTGATCTAAAATGTACATAATTGTCAAAAACATGAATTAGAAATTTTTTCAAAATATTTTTTATTGGAGCATAAGCATTACAAATACAGTACGATGTTATGCATACTTTTTTTTCAAAAATCCGTAACTTAGTGAAATTTTCATTGTACGCTTGACGTGGCCTTACTCATGTACAAATGTGCAAGCTGTCCACTACAACATTTTAAATTCGGTGGCAAAGTCCTTTACGTGTTTCGCGTGCTTTATGTAATGACATTGTCATAGTCATCAAATGAATTCATTGCGTCCATTTCCGTAACAAACACGTTTTGCAAATATTTGCCAAATGCAAGGAAATTTTCGCTATTGCCAAGTTTGCACAAAACTAAGCCAAGCCAAGCCAAGCCAAACCAGGGCAAAAAAAAGGAGGTCAGAAGTGAAGCTTTCTGAGGCAGCTAACTAACTGTCATGCTCACTGCGTGAATTGGTGACTGACTAACCGACCAAGGAATCCACTTTGTGCCAGAGTGTGTTTTAAGTGTTCCGCTGACACCGTCTTTCTTCGAGTAGAGTTGAGTTCGGTTGATAGCAACGTAAGCATTGGCCTTTGCTTTCTTCCATGCACTGGCTATTATGTACATACATGCAGCTATGCATATCCTAAGCACTGCAAGCGGGCAGGTCGGCTGCATGCGGAGTAAGCAAATAGTGTGATCCCAGCAAAAAATAAATAAAATAGAAAATAAAAAAGAACTAACAACAATGCTGCGCAAATAGTTTGAAGCACTTGGTTTTCCAGCATACGCTGCAGCGCATGTTTCTTTGTTGTTGTCATTGATTGTGGTACTCTTCGGCTGCTTCTCTGCACTGCTGGCAAGTGTTTACCGCACAAGAGTATGCTCGTGTAATTATTTTTGCAATTTTTGTTTATTTGCTAACTTCATCCAGCTGCAATTGCTACTAGTCTGTTCATTTTCACGTAAATGCATTTCCATTGCTGGCACTTGCAAATATAACCAACACAAACAATAAAATACACTCACACACATGGCAAAGGTATTCGTAAGTGGAGCGCTTGCTTTCCCACTCCCGCCTCACTTTTTTCGTTACTTCGCGCTTTCTTTTGCTGGCATAAGAGGAATGCTGCAATTTTCGCGTTCGCATAAAAGTTTCTTGTACGCGTATTGTTACTTGCCACAGCCGCAACATGATACCCGTCGCAACGCCAACGAGAATGACAGCTCCGACAGCAGGGAGTAGTAATAGTAGGTACCGCAATGTTGAACGATTTTTCTTAAGATACCTATTTGTATTTGAGCGCTGTTGCGTGTGCTTGTAAATTGAGTTGTACACTCATAGTGAGCCAAACTTTTTCCACCAATTTGCAATACTGGAGCTGTGGAAAGACATCTAAATATCCACATTTGTTGCCACAAACATTAAAAAAGGTTTAAAGGTTTATTTTCACTTTTATATGATTTTAAAATGTTGCCAAACTTCAAAAAAAAATCATGGCCGACAAATTGAGAGAACGGTTCTACCTTGCTATGTTTTTATCATGGATACACCTCTCCCTTTGTCACTCATTTTACAATATGTATATGATTTAACTTGGCAAATGACTTGATTTTGAATTAGTAAACAGGTGGCCACCCTCTTCAAAAATTAAAAAAATAAAGCTTTTGGTAGCCCAGCAGAAAATTTGTAACAGCGTCTTATATAACCAGCAGAAACCAATATACAAATGAACATTTCTGGAATAGTCAGGGCTATTTCGAGACAACCTCTTTTCTTTCTTTAATGTATGCTCATAAGCAAAGCCGTTTCGAAACTTGTTCAGGACTATTTCGGGACCACTTCGCAACTAGTACGGCAACATTTCGGGACAAGTTCGGATCCTGTTCAGGACCATTTCGGAGATTAGTTAATGACTATTTGTGGTCAGTTATGGCACTAGTTCCAGACCATTTCGAGATCTTGTTTATGACTATTACGAGTTGTGGATAATTTTCGGATGAGTTCGGGATCATTTCGGGACTATTTTAGGGCCGTTTTGGAAATAGTTCGGAATCATTTTAGGACAATTTAGGTCCTGTTCAGGATAATTTCAGGACCATTTCGGAGCCATTTCTGGAATCGTTAAGGACTATAACAGGAGCGATTCGGAGCTATATCACGACCATTTAGGGGCCACATAGTTCAAGACTATTTCAGGAACATTGCGGGAAAAGAATTTCGGCACTAGATCGGGATTGTTTTCGGGCTAGTAAGTGGTCATTTCGGTACAGTTTCAAGACTGGTTCTAAATCTTTACGGGACAATTACTTCAGCACAATTTTGGCATCATTTCGGTCTTATTTCACGGTAGTGCGAAACTAGTCACGGAATGATCCCGATATAGTACTAAAATGAAATTAATTTTTAATTTCTAGTCTAACAAATTTATTTGTGTAACTGAATCGCCCAATGCTTTGCCAAGCCGCCCAAAACGCGGGTATCTGACCATTATGACTAAAGGGCAACATATCTTAGTTTCGTTAAAAAATAATATCGTGTACCGAAACCCCGCTTAATTCAATTGGAAAGCATCCAAAATATGTAATTGCTTGTATGTACATTAAAGGCCTTTACTTCTTGAAACCAAGTTATTTTCCATTACAGCGCAAACCACTTTATTAAACTCGATTGTTCATAAATTTTGGTTATACCTACATTCCTACATATGTATGGGAAAATGTATGTAAACAAATACATACATACATGTTGACTGATTATGTAGAACGTTATAAACATATAAGCTTTCAAAAAATATTTACTTCATAGAAACCGTACTCTTATCCGGAGCACAGCACTTTTGGCGACTTCATAGCCATAAGCAGTAAATTACAGAATAGGTTGTCGTTGTAAACCATAATAATTGTAAGTTTAGGAAAACGCGTTTAAAAAGTTGAAGATAACGATAACACTAACAGCATTTGCTCAAAATACGATTAGGTAATGCGACTATAACTATGTACATGCGGCGGCGATCCCGCTGAGTTTGTTAACAGCAGACCAGTGCCTGTCGTAAGCACACATTTGCACGCATTTGTGTCTGCTTCTCGCAATGCCTGATTTCGAAATATACGTATGTACGTATATAGATATGTGTTCATAACACTTGCTGCTGCTACGTATTTAAGAACCCACAACTCTGTCTTTCATACACCTGCAGCGAATGCGTGGCGGCTTGCAATCAGTGTGTTGCACGTTTCACCGCAACTTTACAATTTTCTACCCAGTGACCTGGTTATAAATTATGTTATGAGCCTGGCTGCATTATTTTCCAAGCCCTGGCTGCTTCTGGATTTTCACGCATTTGTCGTTGTTCCAGCTATGTGCATATGTATGGACGTACACATACATACAAACACCAGTACACACACGAGAACAGCGCTCATTCATACACACCTGACTTTATTGCATAGCTGCGGAATGCCGCAATGCATTGGCCACTATTTGGTTGTATGAGCACTCTTTCGCCGCCTTCCAACCTGCGCAGTTTACACATGCTCCTATTGGCTTTTCACAATTTTTCTTTTATTCTGTGGTATTTCACTTTTTCATTTTGTCCAGGTTTCTCTTTTTCTTTTTTTTTTTGGTGACTCATTCAACGAAAAGCCAAGTAGAAAAGAAAAGCAAAATTAAGAATGTGGCAAAAAGAAACAGGTGCTACTGCAGCTAGTAAATGTGCAACACACACGCTAGACGTTCACACACCTACATACATACATACATAGTATGTACTTATACCGCAGTAAAATTTAGAGACAGTGTGGCCAAGCGCTAGTGCCGAACTACCTCGGAGCTGTTGCAAAACCGCATCGAAGCGGGACAGTTTAAACTTGCGGTGTAAGTGTACAAACTCTCAGTTCTCGTACAATATGAAAGTACCTCAGCGAGAAGACCTCCGACTCTAGTATCCTTGGTCGCGAGTTCAAATCGCGGTAGAGGAGGTAGTTGAGAGTTTTCAGATTCAATGAATTTAAATTATTGCGTGCCGCTTACAATTTTTTTTTCTTAATAAAATATGTAACAAACATGGAATCTTTAAAAGAAAAAAAAACGTAAAGCGTTTTCTTGTAAAAAAAAAACTGTCCAAAACGGCACCGGTTAAAAACTAGTTGCAAAGTAATGCACTGGGCGACAATTGCCACCGCCAATGACATCGCCGTGACAAACTGGACAGTTTAAAGCATTGCTTTGGTATTGAGCTAGACTAGTACTGTCGGCAAAGCCGGCTAGTTCTACGCTAGTTCTGAGCTAGTCAGATTTTCTACAGGGTAGTGGTAAGCGCATGACGGTGAGTGTGGTGACATAGCGATTACATGACAACGTCAGCGCCTCTCGCAGCAGGAGCAGTTGGATTCGCGATGTTATGTGCGTTTGACTAAAAGCCACAAAGCGGTAAGAATTACGACAATAGCTACATTAACAACACCAAATGAAACAACAACTGCAACAACAGTAACAATAAGGCATAATAGCATAATACCGCAGTGGAAAAAATTGAAGAAGTGTAACAAGAAGCACTTGAAAAGTGGCCATAATAAAGTTCGGGCGGAGGAAAGGCGGAAGCAAATGCATGCAACACAGCTTTCTAGAATGCCTTTTGCAACATCTTTTTTTTTTTTTTTTAACCATTATCAGCAATGAGCAGCTGCAGCTGCTGAAGAATGCAATAGTCAAGGCTTGCCTCAAGCGCTTTACGACTATGAGGCACATAATCATCATCAACATCAAGGGCAACACCACCAACATCAAAAAGCGAAAAAGTGCGCGAATTTTTTTTTTATAAATACATGTATCTGTACTTACATATGTATCTTTATACCCAACGTATGTGCATGTAATAACTTTCATACAACCTAGCATAATTTTACTTAAGAAAACAAGGCATTTATGAAAATTTGCATTTTACAAGTGACTTAGTGGTTGTCCGATTTTAAATTATTTACTTAAAGTAGATACAATGCAGAAAAATTAATTTGTAAGAAAAAATTTTGATATTGTCGCCAGTAATTTTAACACATTTTTCTACTTGTGCGAATATATAATATTCCAATCTGATAGATGACCAGTTTTTTAATATGTCTATGGTCAAGCATTACTTTAAATGTTTATGTACCTAGTGAAATTCATAAGACAGTTTCACCTAACATTCTGCATAATTTTGTGAGCATAAAATTTTTCGAGTGCTTAATTTAAAAAGAACCTAAGAAGCGAACTTAATTATACTTAGGACAAATAAAAATTTAATATTCCTGTGATACCTCAGTTAGTTCCAGCTGCGAGTTCAGCATCTATTCTTCTTTTCATAGACACACCCGCAGTAAAATTATTGAGTTTTTGTTGTAGAGCTGAAGCAAAAAGACTTTTATATGTACATAAAATAAATATTATGCAATATAAAATAAAAATGGAAGAAAATTTAGATATTAAAAACTTGTTCATCTATTAATCACATTTAGGATTCAGCCAAATGTTCAAAAGCCGTGTTGCCTTAGCTCAGCTGTTATTTTATAAAATGTAGGTAGAATTGAAAGTTTCAGTACAAGTACATATCATGCATGCAATTAAGTACGCAGTTATTGTACATATGTAAATGTTTTCGTTTTGTCATTTTTAAAAGGAGGAGATAGGAACTTCTTTAGAAATAAAATAAATGAGTTTGTTAACGGGTAGGATCAGAAGGCGCAGCAGTTGAGCGCAACCGTTGCTAAAAAAATCAGTGATCGTTATGCGTCTTCTGAACGGCTTGATGCATTAGCTGTCAAATTCAACTCTCAACAACATGTTGTTTCAAATGACCAGAAAAATATTACGATCATCTAACACGCAACTGTTCAGTTGATCAGAAGTACACAACAACGCGTTCAGAAGGTGCAATGGCAACAGTTACTGAGCTGTTGCGTCTTCTGAACGTGCCCAATTTTTCACAAAATTCATTAAATTTAATACGAGGAACCAAAAAAGTTGTGCATTTATTATGTCCCATTATATATTCAAAAGACCTTTCTGGGGGTCTTTGGGCCCGAAGAACTTTAATTTGCAATTTATTATTAGCTAAAACGGTCGCTAGTACAAAAAATCGTCGAACATACTTTGTATGGAAGAAATTGACTGGCATCGTCGTCAAAAAAAAAATCCCAAAACGTTAAGTCGGAGCCACTTTAAACTAGCTCTTTATTAAAATACTAGCCGGCCACGAAAGAATGTATGCATATGTTTGTACATTTACGTATTTGGAGAAAGAAATATGTAATTATGTTCTTCGTTTATTATATAAAATATATATTATATATAATACATATACATATATTAAAATATCTCGCCTTTCCTCTATACTATGTACAGAAGATAGTAATTTTAAATAGGTGGCAACCCTACTCAAAAAACTTAAAGTTTTTGTACATGCGAAGGCATGTGAAGAAATCCACGATACTCTTACATTTTGATATGAGAATTGAAGCCGGTTTTGTTTTTTCGCTTAAAAATTCCTTTTTTTCAGTTTGGAACAATTTGCTCCCGTGTTACTTAATTTTGAATTGATCGATTGTTTTACAGGTCGAAAATTGTTTAAGGGCGCCGCAAATCAAGCGGGTATTGGCTAGTAAAAAATAATCACCGCAAAGCTTTGCCATTTATGCGTTGGGTATACAAATTAAGCGCACACTCTAACTCAACTGTCACAAGATATCAGTTTTTGTAAGCTCCCTGGACGCATTAACGGTAGCATTCAATATTTATCTGCTACACCGCGGGTGTTACTGCTCTCATAAGGACGATACACAATGACATTACAGCATGACACCGTGAAGCACCACATATCTTTTTATGTGCGCCACCTTTTCTGCTACATATAGGCGAAGTTGTTTTTTTTTTTCGTTTTTTTTTATGCTCTTAGGGAATTTTGCTATGAAAAAGTATCATTGCACAACAAAAGAAACTAATACTGTTGTAACACATCACAAAAGAACTTTTTCCCCCAGATTTTTTTATACGGCTTTGAAGAATTTTTGCTTTGCATTAAAAAGGAAATGGAATGAAACGAAAGTGCTGTTGCCATTTTGTATGTAAATATGTCAGGTTGGTATACGTAAATATGTATGTAAGTTTTTTTTAGAAGCAATTTTTTTGCAACAGTTTCTATTTCAAAAGGAAAATACCGATAGATGAAGTACGAAATTATCGCTTAATTTCCAAAATCATTATGGAGGTACATAATTAAATTTTTTGCTTAGGTTTTGATTAAACTGAACCAGTTAAAGTCTACATGAATAAAATTCTTGGACTTATTAACCTTCGCTCTAACACACTAATAGCATTATGCAAAGAGTAATTTGCGATTTGATTATTTAGGTACTCTCTACTGTGGTTATTCCTTTTTTAATTACAATCAGAGTGTCCAGATTTGGCGATTTTAATTTTTTTTTTTTATATTTGCCGTCAAAATTTAGGAAATCGCCTGTTGCGATTTTTTGTGCGCTATCATGTACAAATGCGTTAATTAATTAGCGACGAAATTCAAAATAATATTGTTTACAAATTATGTTTATTTATTTTTAATAATTTTCATTTAAAATATAATTCATTCTTAAACAGAAAGCACAATAATAAAAGTTTAGAAGTTTGCACAAATTGCAAAAAAAAAATATCATCGAAATTTCTGATTTTGAATTAAAACAGTGCAAGGTTCTACTCGCCAAGTCCTTAAAAAAAAAATATCATGTGTTATATGGAAGAAAATTCGCAACACCCTCCAGAAAAAAACTTAAAAAAAGCAACGGTAATTTGTAATGACCAGAAACTTGCACTTTCTTATACTGCAAGTGAATGGGCTACAAAACTGCATACCCGAAAATTTTCTAAATATTCTGTTTAAAAATGGTGAAATTTTGTAGACAATTTTTTGAATTTTTAGTTATTTTTTTATGCAAATTGTGTCAGCTTTTAACTTTTAATATATGTAGTTATAACAAGATCTCATTTGAAAAATAAAAGATTTTTTAAGCCGATTTCATAGATTCAATAAAAAAAAATTTGGCGACTTTTGGCGATTTTTTTTTTCCGAAATGGCTCTTTCTTTAAACAATCTGGACACCCTGGTTTCAATAGCTTTTCAGCAAAAGATAAAATGTTTTATTTAGGGAAGGGCCAATCACAACCTCTATAAGATTTGAGCTTTACCTTCAATCAAAGTCTCAGTGATGAAAGGAGAGCATTGGGAAATATAATGCCCCTTAATAAATTCTAACTTCTAGCCAATCTCCCAAACGAGACAATCTAACAACATATTGAAACTTCACATGCACAAACTAGGTATTTGTTCAAAGATGACTCGATACTGAAACTCATTGTTTGAACTCTCATTTGGCGTCATAAAGCAGTGAAAAGTCCCTTACAGAGCTCACGAAACTGACCTGTGTCGAATTCCATATCGAGTTTCTTTTCCAGAATTTGACGCGCTGTGAAAATCTGGTCAATGGTGGACTTACCAGGTCTAAAGCCTCACTGATGCATGCGCCCAACCAGCTCTTCGCCGCAGGCTTTGAACATCTCAGCCGGTATATCGTCGGCTCCGGGGGTCTTGTTGTTTCTAATCCGCCTTATTATTCTACGGCGTTACAGTCTTGTTGACATCACTGTAAAAGTTGCTTATTAATTCTAAACTTATCAAGTTTCAAAGGGTGGCACACGGGTGCGCTGCCATCCACACACCCCAACATCATAAAACGCTCATAAACATTCAAACAGTCAAACTGGAAAGACACCGGATTTGGTTACACTAACAGTCAGACTAATTATCCCGATACGTTTAGGTCTCCAGAATACAAAACACTACTAAGGCTGGTGACCGGAATTATTATGGGCTACTTCTGCCGAAGTTGCCGCGACGTGGACGAATTCGAGAGTGGTGAACACTGCCCTGCGATTTCGTGGCCGAGAAAAAGCTTCTTTCACCACCATCTCTTTGTCTGTCTGGCCGACCTAAGTGAAGCAGACATTAATGGATTCTCGCACTTTCTGTACCTAACCAATTGGTCCTACTTCTAGGTGAACGGACGGGTTCGAATTCGAGTTCTCAGTCGGTATCACAACGTGGCCACTGGGCCTAAGTGTGCCTCTCTCCTACGTTGGACGAAGGCAGCCGCTTCAACCTAACCTTACCTAATTCTGTTGTTCAACGTCATTTTACACAACCGTTGCCCGTGGATATCAAATTCATGCATCGCGGCACATAGGCAATTCGTTGAAGGTGGCCTTAAGCCTTTCACACAATATGCTCAATAAGGTCTCATAACCCATATTCAAAGTGCTTATCTCGAAGTACTGGGCACATTTAGGAGGAATCGGCCTCTGTAGCTTTATTATTTTTGGGACTCAAAATTTTCATTTTCTCAACAATCTTTCCAGCTTAGCAGAGCCGACCACACTAGTTACTATGTTGGTATTAAAAAGGAAACCTCCTGTGGCAAGTAAGTACTGAGAGTGTAACTAATATCAGTTATATTTAATCGGAAAACAGCCATCCTATCGTAAGGATAGCCAAAGATTCTGTCCTATATAGGGTCCGCTACCACTTCCTATTTCTCACTGCGTTCAAGGCTGACGCACTTAGAAATTATTTTCCACGAAAAATACAAACTGAGGCCACAATATGTTTGTGGTCGTAAGAGGATAGTTGAGTGTGTGAACTTGTCGGCGACTCAGTTGCCTGCGACCCCAGAGTGGCCTGGTACCCAGCCAAGTGTTACCGTATTTCCCGTTGCCAAACATTTAAACGTGTCGAAGCACAAACTGGAATTTGATCATCGTGTTGGAGACGGCCCAGATGGTCGCTTAGCTGTTGGAAGAGATGACTAAAAAATACACTCTTTAGTCTTGCTTCAAGGTTTTATTCGGCTTCAGCTAAGATTGCTAATACTTCTGACTAGAAAATCGTGAACCATCTACCGATTGGAATTCCTAGCCAATAGATGACAGAATCCGGCATTGTCTTCCATTTGCTGAACCACCACTATTCCAATTCACGTATCTGGAAACACCGAGGGAAAGCCTTTGGTACAGTCTTTGCGAATTTTCACTAGGAACTTTATATCAAAACAAATATTCCCGAGATCTAGGATGCTGTTGCTGGAGCAAAAATGTGAACTCTTTGTCTATCTTATAAGCGTTTTAGAGCGGAGAGACATGATTACCACTTATTGAGAGTTGTTGGCATTGTGTTTTTGTACACGGAGTTTGATTACGAAGTCGTCTACCATGAATGAACAAAGTAAGAAAATAGAAGTGACACTCCACTGTGCGCAGTCTCTCATGGCCCTAATCTTTACGCGACTGTTGCACATAGAGTCGGTCCAAACGACAGCAGAAGGATATTTGCCTCTTTGGACCAACATCCTCAAGATAGAACCATAAACCATATTATCGCAAGCCTCCTTGATATCCAAGAAGGCGCACAGAGCAATCTGCTTAGTCTGGAAAATGCTTTCTATCTTACTAACATACATTTGTATCTTTATCTATTGGATTTAAATTAAACAAAGTTATGATGCAACAAGTTTTAGCTGACAGAAAACCCAACAACAAAACAGTATAACTTTCATCATAACCACTTATGCAGAAACAACTATACATATGTGTTTGAAAACTAATCAAAATTGGCTAAACTAACGCAGTTAATTGATGTGAAACTTTAAAAATACATAACATCAAATAGCAAAGTGCAGCGGCAAAGCAAAAAAATATTAACAGCAAAATTAGCAGTTAACTCCCAAATTACCAATTATAGTAAGCTTTCATACGTACATACATATGTATGCACTTATAAACACATAAAATCGTCTGTTGTCAACAAAAATGAAAACTCTCAAACACCGAACGACATACTCTTACATACATAAATGGCAATAATAATGAATAAAAAAGGCGACAAAAAGCATCATTATTTACCGCAGCATTGGTTACAGTAAAAGCAAAAGCAATGATAACAAGAATAATCACGATATAAACAAGATTATAATTGCAACACTCATCCATATACATACATACATATGTTATGTTATACGTTCATGTAACACTTCACTGATGACTACATGGTGGCAAGCAGAAAACAAGCAGTAAATGGCAAGTGGCAAGCAGCAAGCAGCAAATAGCAAGTGGTCAACCAACAAGCTGGCAAAGAGCAGACACACGAATAGATACTACTAGCTGGCCCCAGTCGGAAAAGTAGTAATGCATTACATGCATTCTCGATAATATTACTGCTAACTATGTAATCAGCATTCGAATGTATTCAAAAAGTTCGAAAAATTTCATAATAAGACACATTCATTTCTCGATACTATGTAAGGCAAAATTGAATGCCCCACTTTTCTTAGGATATCGCCCTGGGAAAAAAATGCATTTTCGAATGTGCAAAGGATTGTTTTACTGATTTTATATTTTCGATTACTATACATTACATTTTCCCACTGGGGCTGGGTGAATGAGCGAAGAGGCGTATGGGCGAATGGGTAAGTGGGTGAGGGTGATGCTCCTCAACTCAAGCGCTGACTAATCTGTGCGTATAATTTTAGCGACTACGATGAAAGTATATGTACATAAGTATATGAGTTTATATCTATGTATGTATAAATATATATTCAAGTTTATACATACATACTTAGACCATGTATTCACTTTTATGTAGTTAGTATAAGTGAATCAAATAATTTCAAAATAAAAAGCGCAAAATTTTTTTTATTGTGGATATATCTACACGTTTTCCTGCTTATTATTGTATTATCGCTCAGTATATATATATATATACATATGTACATATATATACTGTTGTGAGCATATATACATATATGTACATACATACTAGTACATGCATACATATATCATTTGTACACACTTATTTATTTATTTACAAATTAGATATCTAATTGTTGCTCGTCTCCTGCATGGCAACATGTTGCTACGCATGCATACATACAGTGGTTTAATAAAAACAGCACAAAAAAGCTTTTGTCTGTGCAGCCTCTATTCAACGAATTAAATAAGCAAAAACTAGTGAAAGAGGGAAGATGAAATTATGAGTTTTTGCACATTTATTTTCCAACTGAGCTGTCGTGAGATATTTAAAAATTTTGTATTTCACCTGTAGAGTGGCCACTTAAACACAGAAACGAAAGTATGTATGTATGTACATTTGTTAGTAGATAAGTATAGACCGTACACAGAGAGAATGAATGGGCTAAAGAAAATAAATGCACACTGCAATGACAAGTTTTTTTTTTTTTTTGTTTCTGGAAATCTCTGGTCAAACTGGCCGTTTAATTAGTATCTTATTTAGAATTTTATTTGGATTAGCTTAAGAAACTAAACTTCAATCAAAGATTTTCTTTTTTGTCAAGCAGGGCACCCAGAGGATTAACTAATTAATAACAGGGGTGCAGACGGATGCGATACTTTTAATTCTTTATTGTTTTCAGAATATTATGCTTCCATAGACGTTTTATGTTCCATATCGCCTACTATATTTCGTTTTGGGGATTCCGAACTATGCTTCCTAGTTCACCATGTTCGGTACTAATCCTGAGTAAATAATGGTCTCCGCTGCAGTCGAATTGTTGGAGGTGCGAACTTTCTCTGTTTATCAGGTCTATTTTGCAGATAGTTCTATTCAATGTTGCGTGGCTTATGGATCCAAGGTTATATTATTGGAGGTTTCCTGCCCCCTTTTAAACTTTAAAATAAGCGTCTACCATAGTTATGGTTAATCAGCAAACTTAGAAGACATGCGAGTAATGGTTTCCAGGTTATGGTTCTCTGAATGTACTCCCCTTTCAGTTTTATATAAACGCTTACTTTGGTAATGTTTCCATACCAAATATCAATCTCATGAAATTTGGTTCTGAAGTTATAGCTGATTAAAAACCTTTTACAAACTTACCTTACAATAAGCATCTATCATAGATATGTCTTCATACCAAATTTAAAAGTCATGAAACTTATGCTCCAAAAGCTTAGGTTAGGTTAATCTGGCCTGCGTTAGGCCGCACATGGACCGCTAAGTCCATAGCGTTGCCTGTTGGAGCTCGTGAAGTGAAGTGGTCTACGAATGTAGTTTGTCTGTTCTGATCTGCTATGTCATAACCCTCTTTTCACTTGTGGCCGGGCACCCAATAGATATGCAGCCTTTTGTAGGCAGCTAGCCTGTCAATGGCTTCTCGGCTGTGAAGGACGTTGATGGATTAAATACTACATGAGGTAACTGCTTTAATTGCCGCCTGACTGTCTACGTATAGGTTTACTTTTTAAATGATTGTCGTTTCGGTGTAGGCTAGCTCTGCTGCTATCCTCATTGCGAAAACTTCTGCCTGAAATATGGTGCAATAATCAGATAACCTTACTTGCAGTAAATCCTGGCACCCACTCCCGATACCATTTTAGAAATTTGAAAATTTTTAGGAATCTACGACAATGTTGCATTCCTTTGCGCCATCTCCCCACCTTCATCGTAGTTCGAAACTTCGTTCCCACTTAAAGCGAGGTGCCATCTAGTCCGTGCTACCTATGTATGCTTCGCGCCTCAATTCAGCTGTGCCCAAAGGTTCTGAAATTGAATTCAATATATCAGCGGATTTAGCAGCACGGTTTTGCGGTCAATGGGCCTTGAACCGAGGATTTTTTCGATAGCAGCCGTTGGAGTGGATCTTAGCGCCCCGTGACGCACAGTAACGCGAGCCGCTGAACCTTTTCCATTGGCCTGAGGTATAAGGACATTTTTGCGGCATTCCACCACATCAAAGCATCATAGAGCAGTATTGGTCTGACTATTGCTGTGTAGCATCAATGCATCAGGGCAGGTGACAGAACCCCAAGTGACTCTTAGCATTATTTTAAATGCATAAAGGCCGCTACTGGCTTTCTTCACCCTTTCCTCAATATTTCGCTTCCACAGCAGCTTACTATCTAAGAATACTTCCTAATATTTTGTGTGGTCTTTAATAGACATCTATCTAGCCTCGAAATCCAGAATTTTTTCCAGCGTCTTTAGGAGGAATTAGGTCAGGGGCCTGTACTCTTTCGAGAAAACTTGGTTTCTCTTGTTTGTTTTGGATATAAAGACAACCTTCGCTTCCCTCCACAGTACCGGTACATAGCTCAGAGTCAGACGGTCAAAAAATGTTGCCTTCAGGTATGGTACCACAAGGTGACTAGCCTTCTAGAGCAAGACTGGGAAAATTCCGTCTACTCCCGGAGATTTGTGGCGCTCAAAACTATTGATTGCCCATTTTACTTTGGAAGAAGTTATGACGTTTGGAGGGATGCTACTCGATATACCTCACCTACAATCGAGATCTGTCGAATCCATGCATCCCGGCGTGAGTATTGACAAAATCTTCTAACGACTCCTCGCTTGAAATGGACCAACCCCCGCCACTCTTACGTATAAAGCTAGGATCGCTTGGAATCTTGGTTAGAAGTCTCCTAAGCCTGCCCACCTCGTTTGCTTCAGAGCCAATTTTGGTATACCCTATGATATGAATAGTGATGGCACGATCAATAGAATAACCGATTATAATCGGTTATATTCATTCGGTTAACGATTTAATTGCATCGAAATTTTCCTTTCAATTAATCGAGCGATTAACCGATTAATTTTGAAAATAATCGAAAATAAATCAGCAAATATGGACTACTTTACTCCAACAATATTGTTTGAGTCAAAATTCCGTAACAAAATTAGAATTCTTACCACTCAATAATATTAGCAACAATAAAAGTGTCCACTATACTCGGTACATGTGTATATATATTAGACTGCATCACCAAGTTGCGGTTTTTCCGCCGGGATTACAAAATTTATTATATTTTAAGAACAGGTTTGGCCCAGTTATTCAATTATTTCGCAAATCAATCTTCGAAAAAAGTAACAAAACAGCACCAAAAATCTCCTTCTTACGATTCCGTTGAAAATATTTTTATTTTTATGCAAATTTGTTGAGCTTAAACCGTTTTGTCATTTGAGAAAATAAGCATCACCGTCTAAAAAAAAAAATTCCAAGAATCAACGGTAAGTAAAACTTCAATCTTGCAATTTTTATACAAAAATTAAATTGGCTACAAAACTGCATGCTGAAAATCTTTCTAAGAAATCAATTAAAAAGCTCGAATTTTCTGCTGAATTTTATTTTTTTTTTTTAATTGCACAAAGTTTGATATACTTATATTTATACGGGTTTTGCTAAAGAATAAGCTGTATTTAAAAAAATAAATAAAATTAAATAACGAAAAAAATAATTGTGTGGTGCGCTTATAATTTTGACAGGGGGTGTATAACGGATGTGTACTTTACATCTTTTTATATATTGTTTCCCTTAGTTTTTAGTTTTCTTGACTGTTTCGCACTGAATTCGTGGCGCAAGCTTCCACAATTTAACGAGAAATGTATACTTATAAAAAACAGTAATTTTTTATAACTTATGTATATGGTTTTTATTAATCTTAGATTTTAATCGAAACGACC
The DNA here is from genome assembly GCF_013731165.1 of Rhagoletis pomonella. Classification (NCBI taxonomy): domain Eukaryota; kingdom Metazoa; phylum Arthropoda; class Insecta; order Diptera; family Tephritidae; genus Rhagoletis; species Rhagoletis pomonella. The sequence continues at coordinate 25,251,661 of NW_023458564.1, forward strand.
GATTAATCGATTAATTTCTTACGATTAGTTGCAATTATTAACCGAATGCTTTCGATTAATCAATTAACCGTTTAATCGATTATCAATTATTTTTTGCCATCACTAGTTATGAACGAGATTACGTAGTCAACAGTTTGAGCTCCATGAAAATCCAAATTGCAGATTTGGAGATTAGTAAGTTTAAACAGACAGACGAAAATTCCAAAAATGGTCCAAATGTATTCTGTTACCTTCCCGACATCACCTTCGGTCATTCTTTTAAAGAAATATTCTCAGTACTGAGACGAGTTTTCTTCAAATTTATTGTAGTACAGATAGAAGAAGATAAGTTGCGTTGAAAAAGATGTGTCTGTTGTTAAACGCATATAAAAATACTCTTAAAATTGCACGTTGAATTAATTTTTTCGATTTCAAACTAACATTGGCGGAAGGTTTGGTGGAGTGCTCCACCAGCGGGCTCTCGGCCCACTTATGGCTTAAGCTTGTTGGGAATGCATTACTTCACTTTCGGCCGCGTCAGCACTTGGATGTGTGTCGCACCATAGTGATGTGTGTGTGTGTGTGCTCCTCTTGGAAAGATTGCCCTCTGATCAACTCAACGAAGTCTGAGGGAAGACGAGGGCGCAGGCTCTGTGAGGTTGTTCTGGCCGAGGATGGGCCGAGAAAATCTGCGGAACTATCATCTGCCGCCTGCGAAACTTCGTTCTCAGCACGGAGCGATTTTCACTAAGGACCAACGCTCACTGTCTACGTGATTCTCTTCACTAAGAAAGACATTGTCGGAGGAATAAGGCGTTCAACTAAAAACAGTCAAACACTTTAACATCGCGTGACAAGAGTGTAACGCACAGTCCGCAAGACTTGGCCGAAATTTCATTTTATTTCTCCGTGTATCAACTCACCTTCAAATCTATGAGAAAATAAAATGCAGCTACATATATACCTACGAATATATATTTTTTATTTATACATATCTATTATTATATGTAACTCCAAACACACATACATACTTAAGTGCATGTTAGTATGTATTATCATGCAGATATTAGTTGCTTGAAAGCTTTAATTGTTGCTACGAAAGGCGCTGTCGACGCTACATATAAAACGCTAGCAATAACAAAAACTAAAAAAATAAAGAATTAAACCAGCAACAACAAACAGCGCCATCACTAACAACAGCAATGTTGGCACAATCAGCAGCAACAGCGCCAGAAGCAGTTTTTATATGGCACGCTGTGCTGCATCCAACATGGCCTCAGTCAGCGCTGGCAACTGCTGCTTTACGAACAGGGCTGCCAACTATGCTTAGCTATAAAGTGCCATATTGAGGATAAAAAAGTGCCAAAATGTGCCAAACAGAAAAATAAAAGTGCCAAAAAGGTGCCATTCCTTTTAGTTCCTCTCATTTAGCATTAAAATTAGAAACCTAAAACAAAAGTCCAATGCAACGTAAGATAAACAAGTTGTATGCAGTATAGAAATTTGAAAATATTATTTGACAAAAAGAAGTACAGGCAAAGGATTTCACAAAAATGTATTGAAATATTACTATTTTTTTAAAAACGAAGTGCCATTTCAAGTAAAATGGCAAATAAATGGCACGATTTGAGCCAAGTAGGCAATCTTGTTTACGAACACAACCGCATGTACATACACTCACGCCGATACTACACGTTGCGTTTAAAATTTTGCAGCCTTTGCATTGGCAAAGCGGCGACAGATTTTTTAGTCTTTTATTGTTTCAGAGTGGAAAACGTTTTGATGGTGACAATCAGTGCGCTGAAAGTAAAGCCAAACAACAAATTATTTGTCAACAAAAGATAACCAGTAAACGAGATAATCAACTGCTCAGGCATTCAGTTAGTTGGTGAAGGCGAGCGTCTAGTGAGACTAAACGAAAGAAAGTTGAAACTAAAGTATACATAAAATAGTTAACTAGACTAAAGTTCACAATCTCTATTCGAAGTGTAGTGTTTTGTTCATTCTCCAAGCAAAAGGGGTAAAGAAAATTTCAAAACACTGAAAAAGGCAAATAAGCTGTGCGCACCAAACCACGTAAAACTTGACCTACTAAAAAAAAAACGAACAAAAAAAAACACCCAAAACAAAACAAACGCAATCACTCTTGAAAATACCAAAAAGGTAAATCGTGTTGTACAACGAACTCAAACCCAAAAACGTGATTGGACATTGAGCGATAGAACTTGAACTCAATATTTTCCAACGAAAATTATACGCGAAAGAAAATTATTAACAACCGAAGTGACAACAATCAACCGCTGCTTGCTGCTACCCTTGAAACAACGAAAAAAAATGTACGTACATACATACATACATACATACACACATATATAACTAAAATATATATACATTCATACCTATTATACGACACATGTCTACAGCATGTCGCTAACGGTGCAAATTATGAATAAAATTATTAAATTTTTTGTCTAATTATAATTTAAATGTCAACGACAAGTATGCTAATTCGTACATTTGGCAAAGGATACCAGCAATTAAATAATTTGTTTACATATATGAATATAGTATATACACTAGGCGCCAAGTGAAAGTGTACACCTTATTCTAATATGTTATTCACAGTTATTTTCATGTAAAATTGTTTGCATTAATTGTTTATGAAAATATAGTTCATTCTATAAAAAAAACGTATAAAATCAAAGTTTCACACTTTAGGTAAAGTTCACAAAATTTTAAATTTAAATCTAATAAAACACAGTTTTCAAACGTCTGAAAATCCCGTTGATTTTTGACAATATTTTTTGGTGACAGATTTTTGCACTATTTTCATATAAGAATGAATTTCTCATGAAATAAAATTTCAAAAATTTTATTTTTATAAATTGCACTGAATAAAAAGTTGAAAATTTGGAGGAAATTTTTTGAATTTTCGCGAACTTTATATAAAATATGAAACTTTGATTTAGATACCGTGTATTACAGAATGAACTATATTTTCATAAATAATTAAAGTAAAAAAACTTTTCATGAACAAAATTGTTAATATTATATTAAAACAAGGTGTCCACTTTCATTTGTCACCTAGTGTATGTATCTACATACATATACATATATATATATACATATGGTGGCAAGAACGTAAATAGAGAAACCTTCATTATTTTTTTATGAAATTATAGTTTACTATCTAAAAAAATACAACATGTAAATGAAAATTTAAAAGCTTTTTTAATGAGGAATTTTAACAAATGTTCATCAAAATTTCAAACTTTTCAATCAGATTTTTTAGAATATTCTTGAGTATGCAATTTTGCAGCCCATCAAATTTTTATATAACAAAGCGCAAGTCTATTCAGTTTTTTTATTGGCGCAGTTTCTTCCACACACAAGTATGCTAGAAAATTTTTTGTATGGGTGTAAGGCTTCCTCAAGCGGGCACCGAATTTATCAACATTAATATTTCTCAATGATATTCAGGCTGCGCCGAGTTTTGTTATCGAAAAGTACAATTGAAAATTTTTGCAGTGTTTTGGAAACTTTTATTTCTCCTTGAAAGTAAGTTTTCGAATGAAAAAATTTTTTGGATGCAGATTTAAGAAACATTAAACTATACAATGAAATTATGAATTATTAACAACTTGCGTGCATGATTTGTCAGAGTTGCATTTCTGTCCAATTGACCGAAGTGTTTTTGAACGAAATTTGAATTCATAGTCGCACCAAATGCCAAATTAGCATAAACGTCAAATCGAAATGTTACGCAACCCAAGTCTTGGAATTTGCGTTAGCTTTTTACGCATCCCGTTCAATTTCGGTTGGTCCCATACAAGTTGTATGTGCATGAGAAATTTATGATTGTAAATTGCCGACGAATATTAGGTTAGTGGCGTGAATATTAGGTTGGCATGTGAGGAACGACCTTGGGCTATTGAATAACTAGTTGAGAGGGGAGACCAGTATGTCTGCATGTATGTAAAAGAACAAATATTTATTTGATCAAAAAAGGTAGGTGTGGCCAATGGTAACTATAGGTGTGTCCGCAAAAAACTCCGGAACAGTGTCCAGAGGATGCATCAGACTAGGCCCAGCATAATTTGAAGTGCCATCAAAATAACACTTAAGAAATTTTAATTACATGGCAGTTGAGAAGTGCATGTGCAAAAATTTCATAAATTGCATAAAGGAGATTTTACACACGCAAAAGTACATAGCATGCATTCAGGCGTCCGGTGTTGGAAGTCGCGCCTAAACATCCATAAAATAAAATAACTAAAGTTAGGTTTTCTAAATAAAGTAGAAAATCGAAGAGTAAATATAAAAAAGTATTTCTAAAACAAAAACTTTTTCTAGTGCCGGCTAGTGTATACTCAAGAAAGTCACTGAAACGGCAAAAGCAAAGGCATATGAAGTAAACAGTTACAGTTACCTTTGTACTCTAAAGAAATTGGCGGAGAGATATTTAGCGTCATCTTAGTTTACATCATATACAGGGGTTTTTGTAGCCCATTTACTTTTGGTATAATAAAGAGATAAAGAGCTTTTCGACAGGCTTCATAGTTTCTGAGAACTTTATTAATCATTCCAGGTTTTTTTTTTTTGTTATAAAAAAAGTTAAACAGAAACTAAATTTTAACAGAGGTAAAATTTAAAATATCACAGATTCTGTGTCAAATCCAGTTTTGTTACAAACAAATCAAGCTACTAATTAAGAAAATCGAGGGATAAATAAAAAGGAATAAGTCGTCAGATGAAAAAGCGCAAGGATTTTTTTGTACATATATGAGCAGGAAAAGTGTACATGGCGTATGAGTAACATCAGGTAATATATCCTCCTGAAGCGTTCAAGAGGCCTTTATGCGATGTTTCCACGGTTCGTAATTCGCTAAGTAATTCGTGAATTACCTTGCTTCCACGACACACATTAGTAACTCGTTTGGCAGCTCTAGTTCTTGTTCTTGTTCTTGTTCTGCGCTATTTATTATTACTTTTTTGTACTGCAAATATCGAAGATGAAGCTAAAATTTGAGTAATCATCAACAATTTTAATTTATTTAGAGAATATTTTATTAATATTATTCTATAACCAGAAAAAAGTGCCAGCAATCGGGACGAGGCCGGTGAAAACTTCGATATATTTCCGATAAATATTAGAGAAGGCACCGATTCGTTCGTCATTCGCATGGTAATTCGATCTGAATTACCTACAAATGAGGTAATTCGCTCTCAAAATTTTGTATGGCAATCTTTGGTTCTTCTTGTTTGGAAATCAATAAACACAACACAGATTTATTGTATTTTCTGCAAGTGAATTAAAAGGTATCACCTCTGATTTCCTCCTTAATCTGCTATGAGTAAAAACTACAACAATTTTACTTTCAAGCAAAATTTCTTTTCCATCTTTTCCTGCCAGAAAATAAAATAACTATGTACGAAATTTACAAAAAAAACATGCCCTGCGCTTGCTAAACCACAATCTTCACAATTTTTGATTTCATACAGAAACCTCTTCTGGAGTATGGTTCGATATCCTGAAGACAAAAAACGATTGAACAAGCTCACCCAGGTTTTTAAAGAAACCCCTAATAATGAACGCGACAACCCAACTGAGCGTTACCTAAGAACGCAACTTCAGCTACAGACTACTCTCTTTTGAGTGCAGCAATAAAGCTGAAAAGTCCTACACTGTCTGATTCCGCGGGAAGGCGGATACATCTAGATGCTATCATAATATCGAGTCCCCAACCAATACCATGGAAAAGGTACAAACTATTTTGGGTTATACCTTTTAAATGGACCCACCCAAACATAAATACACTAAGGCGAGATTTAAAAAAGCAATTCGAAAATTAAACCAAAACAATTAAAAGCAGTGCTGTCTCCGGCTATGCCGAAGGCTTCATACTTTTCATGAACATCAGAAAAATTTCCTTTAACAGTTTGGCAGCTAAATAAAATGTTTATGTTCACAACATACATAGATAAAGGAGCTAAATGTAAAATATATAAAAAAAAAACTAAAGAAGTACAAGTTCGGGCGAAACCGAACTTCATATACCTGGCGCACGTATTAATTATCGTTTTTTCACCAGCAAACGTTTTTTCTCAATGTCAAACAGTTTCGATAATATGCAATGTTATATTGAAATAATTGGACCGAGTTTGATGGAAATCGATAAGGCAGTTATCGATATACACACATGTGGTTATAAGTGGGTGGTGCCACGCCCAATTAACCAAAATCAATAATTTTGTGTCTTGTTAAGAGTCTGTTGTAAGTTGGGGTCTTTAGTTATTGAAATATCGCAGTTTACGTATTTCTGAAATTTACCGCTATACGGTAAGCGGCGGTAATTTACGTCCGATTTCTAAAATTTTCAATGTATTGCTTTTTTGAGCCAAGGTTGATAAATGAACCAAGTTTGGTAGAAATTGATCAACCAGGTACCGAGATACACATATTTAGGCGTAAGAGAGCGGTGCCGCCACGCCCATTTTCCAAAAATTTTGCGAAATATCAATTTCTGCTAAGAGGTCATTGCATATACCGATTTTTAGTAAATTATATGGGAGATAGGCGCGGTTCTTGTCTGATTCCAAAAATGTTCAACGGGTTTCTTAGTTGGGCTCTAAGCAATGGGATGTCACCTAATTACAAGCAGATTACTTTAGCAATTACCTCAGGAGGGCACCACTTTTCTGATTCATGTATTTAATGCAGTCCTCGCAACAAACTTAACACCGCCCTAGTGGAAATTTTCACAAATAAAAATGGCACTCAAACCCGGAAAATGTGCAGATAAAGTTGAATCACACAGAGCAATTAGTTTACTACCCATTGTCTTCAAGGTTATTGAAGTGCGTTTACTTAAAAAGCTGCTTCCAATTAAAGGAGAGAAAAAACTCAAACCAAATCACTAATTTGGTTTCATAAAAGATTGTTGAAAGCTTAACTCGAAAGCTTTGGAAGGATTCACAACGGTGTCGTAAGTATCGTATTGTTGTTTGTCGTAAAATTTAAAAGCCGAAATAAATGTTTAGAGAACTTGAAGCCACAACCATCCATTTTTTTAACACTAAGAAAATGCATAAAATGACTTTGATGGTACTCTGCGAACCCCCTTGATATATTTTTAGGCATTTAAAGTTTATAACATAAAATGCAACAAAGAATAATATTTCAATGCCACAACGAAAACTATCGTTTAGATAAGTCACTTAACGAAAGGAACTCAGACTAAACCTCAGAAACCTTCACGGGCTTATGAGGCGACACTTCCAATTATCAGTTGAGAACAAAGTACTCTTATATTTAAAAATTATAAAACCCCTCTGAACGTACTGTATTCAGCGCTAGAGCACCGCAGCAAACTGCAATATTGAAATATGCCAAATTTTTCAATCAAAAGTTTTAGAATGACTGTAAATACCACGTCGCAAATGACCAAATCCAACGTCATCTCAAATTTCCAACTGTTGTCGATCGATTAAATCAAAAGATACATAATTATATTGTATCGTACAATCAAAGGCTGGAAACTCACCCAAACCCCTATATAAACGAAGTGATAACCTGCCGGAATCTTTTCACCCAACTGAAGAGGAAGCCAATAAAATAATTACTATGCTAAGCGTTCAAGGTGATCACAGGAACGGAATGGTTGTACCACTGGGTGCACTTCAGACATATTGAAAAATTAATAAATTGTTAATTGTATCAAATACAGATGACAATAAGAATTGGATGCTTAAAAAATTAAAAAAATTCTACCACAATCTGGCCGGTGGTTAAGACCCCAATCAAGTCTTTGAAATATATTTAAGAAAAATAAACGAAGCACTAGAAAATTGCACTCACATGAATATACTGAAATTTATTAAGAGAGTGCGATTGAATACCCAAATGCATATCAAGAGTAGAAAATCTTAGAAAAAAAAATCTCACCTCTAATAATTCAAGGATTTAGCCTTTTAAATAATATTTCATATTTAAATTTTAATGCATGAGGTTTCTAATAAATACACAAAAATAAAAAACTCACTCAAACGTGACATGCACCTGTTCATGAGTACTAAATATATGCGATTACCTCGAGGACTTATTTGACCATCAGTCACATCAATAAGATAAAAGCAATAATATAATACAGAAAATTAAATTAAGTCATAAGATTAAAAAAATGTACTAATTAAGAAAAACTTAACAACTAATGCTACTTTAGGATGATGTGTCCATTGTTGCTTATTCATCCAACTGAGACAAATGGGAAATCACTGAAGTGTATGCTCCCAAAGCTGGTGGTTTTTCATCGCCACTTAAGTGACTTTATATTGCCCACAAATGTACATATGTATGTATTTACATATACCTATGTATTTACTATATACATACATATCTATGTATAAACAAATGTATGTATTTACCCCTTTGCACTGCTGATTCATTCGTTTTAAAATAGGTGTCCGCGCTCTTTCATTTGGCACGTATCTCTATCTAATAAGTCTATTTCATTATGCATTCAGCTTATAGCTGCTGGCACTTTTCTCTTAATCTTTTTACAAATATAAACGCATGCTCAGGTACTTTTGTTTTAGGTGTACTGTCACTTAAAATTGTTGTTATCTACCTAATTAATGTAAAACGTCATTGAGCATATAGCCAATTGAAGTAAAAAGCCAATTTTCTTTTATTCTGGGCATTTACCGGCAAAATGATGAATAATTTTGGCTAACATGCATGGATACACATACTACATATATATGTATGTAACTACATATAAATAATGAAGTAATCAGTGGAATGTTATGTATGTATGTGTATGGCAAGTGTTAAAAAAATGTGTTAGACGTTGATGGCTCGATGATGAGCTACCTGTGGCTTGTTTACTTATACACATTTCAAGGTTGACAAAAAGTGTACACTTGTTGTTGTTCGAATTTTACAAAGAAAAGAAGACAAAACTGAATTGAAAGCAAATAATTTTTGAGCTTAAGATTAGCGTTAATTTCTTCATGATCCAATGATCGGATTTAAACCAAATTAGTATGGGATCACCTGTGAGGTAGGACTTTTCCTTCGAAAAAAAGAATTACAGAAATCGGTTAAAGTGGTCCAAGGTTATGCGGTAGCATACATAACAAAAAAAAAATTACAAATATTTTGACGAATTGATAACCGTCTCCTTTTTGTGAAGTCGGTTAACCTGTATGTCAACAGTAACATACACGGGTATGTTTTGAGCAGGCACCAAGCTTAACAATTATTGATCAAAACTGTCATGGAAAAATTCACTATAAAGGACATGTTCTATAACTAAGTGATGCAAACCAATAGATTTCTTTTTTCACCGAGACTCGAATTTGAAAATAATTTTTTATTTGTAACTAGCCAATGCCCGCTAACTTCGCGGCGCCTAATAAGAGCTTTTGCGTTAGCCAATGCAAAAGAGCGTTTAAAAACAAAATTAGTCTGTAAAGTCAAAGTTTTTGATTTAAGTTGAAACCACTAAGGCGCAGTATCCTCCTCACACATAGGCAAATAGTAGTAACGCTGTGATACCATATGGAATACCAATCCCTTTTGGTGTCATGAGCTTTACTGATGGTCTTATTTTCACCTGTGAGATCTCTGCCAATCATGCGTAATCTTTTTGTATGATCTTACGTATGCCAATAAAAGTTCTTATAGGGAAACTCAAGAGCACAGAAGTGCATTTTCTTTATAGGAAGGCCAAGAATCCTCGCTGACCCATAGGATGAAAAGTTTTCCGGTACATTGCTAAATGAGTAGTGTGATCTCCTCTTAAGTATCTTTCAAATGAAGCAGTTGATATACCTACGGTGATCTTTCCTTGTTAATTCGCCACTTTTACAATTCGTGGTAAAATTTATGAACTGATTTCAGGGTAGATGCAAGACCGCATGATCGTGCATGAGGGCGTCAGAAAAACTTAACCCCATGTTTCATTTAAACATCTGAAAACTAAATTCGTATAACTTAAACATAGGTCCAAAGCAGACCAACCACACGGGGTTTCTATACAGTTCGGCTGCAGCGCCATCCATTGGGCTTATTTTCTGCAAAACCATTGCTTACCATAAAATGAATACGTGTTATGAATTTCTACCTTAACTCCAGCGGCACTTATCGGGTAAATTTTTATCAAAAGAATTTTCCATCATACAGTTACATAGCTCATATTTAAAATTTGAACGAAATCGGTTAATAAATACGATTTTTATAAAAAACTCTACTCCAGCACCACCTAGCGAGTTTTATAGTAGCATGTAATTGGACCATATATGTATGTAAGATAAACTCCGACAATCTGACGGAACTCTATTCAGTGTTTTTTGAGTTTATTCCGAACAACGAAAACGGCTATCATTTTATGCAAATAGGTATGTAGATAGGACAGTTTATAGCGAAACTCGTAAAAGCAAAGCTCCATTCTTTGTGAAAAACTTAAAAAAATTCTTCAAAATTTTCACAAAAATTTTACCTTACTGAAAATTAAAGACAAAGTTACAATAGTTCAATGGGATTTATAAATCTAGGAGAAAATGGTTCCCAATCGAGTGATACTTGCGCGTTTACGTAAATGTATATCGATCCAGCCTTTCCAATAATTATCACTTTTCGCCATAACTACGGTATTGATAACAAATGTAGCTGTGTAGAATTTCAGGACGTTAGCGTAAGCAGTTCCAGACATAAGCTATATGAGAAGTTCAGTTTGCATGGAATGAAGGAGCCACGCCCCCTTTCCCAATGCATTTGCAATATATGCATCAGTGCTAAGTTTCAGTTCCCCAGCGTAATTGGTTTTAGTGATATATTGGTATTTTACGTTTTAGTCTGTATAAGAATTTTAGGAATATCCCGAGCTAAATACCGAGTAACTTTTGGTCAGAATATTTATTTTCAACGTGTTGCCAAATATGACCCAAGTCGATGCAGCCGTTTAGTAGTTTAGTGAAATGCATTGTAAAGAGAACTGTATGAAATTGTAAAACGTGACTTCTCAGATTTCTTTATTTTTTTGGCAGCAGTAACGAAAAGTTTAATTTTTTTTTAGCGAAAACCCTTCCACACAGAAATAAAAAAAATTAAGTTTGTGGTTATATAAAGGCGAAATTTTGAGAACGGTGCGTTGCTAACTCTAAATATAAACAACGACGCACTGGAAAAAGTTAATACGTCCAAATACCTAGGAATAATGATCGACGATAAACTAAAACAAAAAAAAATGGATTCTATATTTTCAATTAGAGCTCTAGCAAAACTGCATTTAATTCCATACATTAGCTTTTCCGTGATGCGCTTGCAAACATACAGACAAACATACTGAAATTTTAGATTTGGCTTCTGTTGATCTAATAAACCTCCTATTAATTTTTCTTTAACATCTATTATGTACAGATATCGGCCTGTTGCAATTTTATTATTCTCAAGTACTCTCGTTTGATACCCATATGGCAACACTTAGTTTATATAGTAAATTTAACTGAATTAAAGTTTTCAAATAAGTGGCAGCCCGCTTCAAGAATATTTTCAAAAGTAAGCTTCCTAACCCTCTTTAGTTTAATATTCGTATTGCAATATTTCATTTATTTTACAAATTTCAATGAATACAATTTTTCAATCAGTTGGCAAATCCCCTAAAAATATTTTCAGGATTAAAATTTCCTATCGTCTTTAGTTTGATGCCAATATTGCAATATTTAATTTATACTATCAATTATATTAAATTAAAGTTTTCAAGTAGGTGGCAACCTTCCACAAACATATTTTCAGCTGTAGGCATTTGTAAATTTCTTTCATTTGACAGCCATATTGCAATATTCACATTACCGTATCAATTGACCTAAACTGTAATTTTAAACACAGGTGGCAACTCTCTAATTTTTTCTTCTATATTGGAGCTAAATCTCTAGCGATACAACGGTGAAAACTGCATTCAATTCCATGCTTTCGATTGATGCGCGTACAAATATACAGACAGACAGATATTCAAAAATTCTAAAAATTGTTTATTTGGCTTCTGTGGCTTTAATAAAAACCCACCATATTATTTTTCTTTAATATCTATAAGGTAAAGACATCGACTTGTTACAATTTTATTATATGTATATCTAGATGTAGATATAGATTTCATTCATTTTATAAATTTAATACAATAAAATTTTTCAAACAGGTGGCAGCCCTCCCTAAAACCATTTTCGGCAATAAAATCTCCTAAACCCCTTCAGTTTGATACCCGTATTGCAATATTCAATTTATCTCATAAATTAAATTAAATGTAAATTTTCAAACAGGTGGCAACTCTAAAAAATATTTTTGGCTGTAAGCCTTCTTCATTCTCTTTCTTTTGACGCCCATATTGCAATATTCGTTTTTCTTATCAATTTACTTAAACCCCAATTTTCAAACAGGTGGCAACTCTCTAATTTTTTTTCTTCCTAAATTTTAAGTTAGACCTCTAGCAATACATCGGTGGAAACTGCATTCAAATCCATGCATTCGTTTTCGAGTGATGCGCGCACAAACATACAGACAGACAGACAGACAGACAGACAGACAGACCGACAGACAGACAGACAGACAGACAAAAATTCTAAAAATGGTTGATTTGGCTTCTGGTGCTCTAAAAAATACCCCCACATTAATTTTTCTTTAATATCTATAATGTACAGACATCGACCTGTTACAATTTTATTATATGTATAGATAATGATTATAGTAAAAAAAATCGCTTTTTATTGGACCCTTTAGCACAATTGTGCGTACTTATTCCTCACATCTATGTATGTATGAATGTTAATTTGCAGCATTCTGAAACTTAAATCTTTGAGAGTGAATAGCAATCACACCTTTCAAAAGCACATTTAAACTTGAGGAATTTGAGTAAATGAAGCCCTAGCAAGTGGTCTACGAGGCATGAAAATTGTGTGTCCTCTGTTCTGAAATTGATATGCAAATATTAGATTGTTTGTATGTATGTACATATGCAAATGTGCAAAAAAGACGTTTAAGAAAAGCGGTTTGCCACTTAAAAGACGAACTTTAAGCCCATTACAGAGCATTTGACGAGCGTGACGAACCCCATTCCAAATTACAGACCACAATTTCGAACATCCTCACACACATCTAGTATTTGGTAGATAGAAGCGATAATGTCATTACGTTGTCACTAAAGCCTACAAAGGAAACAAAAGAAGTGACAGAAGTAAAAGGACACGATATAACGATAACAAAGAAGCACGAATCAGTGAATAATTGAAGGATACACCTTGTGGGTAGCTAAAGCAACGCGGTCGCCCAACAAAATAACAGTACTCGGATATTGGGGACGTGGATAGAGGCAGCATCCGCAAATCCGGCGCGTAATGGCGACAAAAGACTACAACAACAAACCAAAGCGCATTGAGGTTGGGCACACACATACACACACGCACACACACATACACAAACACATACATAGATTTATCGCATATAGGACAACGTGAATTACGCTCGTACAATTGCGAATCGCTGCTAAGCTGTCAGCCAAAACACCTTTAGTGCTGCAATTCGCACGCTGATGTCGCACGTGCAACGCATACGCAACAAACTCGATGCTCAACTTCCAGGCAAAATGGAGAAAGCAGAAGATGACAAAAAGAGTTGTTACGTGTATTTTACTCGTAGATAGATGGCTGTGATGAGTAGCGCGCACAATTTGATGTGATTTTGAAACATGCAGCATCGTATTGTGTAGCGTTTTTTTTTTTTTGTCTTTCAAGTCAAGTGAAGTCATCAGAGTAATAGACAAGTAGACATGATTACCCTGCAGGGAGTGACGTTAGCTTATACCTAACTTTAGTCTGTTTACTACTTTTGTGGGGCGATGGCCGCAAAAAAGTCAGACCTGGATACCTCTGCATTACATGTCAACTAACTTGTAACTAACTACTTTTGGACATAAAATATCAATAAGAAAAACAAAATATTTTTTTGTTTTTTTACTTATTTATTTAATTAGTCATTTACTTTATTTTATTACATTTCATATTTGTTTACATATTCTGCTCTGGGTGGCCCCATATTCGAACACCGTCAGACATAACTTCAAAATGATAGTATAAAATTTCGATCTTCCTTTTATTTGTCCTGAATATGAAAAAGAATCTGCGAAGTTCAGAAAAAAGGTGTATTGAAAGTAATTTTTGTATGAGGATATTTAATAGAAACTTGTAAAGAAAACCAACTCCCGATTGCGTCTGCATGACTCCTGCACGACTTTACAATTCACTTTAAGTTGGTTTTGTCATAGCTAGTTAAAAGTGAGGTATTAATCGAAATCTCGCCAAAAAGCTAAGTATAAGTTGGTTAGTTTTAACAATTGATAATTTTTCTCTGCAGGGTACAAACATACATTCATATGTAGGTAAATATGCAAGTGTACATATATCCCAGTAGAAATCGGTTGTATGCATTCTTCAAGTATGCATGCTGTATTAGTGAAAAAGTGTGAACAATTCATGAGCACTGTTTTGTTTGTACTCGTATGTGCCATATATTAAAATATATCAGAAAAGTAGAATTTACATTAGTAAATATATGTACTGCGTGTTAGAATGTCTTAATACGCAAACAGCAGTAGTACAAGTGTATGGTTAGCGTACGCATACGCTCTGAGTAACCGCACGTGTTGAATGGAAATTAAAGTACATTTAAATATACCGATGTCGTATGCATAAGATTTCTACTGGGATGTTATCCTGCAATTGTGGATGTATTTATGTTGTATGAGCTGCTATGGCCTATAACCTATCGGAAAGATGAATGTAGAGATTTTGGCATTGCATTGAGAACACCTGAATGTCTTATTGTGTTGCAAACGTCATCAAGTATTTAGCTGTGCTCTTAATTCCCTGGCGATTCGGCAATACCATTGCTAGACTTAAGGTTTGTGATAACAAACTAGTTCCTGATAGAAAAGCTAAATTTATAGAGTGCGATGTAGAATTTTATTAAGTCATGGAAAGCAAGGTTTTAGAGTAATCAGACCCTCATTGCAAAATACCAAATTAAAGAAACTTCGCGATATAAAATGATGTCTGATTCCGTTTAAAGCAAAAAAGGTTTGTTCCTCTGACAGTGGCAACAACTTTAACGGTTCCAAGCATTTTTAAAGTGAAACTTCTTTAGCAGCGGTAGTGAATTGAAAAATCAACATGGCTTATGCAACGGAAATGGTTGGGGATTGAAACGTCTCCTAAATGTATGCTTTAGTATTTATACTGAATTAAAGAAACGTTTTAAGCAGCGGATAAAGGATACGATTTAGTTTACGATAAAACCACCCAACAAACACTAAAAAAAAATATTTACCCAACCTTGGAGAAATTCATAGGTGACAAGTTGATATCCTACATCATTCTCCAACTCATCTCTAACTTTGGAGTGGAAGTTGAGATGAACTTGAGAACAAATAAGTGTCTCCAACATGGCAGCACTGTCTTTTATATACAAAAATATGCAAGTGGCAAGAGAGCTTTGGCTTTGAGTTTGTCGTAGGACACCCAGAACTGCCAGGCAATCCTATAATACCCTGTGCAGTTCCACCTCCGCCTGGCCTTCGAATGGTAAATTTCGGTAATTTTTGTCTTAATCTCGACGAGCGCGGCGCCCATGTCCACCGCGTGGGACACATTCAGAGCAGAACCGCTCCTTGCTAGTTCGTCCGCTGTCTCGTTTCCGTAGATGGTCCTATGTCCCGGGACCCATATTAGGGTAATTTCGTATTGATCAGAAATATAGGCCAGCTCTCTCACACAAAAGTAAGAATTTCTGGGATTTCGAAGATTTTCTATAGGATTTTTTTTTCTACCTTTTGATCGTAATGCTACAATTGAAATATGTACATAGTTTCCCAGGTTCGAAATTGTATCAATGGTAAAAAATTATTGGAACATTGGTGCATACATTTTACGGTTATGGTTCGATTTCTTCGAAGAAAATTCGAATGGCAGTTAGAGTTTTTACCGGATTGCTTGCGGGGCATATATTGGTGGCTGTTTATGTATAAAAAATGGGTATCACTACTGTGGACATGCGCAGGATGTATCGATAGCGGCACACTCGTTAAAGCGTATGTTTAGGGGCCTATCGTTTCGAGAATTTAAGGGACATCTATAAGTAGAGCTGAAATTATTGTTGGAGTTCGCATAAAGCTGGCGGCGCTAAAAGATTAATAGGCCTGAAAAAAATTAAAATTCCTGAAATTCAATGTCATACACTACACTTTCCATTTCAGTTTAATCTCGGATACAAAACACATTTTCTTTAAAAGTAATAACAAACTCGTAATGTAACCGTACGAATGAATGTATATATGCAGACATACTTATACAAAAATTTTATTTGTCCAATAAGTAATAAGTTTTTCCGCGATAAGATTTTAAACCGACGAAAGAAAACAAAATTGTAATAGCCGTTTTCTGAAGTAAGTGGCCATTATGCGAGTACTAAATATATGTATGTATGCATGTGTGTTTGTGTATTAGTATCGAAATGCGAATACGCATAAATGCGGTCATAAAGCCGTAATGAGATTTTTTACGTACTTTAAACATTCATTGCCAAATAAGGGCAGATTTATTAATTTGTATTTTGCTTTTCACGTACATATATTGAATACACTAAACGCATAATGAAAAATCAGCAAAGATGTGCAGAATAAGAAGCATAATAAAAACTAAATGCGCGTTTTGGGTCTCGCTACGTTAAAACCTCGCCCAATGAAAAAGAGCCCCCTTCTTCTGATGACGACCACGGCAAACGTATTAAGAACTATTATTTGAGGGTATGCACCTGGAATATCCGGACCCTTAATAGGGAAGGTGCCTATGCAGGCTGGTTGATATCCTCGGGAAGACTAATAGTTTCTTTAATAATTTTTTGTAAAAAATTCTCTCTGATGACAAAACAGCGTAAGCTTAAAAATCTGCATAAAAATACGTACACACTTTTTCAACGTAGACGTAATAACGAGATTTTCGATGCTGTTTTTTTAACATTTTTTAAAGATTGCTTTAAGAGATACTTGAATAACTGGACCAAAGCTATTCCGATTAAGACTTGTGAGGAATTAGTGCGAAAGTTTTCTCCCACTATTTTTATTTCTGTGCAAAAAACACCTTTAAGCACTTTTTTTACGAGACTACTCCTCCTATGCTATATGCCTTTTACCGAAAAAATCTCATAAAATTTACATTTTCAGAGCAACGTAACTGCCAAATAAAAGTAAAACAAATAAAACTTTTTACTATACCACGCTACTATAAATGGACTAAAAAGAAGAAAGTAATATTTCTCAGTCCCATGGAGTTTATTTTGATAACTTTTGATTTTGAAATTTGTGCAAAAGTCATTATAAACAATTTATGGGAATGAAAAACGTGGAGCGTATGCAATACAAACCATTACATTTAAATGGCAATAAGTCTTTCATTCAATAGTCAAAGTACATACTTAGCATAGACCGAAAATTTTTACAGCGCATGTACGGATTTGAGATCAATTTTAAGCGATCGATATATGTACATATACCCACATAAATACTTATAATCAAGTCTATTACATGCGCCCCACGCTTTTCATTTTCAATCTCGTAAATTGTTTGTAATAACTTTTTAAAATCTAAAGGTATCAAAAGAAATTATATGGGACTGAGAAATATTATTTTCTACTTTTTAGTCTATTTATAGAAGCGTGGTATATTAAAACATTTTTTTTTTTACCGACTTCACAAAAAGGAGGAGGTTATCAATTCATCGGAGTATATATATCGATGGTCCTCTGGAATAATGACACAATTCAAAGTTCAAAAAATAAAAACCGGTGGGTTATGAGTTCGCTCTCAGCTCGATATTCATATTGGATATCAAAGGTCATTTTCTAACGTTCGCCCTAATGTTTATTTGGGTAGTTATTTCGTGTTACTACTACAGCTACATATGTATGTTTTGGCGTATGGTCCGCACTAGCTTCATCACATTGCGTTTATATTCTTAATAGAAAACCAAGTTGCAAACCTTTTTACTTCATACCCGGGGTATCTTTTAAAACGCATTTTACTTCGCAAATTCAAAGGATACCAAAAGGCTCAAATAGACATAATTGAAGACTTTCTTTCTTCTGAAGTAGGGAACTATTGGAATAACACCATTGAAAATGAAATGCCCAAAAGACATGTTTAGTAACTCAGTAACTAAAAATTGGCATTTATTGCCTGCGGTTAACATTTACATAAAATCAAGATTTAATTTTATCCGAATTGCTAAGCCGTTTCAACAAGCCTGCCTCTAAGTATCACCATAATTAATAAAATGCATATTAACACAAAAACTGCGATCAGTGATAGAACTTAGTAATCTTACACAGATTGTGTCTAAAAATGTGACTTGCCTATGGAAAAGCTCTCGCCGCATTCCCACGCTTACCCATGCTGAGGTGCCATTTTTTAATCCATTATCTTCGCGTGTTCACTTTGACTTCACCTCTGTGTTACGCATTTCTGATAGCTTTAGCGCCCGATGCCATTTGACATGCGGTAGCAGAGTAATAAATTTATATAAGGCATGCCAGCGGAATGCAGAGTGCAGTAAAGCGGCTTGGCCTGGGGGTCAACATACATACACCACATACAATATTAAAAAATCGTAAGGCTTAAGCAATAATAAAAAAAATTCACAAAAAAAAATCATAAAACAAAACAAAGTAAAAAAAATAAAGGCTCCCAAGCAGCGCAGGCAAAAAATCAACTCTTTCTACTCTGTGTGTGTGTGTGTG
This sequence comes from Rhagoletis pomonella, assembly GCF_013731165.1. Taxonomy (NCBI): domain Eukaryota; kingdom Metazoa; phylum Arthropoda; class Insecta; order Diptera; family Tephritidae; genus Rhagoletis; species Rhagoletis pomonella. The sequence goes on from NW_023458564.1 coordinate 25,270,478, forward strand.
TAGGGCTGTTCTGTTGCGCTCCAGCGGAGACAAAGAAACAATATATGGATTTTAGCCAGTAGTATCTATAAATAACAATAGCAGTAGGCAGTTGTAGGCAGCAGCTAAAGCAACAACAAATTGCGCAACAGATTTATGGCTGGCGTAGCATCATTTTTTTCTTTCGACTTTATCCACTTCACAAAAATTTCTTTCGCGTCTTGCTCCCTTTTTTATTTGCATATTTCTCAGCGTTGGCATATTTTGTGTTTTTGGTATTTGTTCAAATCCTTTGTCTCTTGCCACATGTCACATGCAAGCAGGCGCCTGGATGTACATATACTTCACCTCTCTTCATGTGTGTATATGTATGTATGTGTGTACATCTATGTATGAATTTGTGTGGACTATATGCGTACGATTCATCATGCCATATGTCAGTGCATGTTATGCAACATTAGCTGAGCAATCACGTTGTTGTTTCTATATGTATTAAATTTATTTATGTCAGGATTCCCATTTTTTGGTCTGCGTTTTTGTTCTGGATGATAACCCCTCCCAAACTATTGTTGTTGGCATTTATTTTAGTATTTTTTCTCGTTTTTTCCATTAACTTATTTGCTTCGCAGCTTTGCTAAAATCCACTCTGCTGATTCTTTGTCAAACAGGTCGCGTGCTCACTCATCAAATCCATAAAATAAATAATCATTGCGAAACACATTGCTCGTATGTACACACAAGAATAGAAATGTAGTTCTATATATATATTATATGTATATATATATATATGCAAAATTCATACGAGTATATACCGCTATTCAAAAACACAATACTCGTAGCCTTAGTGCAGCTATTGCAGATTTGAAAATAACTTTGTTTTTTTTTATAAATACAAATTCTAAAAATTCGTATCAACATATATTTGATCCTTGATAATCTGCTTTTTCCACAACTTAGGAAGTACTACTAGCAGTAACAGTTTTGTTATGGAATTTTTTAATTCCTCAGCAAATTTTTTAGGTTCGCAAAGGATAAAAAAATATGCCAAAAGCGCTTAAGCCGCATCCACCACATTCCATGCTAATATTTGAAAAAAATTTATTTTGATTAAGTGCTACGTATTGTGAAATTTTCAATGAATTTTATCTATGTACTTTGAGTGTGCTAGTCCTTTTTGTAAAATAATACATAGCTTACCCGGCGCGATTCGCAGCGCCCTACAAATTTCAAGAGAAAATTCTAACTAAGTAAATGTATGAAAAAATTATAATTAATATTAGAAACATAGGCAATATTTTTGATAGGCCATCTGGTGCGTAGAAAAATAAATTGAGTGGTTTCTAACCCGAGAACAGGCAATACATATACACTCAGAAAAAAGTCGCCCAAGTATATTTCTCTCAACGCATAAATCCGTATTTATAACCAAATCATATGTTGATAAAAACGTATTTAGTTGACGTAATTAACCTCCTCTTTAAGTGCAGGTCCATGCGTAAACTATGCGCTATTCATTAATAAATCTTCTCTGTTATACTTTCAAGTAATAACAATCGTTTCAATTAGTTAATCTAATTTTCTTTCGCCACTTGCCGAGGGGCGGCACTGTGTGGGGACGTAAAATAATGTGCGAGTGTTTGGAAACTCTAGTTAATTGAGGTATTCAGCAGGAGAAATGATAATAACTTGGATTATCTTTAAACTGTTCGGCAGTTGGCTGGGGAATTGATGACACAAAGTTTTTCTGAAAGTTCGAATGTTATTTAAAAGAGTAATTTCTGAGTTTTCCGAGGTTGGCGATTTTAATCGTTTTTTTCACTTGAAGTTGGGTGTCGCAGAGCAGCATTCCAAACAAGTGATTTAAATAAAAATATTTATACCTCAAAAAATCCTTTCTGGGATTTTTGGTATCCGAGAAATTTGAGTTTGCGATTTATTTTTTTCCATAAACTTAACTTTTTGAACGGGTGGCATTAGCCTTAAAAAAGGATTTTCTAAATAAATCGTTCTTAAGCGCTTTCATCTGGCACCTTCTTTGTTGTAATGTTTTATTTAACTTACTATATAATCGATTTAAAATTTTTAACAGGTGGCAGCGCCCTTGTGAAGTATTTTCAAAATAAATCGTAATAATAAATACATTGCACAATGAAAGGATCCATGAAGCTTCGATTACTTACTTCCCTCAATTTTGACGACGCTAGACAACGTAGGAAGGACTACGATTTACGGATATGCACATTAGGGTGTCCCTTCCAAAAATTGTTTTGAGCTACGCTATCGCAAAAGGAATCAAAATTTGCGCAATTTTACACATGTTAACCAAACGGCAAACAAATCAGAATATATGTGTCATTTTGAGTGCTCTATCGCACCTTGAAGTTTTCCACGTATTTTATGTTGGGAAAAAAACAATTTTTCATAGAAATGCTATAGAATCATTGAAAATTAATATTTTTAAATCGGCAAACTCTTTTTCTCTTTAGGAGGCTTCAAAAAATAATATCCAATTATTTAATTAATTAGCTTTTAATATTAATGATTTTTTATGGGTCCCGCATTTATTTTTTGGGGGCTTTTGGGAGAAACATACGTCTTACGTTTTTCCCATATTTAATAGGTGGAAAGTTTCATGATGCGGGTTAACTCTCAAATTGACACACAATTCTGATTTTCTTACCTAATGCACATGGAGTGACCGAACTTCTCAAAGGAAGATTATTCTGTCAAACTACTGGAGGCCATGAAAAATTGCATCAATGCACTAAAGGAAAAGCGGCGTGCGACATTTACTATAGCTGCACGAGATGGTGCTACAATTTGATGTTACATTTCTGGTTGGGCGGAGACTCCGACGAAAAATAGGAGGATGACTCCAAGGGGTGGAAGAAACATGCGAGCGCTGCCACGCAGCGACGTTAAAATCATGCCTGGTGACTTGAATTTTTATATTTAATACAACAGTAGACTTCATGACAACACCTCTGGCAAGAGAAAGAGGCCGCAGTATGCAAAGAAAAATAAAGTCACTTGGGTATCCCCTGATCAAGTTATAGACGGAAGACACGCTTCGAGTGTTTTTGACTTGCCGCTCTGTTCGATTCATATTAAAAATCTAGAAGTAAGTATTGACCTACCGGCTCATCCCAATGGGCACTTTGCTACTAATAGTAGTGATTTTCGTGACCCCGACACTAAGGCGGTCTGCGCGACCTTTCCCAACATAGAAAAGGAAAAAAGGTTGTTCTGAATGTGAACGTGGACAAGACACAATACCCCCTGGCAACCACAAACAGTCTTTATGAAATGAATTCAAGTAACACGAACTATGTCTTCCCAAAGATCAATAGAAAAAACCATCTTGCCAAATAGTACCATTTTGGGCTCTGTAGACATTTGAAAGCAGAGCGCTCTCTCGACAAATCAAGATGATGAGAGAACTAGCCTATTAAAGGTCAATGGTGCTGCTCGCGTGGGTGACGGGTACTGTAGAAGACGGTAACGTAAATCGTATGACGCATAAAATAGATAATTTTGTTGTATTTGATTGGGCACGTGGCAAGACTGGATTAAGAAGCTCTGGGAAAAAATATCCTTCACGGAGAAGAGCAGTTTTTGCCACATTTTTTCGGTTTAGCCTAAATCAGTAATTTTCACAAAGATGCATTCAACAACTTTAAGATTTCTCCTTAAAAAAATTTAATTCGAAACGTAAGTCACACCAGCCCAGAAGACCAGTATGTAAATCAAACGAAAAAATGCTAGCTTTTTTCGAACGCATCACAAAAGTGGATATTGAAAAAATAATACAACAGTGCGGAAGATAGAATTTTCGCACGTTAGCAATAAAAAAGAACAAACGAGCACAAACGAACACAACATTAAAGCACTAAAAGCAACAACCAGGAACCCGAGAAATTAACAGATTTAGACGAGTAGCTGCGACAGCGCGCTGGAATTCAACACCAAAAAAACAAAAACAAAAAGGTACATGCAATGCCAAAATTTTCTATACATCCAGCGGTGGTGATGCATAGAAGAATAGTACTGATGGCTGGTCGCTAATTTTTACATATACTCGAATTACGATAACGCTCAGCATATGTTCACATATACATACATACCATAACAAAAGGATGAAAGCGCCATTGAATGTGTTGAATTTCACTCTAAGCAAGAAGAAAATTGTGCATTTTTTGCCTCTAATAAAACGCTTTGGTATACGCGGTCGGCGACACTTTGCTGGGCTCAGTGATGCAGCATTTATTCGCTACTTTTGCCGTACATCAGTGCATCATCATTTTACCGCACTACGCTGCCAAAGCATAGCTCTTGCGATGTGATTGGGGTATTGGAGGCGGATGCGCGTCGTGATTTTAATTAATTTTTTCTTTGATGCTTTGCTTGGCTTGGCTTTGCTTGTACAATATTTAGACGGCACGCTTGTTTTTTTTTGTTCTTTAGCGTAGCATATTAATAAGTTTTGTGTTTCGGCTGCTTTGAAAGCGGGCTTTAAAAAATGAAAAGTAACAACAAATTAATGGTTTTTGTTCGTGCGAAAAACTGTTGTCACTTTCTGAGCATCAACTAGCAGAAGCGTTGCATTTTTCGTTAGAACCAAAGTTGGATATTTTTTCTTTGTGTACATATGTACATACATACGTGACATTGGAGAAAACACGTTGATTGTTTGTTTTTCGCTTTGGAAAAATGTTAAAAGTTTACTGATAGACAAGTGAATAAGTTTTCTAAAATAGGGAAGAAGTTTTTCGGCACGACGAAGTAAATTACTTTTTTAACAAAGAAATAGTTTCCTCTTTTAGAAACTCTTGAAAGATTGTTTTTATAAGTTAATGAACGTTTACGATGCTTTGCTGAAATTTGACTTTAATGGATTTTGATTACTCTTGATTAATATTTTTTTTTTTTAATCATGACAATGCACTTTTATGAAAGAAAAAAGTGTACAATGAACATCGTACCACTTAATATTGATTTCATTATAATTTTTCTTACCGAATTTCAAGTTAATGTTTTACTGTTCGCGGACTTGAGGAATTCATACAACGACTGGCGATAATGATTTGAAGATGGTTATGACGCAGGCCAGATATATGGTTAATTGCAGAGTTTTGAACTCGAACATCATCCGTTATGTACTTTCTAGGGATGTTAATTTTGCGGCTTTTTCCGATCCCAGGATTTTCGGGATGGCCTTTTCACACTTTTCAACAACTTGAATCGAAAAAATTGCTTCTATATTGTTTGAGAAGCTCTCCTGCCATGAAATAAATAATAAATAAATGGGTTTGAAACCTACTTTTTTATTTAAAGTGGCGTTTTTATTTTTTCTCTCTGACCGCAGGATTTATTTTGAAGGACTTTGTAATTTCAAAGATATGATTAATTCCAAAAATTGCTAAAAAAAATCAATGCAATGTAAAATAAAAATATGGGAAACAAATGCAATAGAAAATTTCTCTAGAATTTTAAAAAACTAAATTTTTTTGGAATCACAAGGACAAATAGTTAATTTTTAAGCTGACAAAGTTAGAAGAACGAAATTCGAGGATGTTTTCGAGTTTATATAAGCCCTTAACATATAATTTTTTCAAAAATAAATCTTGCGAAATTTCAAGGATAAAATTTCAAATCCCTTCTGCACCAGAAACATGAACCTGTTTAATTCTACAAGATTTCCTCAATATTTGTATACCCATACTTCTTCTCTAAGCACATTTCCCTGAATTTTTTGAATCATTTTTGAATTACTGACGTCAGAGTGAAAAAGTAAAAAACGGAATTTTACTATATTTGGCCCAGAGTTTCGCGTATATATTGATATTTGTGTTTGAAATTTACTATCGCGCGGTGTTATATGTATAATGAACTAGACATTTATAAAAAAAATATTAATTTTTAAATAAAAAAACAAATATAGCCAATACTGGTAAAGAAAAAGACTTTCTATTATTGCAATCAGTGCAAATTACAAATCCCGAAAATCCCGCGATTACTTGCCAAGAATCCCGGGATTTTCGAGACCTTAGAAAATCCTGAATCCCGGGATCGTAGGATTAACATTCCTAGTACTAGCCCTAAGAAGTGTTTTTTGGCTACAATGTTGCTCTTTTTGGGCTTTTACATTTGGTAGGATTAATTTCTCTTCGAAGATTGGTAGTTCAAAAGAAATATTGGCAGGTTTTAATAACGCCCCGAAAGAGCAAACATCGCTAAGGTTCTTGAAATACTTAGAATTTCCAAATATTTAGTTTCTAATATTATGTTCTAAAAATTCTCGCAGGTCGTGCATATACATACATACATACAAATTTAACTCTCAGAAAAGCTGAAGCACTATTTTAGTTCCATTTTAACCAACTTCCTGATGAGCTAGAGACTTGAAACTCCAATTTTAGCTAAGAACACGATGACAATGCAAATCATTCTGTTCCAGTACTCCATGAACATGAAGGAAGTGACAGGAAAAATGTTCCCGTACTACAAAATCCTGTAAATGAGAGAAATTTTCGGAGAGTTGTGTAGAGAATGAAGTTGCAAGATTTACCCGAACTTTTTCTCCTGGTAAAATTATGAAAACTGTCAAACGATCAGCTGTTTGATGTTTTTACCATGATACAATAATTTTTAGAAGGTAGTTTCACTTCAAAATTTTTGACATAAACCGTGTCTGTGACAAACACGCAATGTGGCCACTGCTACGACATAGAACTTGGGGATTATCGCTTGTTATTTTAGATATTTTTTAACAGAACATGTAAAGATTTATATGTTTCATAACTGATCACTTAATTTTTAATATAAATATACGTATTTTGTACATACATTTTTGCCACTGCTAATCACATGAATAAAAATCATAAAAATGAAAATATAACAGCAATATTTCTTGTTTATAATGGATTAGATCTATCGCACACCACGGACTTTATCGGCCGCCAATTTAGATGTGCTCGCTAGTATTTCCATTGCACCACAACTATTGGTCAGAGCGATTAAGCTGGTGTAATGTGCGCACCTCCATACATCTTCAGGTACATATTTCAAGCGAGCGCTATCATTTAAATAGGCGTCCGATAAAGTCTGTGGTGTGCGGTGGCTCTTACATCTATTCCGTGTGTTGCAATATCCACGAAAGCAGCAGTTAATTTTTTATGAAGAAAATTATTACAAAATATTCGAAAATTTCTCTACTTATACATATGTTTGGCTTTTCTTTGTTTTATTTTTCCAACGTCAAAAGCTGGATTTTTTTTTTTTAAAGTTGGTACAACAAAAAATACGAAACACGTTTTCTGTCAGATAGCTAACATGGCGGATAAGAAGAAGAAGTGAAACTACCTTCTAAAAATTATTGTATCATGGTTTTTACTATGCTATTCAAGATGAATTAATCCGCTAGGTGGCACAGGTGTCGTGATATTTGAAAACTCCATATTTATGGTCCGATATGGTTAATATTTGCAATGCATATTACTTACATGAATAGGAATAACTCCAAAAAAAGTTGCCCGATAGGTGGCGCAGAATGCCAGATTTGGTTCGTGTGTTTAATATATTTTAATATAGAAGGCTCTGCAAAATCGAAACCACAGCGACTTACATATCCAAACTGACTCGCGATTCAGATGCAAAGTCTATGGGGCTTATTATATGTAAATACGTTTGGACCAAGTATTCAGATTTAAGATTTGCTTAAAACTACACAATCTACCGCAAGGCGCTCGAAAGAAAATTCGCAGATAATTTATAGCGCCGCATGATTTACCATTTGAGAGTGTCGATGAACAAAATCGTAAGTCTCTCGATGGGAATAAAATAAAAATACAAAAAAAATATGGGTTCGAAAGCTGACGTATTGCCTAGAAGAGAAAAATAGCGCAATTATAAAATCATTATATAAAACTTCCAAAAAATTTGGTTGAAAAATTGACCTTCGAATAATTAAATACTTTGCTGGCTTGTCCAATAAAAAAATTTTGGTGTTATGGACTAACGACGACTAAGAAATCTTGTAGTTGCTGATTTTCTGGTATAAGTGGTGGAAGTGAAATTTTTAAGTTGCTGAAAATTGCGCTGATTTTTAGCAATTATTTAACGCATTTCCTTTTGTTAAAGAGACTGCATTTCCGCATAAACAAAGAGAACCGAACACACACACGCACTTGTATGGCACTCCCACACAAAAGCAAGTGCAGCGACATGCATTTGGAATGGCAGTAAGCTACGGCTTACAAACCACACTGGGGCTCTGCATGAATGCATTCCTGAATAATTGACGGCGAGATTCGAACTATTCCATTCTAATCGATTCTTTATTTCAATATTTCTTTCACTTGAAAAATTTATGAAACGGCCAATTATACAGCCATCAATCATAGCTAAAAATGCTATTACAATGAATCAATTAAAATTATTGTAACAAGGGTTCTCATAAAAATATGTACTTATGTATATTTTATGGAAAAAATACGTAATACAGTCAGAAAGAAAAATATCAAAAATAAACTCGATTTTTTAGCAACTTAAAACTTGCTCTATATTTTATTTGAATTTCATGGGCTATGACAAATCTGATAAAAAATTGGAAAAATTTGATGCACTTTATAATTTAAATAATGAGCATCTAAAAGACTTTTTGGTCAACTTTTGACTACAATTTCGAATTCCTCGCTTGAAAATCTACGAGAAAAGTCCATACAACCAAAAACAAAACTTGTTTGTTGGAGCTAGCCAGCAAAGTACTAATTTTTTTCGAAAGTTCATTTTTCTACGAAGTGCTTAAACCCATATTTTTCCATATTTTTATTTTATTCCTATCAAGAGATTTACGATTTTGTCCATCGACATTCTCAAATCGTACATGTACGCCGCTTCTACGTATTTGGCAGTGAACATTTAAATAGGGTGCAATTCACCTTTACGCTTACGTAGATGCTAAGAGTTAATCAATAAACAATTTCGTCTGGCATGCTTTCTGCAGATAATTTCTAATGCTTCTCTTTTCGTGTAGCTTCAGCTAAGAACAACTTTTAAAGTTAGCAGCTAATTGGCGTCAGAGTAAATTTCAAGCATAGCGTACTTTTAGGATGCCATCAAAAATCAAATAACTTTAGAAAACTATAAGCCATACAAATACACGCGCGCGCCCATACCCAAAATGATGTCGAGCAAGGAAAGCAAACAACTAAATTCTACGAGACATGCAAATACATATCGAAATTTATGCTTTTAAATACCTGCCACGCTTATAGAAATCCAACAAATTGAGAATTCAATGAGTTTGTTCTTCACTGAGCAACGACGCTAGACAAAATGAAAAAAAAAAACAGCAACGCGCACTCAAAGCATAAATTCAATTTGATGTTACGTATACGCCACGGATTACCACTTTGATGCCAAAGTAGAGGAAACCTAATTGGCAGCGAAGAGATTTTCGTTGAAAATTCTCGAAGCATTCAAACTAATGCATGTAATAAAAAAAAGGGTAGAAGAACTCATTTGGGGGAATGTGAGCGAAATAAGAAGTTAATTATAATGATTGCACTCGGAACGCGAATTTCATGGGTGCACAAGGCAAAGCAAGGCGGCGAGCGAAGCCAGCAAATTACCAATTACAACTGATGATGACAATGTCGTTGACGACAGCAACTTAAGCAACAAAAAAAACACGAAATTACAATTACAACGCTGCCAAGGATGTTGATGAGATTTACTACAAAAAAAAAAACAACAACTGCAACAAAAATAGCAATGAAAACGCCAAATAACCAGCGTATGGCCGTTGCCACGCGTACAATTAACGCCGCATGTTGACAGGATAATTTGGCACACCTCAACAGCAGCAGCTTACGCGGCACTAAAACACCGTTAGCGGAGTTAGTAGACTAAGTACATCCACAGCTAGAGTTACTCAAGAGATTTCATTGCAATACTTAGGTGGCGGGAATGCGCTGCTTGGCTAGAGGCAGAAAAATATTAAGTTAATAATCATATTTGCCACTAATTGCATTTTCGCACAAATGTTTGACGTAGTTAGAAGAATAATGCAAATGAATGCCAAAGTTTTCAAGTAGCTCAAATCGTAACTAGCGTTGCTGATTGTAAATAGTTCTATTGTTATTTCTCCATTCTTGAGCCTAGCCATTGCTAATGGCAATAATTATGCAATTAAATGAAATTATGAAAATTGCTCACAAAGCGCCCAACTGGCGGCAATGAAGCACGCGAGCATAAGCTTAATACAATTACGAAACGTAAGCCTGCGGTGAAATATTGGCGGTGAAAGAATTGCATAATTTGGAATATCTTGTATATTGCTGAACAATTAAAAGTTGGTAAATTTCATAAACGAAAGTTCACTATTTTAAACAACTTTGGGCATTATTAGGTATTCATTTTGCTTATTACAGGGTAAAGTCTATTCTAGCAAACTAACTATAATTTAATTGGCTTTATTTAAGCAATAGATACAAATTAGAGACACAATTTGAGTTTGAAATAATGGTGTGAAGAACACTAGGCTGATACTCCTATTTGTGGAAGTGAAAACTTTAAAACAATTTCACAAAAAAATGTTTGCCTTTAAAAAAACTTAGCGACATTATAACGAATGAAACTTAAATTGAGGGACCTCAGCTACTGTTGTTGTTGCGGATAAGCTAATTTTTTTACAAAACTAAAACAACAATGATGGCAATACTTAAATAATATTATTTTAAATACATTTTTTCAATATTTATTTAGATTGCTTACGATTACATACGACATATAAAATTTCATACGTTAATTTCAATTTATTTTTATATTCAGTGAAACTAATACTAACTTTTATTATTATTATTTTTTTCATTTTAGGTAAGTACCTGCCACAATGTTTGCTGCGCATGGAATGGTAATTAGGAGAAGTTTATAAATTAATCACTTTTGTTACCATAGTTTTGGAACTTCACATCACAGTTACATATGTATGTATATATGTACATTAAGCTGTTGAAACCTCGCTTCAAATAAATGCTACTAAATGTGAATTAAGCGGCACTGAAGATGGCACAATGAAAAACCAAAAATAGTAGATTTACTAGCGAACCCGCGTGGCGTTAAAACGCCAAAATTGAATTTAATTTTTTAAAAACTCTATTCAAAAGCCTCAAAAAATATTTTTTATAATTTATCTAAATCATTTCTGAGTGATGAGAGTTCTCGCATGGTGTCAGTTTTCTTTTAGGTTTGAAAATACTTTCTTCCAGAACAATATTTAGAAGGGTTGCCACGTATTTGAAAAATAAAATTCAACTTAACTCACCAATTGATTGAAATTTGTATTCTAATACATACATACATAATCACTTCGGAAATATTTCGGGACTATTTCAGGATCATTTCGTGAATAGTTTCGTACTATCCCGAAACGATCTCGCACTAGTTCCAAAATTGTCCGGAATCATATCTTATTAGTACCAAAATGGTCCTAAAATAATCCTGAACCAGTCCCGAATTAGTCCCAAAACGATCCCAAACTAGTCTCGGGGGGTAGTCCCTAACTAGTCTCAAATTGGGCCAGAACTAGGTCGAAATGGTCCTCAAATAATCAAATAGTAGTGAACAATTGCTCTCTTCAACGTACATTTGAAGGCCGTTAAAAACACTTAAACGCAGTCTTCCTTATAATTATAAAAATAATTATAATTCGAATAAAATGCAACGAATTTACTTTTAATTACAAAGACTAAAGAAAATATTATGATATTATTAAAAAATTATTTCCATGTTAGTTATATCTTAATATACACACGTATGTTCATCAAAAAATTAACAAGGCCTGAGTGAAATCAATTAGGGCCTCAAAGTGCCACTTAAGTTTTAGTTTATACTCATTTGCATTCCATGTACTTAACGGCAATTCCTTGCTTCCTTCACTCGTATTGTTCTCTATTTAAAGGATATAATTATCTTGCTGAGCGGCATTCAATTTAGGTATCAAGTGAAATACAAACAAGATTTGCCATGGCTCCAAAGCAAGCAGCGATGACAACTGTGGCAACAATATCGTCACTGACAACTTAAGCAAGATGATAAATAAGAAGACAAGACAATATTTTTAACGTCAAATCAACTTATCTGCCACGAATTTTGTTTTATCTAAAAAATATCTCCACAAAAATTATTTTCATTCTTTCTCGCTGTGAGTGTTGCCATTAAAACCTTTCTAGTGCCATCAAGTGAGGCTTCAGATAAGTGTCGATGACTTCATTACATGTATAAATATATTCACTGACCAAATCGTCTTAGCTTTCGCTTTTCCGCCTTCTTCTTCTTAACTTGACGAAAGTCTTTTATGCATTTATGCAAAAGTAAGGAGGCGGAAATTGTTCCATCGAGCGAAATACCGAGAAAATATTACTTAATTCAAGTATTTATTTTCATCTTAATTTGAGTGATTCATAGCAAAATGTGGATTTTCAAAATCTATTACCATATGAAGTATTGTTTGTTTGAATAAATGAAAAAAATAATTTGCAAATTGCTGATACCTAAATAAGTTAATTAAGTAATTTCAGAAGTGCAGTTCCTTACAATCAACGAGGAAGTAATAAGCAGTGTGCTTCTGAGAAAAATAGAAAAATGTACACTTATTTAAAATTACGTTACTCAACAAATTACACTGTTCGACAGTTAAACACAAAACAATCCATATATTCGCTGAGAAAGCGACCAAAAAAGTAACAGTACGATTTAAGTTTTTCTATCTAACGTCAGCAGATATTTTTAAAAGACTTTGAAATTTCAAAGATAGGCAGTGCTATGTAGAATACCAATATGGATATAAAAAATTCTACAATTTTTTGTAGCATAAGTGTCCTTTAATATTTTATTACTGCATATCCTTGAAAATTAGCAATATTCAGTTTTTAAAAAAGTATATATTTATATGTATGTTGAGGACTAATATACACATGACCACATCGTAGACTTTCATGCTTCCAACTTTGTTTTCTTAAAAAAATATAATTAATTAGAACGGCATAGCTAATCGTCCTTTTGAACTACAAAATTTAAGTTTTTATACCCAAGCGCACTTGTGCACAAGGGTATTATAACTTTGCTCAAATATATAGATATAGACAAATGTATACATAAATGATCAGCATGAAAAGATAAATCGATTAAGGGGACATTTTCATTACTTACCAGTACTTCTGCACCAAAAATTTAATCTGTTTAAATTCTACCGAATTTCCTCTTCACTTTGGAACCCATGCTTCTTCTCTAGACACATCTATGAATTTTTTAAATCATTTTTGAATTACTTACGTCAGAGTGAAAAACTAAAATTTAAAAAATTAAAAAATTAAAAATTTAAATTTACTATCGCGCGGTATTATATGTATAATGAGCTAGACATTTATAAAAAAATATTTATTATTAAATAAAAAAAGAAATATAACCAATATTGGTCAAGAAGAGGAGTTTCTATTATTGGCATCAGCGCAAATTACAAATCCCGATAATTCCGGGATTATTTATCAAGAATATCGGGATTTTTTCGGACCTTAAAAAGGCCGCGATCCCGGGACTAACATTCCTAATCGATACTCCTATCTAAATATTTGTCGACTTCAAAGCTTCTTTCGGCAGCACTAAAAGGAGTTGCCTATACGCCGCTATGTCTGAATTTGGCATCCCCGCCAAACTGATACGGCTGTGTAAAATGACGTTGAGCAATACCATCAGCTCCACGAGAATTGGGAAACACTTCTCCGAGCCATTCACCACTAAACAGGATTACAGACAGCGCGACTTCCTTTCATGTGATTTCTTTAATCTGATGTTGGTGAAGATAATAAGAGCCGCAGAACTGAACTGCTCAGGATAAATTTTTTATAAGAACGTGCAATTGTCGGTTAAATTAGTATGTTCTGCCTTTTCGAAATTGGACAAGGAAGCACTGCGAATATCTCCTGTCATCAGTACAAAAGTACCGAATTTCGTTCTCTTGGACCAATAATAATGTCTGCATCGCAATCCAAAGCAGAATCACTATCGTCAACAACAAGTGCTACTTTGGAATGAGTAGGCAATTCAGAAGTAAAGTCCTCTCGCTACGTACAAAAACCTCGCTATATCAGTCACTCATCATGCTAGTGCTGGTATGTGCTGATGTGAGTGGGCATTTGCAGACGCATTTAGTGTCGTCTGGGCATTTTAGTCTAACTTTAACCGGCTACAATATCCAGAATGGAGTTATGTCAAATTATCGCCAGCCTCAAAAAGCAACTCGCCCTCTTTGTTTGCTGTAGGTGGCGTGGGTCTCCAAAACTGGAATTCAGGGGCTGAGGGTTGACGAAAGTGTTGACGGGTTTTCGATGAATAGCCTGCCTTATAAAAGACTTTCAAGCAGGTTCTACAATTCACTTTCGAATAAATTTCAATCAAAGTCACTTTGAATTCAAATTTAATGTTTTTAGAATTCACTCGGAATTGACTTGCAGAACGTGCCTATATACACATTGGTATAGTCGGCCTGGTTCAGCGTATAGAGTATTCTCATTCCCAAGACAGTCTGTTGTGTTCGACTTTATATATTTTAAGTGGGTATTCCATGTTGTAATATGCGAGGGTTAATAGTCATGCAACATACCAAAGGTTAACAAGCACTTCTCTTTTTTCGTTTTTGGTTTTATTCATTCGCTATCGCTCGACTCAACTGACCGCAAGTTCGCCCGCATATTTATCGAAGAAATTTATACGATATATTAGTAAATAAATGGAATTTATATTTGAAACCGCGTTTCTTTAATTCAAAGAAGCAACCCGCACATCATCTTTGGTATACCTGCATCAGCGCTCGTTTTGGTGTAAACCGCATTATCACAGTCGTTTCTACAAAATCGAGTTTTTCCAGCCAAAGTACTGTTGTTTTAGCGATAAAATCTTCTAAATCGGTGAATTTCATTAAGTGTGATTTTTTCCCCCTTTTTTCTGTTTTACTAGTAGTCCAAAATACGAACTTATTTTGCCTTACTGATTTCTAAATTAAAGCTTTATCTAGCCAAAGCTTTTAGCAGATACATATATTGCAATGTGGGTCATAATTTTTGATTAGCAGTAAGTGTTACTGCGGAGGAAATACATATATGTAAAATTAAAACGGTTTATCCGGTTTTTCCTTAATTTGAAAATTGCCATTTTCGAATAACACGAAAACCGTTTTTCGAAAAAAGGCGAATAATCAAACACATTAGCGTTTGATGCTGCTGAAATGTTAATGTGGGCGTCATGTACAAAGGCTATAAAGCATATGTGTTACGGTGTAAAAAAAAAATTAAAAACATTACATCTAAGTATTTTCCAATATACTAAAACTTCTTAAACAATTTAGAAATGTTTAATAAAATCAGTGGATATTAGCACTAAATACTTGTGCATAGATTTTACGAAAGACAACTACTAAATAGCACCTTTTCTTTGCCACATCCCTTTTCATCAAATAATTTTCAACAATTTTAAAATCAAATGCAAATCAACGTACACAAATACCTCAAAACTCCTAGATATTTCCCTTAACAAACACACAGCATTTACGAGAACTAAATAAAGAGCAACACAAATCTGAAATGTCAACCACTTTGAAATTCTACTATTTTAATTGGCAAATTACCAAGATAGCAAAATGTCCATATCTGTACATGAATCAGTAGATGTGAATATTGCCAATGAAAATTAAATATTCTAAATTGCTTACAATAATATATTGTTTTGTAGAATTTATGTAAGTATGTGCATTTCTCGAATGGAGTTGCATTCCATTTAGCATTTTGAAGCTGAAATCATTTTGCTTGCAGGACCAGAATCCTCACATTTCAATTAACTACAATAGCTAAAGGAAAGAGCAACTATATAATGGATGTACATAGGTATGTATATATACACATACGAATGTATATATACAGCTGTGCTCCAATAAATAGTAGTGCCGCTGGATCATTGCTATCAAACAAGAAGCTCAGGTTTTACACATAGAGGATGCATATAAAAATGTTAAACAAGTACACTGAGGGAAAAAAA
>NW_023458564.1:25301545-25420075 GCF_013731165.1 Rhagoletis pomonella
ATGTCCCATATTCTATCAGCAAATCTCACAAGATAAATTTTTCGACAAAAACTTATTTTAAAATAAAAAATTGGAAATACTGACATATGTACATACATACATACATAAGTACAATTTGAGGCATTTCATGTCACCGCGGCCACCTCTGTGCGTGACCTCTCAGGATTTGGATGACAGTTGAAGAGATTGAAGGTCTAGGTGACGTGAATAAACGTGCTGCACATTTTGCCGATATGACGTGGGGTTGCCTAATTACACGGGACTAAAATTTTAGGAAAAGTCATACATATCCTTCTTTAAAGTGCTGTATCTTGAAAACCTTTTAACAAAACTTAATGAAAAAATGTATTTCTTCCGTGTCATTATGGGCTTTAATTGTACATTTTTTAAACTAATGTGCAACGTATAAAAATCAAAAAAAAATAACTTAACATTTCTGTTTTATTTTTTTTTTTTAATATAGCATTTTTTAAAATTGTTTATTTGTACATACAAACTTTGTCTACGACGTCGACTTTAAGTACCCCGATGGGTGTAATGGGCTACTAGGTGTATGGACTCTAGATCGTCTAACGCTCTAGCAATATGATAAATAGACATTAAAATTTTACGAAATTGTATATTTTTGAAAGAGGAGAGGTGTGTAAAAAACAAAACCAATATGAATAAATCATATTAACGCGGTGACATGAAATGCCTCATTTGTAAATTGGCCAGCAGCACTTCTAAGAGTTCTCTTAATTGGATGGACTGCTAATACGGTTGGTGAATTTTATTCGCATATATTTTTTTACGCCAGACTGACCGAAACCTCAAAGCGGAAGAAGGAAAAATTAATACGTGAATATGTATGTATGTATGTTTTCAAAAATATTTTTGAAATCTCAATTTATTATTTAAAAGTAACTAGCGGTACCCCGGTGTGCTTCTCTACACCAAATATTGAAAAATGAATGAAAAATCCTGGAATTTTTCTATTTGAATTTTTTTTTTTTACTATATTGCAGCCATGTTTATACTTGACTTAATTTATCCGAAGAAAAAATAAACACAGCACATCATGTAACAGACATAAACTGTTATAGATCATGAACCGCTGGACCGAATTCGGGCACACTTCACATAACCCATCTGCATATACCGTTTAAATTTGGTAGAATTCGTGCACTTATTTTTTTTTATTTAAGATGGGAGGTGTCACGCCCCCTTTTCCAATACCGCTCATTCTTCTCCATGAGTATGGAATTATTTCATATGTCTCTATACCAATTTCCAGTAATCTACCACAAATATTTCAAGAGATATACAATATAAAAATTATAGTTAGTATGGGAGGTGCCACACCCCCTTTTACGAATTTGGGCAAACTTCATAAAAACCATCAGCATGATAGCTTGAATATGCTGTATAAATTTGGTTGAATTCGGTGAAGCCGTTCTCAAGTTATAAGCTAACTCACTAATTTTTATATATAAAATAGAGGCGCCACGCCCCCTTTTCAGAATTCGGGCAAACTTCGCATAAACTATCTGCATGATAGATCGAATATGCCACATAAATTTGGTTAAATTCGGTGAAGCCGTTTTCAGGTTATAAGCTCACACCAAAAACATGCACTTGTTTTCATACATAAGATACATATGCCACGCCCCCTTTTCCAAATTTGTGCAAACTACACATAAAATATCTGCATGATGGCCCGAATATGCTATATAAATTTGGTTGAATTCGGTGAAGCCGTTCTCAAGTTAAAAGCTAACTCACTAATTTTTATACCCGAGCGCACTTGTGCACAAGGGTATTATAACTTTGTTCACATAACGGTTGTTTGTAACAGGCAAAACGAATCGAGATAGATATAGACAAATGTATACATAAATGATCAGAATGAAAAGAGAAATCGATTAAGCGGTGACTGTCTGTCCGTCCGTCCGTCCGTCCGTCCGTCCGTCCGTCCGTCTGTGCACACGATAACTCGAGTAAAAATTGAGATATCCTAACGAAACTTGGTACGTGCACTTCTGTCGGGCGTAGGACGGATGGTATTGAAAATGGGCAAAATCGGACAATAACCACGCCTACCTCCCATATAACGGTAATTTTCCGAAATACGAAAACTGCGATATTTTAGTAACTACTGAAGATTATTCACTCAAAATTGACATTTACAATAATTTTTAGACGAAAAATCAGAATACTAAACATTTTTGGAAAATGGGCGTAGCCACGCCCACTTATGGATACATGTGTATATCTTGGTAACCGCTGCACAAATTTCTTCCAAACTTGGCACAGTTGTTAGTCTTCCTACAGCATACCAAATGGCCGAAAATTTTTAAAATCGGACAATAACCACGCCTACCTCCCATATAACGGTAATTTGGAGAAATACGAAATCTTCGATAAATCAATAAATATTAAAGCTAATTTACTCAAAATTGATGCTTGCAACAATTCTTTACCAAGAAAAACGTTTATGATAAAATTTTGGAAAATGGGCGTGGCACCGCCCACTTATGATCACATATATGTATCTCGGTAACCGTTCTACGAATTTGTACCAAACTCGGTATGATTATTGTGCTTGCCTCATAGAAGCAAAACGTTGAAAATTATTGGAATCAGATTCAAATTACGACCACTTTTCATATAACGGCAAATTTCAGAAATGCTTGAAACTTCAATATTTCGAAATTTAAGGACGCTAATTTACTCAAAATTTATACACAGCGGCTTACCATGTAGCGGTACCTGCGCCGGGTATTTAATGTTCGGCTCCGCCCGAACTTAGACTTTCTTACTTGTTATATATAAAATAGAGGCGCCACGCCCCCTTTTCCGAATTCAAGCAAACTTCACACAAACCATCTGCATGATAGCCCGAATATGCCGCACAAATTTGATTGAATTCGGTGAAGCCGTTCGCAAATTATATGGTCACACCAAAAACGTTCACTTATTTTTATATTTTATTAGTATGGGTGGTGCCCCGCCCCCTTTTCCGAATTCTGGCAAACTTCGCATAAACCATCTGCATGATAGATCGAATATCCCACATAATTATACCCGAGCGCACTTGTGCACAAGGGTATTATAACTTTGTTCACATAACGGTTGTTTGTAACAGGCAAAACGAATCGAGACAGATATAGACAAATGTATACATAAATGATCAGAATGAAAAGAGAAATCGATTAAGCGGTGACTGTCTGTCCGTCCGTCCGTCCGTCCGTCCGTCTGTGCACACGATAACTCGAGTAAAAATTGAGATATCTTAACGAAACTTGGTACGTGAACTTCTTTTGGGCGTGGGACGGATGGTATTGAAAATGGGCGAAATCGGATAATAACCACGCCTACCTCCCATATAACGGTAATTTTAAGAAATACGAAAACTGCGATATTTTAGTAACTACTGAAGATAATTTACTCAAAATTGATACTTACAATGAGTTTCAGACGGAAAACATGAATATTATAAATTTTTTGGAAAATGGGCGTAGCCACGCCCACTTATGGTTACATGTGTATATCTTGGTAACCGCTGCACCAATTTCTTCCAAACTTGGCACAGTTGTTGGCCTTAGTACAGCTTACTAAATGGCTGAAAATTTTAAAAATCGGACAATAACCACGCCTACCTCCCATATAACGGTAATTTTCAGAAAAACGAAAACTGCGATATTTTAGTAACTACTGAAGATAATTCACTCAAAATTGATATTTGCAATGAGTTTTAGACGAAAAATAAGAATATTACAAAATTTTGGCAAATGGGCGTAGCCACGCCCACTTATGGTTACATGTGTATATCTTGGTAACCGCTACACCAATTTCTTCCAAACTTGGCACAGTTGTTGGCCCTGGTACAGCATACCAACTGGCCCAAAATTTCTAAAATCGGACAATAACCACGCCCACATCCCATATAACGGTAATTTCGAGAAATACAAAATCTTCGATAAATCAGTAAATATTGAAGCTAATTTATTCAAAATTGATGATTGCAACAATTCTTTACCAAGAAATACGTTTATGACAAAATTTTGGAAAATGGGCGTAGCACCGCCCACTTGTGATCACATATATGTATCTCGCTAACCGTTCTAGCAATTTGTACCAAGCTCGGTATGGTTATTGTGCTTGCCACATAAAAGCAAACCGTTGAAAATTGTTGAAATCGGACTAAAATTGAGGCCGCTTTTCATATAACGGTAAATCTCAGATATGCTTGAAACTGCAATATTTCGAACTTTAAGGACGCTAATTTACTTAAAATGTATACACCCCGGCTTATCATGTAGCGGTAGCTTTCGGAAAGGTGGAAAACATATATTTAATACTTGCGCCGGGTATTTAATGTTCGGCTCCGCCCGAACTTAGACTTTCTTACTTGTTTTTTTTTTGAATTCGGTGAAGCCGTTGTCAAGTTATAAGGTTACACCAAAAACGTGCACTTATTTTTATATATAAGATGATATAGTTTTATTATTCTAGATGCGTTCTATTTGACAAGAAGAACATTTTAACCATTTATTTTTAGCATTTTAAAACATAAACAATTATTGAAATTAAAAAATCGTTAAATTTCAAAAATTACAATATATGTAGCTGCGTCTGTCGGATGCTGTATTTTATTTTTTTATTAGGTGGTACACTTTCATTGCCTCCAATATGACTATTCTATCTGAAATCTTCACAAAATTTCGGTACTTTTTGCCATGAAAAAGGTCTTAAGGCCAAAACTGTTTTTGAATAATTTTTTATTGAAATTGTTTCTGGACCCCCATTATTGAAATAAATGATTGAAGAGTGCTTTTGTTTTTTGCGATAGAAGGGAGTGAAACTAAAAAACAACTCTTGAGATTTGCTCATATATATATATATATATATATATATGTATATATATTTTGACAAGTTTTAACAATTTATCTTTTTGTTACTTAATTTTAGTAATTTTTTTTAAAGATATAGTCTAAAGAGCGAGTAAATGCAAATTTCAATATTTAAAAAATTTTCAACAAACTTTCATAAAAATGTCGAGCTATTTAATTCGATTTTGGTAAAATGCACGTTTGATGTTTTTGCAATTTTTTTTTCGTTGACAGCGTGAGTAATTTTCTTCCATACGAAGTATGTTCCATGATGTTTTTACATAGCTTCAACAAAAAAGTTGCTAGAAATCAACGGTTAGTGCTAGCTACTTCAAACTTGTACTTCATTATACCAAAATACTTGTTAGAAATCTAATTAAAAATCTCGAAATTTTTAAGAAATTTGGCTGATTTTTTTTTTAATATTAAATATAAATTTGATAAATTTTGAGAACTTGTGAATATGTAGTGCGCTTATAATTATGACACGAGTGTTTGAGCTTCAAAAGGCATTAAAAGCTAAACTTCAGGACAGGTTTTTTCATGTGCGCAAGAAATTTTTTCTGCCACAAAAAAATGGGCAGAGGTACAGTTTGGTTGAAAAATAATTCCTCATGAGCAAATCAAAATGCCGTTTCCGTCTGTATTAAATTTAACCATGCCTTGTTCCGATGTAGTAATTAATATCTAATACTTTAATAATTTTGTTGTAGTTTTATTTTTATGAATTTTACATTTACATTTCAAATATATCACCAAACATTTTTGGGTCGTTGCATATGGGCTATGGCTAATGGCAGAAAACTCCTATACATGCACATTGCTTCATGTGCTAATTTTCAAATAAGCATATTGTCAATGACTGGCTTACTATATACTGCACTAAATATCAGCTTCAACTAGGGAAGCATTGAGACGGGATAGCCAAAACTAATTTTTTTTTTCTGTGCCATCTCATACGCGGTATGGCTATTGGCTGCTAGAAGAGTACATATTTGCCCATGCATATGGGGTTCACATAACAGCAAGTGTTAGAATCGTCTTGATTATATTTCTGTCGGATGTTATAATAAAAATCTCTTTCCAATTTCATTACCATTTACACTTTGCGAAAGAAAGTAATTTTTTAGTTCTTCGAATGTACAAAAAAAATAACGAGCTTTAATTTAACTAAAAGTTTTCAATTTCTCCAACGACTACACACATGAGCGTATGTATATTGTTTATCCCCTTTTTCGCTGACTCTTTAGCTTTTTCATTTATTGGATCAGCGGTTAATGTGGTACGGCAGCGACCAAATATGTACATATTTATTTAAGTAGGTAAGTGTGCGCTTGGTCGTGTGTGTGCTTTCGGTTACCCTTGTGTACTATATGTACATATATACGTACGTATTTGGAGATATAAACATATTACAGTTCACACCTGGCTGCTTTCTGCTGTGCGTTGAGTGGTATATTTTTCACATGTGCTACCACAACTTTACGGTATATGAACTGGTGTTCCAAAAAGCGTATAATCTGATATTCTCCATGAAATCTGTTTGTTTATTTTCAACAGTACATTCGTAAGAAAAGGAGTTTCTGTTACTGCCATCAGTGCAAATAACAAATCTCGAAAATCCCGAGATTATTTGCGTAGCGTAGCGTAGACTACGCTGTTAGGATAATTAAATCAGTTAGGGAACTTCCTATATTTCTTAATCGTATATCTAAAAATTATTGTATACTTTTTAGTTCTTACTGCAACAAAAGCGTGTTTTTTGTTTTGATAAACTATAACTTTATTTTTATTGTACTTTTTTATTGATTTCATATCTGTTAATTCACAAAAAAATTCTGTACCATGTTTACTTAGAAATACCATTTGAGCCCCTTTTTCTAAAGGCATCTGCTTATACACTATTTTATCTTTGAACATTTTTATATGAAATCATTGTACATTATTTTATATTGGTTACAAACTCAGAAAAATTAATTGATGTATGTCGGTATTACACTATTTTATTATTCACATTTTGAAGCTGCCTGTGAAAGTTAGCAGCAATATAATGAAGTAAAATAATCTACCGTTATTTTGATATTATAAGAATTTCTTTGGGATGTTGTTAATAATAATCCAAGTGCACCATACACTATTTGTACACAATTGTAGTTCCTACACTGTTATTATAAAATTTCGTTTTTCGTGAATAAGTTCGTGATCCGAAAAGATATTTAACAAAACTAAAGATTTTTCTAATAGATTAAAGGATTGTATATCCAATGGTACAATTATCGAATAATAGTGTATATGGCATTTACACTGTTTCTTTATTCCACCGACGTTATAAAATCACTACAAAATTATTTTTTTAGAATTAACTACGTAAATAGGAGACGGCGCCTCTCCTATTATTATTTTTCGGTCATTTACCATAATTGGTCTGATTCAATCAAGCTGCACTTTGATGAACCACTCCTTTACAATGGAAACGCGGAAAATTCAAACGGCCATCCTTGTGATTCAAAAATCCCTTGCAATGCACGCGAAGAACTAAAGGATGTAATACAAACCAGTACCAACTGATATGCTGCTCATATTCGCACCTTTTGAATAACACGCTACTTACTTACATATATAAGTATTCTGAGTTGATACACAAATATGTATTTTGGCAGCAAACATTTGAAGTCACAAATGAGTATTTAGTGAGTGATATTTCGGAGACTTTACGCTAATAATTAGCTCATTTAAGAGTTCGAAATAAGAGAGTTTCCCTTCCTCAGAAGGTCGAATTATATGAGCTTAAATTCATACATACCTGTATACATACCTCAGTGTATATAAATATTCCAAGATACATACATACATACATACATACATTTAATATGCATATGTGACAATCGATCAAAGCAAACAAATCACTGTTCAGCCTAAAAGTAGGCAATTTATTTCTGCCTTTTTCATTTATTCAAATTTTATTCATGTATGTTGTATATGTAGGTACGATATCTCAGTTGTCAGGCTATGCATCAGCATCGACTAGTCGAAATACTAGTAGCATCATACCAGTTGATGAGATAATCTGCCGATTCATCCCCGTGAAAAACATAAGTATGCCAATCTGCTCGCGGACTCCAACAATCGCTTTGGCCGACAGGGCAAAGCACTGACTTGGTTTTATTGTGATTTTTTAAGTTAATTTACAAAAAAAAAGTATTAATTTTATTTTTTAAGGCACAAGCATTTCTTTACATATGTATGTTTTTTTTTCTGCAATGAATTTGATTTGCAAATTTGTTATTTATATTTAAATCGAACTAATTTTATTGACTTCTTCTTTATTGGTGCCGAGTCCAAAACAGCATTCCAGTCGTTTCCCTTCTGTGCCAACTGGAAATGCTATGTGAAGCCAAGTCTTCTCCACTTGGTCATTCCAACGCAGAGGAGGCCTCCCTCTCCCTCTGTTACCTGCATCGCTACCCGCGTTGAATACTTTCAGTGCTGGAGAGTGTCTGTCCATTCCAACGACCTGACCTATCCAGCGGAGCCGCTGAATTTTATTTTGCTGCACTACGTCTATGTCGTTATATTGACTTACAATGATTTAACTTGAAAACTCGTAACCAGCTCCAAGCGGACTCGAACCTGCGATCTCAGAACTAGAAATTTGTAAGAAAAGGAATTAATTGCGTTTAATTTTTGGACTTGGCAATTCAAAGGCAGATGTCGCTGAACGTTTAAGTTCTTCGAAATTGTCGAACTGGTATGCCACCGTTTTAACACATACTAGTTAATGAACTGGTATTTTTACTGACTGGTTTGGCTTTTCCCTACAGGGTATGTATGAATATTTTATTCCTGTTAGATCGCGTAAGATGCTCATAGTGATTGTAATTGAAGAACTTTCACACAACACCGCACCAACTTTGCAATCTTCGCTTTTAAGGTAGCCTCATAGCAATTAAAACTAACAAAAGAAATTTAATTTGCCAAACTGTTTTGTTTATTTTAATTTGGCAGTATTCATACGTATATATATTGTATGTATGTACGTTAGAGTGGTCCAATTTTTGTAAGGGGAAACATTTTTCATCCTAGAAAACGGGGTACCCCCTTGGTTTTTTTCCTTTTCATATTTGTTATATCTATACCAACTTTCAGTTTTCTACTGCAACCAATGCAGTGTGCTCAATGACCTTGAAATGCGCTACTATATCGCTGTAAAACTTGCAAAAAGGTTGGCGATTTTTTTAAATAGCTACTTTTGCCATGACAACTGAGGATTGTGCTATTTTTTCAGGTAATTTAAATTTTAAATGTTTTTAGGTTACTAAACCAATTATTTGATAATTATATATGTACACAATACTTCTAGAGTAAAATATGAGCATTATGAGCATCCTCTAAATTTATACATAGAAACTTAAGGTTTGGTACCAGAACCCATTTCGGCAAGAGGAAAAATTTTGGAAGGTGCCCCAAATCCTATCTTGGAAAATTTTTTTTTGGACCACTCTAATAAACATATGTACATGCATGCATGAAGGCATACTGCAGCCCATACATACAAATTACTCATACGCCACCGTGGCTTGTATTGTACGACCAAAACATGCAGCATTCGCCAAAATGTGTAAAAACTGCGGAAGCATCAACTTTTAACCAAAGTATTTTGAACTACATACATATAACCAAACAATTCAAGCACCGATCAAAAGTATGCACCTAACGGTAAGTTAGTAATACACGCAGAATTTATTCGATATTTGCTTTTACCTACATACATAAGTCGCGGCTGTGCTAGGAGTCTCTGTGTTGATGTTGATGCTTGTTAACGAATACCACCAATTCACCTAAGTAAGCAACAGCATATGCCCCACTAAAAGCCACCAATGTTGAACTATGGCAAACAAAAGTAGTCGGTGTACACACATACAAAGAGACAAATGTATATGTAGCTTGGCACAGTTATGCACTCTGAACCAGCTCACTCGCTCGCTTACTCGCTCCCTGTTGTACACACTGCCAAACACCTAAGCTCACAAGCACACAATTACATAAGTATGTACTCATACGTACGTGACTGCAATGCATTTGCGGTTATGCTGTTGATGCTTTGCTGGTCTCAACATTACTACAAATGCAAAAACACATACTCACACTCCTTTAAATTCAACTTCACATTATTTGTCTGCTGCGGATGCGGCTGGTGTTACTGTTTCTGATGGTAACTGGTGTGATAATTCTGGTTACGGTGGTACCGTGTACAGCTATCATCTATGGCTTTCACATCTGTGGTAATTGCATTCGTACCTTGTCTTCCTAGTGGTAGTAGTGGCGATCTTGATTGTGTTAGTGCTGTTTCGTTGCACTTTGTTGACTGCAGTGTCAGTTCGTTTGCGCGCTGTTTTCGCATGTTTATCTTTTTTTTGTGGTTCGTACAACAGGTAATTGGAGGAAATTTCATTTTATACTTTATGTATTCACAAAAAATAGATAGGTATACACTTACACTGAAGAAACGATTTGGAATGCAAATACTTTATAATGCATTTTTTTCATAATAGTAGATACTAAATAGATTTCATAACACAAATAAAACTATGCCAAACACTTCAGGTGAACGCTTAAGGCAAGCCAAGTTTAGTTGAGCAAAACTGCGGCACCATATGACCACTTCAGAGGAGGGTTTGGCGATGTTCTGGCTAAATGTATCCAGTTCAAAACAGAAATAAGATGTCTTTTGCCGAAAAAATTCTTTTCTTCCTCAGTCACTAGCTTTTTACACTGCCTTATGTGAGGTTGTATAAATTATTTTCTAGAGACTAAAAACACTCATGTTTCAAAATGGTTCTCTTTTTTATTAAGCAATCGCATTTCTGGCTAGTATATTTCAGGACGAATGGAAAAGGATTGAGCCAAGAGCCTATGTGAGCAAATCCAATTTTTGTCAGCAAATGTCATTTACGCGGTTTTGCAGAATGTACTTTAAATGATGATATTCATACATACATATTTACATTCCTACAACCCAGCTAAAAAAAAAATGCGAAGCTCTCCGAATAGGGAGTGGAATGGTCTCCCACAGCAACACCTCGAATGTGTGTTCTCGGAGCGCTCCCAATATGGAGTGAAAAAGGACTCACAGAGCAACACCGGAAAGCCATAGGGAACCACACAGTAAAACCTCGAATGAGTGTTTTCGGGGCTCTCCTAGTATGAAGTAAGAAGGGAGTCAGAGTGTGTTTTCGTTATCTTGTTTTTCTTTTCTTTGTATCTAGTCTGTATGACGAAAATGAAATTTTCAATAACGAAGAGAGTCGTCGCTTCCGAATGTACCTGGAAAGGGACAACGCAAAACCTTTTGGCATTATGGCCTTTGGAGGTAAACAAAGACGCCTACAAAACTACATTTGTTCTTATTTAAATTTTTTTTCATAATTTTTCCACTTTTACATAGTAAATGAAATACTAGTAAATTATGAACAAAATAAGAAGCATTTTGAAAAACCGAAAAGCCTGCTTTCCGATCTATTATCGGAAACCACAAAACGATACGTCTCGTCTCCGTATTCTCGGATTTTTTAAGGAGTCGTTTTCAGTCAAAAGTCAAGAATCCCTATATAACTTTCCCCTTAGACTTAAATTAAAGTTAGAACTTTCGACTATTATTCGCCAAAATACCATCCCTGCACCTTAACCTGATTATCAGTTATAGTCATTTATTCAATGATCGAGGTATGCTAAATTCGGTGATTTCCAGCACAATTTGTATTGCAACTTTTTATCAATTAGTTTTATAAGAAAGCCGTTGGGCGGGGCGTATGAGTAACCACTTGACATGTTTTAAAAAATTGCATATTTTCAACTAAATCCAACAGTGTATTTGTTAATATGGTCTCCATTTGGTATAAAAAGAATGCATAGGCAATTAGTTTTTAGTGAGGCTAATATATTTAATACGCAAAAAAAATTTCATTGAAAACTTGTACTTAAGTAGATAAGAAATTTAAAATTGATAAAAAAGCGCCTAGATAACCTGAATTTCGTAAAACGTGTCGCAATCGATTTCGATACGAAATTGTCGTTACCTGGTTAGATAATAACATTATTGTAGTTTTTTCAAATTCAATTTACACATTAAATTTGTTTACAGTCAAGTATTCGAGTCAGGTATTCGAGAACTTCTTTAGCGCACGACTTTGGTACTATACAGAAATTTTGTGATATCCTCCACAACATTACCAGATATTTATTGAGCACCGCGTTAACTAAAATTTTTAATTTTCATAAATTGGGTGCTGCATATATTGTAATAAAAAATCTTTAAAAATTGGTAAGGTTTTGCTTTGTGCACGCTTGCCAATACATATATGTATATGTATATACCTACATGCTTACATAAATATTTATGTATGCATGTACGAATGTATGTATTTACAGATGTTTTTCCCTTTGCCTGGAAACTTTCTGTTTATTTTACTGCATGAAAACTTGTCCCTGCAGGTGTTAAAAGTGCATGCATCAGTCGCACACATCAATACAAGTAAAGAAAACACACACAGTTGGAAAATAGTGTATGACCTATCGATTCGATGGCTTTTTTGGTAA
Organism: Rhagoletis pomonella; assembly: GCF_013731165.1. Lineage (NCBI taxonomy): Eukaryota > Metazoa > Arthropoda > Insecta > Diptera > Tephritidae > Rhagoletis > Rhagoletis pomonella. The sequence goes on from NW_023458564.1 coordinate 25,314,016, forward strand.
ATTAATATTTGTGCTTTCAACTTCGAGGTTATAGGTCTTATAACTCAAAAAATGCAAAAATATATATATAAAGGCATGGCACGAAGGGAGAGACCTTATCTGAAATGTGTTGGTTAGCCCACAGCCTAGTGCATGCCCTACCTTATATTGTGACAGAATTATAGCTTTCTCAGCCATACGTTCGCTCACTTAAGTCTGCGTCCAACTTTTTTTTTTTAATATTTACAATATTTCGCAAGCTTCAATTTTTAAGTTCTTTTTTCACAAAAATATTATTCATACTATAAAAAAAGCATATAAAGCACACTGCATACAAAATTCAGGAAGCTTTAACGAATTTTCATCAAAATTTACAACTTTTTACTCAGAATTTCTATTGTACATTTAAAAGCGCAGATAAATGCAAATAACTTGAACTTGGGATAAACAGACAAGTTTATTTCATACTTTTTGCTTTTTTGGTTTGGCCCTTGGAGCCCTTTTTCAATAGGCATAAACTGCAGTTAAGGCTTAGTGGAAATGAACTATTATAGCCCATTGATTTTAGTATATAATGTACAAATTTGAATTGAATAAGAAACCACCCGATGAAAAAATCAGGAATCAACATAACATTAGTTTGCTACGAAAAACTTGAAAAAAAGGTAATTACTTCTTACGGTGAACTGTATCCAGAAAATAAAATTCAAAACTATAACTAAAAATCAGTGTTGACACTAATCGATTTATTTTTTAATCAATTAGTGAATACGATTAAATTCAATCCGATTACAGTTAATTATGATTAATTTTAATCTGATTAAACAGTTAATCGTAACCGCGATTAAAAAAAATTAATCTTTAATCATTAACTCTTAATTTGATTAAGTAGGTATGATGATTAATTAATTTATGCTGGAATTTTGCTGTGCACACAAAGCCAGTTAGTCAGGTATGGCTAAGTCGGGTTTTCTCATTAATCTAAGAAATTTGGTATGCATTTTCATTAAGATTTATACCAACATACGTTTTACAAACTAGGTTTCAATATCCCTCTGCACATGTGCGCTGGGTTGTAAAAGTCCCAGTTTATGTATTACTAATAACAATAATCATAATTTTTCTATCATTTTGTGTGTTTTTTGTAAGCGTTAACCACAAAATAATTACTACAACTGGTGTTTGGTTCCAAATTCCAACAAACTAGACAACTTAATCAGATTTTGTTTTTAACTGGATTAACGATTAATGATTAAAATTAATTAATCGTAATCGCCGCCAGCGATTAACGATTAAACAAATTTTATCATTAATCATAGAGTTGATTACGATTAATTAGTTTTAATCGTCAATCGCGATTAAAATTTTAATCGTTAATTTTTAATCGTTAATCAGATTTACATTTTGCCAACACTGCTAAAAATGCTAAAAATTTTCTTTAAACTTTACGCACGAAAAGTTTGCCAATATATTTGACGCTTGAAATTAAATGGCTAATGGCGATGGGGAATTCAAACTATGTACTTTGATATCACGGGATTAGCCCCTCAGCCATTTCTGTCTATTTGCACCTGAGCATAGTCAGCAGCATAGCACCAGCACTATTTATGAGTTCGAGTGTGGTGTTTCAAAGAGTATACCATACATAAAGATGAATCCATAGACTAAAATAAGGTCTAAGTGGCAGCCCGTTGTGTAAGTGCAACTAAATTAATAATTTATAAAAAAAAGAAAACTTTTAGTCATATTAAAAGAGATATTTCTATGCCATCTCAGCGCTTTTCCTATCGGGCGCTTTTATTTACAACACGCATACACAAATAATGTATGTATGTACTACGCGCATATGAGCAGCATGCGTCTGACACAAGTTGTGAAAAGCTTCACAACACTCTTCCGAATCGCTTAAAGGCTGTTAATGAAAATGAAAATAAGCTGATGTAAAACATTTTCGTACAATTTGCTCGTAGGCAAGAAAATACTAACATTTATGTGAATTCGCAAATATGTACATATGTATGTAGGTGTGCATATAAAAGCAATCTAGATGGAAATAGAGAAAAACGAAATGATGCTAAAAGCTTATTGGTATGCCGAAAGCAAGCAAGGCATCGATAAGAAAACTAAATAAAATCATTAGGAAATCTTAAGCTTTTTAGCAAATGAAAATCAAATTGAATAGTGAATTGAAAATGATGAAGAAAACTTGCATACTTGTATTAGTGCATACATATAGGATTTGCATGAGTAGCTTTCTTGTCAGTGTAAAGTCTCGCGGCCATACATATGTATATATGTTTGTGTGGGTAAAAGCAAATAAATATTTTTTGACTTCGTATGGGACTTTAAAGTGAAAATCGTTGTATTAGTTCAATGTACATGCATATCTACGAGAAGCTGTCCTCCTAAATTAGGCAGGGTCGCGTAAAAAAGAAATTATTCACCCTGTACTTTGAAAACTTGCTTCAAGGGAATCTGGCGTTAGTCCCAAGAACATATAAAATCGCAATTTATTCTTAGTCAAATATTTACATCGATTTCAAAGTCTAGTAAATCGTTTAAAGAATATTTTACTGCATATTTTTTCCTTAAAAATATAGACCACAAATAAAAATGTATTTCTTTTATTTTGAACACAAGAGATAATGAAAAATTTTCGATTGTTCCATTAGAATCCTGGAATCCTTTCACATTGTGGAATGTGAATTTCTCATACTTAAAAAAATCGTGTCTTAATTTGTAAAGGCAAACTAAATTGAGTTGATACTGGCTTTTTCGGTAATTTTAGTTTTATAATTTTTTTCATTAATAAACATGTAATTTTTTAGTTTGCCAGAGACTTTTCGTGTGGCTTTAAGCTTAAGGCCGAAACCGACCTAAATAGGAACCGACCTTCCGATTTCTCTAAGTCAGAACTCACGCGGCGAAGTGGTTAAGTGCCACCATCCAGTGTAGGGTAGACAAAGCATACGACAGGGTGGTGTTCTTTAGTCTCTCTTCTGTGTCGCAGTTTTAAAAGCTCTGCTGGAGAAGCATTATTAAGGCCTGCCAGGTGATTTCTTAAGCCGAAAACTTTGGATATATTTCTGGATACTGTCATGGACAGCGGTTTTCAGCACAACAGCACTTTTTCAGTCGAGCAATATTGCGCGCGTCATACTTACAAAATAGTATAACTCAAATACATTTAAACTAAAAACCATATCGTATCAATCTACGCCAGGCATTCCTAATTGGTGCTGATATTCAACACCTTGTGACACATTTAACGGCCACAACAAAGGGCACATGCGAAACGTCGTCTAGTGCACTCAAATCCAAATCCCTGTCCAAACGCACCACTCAGCCAGCTGACATGTGACTGGATATGACTGGCTTATTAGTTTTATGCTATAAATAGGCGTAAACAAAATAAATACGCAGTCTTGAGGAAAGTGCAAGCTAAGCATATAACTGTCTTAATTAATCGTATAACAATACACTCCACTTAAACCAGGTGACAAAGTAGTCTGCGAATAGTGGACTCGCAGTAAATCCTAGTAAGCTGGAAATTGACTTGGTCACTAGGAAGTGTAAAATACCCAACGCGACTATTCGCTCACTTGGAGGCGTTCTGATAGAGTTAAGTACATGGACTTGATTTTAGTTTAGGAGCAGCCGTGGTAGCCTAACAGCGAGGAGAGAGTGAATAAGGCGTTAGTACCTCTTTAGGCAATTGGAACAAGATCGAGCCTTTCTCTTTATTTTATGGCTCTAAGAAACCCTAATTAAGTCCATCATGTTTGAGTAGCAATTGGCCACCGGTTGTTTAACTTACTCAGTATTTGGACACTCTAGTATTCTGGCAGGCTTCGACTTTACCTTCGACAAATCGCACCTCTGCTTGGCTAGACTGGCATAAATAAACTCTTCCGCCATTCATATCGCCCTTAAAATAAGTCTACGCGGCGCAGAAGTTGAAAAGACGCCCCGGTCATCCTCCTGGTTCAGTTGATGAGGAAAAGCACTCGCGAGTCAGTCTCACCGAGAAAAAATTGGATTTTCTTTGACTACATGCGTGCTACTTTTCCACAGATGGGTCTGTTATCGTGACTTCTACGTCCATTACGAAACACAGATATTTAGGATTATCCTTGCACTCTGAACAAACTTTGTGAAATTCAAATCCATAAGATATGATGCCTACCAACGTACAGACTCTTTGTGGATTTTTATACCCGAGCGCACTTGTGCACAAGGGTGTTATAACTTTGTTCATATAACGGTTGTTTGTAATAGTCAAAACGAATCGAGATAGATATAGACAAATGTATGCATAAATGACCAAAACGAAAAGACAAGTCGATTAAGCCATGTCTGTCTGTCCTTCCTCCGTCCGTCCATGTACACGAAAACTCGAGCAAAAATTTCGATATCTCAACGAAATTTGGTATGTAGATTTCCCTTAACCCAAGGTAGGTTGGTATTGAAAATGAGCAAAATCGGACCGTAACCACGCCCACTTACCATATAACTATATAAGTTTATCTCATTAAATACAACTGAACATATCAAATTGTTAGAAATAGGGATAAAACCACTCTTCTTGCCATGCAACGGTAGTAATCAGAAGGATGAAAAACTATATTTAATACTTACGCCGGATATTTAATATTCGGCTCCACCCGAACTAAGACTTTTTTATGTACCTTTCCGTACCTTTCGGGTTCTTTTGTGTCTTTACTCGGTACCGATTTCTATAACTTTAAAGTTTATTATGCAACATAGCAAGGTTTATCGATGCACTCTGAACAAATTTTGGAAGGAAAAAATAAAAATTACAATAACCTAATTTTGTGAAATTAAAATTCCAGAAAAAATATATGTAGGTATATAGGTTTTGTATCTGGATCCTCTATATATAACATGGTATTCTTCTTCTTCTGTTGCCAGTATCGGGACCCGCGGTGTATGGTTTCAGTAGCGTAGTAGAAAAAAAATAACTCAAATAAAGTTCAGTGAAACTAATTTTTTTGCCTTACGCTTCACTTGTACTGCCCTGCTCATAGAGCGAAAAAGTAGGCTTCCAAATCATAGGGGTAATTAAAATTTGTTTTCCTTCGCATGGTAGGTACTAATCCGCTCTAATTTACAAATATATACGTATACATATGTACGTATGTTTGTATGTTAGTGTGTTCGTAAGTAAGATTTGAAATTGTATTTGATGTTATTGAATCCTGATTGAATTTGTTTGCAAGCAAATCGAGTGGAAATTATATTGTGGCAGTGGGCTGTTTGTATGTCGTATCTATGTATCTTTCTTTGGACGCTGCAGCTGTGTAAAATTGCTTCTACATATATGATTTGCAATTTCATTTGTGCTTCATTTGATTTCATTTCAGATCTAACCCCCGACCAGAGGAATACTTGCATATCTACATAGATACTTACTAACATATAAGTTGGCATATATGTACATATGTATCTACATGTTTTGCCATACTTATCTACATATGTATGTACATAGCCTTTAGCACTCACCTTTAACCTTCACTACGATTCGCATTTTGATTCGTTTTCCATGCATTTCTATTTAATTTCGATAACATGACACGCATGCACACGCACGCACAGAAAGGAAAATGATTTGATTACAAACCTAGTGTCAAACATTCGCTTTAAGCATTTTGTTTTTTTTGTTTTTCTTCAGCATCCTTTTAACATTCGATAACATTTATGTAGGCACATGTCGAGTACAGGTAAACTCTTAGGTCTATACCTACATACATAGAACATATATGTATGTATATGCTATACAAGGTATGAAGTAATTTAACACTGGGCACATTCCACGTTCAACCGTTGCTTTCGTCTTTATACACTGACCTTTTGATTTTCAATTTTTGCGATCATTTTATTTGTGGCTTGAAATTTACGCATGCACACGCACTCGTACTCAACTGATACGGCTATTACCTTGAAATACATATTCCACGTTTCAAGTGCGCACTGACTTGGAACTAAACACATAGCTATGCAATGTATGTATATACATTTGTGTACACAAGTATGTAGTATATGCATTTCACATTTCACCTTTGAAGGTGTGACCTGTCTAAGTTCATTAGACACTATATCCCATTGAATGTTGATGTGCACTCAATCGCAAATTGATTTTGGTTACGGTCGCCAATTTATAGTAAATAAATTGTTTGAATTCTGCACTGCAAATCACATTATGCTACGAACTCATTGTCTGCGCTTTTCGATGCATAAGTATAATATAGCATTAGGTAATTAAAAGAGCATGGTTGATGACTTCAAGTTAAAAAAAAAAAAACCAATTCCACAAAGAAATGTTAGTGCCTAGTACTGACTACCTTCCAGATCCGTGACCTATAGGGGTTATCATAACTCTACGATACTCACATATTTATTCTTAAGACTTAGCTATTTATTTTATTATATTTTAACTTTAATTATCTTTCAAACCCTGGTCAAAGCAACTTCGCAAAAATATAGAAAAAAAGGTTTTTTCTTAACAGCGGTCGTCCCTCGGCAGGCAATGGCAAACCTCCGAGTGTATTTCTCGGCCAAACACTAACATATGTGTAAGCGCCAATCTATTATTAATATTATCGTAATATATAAAAATCCCATGTCACTGTGTTCGTTTACGCTAATCTCCGAAACCGCTTAACCGGTGTTCGTTGCAGAGCTGAGTCACTTGTTCCTTACAGCCAAAACGAATCGAGATAGATATGGACAAATGTATACATAAATGCTCAGAATGAAAAGAGAAGTCGATTAAGCCATGTCTGTCTGTCCGTCCGTCTGTTCGTCTGTCCGTCCGTCTGTTCGTCTCTCCGTCCGTCCGTGTACACGATAACTCGAGCAAAAATTGAGATATCTCAACGAAATTTGGTATGTAGGTTTCCAACTCTACAGCACAGGTTTAAAAACTCTACAGCACAAAAATAAAAGTAAATCGGTTTAATAATTTTCCAAGTATCTCGCGATCGGGTCGAGGAAAAAGTTGAAAAAAATCACACATACTCACATTAAAATTCTCTATGAAAAGATATATATTAAAAATTTTTTTTCTTGAAAAATTTTTCACATACAAATTTTTTTATACAAAAAATTAGTTTTTGAAAATATGCCATCTCAAAAAAAAATGTGAAAAAATCACAATGGTAGCTCAGAGTATTGCGCAACATCTAAGTGTAGTATTATGGGGGGCAGTCTACAATAATTTGAGTTATGAATTTTTTTTACACCGAAGTTGAGTAAAATGAGTACATTACAAATTTACAAATTTTTCAATTTTTTTTTTAGAATTCTTTCGAGTATGCAGTTTTGTAGCCCATCAAGCGTTGGCAAAATGGAGTAACTGAATTTAACTCATCAACATAGTATACATATATAAATTTGTTAACCGTACATTTGTGATGCTGAAACTCTTAAAGATAATATAGATTCCAGAGTAACATCCATATTAATTTAAAATAGATTAGCACACATACAGATACTTCCCTTGCGAAACAAAGCCGCAATACGCAAGCAATAAACTTCAGCATCTCCTCCATTTTGACAGGCAATCATAGAAATTGTTTGTTCTTAAAAAATTTCCATATGCATTAGTAAAAAAAGAAAGAAGGATATGACAAGCTAGAAATATGACTAGAGGAATTATTTAGTCAGTTGAATGAAAAATTAGATTTGCGTTCGTCTGTGTGCCTGGAAAAGAAAGAATACGACAAACAAATTTAAAATGTGCATATTTATTTTTGCACAATTGGTCATAAGCACAAACGTAGTGACTGACCACTTGACCAGCAGCCGTCATTCATGCATTCATTTATATTACTTTCTGCAAAGCTATTTTGCTTTCATATTTGTTCAAGCATTCTTCCTTTATATGCAAGTTTACATATACATACATACATACGTAGTAAATCTTGCACTGCCACTTGCTGCGTTGAGCATAAAATTACTACATTCTCATGCACATATTGTATATACATATGTATGTACATAAATATATGCCTACACAGGCGCGCACAAAATACACAGGCCACAATAAAGAAGTATTGCGGCTATTTTTTATGCATCCAATTTCGTATTTAGTCTGATTTCACTTTGCTGCGGCAAGTCCGTCAGTGCTATTGTCGATCCGAATCCGAGTCACACGAATAATATGTATGAATAATTTAAAGAAATATTTTACTATGCATGTCTGTCCTTTCTAAGCTCAATCTGACAGCTGTACCGGCTTTTAAGCCAATATACCAAACGCACAGACACAAAGTATATTGCTACTTGTGTCATTTATAATCACAGGCAATTTTCCGCATCAGTAATAATTTAAAAAAATATATTTACTTTTTATTTCTAAATAATAACTCACAAGATGGCCGTATATATTTGTGTTCATAAATAGCCATCAAAGGAGAATAGAAATAAACAATAATGAAACCACTAAAAATGTCTTCAGAGCAATATAAAGGCTACGAGAAACTTAAATGGATTTATTTTACTTTGTATGATATGGATTTAATAAATTAATATCAAAGAAACCACGTGAACAAAAGCTAAACTGCATATTAGTTTGTGGAATTTCATTGCACTCTTTGTTTAGCCACACATTTATCTTCAAATGCATTATGTCCTTTTCGGTTTTATATTTTTAGTAAAATGTGGTAAGACGCATAAATCTCAAACAGCCTTAATAAGGAAATTAGTGTGATGAGTCTGAAACTAAAATCTTTAGCCCACAATTTTTCTCCCTTTTCTGCTAAATTTCGATGGCAAAGAACGTCTTTAATAACCTCAATAATAATAATCCAAGTGTTAGTTAGAGTTACGAGTATAAACGATCTGTATGTCAAGAAATTAAACCTTATTCCTCATCTTTCGGCCAAGCCATTTAACTTGATCTCATTTATGAAATTAGAACAAACGAATAAATCTGATGACCGATATCAAAAATGCCTTCCCATTTTATGCATATATATACATACCCTAGTAAACCCATATGGCGTTAAATTGCCAAGTTCATTGGTCAAGAAATTGCACACATTAGAAGAAATTTAAAAAAGTTGCGGAAAATTGCTTTTGCATCAAACCAAAAAAAAAATTCTGCAAAATTTCATTCAAATATTGCACTTTTTATTTACGCTCTCAAGAAAAAATTTGAGTATGTAGTTTTTTAGCCCATTCAATTTTAGTATAACAAAGTGCAAGTTTGTGGTGGCTAGGACTTATCATTGATTTTTGGGAAATTTTTTTGGTTCAAGGTGTCGCACAATTTTTCCATATAAAAAAATTATCAAACATTATTTTATATGGAGAAAATGAGCGACACCAGCCACCACAAACTTGCACTTTGTTATACTAAAATTGAATGGGCTAAAAAACTGCATACTCAACTTATTTCTAGAGAGCGTAAATAAAAAGTGCAATATTTGAATGAAATTTTGCGGAATTTTCTTTAATTTTGCACAAGGTTCGGAACCCTGATTTTTGGGTTTTTTTGTTGTAGAATTAACCATATTTTTATAAAAAAATATCGAAAAATAAAATATTTAAAAAATAGTTGCCCGTATTGTAAAAAATTCGCTGTATCTAAACTTTATTGACTGACTGTATGTATGTATATTAAATTTAAAGCCTTCTTAAACCTCTATCTATCGACACCCGTATTGTGATACATATTTCCGTTAACTTATGAATTAATTTGAATATAACCTTTTAAAAAAGTGGCAGAGTTGCCAAAAACCTAAAAAATAATCCGAATATTCGTCGGAGTTATAAACGTTCCACTAAGCAAATTTTATCTAAATCCGTCTGTTTTTGAATCTTGAATATTGGGATTTGCGTGAGTCGGATAAATTAAAAATAGCTCAAAAAATATCATTATCATTTTTATGTGGATCTTTTAGGCTTATTCTTTCACTGCGGTGATTTTTCGGGAGAAATACTTCTAAAAACTAATTTTATAAGTAAAAAGTCTTGAAAAATTCATGATCCGTGTAGAAAATCCGCAACTTTTTTTTTGCTATTGTACACATATGTATATATACTATATATACATACCATCGTAAATATTTATTAACTTTTATTTAAAACCAAAATGAAATATGTCATTGACTATCACATACTCACTAATGGCTTCATGAATTATTCACTATAAATTGCACTTATTTGCATTACTGAACAGTTTTGTTTATTTACTATTAATTTATTGAATCGTCACTTTTGGCAATATTTAGGTAAAATGGTTAAGTTTTTATTTGTTCTTTAATTCATATACATACATAAGTTAGAAATACCATGGTGCATTTAAATTTAGAATTTCTTCCTATTTGGCATTTTGATTCTTGGCGCTTATTTCATTTATTTAATAATTTATTCATTTACGTCAATAGCTTTTTAGCTCTCACGAAAGAAAATGGTAGTGATTTACTTCATTCATTAGGTTGGCTGATATTCTAAATCATCCAAGGGAATTAAGTTTCCCAAGTGGTTATGTGTCAGAATGTAAGTATATGTATTGGAAACGGGTATTTACCAATTTAGATGACGCTTTACTTTCCTCCCAATGTGCGATTGTGATTTTTAGAGATTTAATCAAACAATTAATAAGCTTGATAAGGAGAATCCGAGTATAGTCAGTATAAACAATAAGTAAAATCAACAAAAATTGCGAAGATATGCGCCTTTCCAACTGTTTTTTTGTGTGTGTGTTTTTTTTTGTATATTAACTATAAGAATTGATCAAATTTTAAGTGCGTTTTTCTACAAAATTAAAACAAAGACAAAAGTCTCTCGTAAGACAATTGTCAATTCCGGCAACTATCTTATCTTTCGAAAGACAAATTGAACGATCTGCTAACGAGGAGGTCTTAGCGTTATGCTGCTCGCCTTTTAGCAATAACATTTTTAAAAATTAAACCAGACATAAAAATATATATTTTTTTCTGTTTAAACCAATGAAAACTTGTAAATAAAATAAAAGTAAATTCAAAAAAGAAAAATCCTAGTTTAAATAAAAATAGCGCAACGAATAAAAATATATTTAAAAATTAAATAAAAAATAAACAATAAAATATAAAATATAAAAATTAAATTAGAAAAAAGGTAACTCAAAAAAGGAAATAGTAGATACCTAAAAATAAAAAGAATAAAAATAAATTTTTTTATTAGAAATAATAAGAATAAAAATATATAAATATTTTTATTTTTAAAACCAAATCTGAAAATTTAAAAAAGTATATTAAATTTAAAAAACAAATTAAATAAAGAAAGGAACAGTAGATACGATAAGTTTCCAAAAGTTTAACTAAAATAAAAAACATATTTTTGCTTTTTTAAACGATTAAATCTAAAAGTTATAAGAAAATTAAACTAAAAGAAGAAATAAAAATTAATCAAAAAGAAAAAATTAAATAAGTTGCTAAAAACTATGAAACTAAAAAAAATATTATCCTTTTTAAAAGAATAACATCTAAAAATAAAAAGAATTCTAAATTAAGAAAGGAAAAATTAAATGAGAAAAGAAAAAAATACATTAAATAAGTTTCTAAAAATTAAATGTAATTTATTAGGAAAAATATTTTAAAATTTTAAAACAGAAGAAAAAAATTGCGCTGCTTGAGGACTCGAACTCAGATCTCTCGAATGGGCATGCCTGTTCGTTATTTACCCAGGCATGTTGTTGACTGTTGGAGCAACGCGATCTACATAAACTGATTGTCAGCACGAGTGGAGAATGAGAGAGCTTTTTTCTAAGACTTCTGTGCTATACAAACAAAAGTCTTTCGAACTATCTTACAATCTGTCTTTTATTTATCTCACGAAAGAATTTTTACTATCTTAGCCAGAATTGCCCTTAAAGGTTCCTGTGACTATAACACATCTTCAAAAAAATTACTACATATACGATTTTGCGGTCGCTGAATCCAAATCCAAGTCACTTCTTCTCCATCACGTCAAAATTTTTTCTAACCTCATTGTTTTTAGGTTTGGAAAAAGTCCAGAGGAAAACTGACCTCGGAATTGTATTCAACGACCATAAAAAAGTATAGTAAAACTGGTCTGGGTTCTGGTACTTTTTTCGATTTTTATTTTTTGTTGGAGCTATGTTATTTACTCATTTCGATATCAATTAATAATACAATATTACTTGTTGAACAATGCCTAGAAAATACCCTCATTACTATTCGAATGGCCCATGCAATCTCAAAAGGCCACGCGTGGCCTACACTGATACTCTGGAAGCACTGTTGCCAACTTGCTGTTCTTCGCACTAAATTTAGTGTTTTTCTTTATTCAGAACGCGAAAATTTTTGAGTTTGGTGCTTTGTGCGTTTTTGGTGCTTTTTTTTAGTTTGAAGACACCAAATCTGTAAATCTAAAAAAAATTTAAGCTAAACTTATAGCAATCGTAAATAGTTTAGCAACTTTACAAAAATCAAAAATAATAATAATCATGGCGTAAGTGAGCATATGTTTGCCAACAAATTTTTGACACACAAAAAATGTTTCCCCCTATGCGCTCAAACAAGGCGCATTAACAAGGGAAATCAAATTTCGTTATGTTTCAGGTGTCATGCAGTCGGAAAGAAAAATTCTTTATGGTCATTTAGTTCACGAAATCATTAGAGACTGCAGTATAGATTCAAATTACCACATAGTTCATGGAAATTAATTTTTTGTTTTTCCTTTCGTTTGACAGGAATTGTAGAAAAAATTATGCAAAACAAAGGGAAAATTTACCATATAAACAGTCAAGAAAAAAATTATAAATTTTTCTTGAATCTAAGCGCAAAACATACTGACTTTGAAGTGATTTAAGCCAAATTCATTTTAAAGTAGTTGGAAATACATGCCAAAAAAGGCAATTGACTGCTTCCTAGGACATCGCCATGTTAAATAAATGAGTCCGTTGCAGGTAAAATAGTGAGAATTTCAATTAGTTATCATTGAAAATTAAGTAGTTTATAAATTACTTTCAAATTAATTAAGTTTCCTGCACGGTATGTACTAAGATGGATAACAGTCAAATACGTGCATAATAGATTTTTTTATGAAAATATTATTTTTAATTACAAACATTTTTAAACAATAATCAAGTATAAAGTATTCGTTTTTACTATACATTATTTCCCCCTGTGTAGCTGTACTTTTAAATAAGTCGTTAGCATTCTCAATCATAGTCAACACCCCTATGCTTGGCACCTCCATCTCGCCATTGCTAACACTCCTATGCTATGAACATTTCCGGAGTACTTTTGGAACCCAGTAGAAAGCTACTGCTTACAAGCTACATATTTACACAGGGGCTCTGTATGGATTCATGTAAAGGCGCCATTTTTTTTTTTTGGCTAAGCACGCCTACCCGCTCCCTAAATAAATCCTAGCTCAGCCTACGGCAGGTGCAGCAAGACTCGTCCATTTTAGTTCGCCAATAAAGAAATACTCTCGTAACAAAAGGTAATCACTCTACTCCCAAATCCGCATCTTCAGACCTGGTCTCCTCGACTAATCAAGGTGCGTTATAGGCTGGCATGAGGAGACGATATTCTCCAGACTTCAGGCTGTCTTGAATTTAAGTCAAGAAATGCTGTACCGGAATGGACTTGCCAATGAAGTCCATCATCGTTCCATTGATCAGAAGAAAACAAAAAGCAACCATATATAAAGCCCTCAGATGAAAATCGCATCTCACAACGGTCATCAACAAATCCACAAAAACTGTTTATGCTTGTCAAAAACTTCATTTAAAAACTAGGAGTGTATCCTCAAAAATAATAATTACTACTTTTTCGACATTGGCCTGCTGCATCTCCCTTAGCTAGTGAAAAAACATCATCTGCTAAAACTTGAATGCGACCGAAGTCTTGCGAAGCACTACCAAATATCATAAGAGTAGTATTTAACAGTGCAGCGCCCTGTGGGTATTACAAAAATAGCTTTGAAAACCTCAATCATCGCCACTGTGCAAATGAGTCTAAGTATTCCTCTCACTGCTACTTCTCAAATTTACGAACGCAATAATTTCCTTTCACGCAATGAATTTGTAAAAGTCCTTTCATAGACTGAGATGCATTGCATTCGTGAAGAGAAGCAATGCAACCTGGCCATGGAATTGAAATATTCTGTATAATTACACTACGTATGTATGTATACATATATTCATACATATTTGGACACAAGTGAGAATCACTTCTGTGGTCTAATTACACAAGTCAAGTGCATACGAATAAATATTAACCACAAAAAATTATCAAAGCTTACCAAATATATGGCATGTAAAAAACCAACAACAACAATTGGCACTCAACAGAAACAATGCATATATACATATATACATATATACACACAAATAGATTTTGCAATAATAATTTGAACTTTCTCCTGTCTGCTTTTTCATTTATGCATACATATTCATAAATTAATTCATTTATTGCAGACACATGTGGTTAATAATTGTATTACGTTATATACTTACATGCTAATATGTACATATCTATGTATATTTACATATGTAGATATGTAGTATATGCAAGCATATGTATGGCTTATGCAAAAAAAGATTGTGGCAATTTAATCTCTAAAATGCAAACTAAATTAATTTGCGTACATTCACACTTGGCACATGTACATATTTAGGACCTATATACCCTGCAAACCAAAGTTCCCGAAATCTTAACGAAATATTTAGGAGTATCAGATTTCTGTAACGATTTTTTTCCGAATCTTCAAAGCAAATTATATGAAGTGGTTGACACGAACTCGTAAAGAAATTTCTGTACGAAAAATAAAGAAAATTCTGAAAAAAGTCTGCAAGAAATTCTTCACATACCCTGCAAACCATTTTTTCAGAGTATTCTGAATCGTAAAGAATTTTTAAAGATTTCGGAAAGATCCCATCCGATTTTTTTCCGAATTTTCTAAAATGAAATAAATTACGCACACTTCCATTCTTTTACGAAATTTCGGAAGAAAATCGGTAAAGAAATGAAAATAATGCTGTTATACAAGCTACCTTTTCGAAGTGCAAACTGACATTCTGATTTTTTTTTTTTTGTTTTATATGTAAGATTAATACATATGTATGTATATCGCTAGCAGAGGGTAATTTTTATTTTTTTGGCGTAGAATACGTCTTACTTTTCGATATGGAGGCTATGCTCAAATGTTGTAGTTGTAATTTTTAGAGCTCCACGAAAACGCTTATTGTACGAGAACTAGTAGAGCAATTTCAAAAAAAGTGTGGCGTTGCAAAGACAAACTTTCAAGCCTATCGACAGATATATTTCTGTAAGTAACCAATTCGGTGTCTGTCGTAGAAACAACGGTAAATATTGGCTTATTTCGGGGTAAATTTTGAGCCCCTAAAGTGCTCTAGCAACTTATGATTTGCAGATATAACTTTCATTTTCGGGATAGAGATTCTTTCTAGCAATAGAAATATTATCGTGTACAAATTGTATATAAATTCAACCAATATTGAGCATTTTTAAGCAAAAAACTGTTGAAAAAATTTGCAAATTTTTTTTATTACCAAAATGCTCGAAAACCGCTCGAATGATTTTGTTTTTGTTTTCTTTAGTCAAAAATTCTGGTGTTTTCCTTTCGTTTGGTATATGGGAAGTATTGGTTGATATCTTCTAAGTATGTTTTTTTATTCAAATATATGGGCATAAATGATTTCCCATACAAAATCACTTCGTCATCATTTTGCAAACACGTGCATGCGTTGGAATTGAGTAACAGATGGCGCTATATTTATAACCTAATCGCATATGTTGATTGCAGGTAATGTGGATCTGGGTTTCTTCACATCAGATCTGTAATGAAGTATCAAATTAAAGAACCTGGCCTGTGGATGTGCAATAACCTTTTATTTTTTTTCAAAAAGAGTTGCCCCTTGATAAAAATAAATAAATTCAAATCATTTTTGTTTTATTTCTTAATTTCATGTAGGAGGGTTGCCACCTGTTTCAAAAAGCAAGTTCGGCTTAAATAAAAGCAAAAACTTGAAAAGAATGTCCTGATGTCGGACGAAAGAGGTTGTGGTTTGAAAATATTTTGCAGAGGGTTGCCACCTTGTTACAAAGTTAGATTCCATATAAGAAATAGGTTAAATAAATTGCTTCAATATGAATATAAATCAAAATTGCTTGGAAAAAACTTTATTTTCCATTTATTGCCACCTGATTTTATAACTAAATTCAAAATGAATTAAAAGCATAAGATAATATAAATATGTATCAAAATACAAGTGTCAGACGAAAAAGTTTAATGAGGTTTCGGTTTGAAAATAATTTCAACAGGATTGCCATCTGTTTGAAAAGTCGAATTCAATTAAATTAAATTATATGAAATATTGAAATATTGGCGTCAAACAATGGAGTACTAAGAAAAATTCAGTTTTAGTACTAAGAAAAATTCAGTTTTCAAATTATTCAAATTATTTAATAAGTCACATTAATTATTAACTTATGGGTATAAATTGACAAGGGTTAAAAGTGTTATTTTTTTCTTAACTTTATTTAGGGGGGTTACCATATGTTTTAGAAATAAAATTCAACTTGAATTAAGGGAATTAGATATACAATTTAAATATGTATCGTAATTTGGATGTAAGTCGAAAAAAGTTTAACGTAAAGTTTAAAGGTTTTGGTTATGAAATATTTTGAATAGGGTTGCCTCCTGTTTTAAAATTAGAATTTAATTAAAGTATGCATAAGTTAAATAACATAATAAAACATGACGTTAAACGAAGGTGGTAAGATATCCTTAGTTTGAATACTAATAATATTAAAGAGGATTGCCACCTGTTTAAAATGGTAAACTAAAATTATTTAATAAGTTAAAGCAATTATTAAAAATAAGGGTATCAAATGAAATTGATTTTAAAAGCCTTTATTTCTGAACTGTATTTAGGAGCGTTGTCACGTATTTGCAAAATAAAGTTTAAGTTAATTCATCAGGCACCTGAAATTTGTAGGTATCACAATATCAGACGCAAGAGATTTGTTTATTTTTTAGCTAGAGTTCTTAGCTTACTTATGCACTGATCCGAAAATGAAGATAATGCGAAGACGAGCACAAACACGAAGAAGAATACTAATACGGGATCTAGGCTAATATAAAAAGAAACACAAATTTCTGCAGCTTGAATAGCAACGAAACAGAAAGGATCTTTTCTAATATTTCAGAGAATTTTTTCAGGGGCCATTTAATATGTTTTGGTATTTTTCGGCTACTAATCGGTATTTTCCTGGAATTTTTATTCGATATTTTTGAATTTTTTCGTAAGCGTATAGCACTTTAGCAAGGCCTTTCAAAAATTTTCAGGACTTTTCGGGGTTTCGGGATTATTTCTCTATTTCCAGGACAAATTCGAGATTTTTGGGACTATATAAGTTAATACATTATACCGCTGTTTCTGAGTAGTTAGAGGTGCGTACTACCACTTCGTAGGGCCTGAGTTCGATTCCAGATCCGAGCATCATCTAATTTAGAAAAAGTTGTATCCACTCTCGGCAGGCAATGCTAAATTAACGAGTGTATTTCTGCATTGAGAAAACTTCTTATAAAACTATTGTACAACCCTCAGAGAACACACAACCTTTTTGGTAAAACCCAGGCATGACCTTGAAAGGCTAGTAGCAATTCAATATTCATACGTTACTCAAATTGAGATATCTGTTTTGAAAAACGACTAATTTGAAATTAATGTTTGTAAGCCGCGAGTTGCACAAATGTGATGTAAAAACTAATGAAATCACTAGAGAAAAGCTTTTTCATTTTATACCTGTAACATCATAATCGATTTATGTACGATCATTTTACATACGGGCGCATTTGCCAATTTGTATGCCAGTAAATATTAAAAGTTGAAAAAGGACGTAAGTAATATGAAATTTGGTAACCTCCCTTTTCTCCTTCTTTACTTTGTGGACATTAATGAAAGGAAATGAGAAAATTTGGCGCCACCAAAAATCAACGGACATCTGTTGTAACATTGCCAAAAATTTACTGGCGGCAATGCGTTTTGCATTTTATATAAATGGGACGATGCCACTGTAGCTGATGGCAATTTAATCAAATGATATATCACACACTATGAAATTACGAAAATTTGCATGCATATAAATTTATGTTGCACATAGCGCGATATACATACATACCATACATACACTCAAAAAAATTTTCGTTTAAATTTGCACATATTAAGATAGGTAACCAGTTTCCTCTCTTAATGAATGCAAATTTACACATTGCTTGCTTACTTTTACTTACCATATGTGTGGCGTAGAACAAATTTCAAATTTGTTTTTTGAGTTTTAAATATTTGTTCACATTTTCATAGTTTACACATAAAATGTTTAAAATTTCCTCTAAAAAATTTTCGTTTAAATTTACGCATATAAAGAGAGGTAACCAGTTTCCTCTCCTAGTGTGTGCAAAATTAAACACTGTCTGTTTACTTTTACATATCAAATTTGTCACGTAGCGTACACAAGGTTTGGGTTTTGGGGTTTAATTTATTATGATTTAAGAAATTTTGATAGAAAAAAATTTCTTTTCCATTTCTTGTGCGTCATTTTGTAATAATTATTTTTTTTTCTTGAGAGCTCTTGAAAGTTTAACTGCGAATGAAAACATTTTCCTAAAAATATGCAATGTATACTCACTTACTGTTACTTTTTACACTTTACAGCCTAAAAAAGTTTACCACTGATATGTACTTAACAAGCATTCGAAGATTTAATTTGCTAACTTGGAATTCGTTCAACCAAAATGAGCTACATTGTAAAAATTCAAGTTCAGCTGAATTTTCGATATTCGAAGTATTAAAAAATGAGAAACCAGAAATCGACGAAAATGAATAAAAAAGTGTAAAAATTTCGGGAAATTATTTAATTTATTTATATTAAAATTCTTTTGTAAAATTTTGTATTA
This sequence comes from Rhagoletis pomonella, assembly GCF_013731165.1. Classification (NCBI taxonomy): domain Eukaryota; kingdom Metazoa; phylum Arthropoda; class Insecta; order Diptera; family Tephritidae; genus Rhagoletis; species Rhagoletis pomonella. The sequence continues at coordinate 25,332,958 of NW_023458564.1, forward strand.
CTTTTGAAAATTGAGTGCATCTTTAACCGTTAATTTTTTCATGATTTAATGATCGGATCTTAACCAAATTACGGGACGACCTTTAAGGTACCATCTTTCTGGTAAAAAAATCGGTTCGCACAGTGCAAAGTTATGCGGTGGAATAAATAAAAGAAGTAAAAATACTCCGAAGAATTGATAACCTCCCCTTTTTTGAAGCCGGGTTGAAAAGTTTGAGTTCTTTGTAAATTTTATGTAAATAAAATGCAATTTATCAAACTTTAAAAAGTTTATTTTTTTATTTCATTCTGTACATAAAACTTGCATAAATGTATTTTAAAGAGCGAATTTTCAGTATTTTCTGATGATATATATGTATTTAGAAGTATAAATCCTTTACCCCCAAAAATATATTCCTGCGTGCGCCCCTGGCACTTAGTATTTATTATTTGTTAAAAATATATTTATACTTTCAAAATGTTTGTAATTTTAAACTTTTCATGTGTATATTTATGTGTATATTTTAAACAACTCATGTTCAAAATCAAATCTTGAACACTTTTCAGTAGTAGTTTTACATGCACTTTTTAGAGTGTAAATATAAATATTATATGTAGATACATACATATGTATAGGCATAAATCGCTGTACGTTCACCTGGGTGGGAGTATCGATGCATAGCTGGCGACCAGCATATGTAGGCCATCACCCCCCCCATTACGTACATATGTACGTCAGGCTGGCTTAGCTCGGCTGGAATTAACTTAAACATAAACTCCGAGTCATATGCAACCGAGCTTTACACAGCTGACCGCAATGACACAACGGATAACATAGCCAACAGTCAAAACCAAAGCAATGAACAGCAGCTGCGATAGATGGACGAGTGCCGATGAGAGTGTATGACAGCGGCAGCGGCAGCGCCATTGGTGTCAGTGCAGTGCAAGGAGCGAGCAGCGCATGTAAATTGTGGTTTGCCACATGATCAACTGCTGTCACATTGAGGGCACACAAATGTCAGCAATCAGGACAAAGTATGGAGCGTAAACGACGCAATGGCGTCAAGTCTGTGCCGAGTATGGCTGGCGGTCGGATGAGCAGCATAAAAATCAACAACATTGAACAGATGTTGCCTGATTTGGCTTTTGATGCAGCACGTTTTGGCAACTGCTACCGGTCGCCGGTTGTCGGCCACCAATCACCAGACACCAGCCAACAGCCAACAGCCAGCAGCAACGACCACCCAATATCAACGGCTGTCAGGCTGACAGCAATTGCTCTTGTTGTGTCCATGTGTGTGTTTGTTGACTTTTGCGGTATGTCGTAGTTATGATAATGATTTTGTAGTTACCCTGCAGGAAATGTACCTAACTATAAGTTAACATGAAGTTGATTTGGAAGGAACTAAAGGTCACTATTATCTGTACATTTTCTTTGAGGAACGCTTACTATATTTCTAAGGCAATGGCCGCGAAATAGTCACGGGTAGTTAACTTTGCATTAGATGTCAACTTACATAAAATGTCAACAAAAAAAAACAATTTTTTTAACTTCTTTATTTAGTTACTTTATTTTATTACATTACATATTCTGCTGTAGGTAGTCCCATATTCGAACTCCGTCTGACATATCTTCAAAATGATAATATAAAATTTTAATCTTCCTCTTAGTTATTTTTCCTCCATTCGAAAAAAGTATTTCCACATTACTTCTGCATTACTTTATAACTAGTTTCAAGTTAGCTTTTTTAGCTATCTATCTACAAGTTAGTTATTTGCTAGAAATTCCGCAAAAACGCTAACTACAAGTTGGTTATTGCTTATCAATTGACAATTTTTTTTTTTCTGCAGGGTACATACATATGTATATGTATATGCGTACACATATACACATATATGTACACCTAGACACACCTGCATATATTTGGTTGATATTGCTAATACGCTCATGCCGAGTTAAATACGTCAGTTGCAACAAGTTCTTGTTGTTATTATTGTTATTATGATTATTTTCTGCCATATTACAATATGTAACAATAAATTTTACCACAAAATGGGTTGACCCTATATAACGGATACAACGGATATAGTACATAACTATCCATGTATGTGTGCATAACCAAGTGATTCTTGCACTAAATTCACCAATTAACCACGCGACTCATGCTTTTATGGCTGAATTCAAAAATATGGTACGTAATTCATATGCTGAATAACAAGCAGATCAAAATTGCCACTGACGAAAAAAAATACTTACCATCCACTTGAAAAAAATTTACCAAATTTTAATAAAGACTTTAGTTTTGTTATTTGCTTAGTTATCTCAATAAAAATTAAATTTTTTTAAGGTACTTTTTATTTAACTAGTTATATGGTTTTTGAGATCATATTAATGGAATATTCTCAGTTTCCTTCTACTAAAAGCGAAGATGACGAAACTAAAGACAACAATGAAACTTCATCATTTGAAAAACTCGAATTTTTATAGACAAAAAGAGTGACTCAAAAAAGCGCATGGTGTTTTTTTAATATTCACAATGTTTTTCAAATAAAAAATATTTGTTATTTTTTTGTATAAGAATATTGTTTGCACTTTAACCAAATTCATAAAAATCAAGGATTCAAGCTATATACAATGTTTAGAAAAATTCAAAAAAATTTCGTTTTATTTCGAATTCTTTTCTCTGAATTTTTAGAACAATTTAAGGTATGGAGTTTTATAGCCCATAATATTTGAGTATAGCCAACAATGTGCAGCTAGGAAATGCAGTTGATTTTTTTTTTAATTTTTTTGCAGCCAGTCTTTTGAGTCTTTTTATTATTTAACAATTTCCATTAATAAAAAATGGCGTTGACTTATTATTTTTTGCGAAAAATCATTTGTAATCGGGATTTCAGTAAAATGCGTTTTGAATGGAGCACGAATATGTTCATCTTATATCGATATACATTTATACGTAAGTAGTAGTATATAAAAAGTGTGCTAAGAGATTTATAATTTAAAAAGTTCAACAAAAATCTACCGAAATTAGAAAAAATTTACCTTTTTACCAACCCAACACAATTTACCAAGGTGGCAACCCTGAAGCAGATCCATATATCAATGCACACTTATATACATATCTAAAACAGGGTGTCCATGAAAAAAGGAAGCGAGTTTTTTTTTATATCTTTCATGAGCATGAAATGGTATTATAACTTTGGTCCGCTGTTTGTAAGTACCAGAATATGAAGAGGTAGACCCATCAAAATGTATACTTTAATGATCAGAACACCAAGCTGAGTCGATATTGCCATGCCCTCTGTCTATCTGTCCGTCTGTTTGTAAGCAATCTAGTCTACCAGTTTTCGAGATATCTGGATCAAATTTGGTATATGGGTGTATTTTTATAATTTAATAATCATTTGTCGGAACCACAAAAATCAGACCACTATATCATATAGCTCCCGTAGAACTGATTGTTCAGATATGAGATTTTTCTTTATAACTCCTCCATTTAAGTAGTTAGGAACATGAAATTTTGCACTGTTGTCACTCATTATCAAGAGAATACTTACAGTGAAAATGGCTATAGCCTCCGTTCAACTGAATTGTTCAGATATGCGATGTTTTGTTTTAACCCCTCCATCTATGCAGCTAGAAACATGAAATTTCGCGCTTTTTTCACTCATTATCAATAGAAAGTTTACAACAAAATTAACAAAGATCGGGCCACTTATAACCTATTTATTGCTTCCATACAACTGATTGTTCAGATATGGGGTTTTACTGTAAAACTCCTTTATTTGGACAGCTAAAACCGATATATTTCGTAAGCTATTTTATAAATAATAATACAAAGTCTATTGAGAAAAACGTCAAAAGTTATGCTCTATAAGCTTTATCTCTTATACCACTGATTGTTCAGATACCAGTTGTTACGATATATATATCCTTTATGTAGGATGCTAAACCAATTTAAATTATGTTACTGGTAACATACCGATCACGCAGCATTGAAAATCACTTAGATTGGTATATCTTCCATACCTCTGATTGTTTAGATATGATTTTTTATATATGTATCTATGTTTGCTGTGAATATATAAATATTTTCAAGTGCAGTAATCGTTAAAGTAAAATTTTCAGAAGTCCATGAATGGTATGAAGCTTTCGACATAGCCGAAGACAGCGCTGCTCTACTTGTTTTTACTAATTAACATATTCAGGTATGGAAAGTAACAGTTATTTTCGAAATTTTAAAATGGAGGGGGGAGGGAGGAGCTAAGGAATATTGATATCTAATGATTTCAGTTTGTTTGATTTTTTTTTCAAAAAAGGCAATAACTAATAGTTAAAATCACAACTAAAATTTGTTTTTTATTTTTACGGTCTAAAATTAAAGTTAAAAATTAATATTTGACTTTTAATTTTTCCGATCAGAAATAAAACTTAAAGTAAAATTTTTTCAATTAAAAAAAATAGAATTTAATAGCTTATTCATCTGCTTGTCAACGTTTAAGTAAGAAAAATTTGGTTGCTATGTATAAACTGTTAAAAACTCACCGACAGGATAACTAGCTATGAGCTTGTGCCGTGTTGCGTGACGAAGCGAAGGCGTATCACAACTGCTTATGTGCATCTGGTTAGTCCAGGAGCTTCAATGTGATATATTAGGTTCATAAAGCAACTATGATAAGTTCGTCACAGCCTAAATCCAGGACCTGTCATAAGTTAAAAAAAATATATAAAATAAAATAAAATAAAAATAAAATAAAATAAAATATTTACATGCACACTTGGATTCAAGAGAATCGCAATAACACTAACGTATCATTTTTGGAGGAGGTAAGTTTTTATTTTTTTTTAAGTTCACGATAATATACAAGATATTTTTTATAATACACACTTCTTTTTTTTTATTTGTAAAACTCTTTTTTCAACACATTTATTGGGGCAACTCGGGACCCCATGCGACTAATTATGTGATTTCCTTTATGCAGCTAATCAAGGGTTTATTGGATTTCGTAGAAAGATTTTGAGTATTTATGCAGGTTTTTAACCAATTAAATTTTAAATTAATTTTTTGTGAAAGCTGTTGCTTATTTTCACTTAAAAAAAAATCGAAGATACCTTTTATGGGTGAACAAAAAATTTCAACGGTAAGTCCTACTACTTCAGACTTGCCATAAAAATTAATGGGCTACAAAAAAAAAAGTGTGGTTGAAAATTTCCAAAATTTTGATGAAAATTTGTTGAAATTCGTCGAAATTAAATAAATGTTCTACAAAGCTTGAAATTTTGATTTACATGGTTTAGTTAAAATAGTAAGCTATATTTTCATAAAATTATAATAAACTTTTTTTAACAAAGCAAAATGGCCAAAACTTGCTGAAATGTCTCTTCGCTTCTTACATTTTCGCCAGCTTTTATTAGTCGCATGCTATGTCGTATGAGTTATCTATCATGAGTTATCTCAACATTTTAGGCCACTTTCAGACGTGTAGTACTAAGTGTAGGCACTAATGTAATAGACTAAGTGATATGTGCTAATGCGAGCAGTATGGCGAAACTGGAGATTAATAAAAATTATTATTTGGTGAACAATGAAGAGGCGAGCAATTTAAGTGCCGATTGTTGAATAAAAAGTATTAATTTTGAGATCAAGAATATAAACTGTATTTAAATGCCCAATGTCGGTTATTTAAATTGAGAAAATGGAACTTATAATTACCTTAAATTCCAAAAATTCTAATAAATTTTGAATAGAAAATTGGTCATAGTTAGGTTTAAAAAGAAATTTCAAGTCGCTGAAAATTTTTTGTTTATTAATTAATTTTTCTGTAGAGCGGTTTCCATGGACCTAACTTTGCAGTAAGCATGCGGAGCTCAAAACCAATGATTCATCTGTATTTAACTAGTAGGTGTACTAAAAGTTTTCCGGTTTAAACATTTAATAAAAATTAGTTAATAGTAAAAAAAAATATTTTTAATACAGGTTTTCTAAATACGGATCAAATCGGACCATTAAATATTTCGACTTCTGCGCCACGAATCAACAAAATTTTATTTGGAGTTATTCCTTTGCTTGTAGGTAATATATATTCTAATATAACCCAAATCAGACCATGGATGCAGGTTTTCGAAATATATCTAGGCTCGCGCCTCCTACCAGCTAAATTTTTTGTGGAGCTATTTCCTTTAATTTAGGTAGAAAGCATTTTACATACGAACCGAATTTTACAATAATGAGGTGTTTTCAAATATCTCGGCTCCTATGCTACCAAGCGGATTAATCCTTGTATATTGCATGGTCATCTGGTTCTGAGCTAGGCTTGAAACTTTAAGTTTCGAAAATTTATTCCAAAATTTTAGACAAACAAACTTTCTCACATGTAAACATACGTACTAAACAAGTTAAATGAAAGCTTGTAAACATTAACACTCTTTACATACATATATACAGGCTAGGTGAGTAAAAAATGCAAACAATAGTTTTGCCAGCTATTAGCGACCAAAACGTGCCAATAGCTTAATTTTAACTTCGGTAAGCGTGTTGCGTGTCTGATGCATAACAGATAACTTTAATCATTTTGTTCAAATTAGCATTTCGTAAAATCACGCGATATTAGACACTAACAAACTGAGTGCTATTTGTTTATTTTTAACTAGCCAATGCCCGCTTACTTCGCGGCGCCTATTAAGAACTTTAGCGTTGGCCAATGCAAAAGAGCGTTTAGAAGCAAAAATAGTCTGTAAAGTTAAAATTTTTGGTTTAAGTTGAAACCACTAAGGCGCAGTATTCTCCACACACACATACCAATCCCTTTCGGTGAGATGAGCTTTACCGATGGTCTTATTTCCACCTGTGAGATCTCTGTCAAGCATGCGTAATCTTTTTCTATGATTCTGCAACTACAACATTAGTGCCAATAAAAGTTCTTATAAGGAAACTCAAGAGCACAAAAGTGCGTTTTCTGTTATAGGAGGGCCAAGAATCCTAGCTGTCCCACAGGATGAAAGGTTTTCCGGTACGCTGGCTAAATGAGTCGTGTGATCTCTGGAATATCTTTCAAATGAAGCAATTTATATACCTACGGTGATCTTTCCTTGTTAATTCGCCACTCTTACAATTCGTGGTAATACTTATGAACTGATATGAGGGCGTCAGACCCGAAAACACTACAGTACAGATATATCAATAAACACGTACGAAAGAAAAGGAACACACACGTTTATAAATAAACATGTACACAACACATATACAAAAACGGCACTCAAGTACACAATACATTGACAAAAACAGCACTAGACTGCCTCGCTTTGATTTCGGAATGCTTACACATTGAGAAGTTAGCTTACAGCCAATATAGAAGTATTACATATATTTGCGGAATCAATTATTTCGGCAATAGCTGGCGCTTAGTTCACACCGTCATCGAAGCAAGATATGAAAAATAATTGCAACGCGCTTCACTGGGACAGTAAGTTTTATGACTTTTAACACCAACGTAGTTTTGAAACTTGGCGAATTCGTCCACCCTTTTAGCAATATGTGCGGAGGAATTGTAAACTTCTCTGACCAGTTTTTCGACATGTACGGGAATTTTTTTACACGATTGGAAAATAATCAAAATTTAAAAAAAAAGTATCCCCCAAAAATTCATCAAAAAATTTGTCACTTTTGATCCACTTGGATCAAAACGGACACTGCTCCTAACAGTATCGCTAAATTTTTGAGACTAAAGGAGGTTGGATTGTATTTCTCTATGCTTTAGCTATGTAAGTCAACGAGCGTATTGCCCGATTTCGGAATAAGGGATAATACATACTACCTAAATCTCTTTCAGAAGGCCTTTCTGAAAATTATTCTTTTCACGTTTCTGTCTTGTATAGAGCAGCACAAATTGAAAGGCTTCTGTTTTCACTTCTCAAAGAAGAGCATCTCGAAGGTCTTTTGTATGACCTACTCTAGAAGTCCTTTTGGAGAAGTTATTTTAAAGCTGTTATTTTAATTCACAAAAATCATAATTTTTTGAGGAATTTATATAAAGTTCATATCAGACATGTTTCATTGAGACTAAAAATGCTTTTCGAGTTTCATTTAAAATGCTTAGGGCCGTTTCCTCAAGTAACCTGTAACTTTAAACCTCACCTTATATTCAAAGGTTGCATTAAAATTTATGTTTGTGTCTAAAGTAAAGCATTTTGTTATCGGTTTTAAATTGGTTTACAAGCAAGAAACATACGTCAAAACCCGATAATAAAATAAATAACTTTAGGCATAACTTAATTTTTAATCCAACCTTTAAGTATAAAGTGAGCTTTAAAGGTAAAGGTTACTTCAAAAAATGGCACCTTAATAATAATAAACCCTACACTGAGGGAAATAATGCATAGTAAAAATGAATACTTTATATTTGATTATCGTTTCAAAATGTTCGTATTTAAAAATAATATTTTCATACAAAATTTATTACGCACGTATTTGACTGTTCACATCTGAGTATGTATATGTAAGTGTACATACGCACCCCAAGCATGCAGAGCGCCGCTCTGAGAGCGCGGTGACACAACGCACGCATACATACATAGCACATGTTTATCCGTACAAATCGCGTGCTGTGGTGTTGATGGATATTCAACATTTGAAAGCAAATTTATATGCCTGGGTGTAGCTGAGTGCGCAAAGATGCTTGCCACAAGTTGTTGATATCCGGAGATGGTCGGGTTCGAATTCCACTGCAGGCAACATGCAACTTAATTTTTTTTTTTTTTGTTTTTCTCTTGATTATTCACTTCACGGATGCTTTTTCAGTACGAACGCGGTCATTTTAAAATGCGCGTAATTGAATTGAATATTTACCAATATACAGTACTTTCGTTGACGTTTATAATAAGATCAATTACGTTTCTATTTGATTTTAATATTTTTTTCCCTCAGTGTAAATAATATAAACATATACTGGAATGTACTCCCGTAAATTGCAAATAGGAAATACCGATCGCCGAATACAAATACAAAACACTAAAAGAAATACAATAAATTTGGCGTTCAACATAAAGTTAATAAATGACTAGGACAATTGACGAAAAGAAAAGTCTGCCCTACACAATACAGGACGGATGGTCTCCCTAACTATGCTCCGTATTAGTATTCAAAACATCTGCAATACTTACATACGTATGCATGTAAAACAACTTTTCCAAAATTTGTAGATTTTCATTTGGAGCCCCTACCCCCAAAATATAAAAAACTAAGTGCGCCTGGGCCACACTGGAGAAGTAAAACTTACGTTACATACATATCTATTTTTTCTCAAAACCAATATACATACATCTGCTTTCGCTTAAGGTTATATTTTTCGTCTTTTTTCTATCTAGATCCCTACCTCTACCCCTGTTCGTTCTAATTACATTTATGTTATTCTCTTCCTTTATCTTTATTTCTATCTTTATAATTTATCGATAACAAAATCGACAGTATCATCCAATAAAATATCGATAATAATATTGATAGCAAAATCTCTTAGAAACTCAATAAAAATATCCATAACAAAATCGATAAAATTAACGATATCAAAATCGATAAAAATATCCATAACAAAATCTCTAAATATCGATAGCAAAATCGATAAATATCGATAACAAAATCGATAAATAACGCTAACGAAATCGATAAATATCGATAACAAAATCGATAAAAATATCGACAACAAAATCTATAAAGATATCGATAACAAAAGCGATAAAAATATCGTTAATCGTATCGTAAATCGATAAAAATATCCACAACAAAATCGATAACAATATCGATAACAAAAGCGATAAAAATATCCATAACAAAATCGATAAAAATATCGATAACAAAATCGATTAAAATATCCATAACAAAATCGATAAATATCGATAACCAAATCGATAAGTATCAATAACAAATTCGACAGATATCGATAGCAAAATCGATAAATATCGATAACAAAATCGATAAGTAATGCTAACAAAATCGATAAATATCGATAACAAAATCGGTAATAATACCGATAACAAAAATGAAAAAAATATCGCTAATAAAATAGTTAAAAATATCGATAACAAAATCGCTAGAAATGTCGACTATTACATCTATAAGTTCCGAAAATATCGATAGCAAAATTGATAACAAAACCGATAAAAATATCGATCATTTTATCGATAAGTCCCGAGAATCCCGAAAATCTCTAAAATCCCAAAATAGTTCCCAGATTGAGTCTCTGTGTCTCTCTATATCCTATCCTCTTTAATTACCTTTATTTTAATCCTTCCCCCCTATCCTCATCTTTTTCTTCGTCTACATATTCCCCTTCACCTTTGCCCTTATATAAGTAAAGTGTTTAAATTTACCTTGGTCTTCATTTTTGCCTTTACGCATCTATGTTTCTGTTTTTATTTTTACTTTTGCCTTTATCCTCTTCTTTATCTATGTACGTAGTCACCTCTACTTGCATTCTTGTATTGGCCTTTTTATAATTGTTATTCTTTAAACTTTTATTTGCAAATTTTTGTTAAATTAATACCATATGCATACACACAAGAAGCACTTGTTTCAACCCCAACCATTTCGATTGCACCATTTCCGTCGCATCATTTCCGTTGCACCATTTCCGTTGCACCATTTCCGTGTGCAATTTCCGTTGAATTTGCCATTTTACTCCCAACCAACCAACCGCCGCTAAAGAAGTTTCACTTCAAAAATGCACGTATTTACATTGCCATTTGGCTGTCATAAAAAGTGCGAAGAAAAGGCGCCTGGTGATTTCACAGCTAAGGGCATATTTCTTCATATTTGCAGCAAGGTCATCAAATTTTAATCAAATGCCACTTAAAACTAGTTTGTAGATGTCAACAAACAGAAAGTGTTCATCTTATGTTCCTTTTTTTCTGCAAGTGGATTTTAATTTAGTCAGTTTCGCGCATCTTAAAAGCCTTGAAAAATTGAATAAGTGTACGGCAAAGAGGTTGCTCGACAACCTGTCAATGCAAGCAACTTGTACCTACGTATGTATGTACATACATATGTATGTGTAGTTTTGCGCGTATGTGTGTACATATGTATATAAATTTAAACACCAGATGCGCATCCATAAGTGTCAACAAATGCCTGCATACTCGCACTCCAATTAGTCCGACAAGTGTTTAACTTGTTACTCGATTAGTTAAAATAAGAATAATTAATCAATGAAATTAAAATTGTAAATTAATGAGCGCACAAGCATCCATAGTTCCTCTACGTAGGTGAGTATGTGTGTGAATGTGCTTGCATGCATGCATACATTGACACTAACCATACATGAATTGGTGTGTTTGTAATTATGCAATCAAGTATGCACTTGTACTACATTTAAATTTACATATGTGTGTATGTACGCGTGCATACATACATACATATATACGTAGCCATCTGCAATGTGTGCAACAAACGATGCCATCTCGCAGTGATAGCTGCAGCAGTCCTACGCAACTATCGCGCGACACTTGTTTGCCGCAGCACTCGAACGATCTACGACACAGTTGCACGCGCGCGCTGATGTATGCACACTTGAATAGGATGCTAGCAGACACTTGCCTACATGCATTGGCACAAACTTATATAAATATGTATGTACATGCATACCCTGTAGGACATGTATCTAACTATAAGCTAACTTTAAATTCATTAGGAAGGAGCTAAAAGTCACTTACTATCTGTATATTTTCTTTGACGAAAGCATACTATAGCCAAGGGTGGTTACTTCGGCATTTGATGTAACTAACTACATACTTTTGGGCATAAAATATCAATAGGAAAATCAAAAAAAAATTTTTTATGTTTTTATTTATTTACTTTATTTGTTTTATTACATTTCATATTTGTTTACGTATTCTGCTGTAGGTGCTCCCATATTCGAACTCCGTCAGACATAACTTCAAAATGATAATATGAAATTTCGATCTTCCATTTATTTGTCCTAAATTCGAAAGAGTATTTGCGAAGTTCAGGATATTTAAATAGAAAGAAAACAATCTCATTACTTGTCAACTGGTTTTAAGTTAACTTTTATAGCCAAGTACAAGTTATATATTTTATAGAAGCCCCGCAAAAAAACTAACTCCAAGTGGGTTATTTTTTATCAACTGATACTTTTTTGCTGCGGGGTATGTAAGTAAGTATATACCACAGTATGCGGTGTGAGGTAGGGGTGCTTGTAGCAAGCGCCAACAAGTATTTGAAAAACAAGACTTGTTTGCCGTGTAGCAAACGTATGCTCTTGCAAGTTGCAATATCGGCTACCCTCCATAGTTGTTTCAATGTGCGAGCTGTATGTGTGTGTGTGTGAGTGTTTGTATGCCACCACCTTCTCCAGCATTGCCTCCACTAACATAACACCACTTGAAACCATGCTTGGCAGCATGACTGCTCGCTTCGCTGCTGACTGCCGACTGCCGACTGCCGACCAGGGTTGCCACTGACGAAAATAAATACTTACCATCTATTTTAAAAAAATCTACCAAATCTAGAAAATATCTACCAAAAACTTTTTTAGTTATTTTAATAAAAACTATAGATTTGTTCTTTGTTTAGTTACTTCAATAAAAAAAATTTTAGTAAGTAATTTTTCTTTAACCAATGATATTATATTTGAGGTCATATTAATGACATCTTCTCGGTTTCCTTCAACTAAAAGCAAAGATGATGAAACTAAAGGCAACAACGAAACTCCATCATTTGAAAAAACTACAGCTGGAGTTATTACAGACAAATACAGTGACTGTAAAAATCGCTTGGTGATTTTTCTATAATATTCATAATGTTTTTCAGCTAAAAATTTTATGATGTTGTTTTTGTAAAAGGATATTGTTTGCGCTTTAACGAAAATCATGAAAATCAAGGACTAAAGCTATGCATATACCACATTTAGAAGAATTTAATAAATTAGAGCCAAAATTTCGAACTTTTTTTTTTTGAATTATTAAAACAATTTTTGGGTTTACAGTTTTCAGTCCATTGAATTTTAGTTTAACCAACAATGTGCACATAAAAATTCCCGTTAATTTAAATTTTTTTGCCACCGGATTTTCGTGTCGTTTTCTTTTTTAATTTAAAAACTGCCATTTATAAAACCGCCGTTAATTTTTTTAAATTTTTTTTTGAGAACAATCAATCATAGTGTGCCATTACGTGCCTGTTCATTTTTTATTTTTATTTGAAGAATCATTTAAAATATTTAGGCAATCATAAGATCCTCTGCAAAATGAGTTTGAATAGAACACGATATGTTCGCCTTTTATCGAAAGCGTTCGAAAAATAATGCAATTAAGTAGACTATACTTTTAGAAAGGGATTTAAAATAAAAAGATAATTACAACAAATAAAGCGAGAACGAGAAGTTTTAAAGTTCAAGTAAAATACTTTAACAAAAATCTACCAAAATGACAAAAAATGTACCTTTTTACCAACCGGAATTTTTTCTACCAATTTTGGTAATAATTTACCAAAGTGGCAACCCTGCTGCCGACTGCCATCTACATACTGAATGCTGAATGCTGGCTGCCAGCCTGTTTGCTATTTAATATGATAATTTATGCACGAAATAAATTCCCTTATTTTAAGCCATAGCACATGCCCAAGCGCACAAAAGAACGGCAGGTCGGTTGAATGTTGCTGCTGCAAAGGTATTGCAGCCAAAAGCCACACACAACAGTTGCAATCACACACGATTTCATGTGTATATGAATTTCCATATATACATATGCATGCGGTATGTTGCATAAATTCCATTCATCCGCCGCTGTCGTACCACTTGCCACTGCGTCTATCATATCTGCGCCATGCAACATTGAAGGTTGCTTAACGTCGCACTTGACTGCTCGCACTGCGCTCCCATTTACTGTTTGCTGATTCGGCTGTGCTGTTCAATTGCTCGCTTATTCGGTTGTGCGGTTCCTTAGCTACCGCTATGCTGCTATGTATGTAGATGGCTGTGGGTATGGCAGCGGCAGCGGCTGCGACTGCGTGTGGTTTTCGCTACATCGTCCTTGAGCAGTGTGCGCATTAAATAAGCCAGCGTATTGCCACTTATTCAGGAATCTTTACTTATTTTCAAGAATCGAATATGCATTAGAGGGAATCGCAAAATTGGAGTTAAAGAAACGCATAATTATGTATAGGCGGGACTCTTTGATCCAGCCCTACTAGGGAAGTCACAAATGTTGTGTTCCAACCATATCTATTTGTTGGGGAGGTTGCTGTAAGACTTAAGGAAGCCGGCTCATTGGTCGGGAGAACCTCGTGACCTTCGGATATATTGAGCATGTCGGCGACTATCTCTGCAGCAACCTGTAAAGGCTATTGTTCATCTTAACCCTTACAAGTAAAAACAAACTCTGACCTCATAGTATGCCTACTAACATAAGGTTATGGCTCCAAACTCGATAGGAGAGTCAAAATGACTCTGAGTGCGGCTGCAAGATATTAAAATTAAATACACTTACGCTATAATACAATTTTAGTAATATTAAAAATGTGAAAGTCTGTGAGTCAGTTAAAGTGTGAGAATGTTTCTTGCTCTTTCACGCTAAAATGGCTGGGCATATATATACATTTAAAATTTGGCACGCGGATAGATGATGACCTGGAATAATATTCAGGATTTTTTCTAAGAAAGTTGCCACCTTTTCATTAAAAGTAAAAATCAATTATTCAATAGGTTTAAGAAAATATTTATTACGCGAATGTGGGTTCAAAAGAAACGATTTATTTCGAAATAACTTTGAAGAGGGTTGCCAGCCATTCAAAATTTTAAAATCAATTTAATTAAAAATGTAAAAGAAATATTTATATCTGGAAAACAAACGAGAGAGGTTTGGGAAAGGTTTATGTCGAAAAGAAAAATTTGATTTTTAAGAGCGTTGCCACCTGTTTGAGAGTTAAAAATCAATTTAGTAAACAAGTTAAACGAAATATGTTTATCATATGGGAACCAAATCTACGATAGGTCTAAGAAATCTTCATTTCGATAAAAATTTTGAAGACGGTTGCCATTTGTTTGTAAATTCAGGATCAAATTAACGAGTTAAATGATATATTTTAATACGGGTGCCAAACGAAAGATGTTTAAGTGAGCATTTTTTCTAATATATAATTGGAGGGGGTTGCCACCGGGTAGACATTTAAAATCAGTATGGTTAACAGATGTAATAATATATTCGAATATGTGTGTTAAAAGAGAGAGGGCTAATAAAGCTTTATTTCTGCATATATTTTTCAAACAAATTTTGTTATAAGAAAGTCGCTTACTCTTTCAAAATTAAAATTTTACTAAAGTAGTCAATTTTTAATTGTAACTTAGATAAAAGCATTTTTTAGAAAGCATTCACATTTTTAAAATGTATTAAATAAACTTTTTCCATTATGTTAAATAAAAAAAAATTTTGCATTATTATGAAATTAAAATTGTATTCTTACACATAAAGACTATCTTCGAAAGATAAGTTGTTTTTTATACCGAAACGGCTGAATTAGTTAAAATTTGGCGCAAACTTTCACCATGTTCTTAGGCATAATTTTTATCCCATAATTCGGAGTAAGACCATTGGGCACAACAGATTGAGATGCAGCTATAACATTTATCAGCATAATGTTAAATACAAGTTAAACTTTGTTATATTCAAGGAGACAGCACTGATCCTGCAAAAAAATTTGACTTTAAGACAATTCTGTCTATAGAGTTTGAAGAATACTAAAGTGGCCGATCAAATCTAATACATAGGTTTTACAAAAATGTTCTTTTTTTTGTGGTTACGAAAAGCACACAGGCACATTTTACAGGCACATATTTATGTACACATGTGCATATATCCACACCCATCCAAAAAAGTACGAATGTATGAGCGCTTTTATAAGCATAACATTTCTTTCCGCTTAATTTTATTTTTTATTGGCTGTTTACATATTTGCACTTACGCATGTATGTACGTATGTATGTTCAACCTATGCACATATTTGAAGTAAAATTAAAATCGATGAAGTGCGCTGTACTTTACGTAAAACGCCACTTGTGGGAGCCATAAATACTTATGCTACCCTATTGTTGGATATCCGTTTACTTGTGTGTGTGTGTGTGTGTGTGTGTGTATACGCTGAGAAGAATAAAGGACACATTTTTAGTGGAATTCATTTCATTACTTTTCTGAATATTGTACAAGTAGTATCATTTACTGTATAAAAGCATATATAAGCGATTGATTATATTAAATAGTCCTGGTAAGCTCTTAAGCCCAATGCGGCCACTAAAGTCCCCGCAGTAGATTAGTTAGAGATGCGTCAGTTGGTAGGACTCATTTTCAATTCTGTTCGGTGCAATGTTTAAATCAAACAATATAATAAAAAACACTTTCTTGCCGTTCGTTGGCCGCGGAAATCTATAGATACCTCTATTTAAGTGATGACTTTCAAATACAATTACACACGGGAAGAAAAGCTTGACAAAATATTTGGCAAAACGTAGAAGCACAACCAATTTATTTATTTTTTAATATTAAAAGTATTTATATTGCATAGTTGTTTGCAAGTTGTGAGCAGCTTTTCTAAACTTAGAATTTATTTTTTTACTTTCCAGGATTGAAGTTGACCCAGAAATCTCTAAGCCATTGAACTTGGCCAATTCGGCTGTGTTGCGCGCCGTTGAAGAAGAAGAGCAAATGAAGTGCGGTAAGTGAATTTTATGTTTTGCAAATTACTAACATAAAGAAGTACTCCTACTTTTCCAGTTTCAGTACAGTCCCTTGTTTTTATGTATGTATTTGTATATTTAGTGTAACATAGCATTCCACGTTTAATTTCCCGTATTGAAAATTTTCAAATTAAAGTATTGGCAAGCTGTTTCGTATATTTTTGTGAGTTTGTAAGATTTTAGTTTAAAAATCCAGCAGTGACACCTGATTGCTTGTGTGTTAATCAGCATTTGTGGGTAAAATATTCTGGCACATGCATCTAATGCGTGAAGCTTAATAGCTAACTCAATGGGGAAGTAATTCAACATCGTGCCTTATGGTGCTACGAAAGAGCTAAGCGAAGCTAATGGAATGACAGGAATTAAAGTTGAAATAGGCATTACGCATAAGTGTTTATGGTGGAGCAAATAAGTGCTTAAATTAAATCTTCCTTAAAAAAATAATAATTAACGTTAGACATTATAAGTTACGCAAAGCTGAAATGTAATGTAATGCTAATTGATATGAAAAATATTTCAGTAAAATAGCCAAAATGCACATGCATATGCACATGTAGATAAACATAATTAGAAAGAACAGTACTAAATATACGTAGGACCGTTTTCTCGAGTACCTTTTAAAGGTAACGGGTGCTTTGACGGGAAGATGAATATATAACGTCTCGTTTTATTTAAAGCTGCCAAGTGCTGGTATTGGAGCGACTTCAATTACACAGTAGAGACACAAAGAAGCCAAGACACCTTAATATAATTTTGCGTCGTAGATTATGGATCGGTATACCGTTTTTCTTGATCAGGTAATTTTCCCAAGATATTTTCATTTTGAGTTTGCATTGCGAATGGAAAAATTCAAAATTTAACATGGGAAATGTTACTCATACGCCATGCACGACTATGTATGAGTACGGTCAAGTATAGTGTGACCAACCGTACTTCTTTCGGAAGTCCAGTACCTCTTTTTAGCTCTTGTACTGCGTACTTCGAAGTACAGTCATATGTACTTCTTTGCGATATTTTGTACTTCAGGTCATGTACTTCTCCGTTCTTCTGGACGATGGTCACATAGCCTAGGCGATAAATTCTTTCAAATTATTAAAGTCGCCGAGGGCCGATGGCATCCTACCTGTGCAGCTGCAAAAGGCTCTGGAGAAGTCGTGCAATTGCCTGGGGACCAGGTACATCTCCAAGGCTTGGGTAGTCAGTGTTGTGTTCATCCCAAAGGCCGGAAAAAGCTCTCATGTTTTCTCTAGTGATTTTAGGCCCATCAGTCTGTCTTCGTTTTTGCTAAAAACGCTAGAGATACTGATAGACCAGGACATAAGAATCGCGATACCTCGTAACTGTCTTTCAAGACTTCAGTATGCTTATTGCAAGGAAAGCTCGGTGGATACCGCCCTGCGCACATTGTTAAAGTGGTCAGAGGAAGTCTTCACACTTAAATATTATGCAGTAGGAGCCTTCAACAATGTCAATCTAGAGGCAATAGTCAAGTATATGCATAATCTTGGGGTTGAGACCAACCTAATAAGGCTTATCTACAGCTTACTTCGTGACAGAACTGTCGCGGAGTAGTGGAGGAGCGCTTGCACTCAGAGCAGAGTCAATGGGGGGCATTCCGCAAGTTGGTGTTCTCTCTCCCCTGATCTGGATTGCGGCTGTAAACGACCTTCTGGAGGAATTTTAAAAATTGGGCTTTCAGGTCATCGTCTATGTAAATGATGTGAAACTTTTGGTTAAGGGACAATTTCTATACACTCTTTTTTATCTAGCTCGAGGTTACCTGAACCAGGTAACTAGGTGGGCGATCAACGGCGCACAGTGCCGCGACTCCATACAAATGATGGACAAAAATAGAAGGAGTGGTCAGAATTGGCTGAAACTTCCCACCTAGAAGTATTATGCCCCTCTAATTTCAAAAATGAAATCGGTTTTTCTGTACCGGTTACTCATTTCGAGAAAACCGAGTTTTTCTTGCATTTTTATATGAAAATAGTCATTGTGGACATGTGTTGATATAAGTGGAAGGAGGCATCAGAATGGGCTGAAACTTTACACCTGAAAGGACTATATCACGGCAATTTAAGAAAAAAAAAGGTTTTTCAGCATCTGTTACCATTTAATTAAAAAAATTTTTTTTTTTACAATTTTATAAAAAGGTAAAATAACTCATAATCATCGTAGACATATGTTTATAAAAACCGAAATAGTATTCAGAACTTGTTGAAACTTTACACCTAAAAGGACTGAGCCATGCTTATTTCAAAAATGAAATCGATTTTTCGGTACCGGGTACCCATTAAAAAAAAAAGATTTTTTTTTTACATTACTATATGAAAGACAAATAAGGCATAATCATTGCTGAATGTGGTGTTTACGAAAACAGGAAGGAGTCGTCAGAATTTATTGAAACTTTACATCTGAAGTGTCTATATTACTCTAATTTTAAGAAAGTAATCGGTTTTTTTGTAACGGGTACCCATTAAAAAAACACCGAGTTTTTGCACATGATTATTTAAAAATGAATTATGGCATATCATTGTTGCTAAGTGTTCAGAAAAATAGTCTTAATAGTCAAAATTCGTCTAAACTTTACTTCCTAAGTGAATACATTATGGTAATTTGAAAAATTAAGTCGGTTTTCCTTACATGTTAACCTTTAGAAAAAAAAATTCTTTTGATTTCATTTAAAATAAAGCATAATCACTGTTAAGTAAGTAAGTAATAATAGCTGTTATATGGTAATAACATATAATATGTTAATAAAAACCGAACTAGTTGTTATAATCACTCAGTTTCAGAGTCCTCAGAAGAGGAGGAAGTGATCACTGATTCAAATGATTCCATGCTTTTGTCTGCTTCGTCACTTTCAACAATGTATTTATTAAAGCTGAGATCAGAACCCTTTAAATATTTGTTTCTCTGTTTTATATTTCTTTTAAATGCAACTAATGGATCTGACGATAATATCAAACGAGTCATTAAATCCGTATTGCTTTGTACTCTTCCAGTTTTTCGAGAATGATTAAGCCGATATTTTCTTATGTTTTTGTGTGAACATTCTAAGGCTTCTTCTGATAATGAACCTGATAAAATAGGTGGAAATACAGATTAAGAAAATAAATGAAAACATAGCTTTAAAATCATTACCTATTGGTAAATCAAAGTATTTAATTACATCACATCCATGTACTAAAACTTTATGCACTGAACTTGGCATGTTATACCAACCATAATTTCTAAGGTATAACTCTCTTGTTTCGTTCAACAAAACACTAAACTCTTGGGTTTTTATTTGTTTTCAACAAGAGAGGACTCTTAGCACCAGAGAAAAATTATGGATTAGAGACTTATCCAGACGAGTAATTTCTGCGGCAACGTCAATATTTTCAAAAAAACGTCGAGCTGTGTTTCCATCATTTGTTGTTCCAAACCCTTGCTTGACTTGGTCAATTATCAAACCTGTTTTAATTTTGAACTCTTTTTGGATACGGGCTTTAGTTTCAATAAATTTAGCCTTATTTTCCATTCTGACTTGCCATGTCTTAAAAGGCAGACGGTAGGCTATGTGTAATAGACATTCAAAGAATCGAATCCAGCAATGGAGGGTTGATAACCCAAATTTATAATGATCTGGATTTGGTATTTTGTTTTGTTCAATATTATTCATTTCTGTTGGGCTTGCATGACATATGAAACATCTGCTTGAGGAATTGGTGTTTGTTAAAACATTAGCTACTGCACCGTCAATCATAGTGATGTAGGAAACTTCAGCAATTCCCTTCTTATTTTTAAAAATATAACATTCCAAATCATTAATCATCTGAATTATTTTATTATATTCTGAATGAATTACCGCCTTTCCTTCTTTCGTATAAACGAATTTCACTGGTTTGTAAACTGGTGTCATTGCTCTATATATATACATATATGTATATATATATATATGTAAATCTTCGTATACCTTTGTTTTTGGCTCCCATACCGTGATGCATATTTAAGTATTTTAATTAGCTGATAATTTTTTTCATTTCAAAGCACCCTGTACCTCTTAATTTTTTTTTGGCACTTTTAGCTTTCAATTCAACACCTTATTTTTGAAAAGCGAACCAAAAATTTAGATCTTAGGGCATTCAGAAAAAGTATTGTAAATATAGATCAGCTAAAATAATACCAAAAAAAGGCATATTGTCACTTTTTCAAAATTGAAAATTTTCAAATATTGGAAAAAGTTGGAAGAGATTTCGATTGTTTCTGTTAGTAGAAGGTCCAAACTATCATAACCAAAAAAAAAAATTTCACGAACTTTCAAGATGTTTTTTTTTTTTTTTCTCCAAAGTTTACCAATTTTCGGATTTTGGTATGTTTAATCATATATTTATTTATTAATAAAAAAAAAATATTTGTATAAATTTTTTTTCCATTAACCATACATTTTTTGGTTTGTCGCATATATCTTTATCAAAGTGCAAAAGTTGATCTTGCTAGGAATAAAAATGTATTTTTAACAAATTTTTAACTGCGACCACTTTTATGTGCGAATCACCGAAATGAAATGGTATGTAGAAAATAGGTGTACTTTGAGGGGGTGTGTGAGGCTGAAAGTTGTTTTTATCACAAAATAACTTATGAACTTCTCTTAGTTGGAGATTTAGCTGTAACTTGACATCAAAACATCTAAGTTTCCAGACAGTCGATTTTTGTATTTTTGTCCACCTTCGCGGCACTGTGCGGCGGCCTCGCAGTAAATCCCATCAGTGAGGTTGTTTGCCTGCGGGTAACAGGGTCAAGCACTTAGGCTTGATCCTGGATAGGAAGCTGTAGTGGAAGCCTAACATTGAGGAAAGGGTAAGAAGGGCATCGGCTGCCGGGTGCCTTACTTCGTACTCGCTATAATGAAATTGCATACTCTACTAAATACCTAATAAAATGGACAAAAGAAAGTGGCATAAAAAAGGAAAAGAAGAAGTTTCTCTGCTGCAGCCGAAGTTTTAATAGGGCACTGTAAAATACCCTTTGCAGCGCAAGACATGACTGACCCATAGTTACTCCTTAAAGGTGCCGAATACCACGTTACCTCTCAAGAGCTAGTAATGGGGTTCGGACAGGCCATTGTGCGATTGGTATTCAAGCGGTATGACTAGGAATTTTAACTGATCCCTTTTGTATCAGCTGTAAAGTGGAAGATGAAGTAGAATCATCCCCACACTTTCTTTTATACGGTCCAATCTTTGCGAGGCTAACATGGAAGCATTTTGGCTCGCACTTCTGAACTAACACTGAGTTCTCAATCACTGAGCAATTATAATGTAAATATGATTATACTATACTTTATAAACAGATTTAGCTATTTATTTTTTTCTTGTGACTTCATAAGTTTTCTGACTTTTGGCAGATTTTCGCTTAGAAGATTTTAAAGTATTGGTTGAGTGAAAACTCCCTGCTGCTGTAAATTAAACTTTAGTCTTTAGCGTTGTTAACCTAGTGAAAATATATGTACATAGTCTTTTATTCCCTTCTACCAAAGAAAGCTTCTTAAACTCATGAAAATTACGATAACTTACACTTTGCACTAAAATGAAAATGCAAAATTTATTGCAAAGAAAACTTTTCCCACAAACAAAGCAGTTGGCAAACCAAAAAAAAAAAATAACAAAAAAAACTATGCAAATAGGTAATTGTAGTCAAAGTTGATGCAACTCGCAAAGTAACTACTTAACTGCCGGCAAACAGGGAAAAACTTCAATAAACACTGTAACAACACGGCTGCATACTGTAAATAACTAGCGTTTAACAAAAACCATAATAAAAACAACTGGAAAATAAGGCTGAAATGCCTGTTATTTGGGGTTGCAACAAAGTTTGGTGTACATTTAGTCGGCCTCATATGGCTTGCGCTGGTCTAAAGGGCTAATTTACTTTAGCGGCTGCCCAAACTGATTGGGTTCCTATCAACCTGGCCTTTTTAACTAACTAAATAAGTAACTTGGCCATTTGGCAGTCAAGTTGATCACTCTGAAAGGTCTACAGCAGCAAGTGAGCGAACGCACGAACTGGGCAAACTTGCGCGAACGATAAAGTTTCTAATTGTTAAACTCGCACGTTTATCACAGCCAAATGCGCATATGCAACACGCAACGAAAAGGCGCACACGCATGAACCCACACACACACATGCACACACACGAGCAAATGCATACACTTGCATTATTCACTAGATGCATTTTATCGTTTGAAAAAAAAAAAAAAGAAAAAATTGGCTACAGCGAGAACTTTATTTTGAGTAAAGTGCCAAGCTGCAGTAGACATATACGAGCTTGTTTTTGTATGTGTGTATATATGTATGTATGTATGTACGGCTATTCACTCACTCACTTATTTTCTTCTACTAGATATAAATATACATATTCACACTGAGTTGAGTCACTTACCCAAGTTGGGCAGCGTGCTGGCAAAGTTTTGCGCTAAATGTAAAAAAGTTTCGAAATACATTGCAGATAAAAAGCAAATAGTTTGTGTGTGAGCTTTCGAATACATGTGTGTGTGTGTGTGTGAGCGACTAAGTTCACTTGCTTTTAAAGATAGAGGTTAGAAGTGAGTAACTGTACTAAACTTGGTTGCAAGTACTGAATGCAGCTAGCAGCTTGTCTACTTGTCAAATGTTTCGTTGCTAACAGTTTATTTTTGTTGTTTTAATCTGTATTGTTGATGTGCAGGCCATGTTACGCTACATGTACATACCTAGGTATATCCAAGCATACATACATACATATGTAGGTACATATCCTCAAATTGGTCACTGACCAAGCAAACTGCAATGCGTGAGCCTGTGTAAGATATCGACACTGAAATTTAATGCTGTCTGCCCAAAACAGTACGAAATTTCTCATTTTTTTCAATAATTCCTGAAGAGAAATTGAAAAATGGCTTTAATGTCAAAAGGAAAATTTATTTTCTAAGCGGATAGAATTCCTTCATTTAGGTCACCGACTAAATGTGGAAGGATTCCAATGGTATTGAATTATCTTTGTCTAAAAGTAACTCAGTAAATTTACTGCTATGCATCGCATATCTGCACCATAGAAGTCATTTAAGCGCACTACCAAAAGAATACCAATTTTAGAAAAAACGATAAATGTTTAAAATGGAACTACTGGGATGAACACTTTGAAAATATTGAAACGTAAGTACTCGATGTAAATAT
Source organism: Rhagoletis pomonella (assembly GCF_013731165.1). Taxonomy (NCBI): domain Eukaryota; kingdom Metazoa; phylum Arthropoda; class Insecta; order Diptera; family Tephritidae; genus Rhagoletis; species Rhagoletis pomonella. The sequence continues at coordinate 25,356,867 of NW_023458564.1, forward strand.
TTCGAAATATGGAGCTGTATACGATTTTTATCAGTTTTTTTCGTATGTGTAAAAGTCTTGAAATAAACTCAGAACTGATGAAAAAAAAATATAAAAATATTAAGTAGACGGAAGCATCGTTGGCGTCACCAAGGCAACGTCAGTGTGACCGTATTTAATCCATTTCTGGAAATTTTAATAATAGATCTCGAGGAAAGATTCACCAATCATGAAAATATTAATGGCGCTCTTCAAGCACGAATTGTCTGAAGTTGAGGTCGTTGAGGTATATGATGAAATTCTCATTGCTGGATCTTCAGAAGTATTCGCTGAGTTGAGAATTTAGAGAATATATTTCACTACCAAAGGCAGCATTCAGCTTTTGAATCGGGGATCGAAAATAAACATTAAATAGTAAGATTTTCATTTTTATGTACATCATTACTAAAAAGTTCAAAGCCATTTAAAACCCAGAACGCGCGCCAAGCGATATACCTCATTGGACCAAAACTCGCTGAGTTAAAGTCTGCAAAAGTAACATTTTTTCCTTTCTTGTCGATTGAAATATAAATTACATAAATTCTCAAACCCCGAAAATTTATTTTAATATTTTGAAATCTCAGTGGATGTCAAAATTTCGATGTTGGTATTTTAAAGCATCACCCTAAAGGTTTTGAAGTCTCGCTAAATGAAAAAAACAAAACAGAAATAGTTTTTTCGGGACTTAAGTTTAAGTTTTGCTCACTTGTTTGCTTTTCAACAACTTCCCCTTCGAGTATGCATTTGTGTGCACCAGATGTCCTGAAGTCTTAAAATGCGCTCGAAAGTCTGTAAATTCGCTCGAAAGACAAATTGTTGTCGCTACTAATTTTCTGGTAAATATTTGATTGCACATGCACTTCTACAAACATGCATAGGTATAAGCGCTTGGGTATATGTACATACATACATAGATATGTACATATATACACATGAGCTACGATGCGTATCCACCAAACTGCGTGCTATATACTAATTAAACTCAAATTGCTTGAGAAATGCGTGAAAGCGTTGTTGTTAAGTTAAGTTTTGCACTTGCGTAAGTGATATCATTAATTACGAAACCAATCACATGAGAGCTATAGAACTTGAGGAAATAGTTTTGTGACACCGCTAATTTCAAGCTTTTTGCAGAACGAACTGAATATAGTCGCCACATAGTGCAGTCGAAATAAATTAAAAGTTAACTCTCAGAAAACTAGCATATTTTTCCCCCGAAAAGGAGTCTTGCTATTAAACAAAATTTCCGGATGCCATTGGAGAGCAACTGAGGTATCATACCAAAAAAAGGCAGGATGAGTGTACGAAGCCATTTCCAAATCCATCCCACGCGTATGGTGGAAGAAGACAGTTCATGCAGGCTACGAATGACAAACTCCAACGAAAATCATGCGTGGGCATTAAAATGGGAACAGCAGCCAGAGTGGCTCTTGATGCCTTGTTGCACTTCTAGACCTGTCTCCTCTATACATTGTAATCCAGAAAGACTCTACTCCTTTCAGTCAGACTACCAGAGTAGACAATGCGTACAAAAAGAAGCTATTACACTGCGGTTCTGCTTTCTGGAGTTGTGCCTTCCTTTAACTTTAAGGTATTATTTTTGCAAACATAACCAACTTGGCCGATGCATGACCAAAGCACCGAACATATAGCTGACTTAAAATCCAACATGGCTTCGAAGCATATGTCTAGGTATAGTACTTAACCTGTAAGGCTTATTTGCACTAACATAGGTCTTATATTTCTGAGGCAGTATGCAGGCGACATTACCCGCCCTGAAAGCACGCCTGGTATCCTTGAATACTCATAGCGGCCAAAATTTTTATTTTCTAATAGACTGTATAACAACGGGTTAAAAGAATGTATATGATTTCATGTGTATAAATATTATGTGGGCATTTCCAGGGGAAAATCTTTACTGGTAAAAATTAAAAGTGATATACATATCTACAGCGGCGAAAATATAAAAAATTTGAAATCTTATACTTGAAATTTCGCAATATTGGTTTTTGGAAAAATTGTATGCTAAGGACATATATAAAATCGATAATAGCTTAAAAAATTACCTATTCGTCCTTGTGAATCCAGAAAACTTTAATTCTAAAAACATTTTCTCTTTCATTTGGTGCCCATATTTTGTTCCTACATTGTATTGGATTTTTTAAATAATTTTTGTAATCAATATTATCCTTGAAATTACAGAGTCCTTTAAAATAAGTACTGACATTAGAGAAAAATTATAAACGCCACTTTAAATAAAAACGTAGGTTTCAAGCCCATTTATTTATTATTTATTTTATGGTAGGAGTGATGGTAGCCACTTTTTCAATTTAAGTTGTTGAAGTTGTCCCTAGTCTTGACTGATTTTTCTCTCCCCGCCTAATGTCCGGTGGTTTACAAATCTGGCCTTTTATAAACTTTCTACCGTGTAACATATCGTTAGGCGATTGTTTGTACATCGTTCACATAATAACACAGTTACAGATAGATGTTAAGGTTTGTTGCATTGCAACCCGCGTTGGTAACGCGAGTTCGCACTTGTGACGTCGAAAAAGCTTTCTGCACTCTTGCGAGTGTCTGGTTTTTCTTTCGACTCATCTGGTCACCCTGCCCTTAAGATATCCGAAAATTCGTGGCGAGCGGAAAAAGGTGCAGATTTACAAATAGAGGTGGTCTAATATACACCCATTTTAAAGCACTATTTATCTTAACAAATAGCACGAAAAATTACACAGAAATATCAATACTGGAACTTACTTCTTCATATAACTCATTTCGGAATTTTCAACAACTTTTTTTTGTTATCGACTACGAAACAGCGAATTTTGGAATTCATGGATTGCTATGTTCCTTCAAATGTAACTCTCTTTGCGTTACCATGTGGGTATGTTCGGTCTTTGTATTCGTGTTAATGAAATCTCAGGAACATGCTAATGTGTATTTATATACACACGCTCCAATTAGGCATAAATATTGCGCCATCTGTTAGTCAAAAGCTGAAGTACCTACACACACATACTTTTTATCTCCTTCCCTCACTTCCAACGCATGTACGGCTTTGCAAAATGATGACGAAGTGATTTTGTGTGAAAAATTACTTATGCCCATATATTTGAATAAAAAAAAAACATAGTTAGAAGCTATCAACCAATACTTCCCATATACCGAACGAAAGTAGAGAAATTTTTTATTAAAGAAAACAAAAACAAAATTATTCGAGCGGTTTTCGAGCATTTTGTTATTAAAAAAATTTGTTAATTTTTTCAACAATTTTTTGCTTTAAAATGCTCAATATTTGTTGAATTTATACAAAATTTGTACATGGTAATATTTCAGTTGCTCCAAAGGATCTAATTGCTAAAGCACTTTATAGGGTAAAAACTTACCCCAAAATAAGCCAATATTTACCGTTGTTTCTACGACAGAAATCGAATGGGTTACTTACAGTAATGTGTCTGTCGATAGGTTTAGAATTTTTCCTTTAAAACGCCACACCTTTCAGATCTCGTGCAATAAGCGTTTTCGTGAAGGTAGCTAAATCAAATGCAGAGGTAACCACCCTTGACTATTTCGAGGTCATCGCCATAGAAATATAGGTAGCTTTCGTCAAAGAAAATATACAGATAGTAAGTGACTTTCAGGTCCTTCATAATCAACTTAAAGTTAGCCTATAGTTAGATACATTTCCTGCATGGGACTTGTGACATCAATTGCACGCACACCACAAAAATGCTCTGCCGAAGCTGCCCACCTCTGATTTAAGTTTAAATGGGGCTCTTATAAGCATACTACTTGCAACCTCTATAACAAAATAGCTTGCTTTCCTCTCTAATAATAATAATCTAACTTAATCAATAAATGTGTCCTCCTGACTAAAACCAATTCGATATGCTACTCAGTGATAACAGCTAGTATGCGAATTCATTTTGGTTAAGTAAAAAGCTAATAAAAGCCATTTTCTGTACACAAACTTGCACAGCTCTTCACTCAATAGGCAGTAAGGGGCGTTTTTTTTTACTTTCCAATAAAATTAAGTTTACTCGCCTTAAAATCAATTACTATTTAATTGTGATTGCCTATCAGCTATTTTCAGAATCCCTAGACACCAACCAGGCTTGTGAAATTAAACTTTAAAACAAACACAATGAAAGGTTATTAATATTCAAACTGAATTAAATCAATTTTGCAATCTACAGTGAATTTGTATCATTGTAATTACCAAGCTACTACACACACACACTTATGTATGTATGTACGCACACTAAGTAGCTAATATAAATAGAAACATATGGTTTTGCATACAAAAATCCTATAGCGTTAAAAAAAAATGCCGAAATATTTACTAAAATATTAATTTTCCATTTTGCCGAGCAACAGGCTAATAGAAGCATTATGAATAAAATGTAAGCCTGTTGTAAGCTTACAACATAATAAATACTGTAATGTGTGTAAGCTCTACTGAATTTGTAATTTATGCAAATGAAATGATGATTTTAAGCCAAACAACAACAACAACAGCAGCAGCAGCAAGTAAGCGAGCGGGCGAGCAAGCAAAGCATGAACTATTACAAAATACAATACGCACTACATGGCAGTCATAGCTACAAATCACTTCAAACATATACACGCACATACGCTTACATGCATGCTAGTGAAATATGAAGCATATACATACCAGGGTTGTTGCGAATATTCGCATTCGCATTCGCAACCGCGGAGCTTTCGCATTATTTTTAACATTCGCATTCGCAATAATCAATGCGGAGCTTACATTGGGTCAGGTATGTGTATGCATTTCTTTTGTATTAAATTATAAACAAAAAAATATATAAATAGAAATGGTAGCCTTCAATCGTTATTTCTGTTTAAAAGCTATTTAAGTCCTCTTTCATTTGGTATCAAATTTGTTTAATTAAGCGGTTTGTTTACTTTCCGGAAAGACTTTTATTTCGAACTTAAAAAATATTTTTCCAAGTTTGACTGTTGGAATAAAATAACCGCTTTAAACATATTATTTCTTAAGCTATATAACCGAGCTATCAATGGGCAGTCATACAAGCTCCCTTTTCCCCTTGACCTTTGACGTACGTCAAACAGAACATAGTCATTTTAATAATGTTTTACTTATTTTTTCCTGATTTCTGTGCTTTAAATAACAGCATTTGTTTCTCTCCTTATTATGACTTTTTTGGACCAATCTAAAAAAAACTACTAGACATAAAAGAAGAAAGTGTGCCCTGTAATTTTAAACCAAACTTGATGTTACATATGTACACTCGTTTCAATCATTTAAAATGGGGCTCCTTGGGGAATTTATTTTTATCAAAAATTTTAAAAACAATAATTTTGTTTACTTGTCTAGCAATATTTTTTTCATAGGGATATATGTACATTGGATCCTTGACTGAAAACTTCTGTGGTAAAACTGTCCCCCAACGCCTTCCTTCTTTGCTATTTAAAATCAAAGAGTAAACTCCTTCAATAGGGATTTCGAGCAGAAATGGCCAACGTCTGGATTTCAAGGGAATCGATGCTCAAATAATTAGAAAGCTATAGGTCTGACCTTTAATTAGGTAATAACGACCTTACCATCTGAGCCCCCCTCATCCGTGATTCCAATCTTTTTTTTTTTTTTTTAATAATCTGATTCGGCTGGCAGCCACGACTTTGAAAACAGAATTTTGTACCAAAATTTCATTCCTGGAAAATAATAATTAATTTTTCATATCCACCTATTTAGATCGCTATAAGCACAAATTTTTCAAAGCAGTCGCAGAAGAAAGTATTGAAAATGAATTACAAAATCTAAAATCGAAAAACGCTGCTGACGTTACAGGTTCCCCAAATTCTGAAATAGCCAAACGAATGACAATGAATAAAAATTTTTAAAATCGCTGTAGATTCTTCCAGTGAAGATGAAAGTAAGGAGGATACGCCCGACATTTCAGCCAAAGCAATATCATTACTTTTTATTAAATATAATGTTCCAAATTTTAAATTCAAGTACTAAATAAAATAAACATTATTAAAAACTAACTTTTCCATTTTTTTTGATTTACCTAAATAACTTAATTTACTTCACATCCGCATTCGCATCCGCAGATGTCTAAAATTCCACATTCGCAACATCCCTAATACATACATGCGTATCTATTTGTATATATTAGCACACACTTACATATGTATATACATATGTACTTATGCAAAATACAGCGGCACGTGCCTTTGCGACAAAATTTATTATTTGCCAAATTACTTTGTAATAAGGCGCAAAGCACAAACAAGTTTATATTAAAAACAACAACATTAGCAGTCGCAACATCGACAACAAATATTGATGCAAGTACTTTGAGCTGTACAAGTGATTTGTAGTGCCTAAACACGTGCTGCTCAACACAGGGTTGCTATGATTATTATTTACGGAACTTTGCTGACAAATACATAAACGCCTACATATGAAACAAGTATGTAGTACATGGCGTATGAGTAATACTTATGCATGCTAACTACCGGCGTGCGTACCTTCTTACATACATACATATGTACATACACTTCACCATACGTGTTATTTAGAAATTTCATATGGATTTGCTCATTTAAGTATGTTAATTATAAAATAAATGCAATTTTCACACGTCTCTAGCTAGTTGTTGTTTTATAACTAAATATTTATGATTTATCTTGATTGAATGAAAACTTATTTACTTATGAATACGTAAGATAAGTATGTTTTTAAGTACCTTAGTATAATTGCATAAAATATCCTGCAGGTAGTTAAATATTTCAAAATAGTGTTTAAATACTAAATTACGAATTAGTTTTGTAAATTTAATTAAATGTTTCCACCTCACCAACGGGCATTTAAAATAGTTTCCATAATTAATTGCAATGTGGCTGCTTGTCTTTTATGTTTTATCGGCTTCAATTAGCTCAATGTATTCTTAGTGCAATGATAATGTAATGAAAATCATTGGACACTTGACTTTATGCAATGTACCGCAACCATGTGCTTCACTTAATTTCTTATCACTTGTACGTAAATAATAGTGGGTTTGTGGATAATTTCTTCAAAATGTAATGCTTACATAAATAGTTAAAGAACAAGCGAATTATTCTCTTAAGTTAAATATTATATTACATTATACATTTTTGAAGACAGTTTAAATTGCAGATAAACTTTTGGTGAGGTATTCACAAACAATAGGCAACAGCCCTCATCATGCGCAGCGGAGATCCTTAAGTAATAATACATATGTACATTAGGATGGTCCGAGATAACTAAAGTCGGAATTTCTCTATATCGAAAAAATGTACACCTATTTTTTATTTTGAAATCGAAAAATAGTCAGAGCTCGCTCAAAGCGCTGAAAGTTTTCCATGTATTTCTTATGGAAAAAAAACTTTTGGTAAAGATGGTATATTATTCTTGAAAATCTATATTTTTGGATCGAAAAACTTTGATTCTCTTCAGGGGACTTCCAATAACAATACCCAATTGTTTATTTAACCATTTTTTAATAATAAAGATTTTTTTATTTATACCCCCTTGCGTTTCCTGGGGGTTTCCGCAGACCTATCAAATATAATTTTTATGAAAAAATGGCTAATTAAATAATTATTATCTCCTAAAGAGAAACAGAGCTTTCCGATCGAAAACTATTAATTTTCAAGAATTCTGTACCATTTCTACGAAATATTTTTTTTTCCGCATGCAAAAAAAAATACATTGGAAAACTTTGAGCACTTTGAGCGACTTCTTAATAGTTTTTGATTTCAAAATAAAAAATACGGGTATATTTTTTTTGGTGTAGAAAATCCTAGGGGATGAGAGCATACAAACTCCGACTTTCAATGTGCTACTTCATATTCAATACTCAGCGTTTTGAATTTTTTAAGTTATGAATATACATTTTTTTTTTTAAATTTTCTACCTTTGGATGGAAGAATCAAGACGAATTCATATAAGGCGGTGTTACTGGCGAAGTTAGATTTTCGCTGCGGTTGTACTGATTGTCAAAATGATATGTTTGTTGTAAATTTGTTTTTCACTGATTGTCGTTGCGCGTATACAAAATTTGTTAGGCGTAATTCTTTTTCGATTTCAAAAACTTTTAACCCGTAGCTTCGCTGGACTTATTTCTTTATACCTGCTAATTGCAATAAATCAAATACTCTCATCGTACTCAATGGAGGGTCGGCATTATGTCTCTTAGTTTAAATCATAAATGGTTGTGACCGGTTAGATACCACATAGTACCGCGATCTGAGATTTTTAATAGAAATGTAGGCCCCTCCATTTCTGTGAAACATCAAGACGCACACTATAAATTGCAAGGATAGCACGGCTAAGCACTTAGCAGCTTAACTGTTAGATACTTTTTATAACAGCACTGCCAAAACTTCTAGCTTTTATTTTCACACTCATTCGCCATCAACTTGTCTTTGTGGTAATCTTTGCCAATCGAAGAGTTAATAGAAGGGTTCATTGCCTTTTTTAAACCTCCTCTTTAGATTAATGCCGTTTTTACAAATGGACAACTCATTCCATATTCAGTGAGTTCCAGATAATCCTGGAGTCTAAGCAATTAGAAACATACTTCCTAATCCCTTTAGCGTAAAAATACCCTCTGATCGAATGCTAAAGCTTCCCAACTCTTTATGTATGTATGTATGTATGTATGTATGTTTATGTGTATCTTACTCATTTATAAGTTAATGTAGGTATGAGCATATGTATGCTGGTCTATAGTAGATATTTCATCCACTTTGCAGCTGCCATATTTCGTTAATGTCGCCAGCACTTAAACAACCGTACAATATACATATACATATATAGCTGGGATAGAGGATGTCCGAGAATATAGCGCGATAGTGCATGCATACATGCTTATGTGTGTACACCCATAAGGCTATGCTCTAAACTTTAGAGTCTAAAGTCTTCTATTAGCACTTAACTAAAGCCAACTACAAACTTTAGCCGCATATTGTCCTATCTCCACATATGTATGGATGTATGTATGTACATATCAACATATGTATCTAGTATGCACGGATATAATCCTTTTGTTTTCCCACCCCCATGTGTTTCATGCTCTGCAGCACACCAATTTAGTTGGTACTACATATTGCTATCAGGTTGATAAGCTAACTGGCAGGCTAGCTTATTAAAAGACGCTTGACTCTTCGGAAAAGCGTTATGGCTTTGGTGGTTGTTATTGTTGCCGGCAAGCAATAATTCAAATAAGTGCACTCACTATCTGCATAAGTGTATGACCAACCAGATTTATGGGAGAGTTTGTGTACCTATATCCGCCCCGCACTCCCACATATGCATTTAGAGTATGGCTAATGCTGACCAACTTATCTTACATGCACTGACTTACCATAGAACAGATAGTTTGACCCTTATTGGTGGAGGCAACGAATTAAAACCCAATAAACCAAATGGACATCGAAGCGAAAGAGGTTTAGTTTTATTTTATTGCACATTGGGTCGTATGAATAACCACTAAGCAATTGCTGTTTCTTAAAAATTCAGACCTTTTACTTAAATTTATTTGAATAAGTAAATCGAAAGAAATATGTATAAAATACAGAAAACGATTAAATATTGAAAATCTCTTTGAAACCCCGTTATCCTTGAATAACCTTGAAATTTCGCAATACTTATTTTCAAAAAAAAATTATATGTTAAAGACCATATCCTCTAATTTCATCCTTGTAACTTTATTAGTCTAAAAAATTAAATTAATTAAAAGATACCTAATCGTCCTTGTGAACCAAAAAGTTTAATATTTTTTTATTTATTTTACAGAATTCTCTATTTCATTTGGCACCCATATGATAAATATGTACTTATAGTATTCATTATATTGTTATTCTACATTTCACTCAATGTTTTCAATATATATTTTCTTTTTAAATTAATCTGATTGTTCAAACAAGAAAGTGCTTTCTTCAAGGTACATTGAACAGGTAGTATCAGTAGAGCAGCTGATTTGATTTATTTTCAAATTATTTGGTCTCGAAAATGTCAAATATTTTTAATTTTTTCTCACAAAAATTCTGAATTGTTAAAATCCATTTGCATGTGAAACCTTTTTCCATACAAAACAAGCGATTGAATAGCAGCTTTTGGAACGTTCGCCCAACTCGGCAGCACGACCGCTGATTACTGAGCCTTGCAAAGGATGGATCAATGTTTCGAGAAGCAAACAAATTTACTAGGAAAGAATGTTGCATCAATTTTTATTTTTTCCAATTTAAATTTTTTATTTTTTATAATTTTTTGTATTTCACATGGCACGCTTTGATTTAGAAGAAAAAATTCAGAACAGTTTTTGACACTTTCGATACCAGAAGCAACAACAAAATACACGCAAATGCAGTTTTTGCTCTACTGATACTACCTGTTTAATGTGCCTTGGCTTTCTTGCTGTCTCAGAAAATTATTGAAACGCAGTTTTTCTTTATTTGGCCCGTAGTTTCCTGAGTATATGGATTGCTTCGTGTGTTTCAAAATTTCTTTGCTTTTGTTGCGCAGGACTTAATCCCTTTTGGGATAATCTGAAAAAACTTGTTCGCTAAATGCGGGCACTTGGCGTATCTTGGCCTTCAATTGTTCCAAAGTTGCGGTATTGTACTACGTACAGTCGTTTCACATACCCGGCGCAGGTATCAAATATCGTTGTTTCAACTTTCTCCGAACTGCATTTGCATGACAAGTAGGGGTGTTTACCCGATTTCAAACGTTTTCGATAATATGCAGGGCTAGGACATAATTGGACCTAGTTACGTACAAATCGATTAGGTGGCTACCGAGGTATATATGGGAAGCGTTACAAACAACCGTTATGCGAACAATGTTAATATACCCTTGTGCACAAGTGCGCTCGGGTATAAAAACATTTGACAAATTTCGACCTCAATGTTAACCTTACATAGTAATATAATAAGAACTCTCCCTTTGGTTCGATGGGAAAATGACTTTTTCTACATCGGTTTCATTTCACTAAATAAAAAACATTGCTTGCTTCCATTAGAAACATGGTCGTATGGTTTTTGGTCAGAACTAAACTTATTTAAAGTTATTGTACTTATAAAAATTGTTTTTTTTTCATTTGCATATGTACGATTATGTAAATAATGTAGTATGCGTTATCAATGCATTTATGTACTCTTAAGTATAAATATTTAGTATAAACATCTTGTTGAAAGTTGCAAGTTCATGTTGCACTATCTCTGAAAGTTCGAACGAGTGTGTTATTATTTGTGTATTTATGCTATTATCATATTTGGCATGCAACAAGCTTTCGGCGTTATGCGTTGTTAGTTTCATAAACAAAAGACAAACTATTTATGTTCGTGTCGTTGTTGCTGCATATGTAAACAATGCGAAGAAAATGTACAGCTATAGACAATAGCCAGATATGTATATGTATGTGCGCTTAGTTAGTTTGTGACTAAATAGCCTCGGACAAAGTTTGATAGATAATGAATGGGTGCGGGAGATGTTGATATTAGCAGTATTTTCTTGTACCAGCATAATTTTGAAAGTCAATATTATATTGAAATAATATTGTTTTTAGAAAATAACTAGAAGACATTCAATATTTAATTTTATTGTTATTGAGAGCGAGGCCAAGCAAGTCATGTATGTATGTGAGTTTAAGAATTCGGCAACAGTTTAATGTATCAAATTTAGGTGTTTTAGGAAAAATCCAAAAAAAAAACAAAGTTTAAGCGGATGTCGCGAGAATTCGCGTCACTTAATGAGCGAAGCCGGCACCCTAATAATAATAATAATAATAACCGGAGAGCTCTCCAAACTCCAGAAAGAAGTCTGAAGCTAAGATGTGATGATCGCCAAGGCCTACTCATCTTTGTTTGATATCGTCCGCATCTTGGTGTCATAGAAAAGGACGAGTAAAGGAAATTGCAATTTGGTGGTTTTATTTTAAAGCATACCTTCCATATAAACCTAATCTCAAAAACAACATAAAAATGGCATAAAAATTTACCCATTGAAAATATGAGTCCGAAATGTGTTCATATGCTTGTAAATAATAGCGTTGTATGTATATGAACTCCAAGAAATGGACATAATCGATTTATTTTAAAGTACACCTATACTCAAAAGTGACTTAAAATGCCCTAAAAAGCACAGCAATGCATATGGGACTCCGAAATTGTGGCCATATATTTTCAATAACGGTATGTGTGAACCCTTTAAAATTGAGCGTAACCGGTTTATTTCAAAGCGATACAAAGGCCGTTAAAAGCGGGCAGATGAACATATGATTTCGAAATTTTTCAAATATGCTATACTAAAAATTAGTGAGTATCGTTGTTCTACAGAAATCCAATATACGCGGACTTATTTCAGTCGAAATACCTTAAAGCTCTTATCAAGGAGCGCAATGTTTCTGATAATGGATTTAATGCTGGTCATTTAAGATTGACTCCTGCACAACTCAATCCTGGTGTATCCGATTGAAACTTTTAAATCACGTTCATTAGGCCAATCGGAACACACGGTAGCTCGGCATACTCGGTGGTACAGCACGTCGATGTAAACGGACATTCACAGCACTTTTTCTCACTTGACGACTTTTAGTAATATGTAACTCGACCCCAGCGTCGCCCGGGGCTGTTTTTTGCAATACTATTGCCCTTACCGTTACCAATACATAAGTATCTCGAATATAAACCAGATCGGATCATAGCTAAGATTTTTAACAATAAGACGAATCCAGCCAGAACTGTGTTTCCACTGCAAAACCTTAAACTCTCAAAACACTCTCAAACAAGAATTTTTAACAAAGAACCGATTTTAATAACAAAAAAATTTATATAAAAACTTTTTGATCTGAATATTATTTAATAGCAGATCCGGCTTTTGTAAACTTTTCACACGCGTTATTAATAAAATCTTGCATTCAATTTATATATAACCAACCTGACGATGAGCTGAATACTTAAAACTTGAAACTTACCTCAGAACACGATGACATTGCGATATGAAAGATGAGTTAATCTGCTGAGTGACGCAAGTGTCAAGACATTTCAGATCCTCGTATTTATGATCTGATATGGTACATGTTTGAAGAATTTGCACGATAGGTGGATATGCGGAAGAGCCATATTAATTATTATTAAAAATTATATTACTTGCATGAAAACCAATAACTATAATAATAAAAGCTTTTCTTAAACAAATTACTTAATTACTCTTAAATTACTTGTTGCATTTCACGAACTTATTTATATGTATTCGTCCCATACATATTTTACAAAATAATCGATCTCCCTTGAGTGTGAGGAATCTCTATGGGAACAAAGAGCGTACCCTAATAACTGCATGCTTAAGTTGACTAATTTGGCATACCACACATGCCCCCCCCCCCCTACGTTTTCGTTTATTTGGTTACCTTGCAAGCAGCATACATGGAAGTAATTAGCCGCAACGTTCAATAAAACCACAAGTTTAAGGCAGTTAAATGTCATCAGTGCCATCACTACAATTATTACAACGTATACTTACTTAAAGGATGCCTCAGGGTAACTTAGACGCAGGCAAGCGTGACTACTTATTTACACACACAAGTAGTTATCTAAATACATTCATAAATAAGTACGTGTAGTATTTGCGGTATACATATAAGAGCTTCGGCCGCAACGCCAACTTCTTGCCACGTTTTTGTGTAGATATGTATTTTGCGGTCATGCTTACGGAGCCACAAATTTTGTTATTGCTGGAGGCAACTATTGGCCATCACATTCAACCCAGAGGTGGTGCTATTCAAATGATATTAAATTTTGGGCTTGTTTAGCAAATATTTACATTAAAACGTGCCGCGACAAATGTCAGGTATAGCTAATATGCGATAACGGTGTCACACATTCAATGAGATAACTGTCACGCAGGCAAATGCATTTGTATGTAATCTGTTTTTCTACAGATGTACTCCTTAAGGCCATTTTCTTTCACTGTAACGAGTTAACTATCTTCGGGCAGTAGGCCTGTTACTATCTGTATACTCGGATAGCTGGCTATGCGTTTGAGTATTCGTGTATATGGATAAAATCCCGATATCGTAAAATTATTCTCAAAATTCCCGAATCGATCGAATTGCAAATTATGTAATAGAACAACCGAAGTGTGACTTAGTATCAACGCAAAAAAAGACAGATATGGTACTCTTCACGAGGAAATACAAGGTTCCGAACTGCTCTAAGCCTAAGCTGGATGTAAGTACCCTCCAGCTGAAGCAAAGCATCAAGTTCCTCGGAATCATACTCGATAGTAAGCTGTCGTAGCATCTCAATATGGAGTAGAGGGCATACTAAAAATGCTGGACGGCAATTGTTAAAATGGAGGTTGATCGCCTTCTCTTTTTCAATGGATATTTATGGCGATAGTCAGGCCCATCCACTGTTCCACTGTGTATTGGTTTGGTGTATAGCAATGGAGAGGGACATATTCATATCTGCGCAGAGCTCGATCTCATCAAACCATGTAAGCGACCGGTCTACTGTAGCATTTCATTTTCCTTGCGGGAGTATAGGCAAAAAGATGTGATGATGTGTAGGGCAGCTTTGTATTTGTTACATACTGGTACAGACGTACATCACTACTCTACTGACTAGAGCTCGGTGTAGAAAGTGTGGACCAAAAGAAAAGGTTTTAAAGTGTCCAGGTTTATGTGCAGAGCATTTGACAGAAAAGCTGACGAAGTTTCTCCTATTTCTCAAGAGTAAGGATGCTAGGTTACGATGGAACATAGCGTGCTGACATCGCATGCCTTTAGACTGAATCCGATAAATGATAAGATCTTCAGGAGATCCAGAACGACACACATTTTTTTTTTTTAATCAAAATGAAGGACGGACTGCCATACCTAAACAAAATCGTTGGGTGGAGCGGCTTCTGACGCCTAGCGTGAACGCCGAAGTGCCATACCTAGGGCTGCCAGACGTCCCGGTTTTCCCGGACATGTCCCGGTTAGACTATTTGTCCCGGTGTCCCGGTCCAGCCTTAAAATGTCCCGGGTTTCGTTTAAGTGTCCCGGTTTTCGATTTGATTGCACAAATTTTGAATAAAAATGACTACACTGAGAGAAAAAACGCGTTGTAATATTAAGAAAAATTTTATGAGTTTACTGGGGGAAATATTGCATAGTAAACATGAATATTTTTTATTTGATTATCATTTTAAAATGTTCGTATTTAAAAACAATACTTTCATACCACGAACACGTGGTGTTGAATCAAGCTGAACATTTTAATGCACATTTACTTGTCTGGCTGTAGCTGAGTGCACGAAGATGCTTGCCACAATTTGCTAATTTCCAGAGGGTCAGGGTTCAAATCCCATTACATGCAGCATGGAATTTAAATATTTTTTCTTTAACTTAATTAATTAATTAAGTGCAAAGCGCTTCGTTTTAATATTGGCGTATTTGAATTTTTATTAATATATTTTTTATTAATATTTCTATACTAAATACTAAAATTTGTATACTTAAATTTATTACGATTTGGGTTGGTGCTTATTCATATGCGATTTTTTTTAATTTAGTACGTTTTGCACAATCAATAGTTGATGATTAATATAAGTATGTACCTAAATACGTTAAAATTACATGCACAGAGCTTTACAATTATATTAAGCAAAAGCCAGAAGTTTTGAAACAAGTTCACAGCAACGAAACAATTGACTGATATTTTAATGTTACCTTTTATTTATTTTTTTTTCTTTCGTGAAACCTAGATTACTTATAAGATCTTTTAGAAAAATTTTTAAAATGTAGCTTTTGAGCCAATTAGTAAAGTGCACGTCTGAAGTTACCAGAAAATTTCGTTGATTTTTTGCAATTATTTATTTTTTGCTGACAGTGTCTTCCACATATAAAAAAATGTCGAACATAGTTGGTTTGGAAGAAACTCTCAGCAAAAACAATACCAAAAATCAACTAAATTTGTAGCGCTGCAAAACTTCATTTTCAAAACTTTTATAAAAAAAAGTCTGAATAGAAAGTTGCGAATTTGTATGCAAATTTATCGCATTTTCCGGAGTTTTGCACAAAGTTTAGAAATTTTATTTTTATGTTTTCTGATGTATTCAGTATAAACTGTATTTTTATAAGGAACAAAAAGGGAACATACATTGTGAAAAATTCTCTGTGCTTTAGTTGTGATAAATTGTTTTGTTTTGCTGGTGTACGTTGTAATGTTCTCATGATCTCATGTTTTTATGTTTTTGTTTTTGTTTGTCAAAATAAAATTTTACCACATCCTTTCGTACGTAATTTTTGTCGAAACGAAGGGGAGGGAGCGAGAGGTCTTTCTCACCTTTAAGTGTCCCGGTTTGGCAACAGAGATATCTGGCAACCCTAGCCATACCTAAATAAAAGCGTCAACGTTACGTCAATTGGAGAAATAAGACCAACAATAAGTATAAGTTTGTTTGTGTTTAATACGAAAATTACAGTTTCGATGTTTTCTGCAGCCAACTTCAATACCTAACGCCCTGTCAAAATCGGATTTTTCGGTATGCTTCATACAAATTGTATGATAATTTTTTGACAGCCAGACAACGCTGAAGCTTTTATTTAGGTATGGCAATAAGGTAGTTTACAACTCGTCCTTGCCCACAGGGCATATTTAATTGCATTCGTCGTTGAGGCGTAAATTGTTCAATTCGTCATATCACAGATATCATATAGAAGATTTGCTAAACTTTACAGCCAGCCAAACAGGCGATTAACTGAACCGAAGGTCATATTATTCGATTTTTGATGCTGTGTCTATACTTTTTGGAGGTCTGGATGTGTCATATTTACGTCAGTCATCCTTAACAATAACTGACTTGCGTCCGTTTGCGCTAACACATCAGCCTGCCTATTCTCATTTATTCCTTTATGGCCTACATAAATAGTATACAATACACCGCCTATTGGTGTAATGTTCGCACTTTTTGGAGCAGTTGCTTTCTTATTGGCTGTCAAAAATATGTGACCAATTCAGCTGCCGACTCATTTCGTAAAATGTTGTTATGGTCAGCATGTTCGTAAGAATGTACAAGTTCAAGTCCCAAACAGAACATAACGACTCGCGCTCTCTCAAACTTTTGTTAATAGCCGTCATCGATTCGCCACTTCTATGCTCGCTATGTTTTGAGTTCCGGTCGCTTAACAAAAAAATGTTTCATTTGAAAGCAACAACAAAGTTAGCTAGCAAGGGTGGATGATAACGAGTTGGGCTGTACCTCATTGAGTTCGTTCGTTTTGCCACTCGTTAACTGTTGGCGAATCGATGACGACTAATAAAGATTATGATGATTAGTGATTAAAGTGAAGTCCTTCTTCTGTCCATCATTTTCGATTATGGTGCGAGATTGGAAGAATAACTTAGCCTGAACATATATTACTGCGACCGTAAGGCCCGCCTTCTCAGCTTATTTCTTGAGGCCAGATTTGTTAATAGTAATTTCTTCTATTTCCAAAGTAACCATTCAAACGTTTTTTAAATAAACGAGGTAGGGCGAACGAGCCGCTAGTCTCCGAGGCGACTTCTGTTCTTTAGTATTTTATTAAATTCCAATAATTTAAGATTTTTATTAATCTCGATGTCATAACAGCTCTTTATTTTATTAAGAGCGGCTCCAGAGGCTTAAATAGACCAAATGAAACCGAAGCTAAATCCAGCGTAAGTCTTCTGGTTACGATCTTAGACTTAAGGTTCGCACAGTTCCGTCTAGCGCTTGTATCAAAAGTAGTAGTGACAAATTCACGTATTTTATCTATTTTGGTAAAGATTTTTAATATCAGTGAGAAGCTAATGGAAAACTACAGTAAAACTACTCAGAGTTTTAGAGTATTTAAATCGAATACTATTCAATTTAGATGCACTGCAGTAGGCTTAATATTAGAACAGCATTCAGAGGAGAGTTCAGTTGAATAATAGAAGATCTTGGGCCAGAATGGAAAGAAAGCTCCAGGTATAAGGGCACTGCATTCCTCGAGGTAGGAGCTTTGACTATTCTATGCATCTTAAAGCTGCAACAGGAGCTATTTAGTCACATGCGTCTTGACACGGCGTAGAGAATAGCGCCTACTGCACGCACATATTATTCGTGGTCCGATTTCAGTAAACACCGCCAACCGGCGCAATTGGTGATGAGTATGGCAGCTATCACTGACAAGTTTTACTACAGCAAACGCAGGCAGCACAATAGCTTAACGAGCAGAGCAAGCTCAAAGTTCAAATATATATATATATATATGTATATATTAATTCAAACCCAAATCCCACTTGTATAGCGTGGCTAGGCAAGCCGTGAGTCCACATGTAGGTCATTTACTTTCCACTCCGCCCTTTTACATAATAACTATAAAACCCAAATGGATTTGTAAATAAACTTTAAATAGATTTTTAATGTCCACTTTTTCACATAAATTCCAAAATGCTTGAAAAGCAAACTTTAGGCAAAATACTGAATATTTATTTTTGTTACTATGGTCGTTTGATGAGCTATTTTAAGAAGCACACAACACCTGCCCATGCGGCCATTTCAACTTTGTGATCTTATACATGTTGGCCTCCGATATGAGACATTAACTTGCCTTCATTTGTCCATCAACACTCACGAAACTTTTCTACCCACTTTTCTTCCCATATGCACATACATACACATGCACTGAAGTCAGTGTGATTGTTATTCATATATATACTTATGCCTAGTTGTATGCCAAAAATACAAATATGTATATTTATACATACACATATATAAGCATATGTATAAATGGGTCATTTGTTGATTCACAGCCCGAAACTATTTATAAAATTATTGCTTTATGTGTCATACATTTTTTTAAATCTCAAGTGATGTGCGTTTCCGAGTGTTTAATGTACCGGTTCCGTTGAGTCCAGTTCCAAGAACAAAAAAGTCAACAAAACCTCAATTTCTTTTTATATTTTTGCTATAAAGTAAAGTAAGGAAAATAAATATATAAATACATACATTACATTCATTCGTTAGTTGATAATTGTGTTACAAAAATTTTAAAATTAAAATGCATGAAATTATATTTAAAAATGAATGTTCTACGTTAGTATTTCATTTAAAACAAAAAAAGGTTTCCATTTAAAAACATGATTTTTCGATGTTGTCGCTTCTCTTTTCACGCATTCGAATCGCGGCTGAAAGTGATTTGAAAGCGTCAAAGATGAGGAATAAAACTAGCAAAATATTAAATTCAAGGAACAAAATTTTCTAGGTCAACTCAGAACTCCATATTACGCAAACGAAGCGAAGCCGATAGCATTAAAAACAACGAAGTGAATGTAAGTCGGCCATATCGGGTATATGGCGGCTATATGATATAGCGCGTTGAACCGAACAAAATTTGGTTGGTCAACTCAAAAGTCTATGATACATATCTGAACCGAATTTCGGGCTGATATCTTCATATTTAGACTTAATGCCAAAAAAAGTAAATTTTTTGCTCATCGTGCAATGAAGGCTTCGCGGCTCGTTTTCGGTTCTGTAGGATCCCTTTTTGGTTCTTTTATAATGGCTTTTCAGTTCTTTTTATTTTTTTTTTTTTCGGTAAAATTGTTATAATGATTAATGTTATCTATTAATAAGGCACAAAATGAACACCTCTGATTACGCCTTATTAAAAGAAGAAGATGTAAATTAATATGCCACGCCGCTGAAGTTACTACCGAACGGCGAACTAATCCGGGTGATTGCACTACATTCTACGTAGCTTATTTGGTAAAGCGGCTTAGAAGTAATATATCTTCGGGCTTATTTACATAAAGTGACGATGCATTTGTTCAAGTGAGAGAAATTCAACAGGGAAGTGGTAATGTCAGTTTGGTAGAGTGTGAGTAAAGCATTATTACGTGTTGCTATTTTCTGTTGGTCAGTAGCGACAATCAATAGAGCTACTACTTTTGTGAGGTTATTATGAATTGTATGGAAAATAAATTATCCCCATATATGTATGTACATAGATATAGATGATATCAACCAATACTTTCCATATACCAAACGAAAGGAATTAACTAGAATTTTGTGATTCAATAAAACAAAAACTAAATCATTCGAGTGGTTTTCGAGCATTTGCGTATATAAAAAATTTCCCACTTTTGTAAATAAAAACGAATTCCCTGAAAACGCTAAGCCTTGCATCCACACTGAAACGTAGGACGTATTCTACGTCAAAAGGCAACCCATTCTAATCGAAATACTTTCTTAGCAAAAGTTTAATGATTCTTTCTCCGCGAGACAATAACATCGATATATCTTACTTTACGAACCGACTGTACACAAACCCCGAAGATATAACAAAAAAAAATTTTCGAAAGTACCTATGCAAATACTTTATTTAGGCTCAGGGGTGTAAGACGAACATTTTTTCCGATACGGTCTAATGTACATACATATATATTATTGTTTAATTGTTACTAATTTTGTGAGCTATTTCTAAGAAATTCACCTTGCTCTACAAGGCGAATACATATATACATACATATGCATGTACATCAGGGTGGTCCAAAAATGCATGTGAAAAAGTGACGTCGGAATTTTTATGCCCTTACCATCTAGGTTTGTTCTGTGCCGAAAATGATATATCCCTATTTCTTTTTTGAAATCAAAATATATTTAGAAGCTAAAACAACTTTTCGTAGAAATTGTGTAGAATTTTTAAAAATCAATAGTTCGATCGGAAGACTCTATTTGTCTGCAGGAGATTCCCAATAATAATTGTTTATTTAACCACTTTTTCATGGTAACTATAATTTATAGGACCGCTTAAAACCTCCAAAAACCCCGACATACAATTGGATATTATTACTGAAAGTCTCCTGAAGATAAACAGAGTTTTCCAATCGAAAAATATTGATTTTCAAGAATTCTATACCATTTTTAAGAAAAGTTGTTACTTTTTTCGATATAGAACAATCCTAGGGGGTGAGAGCATTAAAATTCCGACTTTTCTTTTCTTTTTACCACCCTAATGTACATATATGTATTTCTCGCTCTATAGTCTCGCTCAAAATCGGACAGCAACAAAAGGCTGAGGTGAAAATATTCGCTATAGCGTATGTGCATCTATATTGTGTAAGTGAATGTGAACAAATGTGCATTAGACCGGGACGGTTCATTCGAAAAAAACGTTTGTCATTTTCGTACATGTACTTACATCACTGAAACGGAGATAGTTTTGGGGGCTATACAATAAGGTGGAGCGATAATACGAATATATGGTAATTTTTTTTATACAGTTTTTATTTGTAATGTCAAGGCAATGAAATGTTGCCTTTATAAAAAATAATAAAATCATAAAATATTATATTCCTAGGATGATATTTCGAGGTGCCCTCAAACTTTATACATCACCGCTATGCACAAGTTCCTTAGTAGTTATGAGAGGGGTTTGAAGTAAATCTAAACTCCAGGTTAGGTTAGTTAAGTTTGAAGCTCCACCCTGTCCAAGAACGCACTTGAAAATTGGTGGAATTTTCTTTTGTAAAACCACGAAAACTGAACGGAGACCATTACTTAGTCGAGGAAACGCCGCGAGCCGATTTTGAATGCGGCTTATTTCGGTGCCTGAAAGTTCTCCAGATTTGGTCAGAAAGTGCAAGGAAAAATGTTTCCATGTTAGCCTCGCGAATGCTGGGCAGTCTAATAGAAGGTTCGAAAATGATTTCATGCCGTCATCCTCTGGACAGCTGCTACAGGAGGGATCAGGAAAGATTCCTAACCGCACCGCGTGACTAGCAATCGCATTTTGGCCTGTCAAAAACCCCCATCAACAGCGAAAGTTAAGGCTTTATAAGTATAGCGAGCTCCTTTGGTCGCCCTCGATCAACTCTTTGTCAGAAGATCGGTTATGGCCTTGAAAAATCGATAAAAATTTTAGTTTCTATCATCGCGGAAAGTTAATATTCACTTCTAATCACCCGGCGCTATTAAAAATTTGCTTCTGTGTTTGAATGATGCAACTAATGCGCAAATACAAATTAGAGCAAATACGATTTTTCCGAGCTCTAATTCGATTCTTATTTGTTCTAGTTGATATTTGTGCAAATATTTGTGTGGTGTATTTTGCGCTAAGTACACTGAGAGCAAAATCAACCAAAATTTATTTATATTACTAAATTCAAACTTGAAAAGGAATCAACGTGATTTTTGGTTAATATTTACAATGCCTTGCTTGATATTTTCAACAATGATTTGGTAATATTAACCACAATTTTGTTTACATTAACCAAACTATTGGCTGGCGATTTTTCGTTTGAATAAGTTAATGTTCTGCACTTCACAGATGCTTTTTCATAATTCGGAGATACAAAACAAAAAATTTGTGTTATCATTTTACATGTTTCCTGTGACGGAATTAGCAAACAGCAACAGCAAGCATCCACACACTCAGCTACAGCCGCTTTATAAATGTGTCTTCATATGTTTAATTTGAATCAATTTTCTTCGTCGTTTGATATAGTTCTGCACTTCACAGAGGCTTTTTCTAATTCAGAAATACCAAAAACAGAAAAAATAAGTAGGAGCAGCGCTGTCTTCGCTTATGTCGAAGGCCTCATACCCTTCATGAACATCTGAACATTTTTTAACAGATTACTGCATTTGAAAAAATTTATTTAATCACAGCAGTCATATATATAGGAAACACATATATAAAAAAACATTTCTAAACAATCAGAGGTATGGAAGATATACCAATCTAAGTGATTTTCAATGCTGTGTGATCGGTATGTAAATCGGTAACTCAATTTAATGGGATTACCCTCCTACATAAATCGCTAAAACTGGTATCAGAGCACTCAGTGGTATAAGAGATAAAGCCTATACAGCATAGATTTTGACGTTTTTCTCAATAGACTTTGTATTATTATTTATAAAATATCTTACGAAATTTATCGGTTTTAGCTGTCCAAATAAAGAAGTTTTACAGTAAAGCCCCATATCTGAAAAATCAGTTATATGGAGGCTATAGGTTATAGCGACCCGAGCTTCGTAATTTTCACTGTAAATATTTTTTTGATAATGGGTGAAAATATTGCGAAATTTCATGCTGAGAATGGACTGCTTTCACAAATCAGCGCACTATTGGGTAAGCATTCATCTACATACAAACACACATTTTCACACATAAAAGTTAGTTCGCCTCGCACTAGCTAGGGCATTTGCAAATGCGTGTTAACTCACCAAACTCACCGCTGAGTGATGTGTTTATGAAATGAGTGAGATTTTTCCTGTATAAATAGCAAGATATGTACATAATATAAATACATATGTATACGAATTGTTTTTCTCATTTTCTTCTTAAACGAAATTGTAAAATCATGCGAGATACAGAACGATACTCGGAAATGAACAACATTATTGAAGCTTCTAGCCAATTCTTTCGGTGTTTTGGAAATTTTTAAAATTAACAATAGTTTAAATCGGTAGAAGTTATAGCTTATAGCGTATATTACAGAAATGTCTCCTAGAATTAGGCTGACGGCAGTGTGCTTGCTAGAAGTGGTCCTATTTATGCTATAAACAAACGTACGATGCAACAAAAACATTTAAATTTATTTTTTTTTTCGTATTTCTTTTGTAGCATAACCTCGCTTCTAGCAAATATTTTGCCGTAGACCTTTGGCAGGAATCGATCCAGAAAAATTGGTGTACAAAGTCAGCAATGCTCAACGCTGAGCTAAGCACACCCTTTAAACTATTTTCTATATTACTTTTATTTTTTTTTATGTATTAATAGAAATTTTTATAAATTTTAATAAAAGCATTTTCAGCTCTAATTAAGAATACTTAATCCTCAATTTCATCTACCAAATCTCTGTTTCTTCTTCGTATTTGCCTAAGTTTTACTGGAAACGCCTACATCGACTTTTTCAGCTTCTTCCTCTAAACATCTCCATACATAGTTGGCATCTTCGACGAGAACGTCAAAAACTGGTTAATGTCCCATACACCAACTTCGGAAGTCGACTCGTTCTAGTAGGCGTAACTTGACTTTAGTGTCACCCCGTAAGACTTAATATTTCTCCTTTTAAGCTTCGAAGTGCTCCCGGTATTCAAGACTGCCTTCGAACTAAACGGTAGTTCAATAGGAGTGCATTGTTTAGCAGTCATTGAAAATGCCGCAGATAGAGCTGAGTCCTGACTAGAAGCCAGAAACGCTTTTACCCCGGAACTTTAGCCTCTAATCATTTCTCGGCCTTTGGATGAGAAAAAGTAAACTTCAAACCGATACCCAGTATTCTTTTGGTTTATTTCTGCTGTGCAGGGCACGTCAACGGAGACTTACATAACAATACTTAAGCCCCATCCCCAGCGCTCCGTGTTGCTGCCGTCAGGATATAAATCCCGTCAGGATCAATTCCTTTTTTGTTGATGCGAAAACCGTTATTGTCGTGACCCCTATTATGAAAACGATGTTGTCCAAATATCATTAACATTAACTAGCAACTTGACTGTTACATGTACAAATTAAAGGCGATGCTTTAAAATTCCAAATGTCCTTAATGTCACATCCATCCAAAGTGGAATTTTTCCGCAAGCAATTTTTAATGTTAATTGTGTAATTTGTCACAATGAAAAAGTAGAATATTTTTCTGCATATACCAAGCATAAAAATTAATACCAGTCTATTCTTTTTGCGTGTGCGTGATTGTTCCTCAACAACAAAAACCACGACCACAACAACACTGATGAATGAAAAATCACAATAACGCTAACGACAACAACTTAACTACAATTTCACAAATATTCAAATCAAATGCTAACAATCAACAACAAATGACCAACTATAACGACTGGCAACCTACACTGCTAAACAAAACAAAACATTTGATACAAAAAAAAAAACAAAAAACATGTCCATGTGAACCGGCAACACGCTCCACCCCAACAGACGTTGCTTGTCAACGGCAGAGTCGCCCACGGCAGCGTCGACTCCACCCTCCGGATTCGGACTACTATCAGCAGTACTACGAACAAGCCTTGCACACACCGGTGCACCAACAGCAGTTGGAACAAATCAAAACGCAGTACCTGTACCATCAGCACGACATCACCGTCGACCGTGATACCGTATTGAAGATAAATCGTCTTGCCACACGCAGGAATTTACATAAACGCGACCACAGCTGGCCGCCTCCGAGCAGTGATTACGCAGTGCAGGGAGCGGTAGTCGATGTGCGGAGTGGCTATGTGGCAGCGCGCCGGGATGGAACGCAATCACTCACACATTCACGCAGTTCTTCGAAAGACCAGCAGACCAGGAGCACTAGCTGCAGCATCTGCAACAACAATTCCGTACACTTTGCGGAGAGCGTTTGTAAGCGGCATGGCATCGATGCGATACGTGAGAAATTCAATAGTCCCACGCGAATAATTGAACCGACGCCCACCGAGTTGCGGCAACGCAATAAAATGGAGCAATTGCAATCGCAAAAGCAAAAGGTTCAAAAAAATGCGACAAATAAATCAGCGCGTGTCGCCGATAGCTCCCGCGAGACGCGCGCCAACGTCTGCACTATTGGCACTGGTGCGACGCAACAAACATTGACAAATGTGCACAATAACATGGCCAATACATCATCGGTCAATGCGGCTGCAGAATCTTTTAGCGACACAAAAAAAACTAGCTGGCCTGCAGCCATGAACAAGGATGTGGATGGCGAAGCACTGACTAATGTCGCCAACACTAACAACGACTACGATGATGTAGATGACTATAATACGCCGGTGGCGCGTGGCTTCTCCGCACCCGAAACCAAAGCGGCTGACGTGAATGTCGGGCTGGTAGAGCCACGTTGCTACTACTTCGAACAATTAGCGCGTCGTGAGGGTGGCGCACCTAAAAAATGGCACAGTTATGACAATATTGCCGCAGCCACGGCGGCGCAGCAACAAATCACCGCCACAGAAAATACTACAAAAACCGGCATCAATAATAATCGACAATCACAATCGCTAGATCGGGGCCGCACGCAGCAACAGCGTAGACGCGAACAGTTACCACCACTGAAACCACGCTTCGGCGGAGGAGGAAGTAGTGGCAACAGTCCCGCAGCGCGTATTACACCAGCGAATAGCGTCACGGAAGTCAATATAATGGCATGTAATAGCCAGGACTCTGCCGCTGGCAGTGGTCGAGCTGCAGTGACAAAACCAACAGCACCAACGGGCAATTCATCAAAATCGGGTGGTGGCATATCACCACGGGTACAGCGGCGCGCTATTAAATTGGCTACAGAAATAAAAATTTGTTACAATGACATGGACGCTGATGAAGGGCCTGATGCGGCTGCTAGTTATCGCAACGATAGGGGCGTCATGGCTGCCGGTGACAAGCGTGATTTGCGAGCTAAAGCAGTAGCAGCCGCAGAGAAACAAAACGCGTCGCGCATATACGCAATGGGCGAAAAAAATTCGGCCGCAGAGTCAATTAAAGCGCGGCAGGCTAGCGATCTGGAGCACATACCACTGCCACCAACGCCACAAGCTGCGAAAGAAGCGACGCAGGCGGAAACACCTACGACAAGGTGTAAAATTGGTGATGCGGGCTCAGCGCGCACATTTGAAGTACAAGGCACTCAAAAGCAATTACATCAGAAACAGCAGGATCAACTAAAACAGGAACATCGTAGTAGCAGTGAAAATAACATGAGGCAACACGCACCACACACAGCGCGCATCATACCTATCGAGGTAGAGCAGGACAATGTCACACCGGACATGACCACGCCGCGTCGCAACCTAAGTACCGTTAGTGCAGACCAACTCTACGATGATGCATGCATCTACTTACGTTCTATAGATTTGGAGGACCGCACGGTGGCATACATACCAGCCGCCATTACCATAGTCCCCTCACCGACGGAGGAGATGTTAAAGCAATGGGGTGCGGGCGATCAGCCTCAGAACCTCAAAGCGGGTATAGTAACGCGGCGAGAGCTGGAGAAGCCCATAGCGCGATCAACGGACGCTATGAAGCAAACAACCCCAACACCACCATCGCCACCAGTCACTCAACGCAGCTCATCGCGCACCATTGCCAGTACACCAAGGCAAATGGCGCACAAACAAGCAGCGGAACACAGTAGTTTATTGAAAATGCCAACAGCGGCAGCAACGGGCTTTTGCAGCGGCAACTTTGCGACCACTAATGAAAATTTAAGGCAGTCAACCGCTGGCGCTGCAAGCAGTGCCAAAAATATTAATAACCAGCGCGACGATAGTGCCAATAAAATGGATACATTTGCGGCAGTGTCAAATAAAGCACATCAAATAGAGTGCACCACACATGCCACCCAAACGCCCACATACAATACCGCTGGCCTACAATCAGGCGCAGGGCATCAATCCAGCCACAGAACAGGACTGCGTAATCGCCAACCACAAAAGCCACTAAGAACGGCTGCAAAAGCCAACGAAAATGAAGTTGCCAAAAGTAAAATCCATGCAACAGTGGCACAGCGAAGCCAACAGAAAACGCGGCTCGAGCGCCCTCGTGGCATTTACTACACTGATGGTGAGTACTTGTATGGTCCCTTTGGAGAGACGCCTGATGAGTGTGAAAATCCGGTCACACCAAGATTGGAGAAGGCAACAACAACAGAACCATTGAAATCCGGTATATCCGCAAGTGACAAGCAACGAAACTGTGTTGATGGAAATGAGTGGGAAATGAGCAGCAATGCGTTGAAAGGGCAGCAGCAGCAGCAGCAGCAGAAGGCATTGGACAGGCAACAGCGCATAACAATGCCCACAGCGGTGATTTCGAAAGCGCCAGCGCCAAAGCCAATATCAGAACTATTGGCAGTGTCAGCAACAGCGCAACAAGAGGAAAATGCAGTCGAAATCGCGGCGCTCGAGGCGAAATATGGACTCTTTCAGCAATCTATAGCAGAACACCTTAGACAGATTGACGCTTATATGGAGAATGCAAAATTGGCGCTTAATCGCAGCTTACCGCTACAAAAACACGAGGCTGAGCAGCCAGGTGACAAAGGACAGCAGGCCGTGCAACAGCCACGTGCAATACTGCAAGAAATAGAAACACAACGCAAACCATCTCAGCCATTAGATCAACAAGCTGCAACAACCGCACTGCCGCCACTGGAAAGTCCGCTGCAAACACTTGCCCGCCAGTTGCTACCAAAACAGGCGCTGCATGTGCTTGACGCCGCGGCTGACAATACGCCGGTAACGGCAACACTCATACGCCCTGTTGTACTCGAAAATATGCCTGTGGTTGAGCAGGCACTGCAGGATTTGTCCGACATAAAGGTGGATAGTGTAGAGCCGAAAAGCAAAGTGGCTAAACTAGCTGCCAAGCATGTGCCACTGAGCTCAGTGAGGCAAGTAGATACCGCCGTTGAAGGCGGCAGCGTGCTACAGCCGTTGATGCGACGCTTGATTGCGGTACCCACAGCCACCCCTGACGCGCTAGATGCGGGTAATGCGCTGCAGTTGTTGACTGTCGAACATCACTTTGCGCCCACGGCAACTTGGCCCAAACGTGTGACAATATTGGAAAATCTTGACGATGTGAGTGTAGCTGCTGGGCGCAAACCAACAAATATCGTCCTAATTGAAATTGAAGAGGACGATAAGCTGCCAAATGTTACCGATGAGATTGCTGTGGTAAATGACAAAATTGATGACAGCGATAATTGCGAGCGTGCTACAGATAACATCAGTCGTAATGACATTTCTGAGCTGGAAGATATTGAAACCAATGCCGAAGTGGTTAAGCCAAATGAAAATGGAAATTTCGAGAACATACAGTGTGCGGCAAGTGAGCGCAGCGGCAAAAGGACGGCAGGACAGGGAGATAGTAATATAAAATCTGGTGACGCAATTCAAACAAAAATTGGTGATAAGGCAGTGGCTGAAGGCGGAAAATCAGTTGCCGCCCCTGAGCATGTGGTCGATGTCGTAGCCAATTATGAGCAACTAGCCCAAGTGCAGCACAACATGCCAACACCGGCAATAGCAAAGACAACCGCAGCAACATCAATGAAGCAGCAAGAACAGAGTGATGAGCAATCACAAAAACAACAACCAAATCAGCAGGTTGAGCCAGCTAAACTACTACGGGAAAGTTGGGCTGTCGGCGCCCTAAGACCCAAAGATAAACCTGCAGCAACCACAACGCAATCTGCACCCACCACACCTGTACCAAGACGACGCACAACTGCCATTGCAGTGGAAGGGAAAGATTCAACGACAAGCAAAACCACAGCACAAACAGCTGCAATGCTAGCAGATAAAGGGGGAGATTTACAGCTCGAACCCGAATCCCACCGTTGCTTGGATGAGTCACTGCAAAGACAACAGCAGCACGTACGACTACAGCAGGAGCAGCAACTGCACCGGCTAAAGCAATCACAGCAGGCTTCCCAGACACCGGTATTGCCAACACCACCACTCCGTGCGGGCAGCTTGCCAA
Organism: Rhagoletis pomonella; assembly: GCF_013731165.1. Lineage (NCBI taxonomy): Eukaryota > Metazoa > Arthropoda > Insecta > Diptera > Tephritidae > Rhagoletis > Rhagoletis pomonella. Next base: position 25,386,389 of record NW_023458564.1, read on the forward strand.
AAGAGTTATGCAAAAATGTGGTTACCGGTTATATTTCTACGCATCAATCGCAGGAGCAGCTGGTCGAACAGGTGATTGATGTGCTGCAGCAGGATGCGACCACGGAGGAGCTGGAAGAAAAGCACAAGCCTGCAAAGCAGCAACAACCGCATGGAGAGCAAGCACCAGGCGAGCGTGAAGAAGCGGCCAACAATCAGCTTAAAATTGGCGTTGAAAACAAAACCTCAAATCAAGATTGCCTGCGAACTGACTTAGTTGAGGAACAACAGCAAGCAGCCGGCTGTGTTAGTCAACAACTAAGTCAACAGCAATCAGCAAGTGTGCCAATAATGAAAAGTAAGCGAAAATTATGCAGCCAACAGGGTGCACAGTCAACGGAAAGCTCGGTAGACACCAAATCAGCGCGCAGCACTGTGGCGGCAGCAGCGGTCGCAGCAGCAGCATTGGCAGCACAAAAGGTGCCGAAAGAAGAGACAAAACTAAACAAAACTACATCCGATGAGAAGCGCAACGAACGAGTTATAACTGGGCAGCGTGGCAAATTAAAACTGCACATCCAGGCACAAAAGGACGCTGGTACAAATGTGCCGCAGCAGGAGGACACCTTCGACACATACAAAGCCACCTACGAGATACCAAGCCCCATATTTAAACAGCAACTGGCATGGCAGACGTTGGTAGATGTGCCACAAAAGGTTTTGAGCGAACGTACTGCGCTCACGTCCGCCACTTCTTATACGCAAGAGAAACAAAAGAGGGACAATGAAGTGCAAATTGATGCAGTTAGCCATACAACAAAGACAAAAGCGGCAGCAGTAAGTGAAAACAATCAGTCGCATGCATCGCCGCTGCAGTCATTCAAACAGCAATCAACGACTTCGCGCTTGTCCCCAGCTCAATCAAATGGAAGCGAACGCACACGCACCTCCGCACAGCAGCCACATCGCAGCGGCTCTCGTAGTCGCTCCTCGAGTCCGTACCCAACACGTGGCAGTCGCTCACCCACACGCAAATACCCGGCTGCATTAATTGAACCTCATCCGCCCAAGCATGCAGCTTCGCCTTTTGGACTCAATCCGCTTGACATTACCGAATTGATTGATGAAGCTGCTGAAAGTCATGCTGCCGCTGATGTAGATAGTGGTGCCGCAAAACGCATGCAGTTGGAAGAAGCTGCAGCAATTGGCGCCAGTACCGATGCGAGTACGAATTTAGCCGAATTTGTGCCGCAGTTGGAGGGTCACAATGTTGGTTTGTTGGTGCGTGCGCCTATCATCGAGCAGCAACAGCGCATTGTTGTGCTACCCAAGCAAATTGAAATGGGCAATGCACTCACGCACAGCGCGGTCACGCATTTTGCTGATGCAGAGGCCAGCGCGGAGGATGACAATGACGGCGGTCATGATGAGCAGCCAATAAAAAACAAAACTCGAACAGTTACAACAGCAACACAAAAAACAACTCTTTCTTCCACACCAGCTGCTTCATCATCGCCAACGTCTTCATCATCAGCACAAAATATACGTGCAATGCCTGTGAACAAGTCGCACGATGTCGAGTCAGAAACAACAGCCAAACAAACACAGACTCACAAAACAACACACACACAAGCACACTTAATAGCTGACAGCAGCGTAACTGATTTAGCCTCCACCGCAACGGGGAAATTGCGAGTACCGGCTCAATTGCATGAGTCCTGCGCCCAGCCAGCGCATCAAAATGGATATCAGCAACAGGAAGTTGCACCCGCCAATAGCAGTCAGCTACAAAGCCGGGATGTAATCGGGGATCCAGCTGCGATGTTGCATCATCAGTGCACCACATTGCCACGTGAGAGTGGCATAATTAATCGTTCGTTCGATAATGTTTCACCGCGTCCGTACATCACCATTGAAGGTATGTGCTGTTGGTATTACATATGAGAAAATAATTTGTTGTTGTGTTGTTGCAGTGTTGTTGTGCTACGTTGTGCCAATGATATGTGTTGCACGTGATGGCAGCCAAGTGTTGCACGTATGCCAGATTTCTTCTTTTCAGTGCTTGTCTCTTTCTGATGTGCTTCTTATTGTTGCAGCCAGCAATTTTGAGATTTAATTTATAGTAAATTCTTGTGATTTAAAAAAAAAGATGGTATTTTAAAAAAATATTTCAACGTTTTCGTAAAAATTCGGCTCAACATTAAATGATATAACTTTGTTGTTGTTGTTGTTTGTAACAGCAAAATCGAATCGAGTTAAATATAGATATAGAAATGTATAGATAAATGATTAGAATGAAAAGACAAGTCGATTAAGCCATGTCTGTCTGTCCGTCCGTCCGCCCGTCCGCCCGTCCGCCCGTCCGTCCGCGTACACGATAACTCGAGCAAAAATTGAGATATCTCAGCGAAATTTAGTATATAGGTTGCCCTTTACCCAAGGTAGGTTGGTATTGATGGAAATGGGCGAAAACGGACGGTAACCACGCCTACTTCCCATATAACGGTAGTTTTCAGAAATACGAGAACTGCGACATTTTAGTAACTACTGAAGCTTATTCACTGAAAATTAAAAATTTACAATGATTTTTAGACGAAAAAGAAGAATATTATAAATTTTTGGAAAATGGGCGTAGGCACGCCCACTTAAGATTACATGTGTATATATTGGTAACCGCTACACCAATTTCTCCCAAGCCTGGTACAGTTCTTGGCCTTCGTACAGCATTGCATATAGCTGAATTTTTTTTTTGAATCGGACAATAACCACGCTCGCATCCTATATAACGGTAATTTAGAGAACTACAAAATCTTCGATAAATCAGTAAATACAGAAGCTAATTTATTCAAAATTGATGTTTGCAATAATTCTTTAGCAAAAAGCACGTTTATGATAAAATTTTGGAAAATGGGCGTGGCACTGCCAACTTATGACCAGGTAGTATATCTCGGTAACTTTTCAATCAATTTGTACCAAGCTTGGTACGATTATTTCGCTTGCCACATAAAAAAGCAAAGTGTTAAAAGTTATTGAGATCGGACTAAATTTACTTCCATTTTTCATATAACGGTAAATTTCCGAAATGCTTGAAACCTCAATATTTCGAAATTAAAAGACGCTAATTTACTCAAAATTGATACTTGAAAAGAAGTAATATTATAAGTTTATCTCGTTAAGTATAACTGAACATACCATTGAACTTGTTAGAAATAGGGGTGAAAACTATATTGAATACTTGCGACGGGTATTTTATGTTCGGCTTCAGCCGCACTTAGACTTTTTTACTTGTTAAAGCTGTTTTATAGTATCAAAAAAGCCTTCTCTCCTAATACCGTGTTTTCAGAGGCTGATACACAGTTCCTTAACAAATCAATTTCGCAGTAGTTATTTGCAAACACTAGTCGGACTTTTACGTTACAGAAAATAAAATTCAGTGAATCTGCTATTTAACATGTAATCAAAGATAGCTTTGAACATGATACTTATGAATGCAGATCTTAAATGTCCTGGTGTTATGCAGCTATAGGTCATTTTCGAAGTAATGTTCTACGTAGAACTTGAGTTCGAGCTTAGTACTGTTGAGCTATTTAAGGTTAAGTGCACGAAAAATGGCCTCAAGGCTACTTTTTTTAGTTTTATGCAGACCGCACAGTGGTGATTTCCGATTTTTCATTCAGAAGCTATGGGCATTGAAAGATTACGTAATGAGTTAGAAAGCGTAGACTGGATTTGATGGTGTTAAGTTCGCGGAGATGCTGGTTGAAATTGCCGCAACTGTTGAAGGAAGCACCATTCTTACTACGCTCCCTTTGGATTCGTTTCATTTTGAATTCGGAATTTTCTGGCGTTTCACAGCACGATTAATCGAATAACGAAATAAATTTGAAGACCTTTTTCCTCTTCACTCCCTGGCGACAACAATGATCCGGCTCTATGGTTAATCTGTCCTGGAAACTATATGAGCATAACGATAAATGTAAGGATAAAGATAGACGAAATAATATTACGCGAAATTATTTATAAATAAAAAAGATATATTTAGAAAAAAGAGAGAACTCACCACTCGTATACTGAACTCACCTTAACTCACAAACACGGTTGCTACAAGCTTAGTGAAAAGGTTACCAAAAAATTTTTAGAAATATTACCAAAAATATTAGTGGCCATTTTTCTTTCGGCGCTAATAATGCATTTTACATTTACACTCACATGGAAACTTTATAAAAGGTGTTAAAGGGCTAAATTTAATTTAAAATTTGTTGCGTAGTGTAACTGAGAGCTAATTATCAAAATTCTAAAAATAAATTAAATTCTCTTTTAAGACATTTATGCCTACGCAAAAACCGCATTACCAAAATACCAATTTGACTCAACACAACACCTGAATTTACCACACCTGAACTCACCAAGCCTGCACTTACCACACCTCAATTCACCAAACTTTAACTCAATACACCTAAATTCACCACAAGACATAGTATCACATGGCATCAAATAAAGACTTATAGATTAATTTTTGTTTGTTCTTGTATGAGGTACGATGTTATGGATTAAAATAGAACCTTAGGTTTATAACAGGATATTCGGTCCTAACTACGCTGACTACAGTAGTTTTGCGAGGAAAACCTTTCCCCAAAAAGACTGGAGTTAGATTTACGAGGGCAATTGTTTTTAATAAAATATGACATCGACATCGACAACCATAATTGGGCCGGCTAACAATTTTAAACCAATAATATACATATATTCATTATGAGACAACCTAAATATTTTACGTACATAAGTTTCACTTTTACAGGCGCACTTACTCTTTTTTATAATATCTTACACTTTCGTTCATAAAATCGAATGCTAATTTAAAAAAATCTGGTCAGTCGACAACATCAACAAGTTAAATAGAAACTTTGAAATTCGTACCTTTTTCAGAACTAGCGAAAAGTCCCAATCAGAAAAAAACAGAAACAAAAAACAAAGGGAGTAACGGCTTGTCACGAATTTGCAATTCAAATCGAGCCATGTTGCTCAACGAGATGCTACAAGTAGCCAGAAATGCACGCGTGTTTGGTAAATTTTGGAAGTAGCCGTTTTTTTTATACATATGTAAATGCAACAAACATTCTAAAATCGAAGCTTGTTCATGTTGAAATGGAATAGCCGAAAAAATTTTGGTTTAATTTGTAAAAGGTTCAAAACTGCAAAAAATTCGTTTTTCTTTTTTAAACAAGAAAATTTTCTGCAGAAATTTTTTTCGCTTACTATGTCCGTCGACTGATTTATTTCAGCGAATTCAGACAGGCTGTCGCTGTTAAAAAAAAAAATGCATAGAGTTTGAGCTAGGCGTAAAATTAAATATATGGAAAAAGTTTGCGCTTAAATAAAATTCACAGTAGATATTTATACGTAAAATGTATCCATAACACGTAATACGTATGTATGTATCTAATCCTTTTGTATCCATATATCACGTTAGCATCATATTTGTATTTATGTTATTATGTTATATAATTAAACAGACAATTTAATATATTTTTATTTCTCTCATTTCAGGTAAGTGGCACAAACTTTTTAACCCTACACTTCAACGGTAAGATTTGTGTACACAGCGTATTTTCTTTCTTCTAAACATATATTTCTCTTATTCGTCGCCCAAGAGAAGTCGACAATGCAGCAGCATGGCACCTTAGCTTTAATACAAATGGAAAAAAATAAATACGAAAAATCTGTTATTTTTTAAGTTTTTCCCTTTTAAAGTTTGCCTTTTTTATTCACTATGCCTATTAAAACTGAATTATTTTGGAAAATTCTGTGACCCGAAATTATATTCTGGAATTTCGGTTTTTTTTTGTCATTTTAGTCTCCCTGTTGGAGCTAAATTGTCAAAAGGAGTAATCTTGTAGCAGACAACTTAATTTGTAGATAAAAAATTTTGAAAATTACATCTTGCAAACCTTACTGGATATTAGTATTTTTTTTTTAGAAAATTACTTAGTTTTTCAATAGAATTTTTGGGTTTTTTTTTCTGCCCGCAAGGTTCTTATGCTACTCGCACTAACGACTTTCTGCCTCCCTTTTCTCCTTTTCTGTTCCGGAAAAAGGCGTCTCGTTTCTCTCTCTCTCTCTCTAGGCACTCTCTTTTTAACCTACTACTGCAATCTACAAAAAATAAATAGAAAAATTCTTCTCTACATCTTTTTAAATAGAAGAAAAATCAAGAATGCTAACATGAATCAACTTTATAAGAAGCATTTGCCTATGAAAGCCTCTTTCAAACTAAATCCATGCTTACACCGATGACTTTATAAGTAAGAGTATGAAGGAAATAGGTTGCTTATTTTCCTCATTAAATAAATGAAAAATTGTATACAACTACTTTGGCAATTTATCAAATAGATAGTAAGATATACACATATGTATGTATGTAAGTACGCAAGTGTACAAGTCACCTCACACGTGCATAACTAATTGAGTCTAGTTACGTACAAACTCGCATAGTAATCGCTATTAAAATAGAAATTACAAACACAGACAGACAGAAAATGAAAAATTATCCTATGCAGATATGCACATAATCAGGGATAAAATTTTTTTTGTTATCTTCCCTACCACACCTTTATCATATTTTATCCGCTTGGATTACGCATACGCATGGGGTGAATAATGATTTAATCTGGAATTGAATTGCATTTGCTTTTTTTCACGCCGCTCTAAGCTTTCAATCAAAAACATCTCCTTTTTTTTGGTGGGCTATGTACAAACTTGAGTAAACCAGAATGCTGTGTGTAGAGAACTTTGACAGCACGGCGGGCGAAAAAAAATGAACAATGAACCCAACAGCAAGCCACTAAAAAACCATATCAAAAAGTTTATGTAAATAAAAAACATGCAGAAAATTTGAGCGCTTCCAATAAGCCGCCATGCGCATATATTCATAAAATAAAGGGGGGGCTGGCAAAAGACTGCGTGTAATGGAAAAATGCGCGAGATAATAATTCATGCGTAGACAGGATGAAATTAATTAGCATTACATGCTAATGAAATTTTAATATCTCCGCTACATTTTGCACTCATTACGTTCGCTTGTGGCAGATTTTGTTGTTCTGCGCAAAGTCGCGGCTAAGCCGTTAAATATTGTGTTGGCGGAAATTGTAAATCGTTGTCTTCATAAAAAGTGTGAACCTTTCTCAAATGTTTTTTTTTGTTTGTTTTTTTTTTTTTTGTTTAATGCTTGCATATGAATACATACATATGTATGTGTGTACAAACAGTGTCAGTCCCTGTTTGGGTGTGCGAGTGAATGCGGTTGCTCATAAATACTGTCAAATGAGCCATTCAACCGTCGCGCTGAGATGGGTCCTGCTTATCATCATCAAATGATGAATACTGGTAAAAAGATTGTCATTGCTTCACTGTCAAATTGAATACAGTCCGTCTCAAAAATGATCGGGCACTCAAAAGTTCTAAGCATATTTTTAATTTTATTTAATTTTCAGTTTATACAGAATTCAAATTCCATACAAAATCGAAGCGCAGATTTTTTAATAATTTTTTGGCAAAAAAAAACGCGTAGACAGGTAAACTTAATTCTGGTTCGTAGCTTACGGATCTGTGTACCGTTTTTCTAGATCAAGTCGTTTTCACATGAAATTTTCATTTTGGATTTGCAGTACGAATGAACAAAAAATTCAAACTTTAACATGGGAAATGGCACTCATTAGCCATGTACGACTATGTATGAGTACGGTCCTGTGCGATATGGCGTATGAGTGACATTATTTTCTGCTCCTATTTCCTCCTATTTAAAATTATTGCATATTTCCAAAAGACCAAGCAAAATGATGAATAAATACCATCGATTATCATCGTTAGTAGCTGGATTTTTTCGTTGGATTTTTTCGTTGGATATTTTTTCCTTGTTAAATGTGACTTTTTTCATAAAAAATTTAAATATGTTGCAAAAATTAGCTGGTATGACAAAAACGGTGTACAGGTCCATAATTAGGACCTAATATTAACTTGAATGATTTGGGCGTATATTTGTGTAATTGCAAAATTTGAGATTTTCCTATATATAGGAGCAACAATAATGCAAAAAAATGTCCGAATATTTTGCACCAGCATGTGTTTTATAATTCGATTTGAAAAATAAAACACCAGAAACATCGAAAAGTCCCTGTATATCATTCCAAATGACCCTAAAAAATTAACAACAACAAATATCTACAAAGCCCGAAAAAGTTCGAGTAAAATCTGGAAAAGTCTCAAAAACCCAAAAGATCACGGAATATTTAATGTTATTGCCATACGTAAATTTTATAACCAAACAAAATTTGTTATTTTCTACTTAAAAAATATCAGGTAAGCTTTTCCGCTGTGGCTGATCGGTTAGAGGTACTACCACTCCTTAGGACCTTGGTTCGATCCTCGGTCCGAGCAACATCTAAATTTAAAAAAAGTTTTTTCTCACAGCGTTGGCTCCTCGGCAGGCTATGGCAAATGCATCCATTTGTTTTAAATAAAACATAAGGATGCACACCCAAACACGTAGCAAAAATGTGAGCGCCAAAGATTCATTATTATTACAAAATTTGCCTTTATTGCCTTAAAAATTAAATTCAATAAATAGTCGGAATTCCTGGCGGAAAATGATCAACGTAAAAGTTTTAAGAGTAAGTGCTAACAATGTCATATTATAATTGAAAGTGCGTTTTTGACATTTTCTTCTCTGTATTAAAAATATCAGCTTCTGCGTGGTTTACATAGTTATATTTGAATTTCGAAGAGAGTATAAGTATAAACTTAATTCCTGTTTAATATTTTGAACACAAGAATTTGTCAAGAAAAATATGTTAATTTCCGAGCTAGCATTGTAAACCCTCCCTAAGTATTTTAGTAGCAATAAGTGAGGAGCCTTATGGTGTCTTCAGAAAGGCGGTGTGACAATTTTTTTCTTTTCATTATAACTTTTTAAAATACAAAGCTTAAGGTAGTAATTTTTAACGGAAATGAAAATCCTTTGCATGGAATAAACTTCTGAAGTATTTCAACGATTTATATATACATACACTAGGAAATGCCTGGTTTGCTTCGCGACGCCTTATAAGAACATTAACGGTTTATAGTGTAAAAATTATTAGTTTAAGTAGAAAAGACTGAAGTTAAAATTTGGATTAAGTACTAATCTCCTTCGATGCTATGAGCTCGTATTTCCACCTGTGACATAACTGCAAGTATTGCAAGGTTTGCCAAGAGTGCGTAATCTCCGTTTAAACTCCTGCTGTTTCACACAAAGAGTTTTCCCGTTCAAACGGGGTCATTGATATTCCCACTGTGTTCTTTTTAATTCGTCACACTCCTACTTGATATACCGATGATCCGTTGATGTGTCTAGGACATCTGTGAAGCTTAAACATTTTTGCGCTTCTTTGTATTCATACTTAAAGGTTGGGGCTTTATTAAATCACCTAGAAAGTAAATTTGCAGACGGGTATTTAAATATCTTGATTCCAGCGCCATCTATGTTTTGGGTGCATTTTTTTGCAGAAGCACTTTTTATCATAAGGTCAATACCCGTTAATCCAGGTCGTACGATATAGATAGGTTCTCTAAATAACTCGACCCTGGCGCCATTTGTCGGCAATATTTTTTGCAAAAGTATATTTTACGATGCAGAGCAGAATTTCAAATTTATGTGACGTTAAGGCTGATCAAAAATTTCACTTCTATAGTATGTGCCACGCTCATTTTACAAAAATAAATCTTCTTTGCAATAAACATCTACCATAGATATGTATGTCAACACACCAAATTTCCAAGTCATGTGACTTACGGTTTCGAAGTTAGAGCTTCCATGCCCAGTTGTCAGATCCCACTTTTCTATACCCTATGTTATGTCCGAGGTCCAGATACCATTTAAAGCCTTATGAAATTTTATTAAGTCGTTCCGGAGATTAGTGATTTTAAACAGACAAACACTTTAAATGTCAAATCAGGAATTCAGTGAAATCCCCTACAAAACACGAAAATCATGGCCCGAGAGATGAATTTCCCGCAAAAATGCAAGAGTGAAATTATTTATTAAAAAAAGCTTGAGACTTGGGGCTCTCAAACGTCGTACCGCACATTTTTTGACTGCAGTTTTGAAAGAACTAGGATGGAAAAATGCAAACATCGTTTGGTGAGGCACGTTGATAACTCAGAGGGAAAAATCTTGTTTACCCATGAAAAAACGTTGACCGAATAGGAATAATGTAACAAACAAAAAGATAGACGTTATGAACGGTCATCAAAGGAAGCATCTTAACTGATTCCATGGGTCGCAAGGGGTTTTCACCTAGCTTTAGTCATAGTTTGGTAAGGTGTTTCTTTCCATTCGGTCACTGTTTTGCATTTCCGTGAAGAATAAGCGAGCATTCATTTCCTCTACAGTGGCTCTCTGGTAGGACTGATGTGAACACACAGGATTGCAAATTGTGTACATTTTTAGAGTATTTGGTTTGCCATAAAGCATGCACCAACATGTATTCTATTAAGAACCAATGAAAGCGGTACGTGCCGCTATTTATAATTGGCCAGGCCGACAATTAAATATTTCCTGTTTGTATACAATATATGTATAGGCATAAATAAATACGTAAAATTGGTCCTTAAAGTTACTTTTAATTTTACAGCCTAAAATGTGTGTAGCAATATCTATGGCCCTGCTAATTAATTTCTTCCAGAAACTAATGGAAATTAGTCAAAAAACTGTTTCTGGACAAATTGTGTGACATATTGTTAAACTTTAAAAACCCAAAAGCAAAAAATATTAAGAATTGTAGCAACCAACGCGCAACATATTTGCAATACGAGGCGGTGTTACTCGTCGGTATCATTAAATATTGTCATGATTTTGGTTGTTGCTGCTTAGGGAGCATATCTTCATATTTTTCTTTTCTTACCGCAAGAGACTCATAATAAATTATACCTAAAGCTTTTAAAGGCACCATCGCTATCGCAACCGTCGTCTTTGTGTGAATCTTATCACACCCTGCTGTGTCTAGTTTATACTCGCGTCGCAATGTTGGCTGTCTGAGGTAACCCGAGTATATGCCTGTTGCTTGCCACTGTTCCGTATGTATGCGTGTGTGTATTTATGTAGCTACCGGTGTTGCCAGGTTGACGATTTGGTCGTCATTTTGAAAATTTTTTACTGCCATAACGATTTGACGATTTATGTGACCCAATGATGATTTTTTTTTATGTGAAAATTTGGCTGGCTCTCAACTTTAAAGCACAGTTTTGAAAAATGCATTAATGGTACTTAACACGATAATGCTAAAGTAAATAATGAATACATTACTTTTTTAAATTTAATGCGAATAAAAATTTCAATGCATTAATTCTGAAAAACATAATGCTAATGAAATTTATCTTCATTAAATTATCCAAACTAATGCTATTGAATAAATTTTAATGCTTTAAAGTATTTAGTTACTTTGCTCGTTTGCATTATTAAAAACCATTAAGTTTTTTTTCTAGTGGTTTATAAATAATCTCTTCGGCAAGGACACCGAAGAATTGCTAATAGTTTTTTCAGCTTCATTCTATTATGTTTATTTGTAGAACAATTCTTGTAAACATTGTTGGATGTTTTACGAAAATAAAAGCAATGTGCTTGTAACTCGGTGTGCTTTCGTAGATTTATATGTTGATGGTTGATGCATAGCGATTATATTGTGGGCCAAAAATACGGACAGATAGCCAGTTTAGCAGCAAATGTATACGCTTGAAGACCTATTCTGATCGAAATCAATCAATAAACCGTTTTTACCTATTTGACGACAAATTCCATTGACTCGGACATAGTGAAAACCAGACTTAACTTCCGTCACTTCCTTTTTTGACCTCAAAATTCTACCCTGAACATCAACATAGAATTTTCGCTTCAAAATTAAATTAGTTAATGGGTTTTTAATGCTTGTTATACTTCTAATTCAATAAATGATTGCAATAGCATTCATTTACAAAGTTTAATGTTAATGCAAAAAAAAAATTCATTAGCACTATTTCCTCGGAATTAATGCATTGAAATTTTCATTTACACTAAATTAAAAAAATGTATGCATTTATTTTTACATTAACATAAAAATGCCATGCATTAAAAAATTAACAAATTTTTCACAACTCTGCTTTGAAGATAGTTACGCAGACAGCTAAAAATTGCAGTGCCATTGAGAGTTTACAATTTCTGCTAATATATAATTGTTGCATCGAAATTATATCAGGTGGCAGCACTAATAGTAATTATCGATAAGTAGTTTTATTCTTCGTTTTATCACTATTTCTGGAGTTTTTGGCGGTCAAATTCGTAATTTTGGCATTGTGACCTTGTATAGTGGTACATATTTCATTTAGCGAAGGGAATTATGTATAAGTTTTTTAGCAAAACTTGTAACTATGCACAGTTTTTAATGCACGTCGTTAAGTTGCAGTTGGAAAAAATGAAGATGAAAATTTGATTGTATGTCAATTAAAAATATTTTTGCTAAAAGTAATGCGAATTTTAAAAATTCGTAAAAAAGTTAAACTTTTTATTTTTTACGTATAGCAAGCATAAGCTAGAATAGAATGACGAAAAATACTAAAAGAGCTTCCTGGTTCTGTTTATTAAATTTTTTTTATATGTTGTCGATTTTTACATGCAAATGACGACTTTTGAGAACCAAACTGATGATTTCTCACTACAATGACTTGGCAACACTGGTAGCTACCCTACAGCAAAATTTAGAGACAATCTGGCAAAGCGCTAGTTCCAGGCAGACGGCTTGAAAAAATGTATCGTAACAGAAACCTAAAATGGATCAAATGTATCACAAATTTTTTATTTAAGTATCAAAGTATCAAGTTAGAAAATATTTAAAAAAAATGCTATTTGGTTTCATACCTTTGCTTTTTATAATTGTCAATATGTAAAATTCCTGTCTATCATTTACGTTAGTTGTCAAATTATGTGCTACATTCCACGTTAACTTGTTTGAAATTATCTCAGAAAGCAGTGACGCTCCACTTTGTAGTAAATTGCCATGTTAATAAAGACAGTTGAAAGTAGGCTTGGGTAGTTCTTGAACTAAATGAACTAAAGAACTAGTTCATCTCAATGAACTAGCTCACTAGTTCGGTCTTTTCATTGAACTACATTTTTCACTACTAGTTCTGATTTTGGATCACGATCCAAATACTGACAATAAATATTGAACATGTAGCAGGCGCCTTATACAATTTTCCCAATTGTTCAAAGATACAAAAAATCTTGATATGGCAATCCTTTTTTTTTTTGTACGCCAAAAGCAGATTTCACGGAAATATTTTCATTTGCATATTGTGTATTTGTGTCAATTGGAGATATAGAAAGTAAATTTATTATTATACAATATCGAAAATTTTTATTGACTAATTTTTACTATGTGCAGATGATTGGAATGAGAAAGCGGAGTGCAGTATGGTCCCACTTCATTGAAGTAAATGATAAGAAGGCAAGGTGCCGGTACTGCCAAATAAATATCAGTTTTAAATGTGGGTCGCATGGCAATCTACAGCGGCACATGAAAGCCAAGCACCCGTTCATCTCAATCGAGCACCAACAGTGTGAAGAGAGGCAATTGGAAAAGGAGTCAGCGCAGGAGCAAGGACAGAAAGCAACACAGGCAATGCGGGAGTTATCACAGCCAGAACCAGCACAGAGAACGAGCGAGCAACATACTGTGGCTGAGCAACCAACAATTTCACATTACGTAGATAAACCATCAACGGGCAGAAAAGCTAAACAAATCGACAAGCAGCTCGTCCAGATGATCGCAAAAGGGCATCATGCACTACGAATCGTGGAGGAACCAGAAATGAAGAGGCTGATTCAAATGGTGTCACATTGTCCTAACTACCAACTCCCATGCAGGAAAACAGTTTCTGAAAAAATTTTACCACAAATTTATGAAGAATTACTTGCCAAAGCAAAACGTAAGGTTTCCGAATCAACTGCAGTATGCCTCACTACAGATGGGTGGACGTCGCGTATTAACGAGCATTTTATTGCTGTCACTGCACACTTAATAGACAAAAATACAAATCTTTGCTCCATTTTGATCTGCTGTAAGCAATTTAGCGAGAGGCATACCAGCGAAAATTTATGCAACTTTTTAAAAGAAGTTATGACTGAGTGGCAAATTTCACACAAAATTGCAGCTGTAGTAAGTGACAATGCCCCAAATATAATAAACGCTGTTCGACTAGGAGAGTGGAAGTCAATAGGTTGCTTTGCTCATCTTCTCAACCTGATTGTTCAACATGGAGTTGCAGAAATATCAGATGTTTTACATAAAGTAAAAGCAATTGTGGAGTTTTTTCAACCGAAGCCCACGCGGACTTCAAAAACTTATGGATGTACAAAGACAACTGAATTTATCTCCCCTGAAGCTGAAACAAGATGTTTCAACCCGTTGGAATGCGACATATGATATGCTTGAGCGCATTTTAAAATTGAAGGAGGCAGTGGTCACCACTATAGCACTTCTGCGTTCTGATCTCATCATTGACCAACAGAGTTGGGAAATCATAGAGGGGGCTTTGCTTCTTCTTAAGCCTTTTTATGAGGTTACCATGGAGATAAGCTCAGAAAAAAATGTTACATTGTCTAAAGTAATAGTGTTTAACAAACTAATTCAAAATTTTCTTTTGAAGTATTCATGTCAAAATGAAAAAGTAGTGGCTTTAAAAGAGTCTTTAAAGAGAGGTATGCAAGCTCGATTCAGAAATTTGGAAATGAATTCTTTATATGCAGAATGCACTATGCTTGACCCTCGATTTAAGCAAAAAGGTTTCAAAGACGAAAGAGCTTGTTCTGTAACTATTGACAATCTAAAACGTAAGATTGAGAATATTGAGACGACTGAGACTGAAGTTGGCATATTAGAAGTTCGCGCTACTAGTACTGCGGATGTAGGAATAGAAAGTAATATCTGGGATGAATATGATGAAAATATTAGAAATATTTCTACACCTGAAAATACAACTGCTGCTGGTTTGCGCGAATTGGATAAATATCTTAATGAGGATATTTTAAACCGCAAGCAGGATCCATTAAAGTGGTGGCACGAACGTAAAGACGTGTATCCCCATCTTTACAAATACGTTTTAAAACGCTTTTGCATTGTTGCTACTTCAGTTCCATGCGAACGAGTTTTTTCGGGGGCAGGGCAAATATTAAACGAGCGTAGAACTCTTTTAAAATCCAACAAGCTTTCTAATTTAATGTTTTTGCACAGCAATATGTAAGTCTTTACGTATCGTACATATGTGCATGCATATGTTTTTATTCTATGAATTTGTTAAAGTTTTTTTTTATAAAAATACTCGTTTATTTGTATTGTATTTATACGAAAACTCTGTAAGTGATTGATGTTAAAATGAAATAAGCTACGTACACAACAAAATATTTTTGTGTAACAACAATAATGCTAAGAAGATGACCATTAGTACAAATATGCCATCCAATGAAAAAGGCTGAATAATTTTTATAAGACTTAAGTTCCTAAACATACGTTTTTTGTGTATGTAAAAGTATTCTGTGAATTCAAATTACCAAATGTTTTGGTTTGTATGTAAAATAATAAAAATAATTGAACTTTGTTTAAAATAACGTAAATGTATTCGTCAATTGAATTAAATGAAATAGTGAACTAAATGAACTATAAGAACTAAAGAACTAGTTCACTAAGGTGAACGAACTGCAAGTGAACGGTTCACTCAAATGAACTAAATTTCCCAACTCTAGTTGAAAGCATTGCTTTGGGATAGTTGAAGAACCAGAACCCTTCCTTTTCAAGCTAGTTCGGTGCGAGTTACGAAACAGTTTATTTTGCTGCAGGGTACGAACAATGCTTCGCTCCCTTCTCACTGGTGTGCATGGCTTTGACTTTCACACACGATTTTAATTTAGACGCTTTATTATTTCAAACAAAAAATCACACACACACACACATGCATACACACTCATTATATCATTTAAAAGCATAAGTTAAGGCGCACCACGGCGGCTGTAAATTGACGCCCGCAATGGCGGTACCCAGCGAGTTGAATGCCACCACCATTTGCGCTGTCGCGCTTCTGCCAACAAAGACGACCATGGTGGCAGTAAATGATGTAAAGAAAACAAACTACAGCAAAATTAGCTACTTTATATAATATTGCGAGAATCATTGATGTTGCCGCTGAGCAGGATGCTCTTATTGCTGTTATTATTAATATATGTTTTTTTATTTATTTTTTTTTTTTTGCACTTTTTAATGATAACGATGAAGATGCATGCCGCTGTGACTCGATAAAAGCACAATTTTGTGTTTTTTTTTTAATAAGCCATAGTTAATGTGCTTAAGAATATTTTTGATTAAGAAATTTTACTAGGATGGAAGCGAGAAAAATTTACATACATCTCGCTACATTATCGATTTTTGTCAATCTGTTTGCTCGAATTTTTTGCGTTTCGCTTTCCTTAAACAGGGTAATTCTACTTAGTCAAAAAGAAGTAAGGTTTTAAGAGATATTGGTATTGGTTGCTATTCTCATAGGCCGGTAAGATGATGTATTTGAAAAGAATTTGCGGCATAGATTGTCAAGATTATACGAAAGTATAATCTAACCGGCAAAGAGATGTAACGACATTTTTTCTCAGAAATCTTATTTTTGATGTAGAAATGCATCTATTTAGATCAAAATAAAATTTAGAAAAAAGTTTCGCTCCCATCTTTTCGGCGGTGAGGGCTCGATAAATCTCGATGACAGTTTTCTTTGTTTTTTATGAAATCAGAAAATCATTTTTTGCAATGAGGGAGGATTCTAAAGCAGGGATCACACGATTTGTACATTTTGGTGGTGTTATCTAGAAATTTTGATCGAAAATAAGTTCAGCTCAATAAAAAATGCCAAAATTGCTCCACTCTGTAAGTGACAAAATATGCAAATCTTTACAAATGTACAAGTCGTATGATCCCTGCTTAATCGTATATTCTAATAAAAAGTAAAAGAATTTTTGTACGGTTTTTTTTCAAAATATGTATATACATGCATGTAAATGATTTTTTATTTTTTTTTTTTTAATTTGTCACATACACTTTTTTTATAAAAAAAAATAGTTTTTGAAAATATGCCATCTCAAAAACAAATTGAAAAAAATCACAATGGTAGCCCTGAGTATTGCGCAATATTTAAGTATAGTATCATGGGGTGCACTGTACAATAATTGGAGTTATGATTTTTTTACACCGAAGTTGAGTAAAATGAGTACGTTAGAAATTAACAATTGTTTTAAATTCTTTTTAGAATTTTTTTGAGTATGCAGTTTTGTAAATGAATGGCTAACTATACTGGGTACAAGTATTGTACTTGAAAATTATTGAAACTGCAAATTGAGTTCAAACATTTCTGAATACCGTTAAATATTAATAAAACTCAGTACTTTTTAAATCTATTCGACACCTAATACTGAGTAATTTGAATCGATCCTGAGTACATGTATCAAAGCGATTATTGGAGCAGAGTATTTTTGAGTACTGAGCACTTTCGAATTCCTTTTTTGAGTAGATACTGAGTACTTTCGAGTTCTTTCGAGTTCTTTTGTGAGCACTGAGTCTTTTCGAGTACTGAGTATCGATACTTTTAAAAATCGGGTGCTATCGATCCTTTTGAGAATCGAGTTCTGAGTACTTTTGGTATCGATACTGCCCAACATTAGTTACACTGCTTTACAGCAAAAATGTTCAATGGATGCCACTATCCAATTTCTATGTAGAATTTCTCGGTGACTCCGAAATTGGAAATAATTTTTTTCTATCGATACGTTTTCGAGATATTTGCAATTTACCGTTATTCAACTTAAAACAAAAAGTGAGAAACGGCAAATAGTGGATTTTGGAGAACAAAAACCAAACTTAAATTTGTGAACTAGTGTTACTATTATTATTAGACCAACTTTGGCATAGATATCTAACTTACGCGAAAATATATTGCCATCCTTTTCAGAAGAATCGACGTTATTTAATCTGTCTAGTACTTTAATTTGTTTGTAGAAGTCCACATTCAACTTGGAACGTTTTATGTTTGTATGAATTGTATATTGGTCTGTTTGGGTGAAATGTTGTAATCGATTTTTAAC
The DNA here is from genome assembly GCF_013731165.1 of Rhagoletis pomonella. NCBI lineage: Eukaryota > Metazoa > Arthropoda > Insecta > Diptera > Tephritidae > Rhagoletis > Rhagoletis pomonella. Next base: position 25,404,548 of record NW_023458564.1, read on the forward strand.
CGATGAGCTAGAGACATAAAACTTCAAACTTAGCTCATTCACGCTATTCTTACAATTTAAACAGTTTTTATGGTACACCGACAGCGAAAATATTTTTTGCTACAAACTTTCAAAATTTCGCACACCGGACAAGTTCATTTGGTAGGACCTTAACACGCCGGCAATATATATGGCTAGCTTTACATAGTACAGAACGAGGAATTCACATTCACAAGTTCAAATTTTTGTAATCATTTCCGTAACATCTTCATTCTCGGCTCAGCACATTGTTTACCACCACTCTGCCAAGCTGCTTACTCTACCAAATGAAGCTGAAGCTGTGGGTATAAGCTAAAGTACTCGTTTTGCCTTTTCAGAAAGTTTTTTTGTTTTCAACGTTTCACTAATTTCCATTTTTGTTTTACCCTTTTTTCTTTCTGTTCGGTTTGTTTGTTTATACGCGCTCTCAGATGTTTGGTAAGCGGCTTAAATGCGCGCATTTGTTGCTTGTTGTTTATTTTATATCTTAAGTTTGCTTACATTTTGCTTTAGCAACAGACATCCGCGCCTAAAATTATTTTGCATCTTTTGTTTTTTAACTTACATTTACAGCAAATATTTGCACTCCTTTCAATTTGTAAGGGGGGTTATCAAATGGCAGATGAGCGTAGTGGTCGATTGAGTTGACGAGTGTATGAGTGAAAGCTTTGATGCAACCTTTTTTTTTGGTTAAAAGCTCCATTAGTACTTTTGCAAACATTGGCATTACGCAATCGAAAATGCGGCGTAGACAGCTAATTCCTTTTTATGCTAAATGCTTTTACATTACCTGTAAGCGAGTGAGTAAGGCTATATAAACACATACAAAATACACAAAACAAAAGGATGCTTTGCAGACGCGGTTGCCAAGTTAATAATCTGTAAAGAGAATTTTTTAAGGTAATTAGCGTTGAGCTATTTACACATTGGCTAATTATTATTTATGGAAAATTTTCGATCTTGAAAGGGGTTCTTACCTAATAAATGCCAAAATATGCATAGCTTTTGAAGGCAAAATCGAAAGAATTTTTGGCTTAGAAAAAGTTTTAGTCTAATTTTCAACGTGATAAAACTATTTGTGCCTATATTAAATTATAACATTACAATTATAATTTTTGATTAAAATCTTAGTGAAATTAATTTATAGTTGATGGGTAAAATATTTAGGTGTTTTCTTGAAATAAAACTTAATGCGGTTGTCAATGTAAATACTCCAGTCTTTTAAAGTATTTCACCAAAAGTAATGATAAAGATAAACATACATATATTTTCATGGGAGACATACAAACATGCCCTCACCGAGTACAATAAAAGTATAAGATGTGCAAAAAGTAACTCATCCTCTCTTTTCTGTAGAGTGATCAAGAACCTTACAGGAAGCGCCCGGAATAGTAACGGGTCAAGGCTCATGAAAAGACCCTACGAATCCTTAACGAATAGTTGTTGCAAAGCATCCCCCTTAACTTGCTAGCCGTAGTGCATTTTCCTGATTGCTTGCCACTGAGCACAACCAACACCATCAGCACCCAGACTGGGATAAAACGACCCTGGAGGATGGGAGAATCGCCAAAGGATTGTCCGCCGGGGATAAAATAAGATGGGCTATATCTTTCTTTGGGCTATGACTTCCCCGCCGCCTGATAATCCATATTTTGAGTGGGGGTCCCTTACACGACAATGGCAGGAAGTGACGGTCCGCTACATCCCAAAGATGTAGGGAAAACCAGCAGACTAACCAAAGTCATTCCAGCTCATTAGGCATATGTCCTTTCTAGTAAAAACAACAGAGAGAAATGTAGATAGGCATATCAGGGATAGTTTCCTTACCGGCAACACTTTCGTAGATACCAATTTGCCTATCTTCGCGGAAGATCAACTATCCACGCTGTTGGAGTCCAACAAGGAAAATTGAGAAGCCTTGAAGCACAAATAGGAGGCAGTAGGATGTTTCTTGGACGTGGAGGGCGTTTTCGAAGGTAGGGAACATCCCCTAATAGACAATTGCAATGGCTCAAGGGGGTTGAGGAAACCACAATTGCGTCCGGCGCAAAGTGGTTAATGAAATCTCCCCTCTGCTATGGTCATCTACTACTTAAATACTAAGGAAATAAAAAATAATATATTTTTTTAATCAAAATCACATGTCCAGTCTGCATAACTTAACACTACACCCGCCCATGCGACAAGTACAATATGTACATATGTATATGTGTATGCAGTTACTTATGATTTTGTTAATTTGGTTTGCGGTCATAAATACACTTCCGCATTGACGGGCATTTTTCATGCTGCAATCCACTTCAAAAACCACAAATTAACAATGACTATGGTAGAAACTATAAATTTCCCATTATTCACCGCCTAGTTGCGATTTAATGAATGCGTTTTTGTAATTTTACAAGCAACAAGTGATACATTTTCATAAAAATCAAAGCCGTTATAGCGATGGGTGGCAAGCGGATGACAAATTACCATGTAAGCGATACGAATATTTCAAGCATATTAAAAGTTAGTATGTATGAGCATACTTAAATATTGTATTTAACACGCATTCATACATACACTCATACAGCCAGGCGCTTAAGCGAAAGTACACAGCAATGACTGCAGAAAAAAAATAAAAAATATTTGCATACATACTACATAATTAAAATTAATGTGGGCAATACAAACACAAAAACATTTTTTTTTCACGTCGTACTTGCTGCACACCGGCGACTCACTAATTTCTAAATCATTGAACTATGAGTTGTTGCACCGCTTAACGTTGGACAAATTAACATTGTTGTACAATAGCGAAACGTTCAAAAAATTTAATTGAAATTTATTTAGTTGGTAGTAAAAACAAAAAGCAACGAAACTAAATATTTTTCGCATGATTTATTTTGCTCTGAAATGCAAATCCTTAAATAACTATGCAACAAAAATACTAAAATTTTATATTTAGTTGGCAGTGAGATGAGTTTACATAAATCTGAGTGTATGTATGTATATACGTGTGTATGTGCATGGTGTTTATAACCGCATATACATACATACATACCCTGCCGAAAAAATTACCAATTAATAGCATACATACAGCGAGTGTTAGTCAAACTCGTGAAGTAATTTTTTTGATTATTTGGAAAATATTTTGTTTTATTTAAATTTTATTAATTTCTAATAAAAATATAATTCACACTACAATAAAATCCACAAACACCAAAGTTTCTAACTTTCTTACAATTGAAACATCGTAAAATTTTCATAAAAATTTAGCACATTTCTTCCATATGGAAGAAAATGTGCAACAACCTCGCCAAAAAAAGAATCTCAAAAACCAACGGTATTTTATAGCGACCTAAAACTTGCACTTTGCTACAGTAAAATTAAATAGGCTATAAAATTGTAAAAAAAGTTAAAAAAATCTGAATAAAAGTGTGAAATTTTGATGAAATTCGAAGATTTTTTTAATCGTTACAAAGCGATAAATTTTGAGTTTTATGGATTTTGTTGTAGTTTGAACTATATTTTTATTACAAATTAATAAAATTTTAATAAAACGAAATATTTTCGAAGTATAGAAAAAAATTTACTGTACGAACTTGACTGACAAGCACTGTAATTTCTAGTTAACTAATCAAAGCTAGCTCGAAACTAGTTGCAAAGCAATATAGGAGTCGTGCAGACGTAATCGAGAGTTTATTTTCATGAAACAAGTTTCTATTTAATTATCCTCATACAAATTTTCTTTGAATACACTTTTTTACTTTTACTTTTTCGAATTCAGGACAAATAAAATGAAGATCGAAAGTTTATATTCTCATTTGTATGTTATGTCTGACGGAATTCGAATATGGGACCAGCTGCTGCAGAATATGTAACTAGTAAATAAAGTAAATAAATAAACAAGCAAAAAAAATTGAAAAATTGTTTTTTTTTCTTTTTGATATTTTATGTTCAAAAGTAGTTAGTTACAAGTTAGTTGACATCTAATGCAGATATAATCACCCTTGATCGCCATAAAAGTATAGTGAGCTTTCCCCCAAAAAAAAAAATAGACGGAGAATAATGACCTTAGTTCCTTCCCAATCAACATCAAGATCCATTTCCTACAGGGTGGTATTTCGGTATGTACAGATGTATGTATGTATTGGTTAGATTGCTTATTCATTGGTGAAATCGCGACGAGGCCAAGTATGCCTAGCATCATACATACATATGTTCAGCTGTTGCTGCAGCTGTTTGAAAATTATTCGCGTGCGATTATTTGAATTTTTCAGTGCAAAGAGGAAGATAGATACAATTAGAAAAGGTATTGTGTGCGTCAGCGAGAATTCGCCATGGTACCGATTTTATTATATTGGGCAAACCTGTAGCCTATTTTTCAATAGAATTTAAAACTAATAAAAATCATATCAATTTTGTATGCATACGTAGTAGATATATATATATAAGTTAAGTATTTCCATATTTACTTCAATTAAATATTTACGCAGAACGTTTCGCCATCGAAAAATGGCTATCATTTTTATGGTTTGTATTTTTTTTAATTACCCCTCAGAACCAATGATGGACCTAGTATAGATGTATGCATGCATGTATTTTACTCGCATTCTATGGCGTATGAGTAACGCTCGTAACTTTTTTCAAAAATGAAAAACTGTATATTACTGCGAAACGGAAATGATCTCAAGCAGTTTTAACAGTACAGTTTTTTAATAAAATAAAGAAATTGCAGGTATTACTATGTGTATCTGCTGTATACCCCGAGACAAAACGATATGTTTAACAAAAGCCATGTAAATCCAAATTTCTAACTTTGTACAAAAGTTAGAAAAATTTAACAAAGGTGCACAACAACAATTTTCTACTTCTCTTTTACATTGTTTACATTTAATGCTTTTCCTATTTTTCTTGAAAACCCGTCTTAGTATTAAAGCTCAATAACATTGTTTAAATAAATATTATTAGGCCACAATAATAATAGCATACAAATGTATTACCTTTTGGATAGTAACTGGCTCAGCCCACTGGGAATTTACCAGAGGTCAAAAATATCCTCTTCACTTTGAAAGTGTCCCAAAACAACCGTCACTATTCAAGAGAAAGAATAACCCACAAAACAGAACAGGTGGTTAATTTTTTGTAGATGTGTGCTCCTCTCAGTGGGAAAGGGTTATTTGCATATCTTTTTCCGCTGCTGTTGGACACGGATACTTATTCCTGGAAGAGGAAAAATAGGTAGACGTAGAGCGCGGTTACCCACGAACGTGTACGCAGGGTACCGCAGAAGTGCGTAGAAACATATCAAATCTGTGACTATATCATTTTCTTTACAATTACCTTTATTTCATCCTCATCAGTTTCTTAATAGTTATCTTTATCATCTTTATGTTTATCATTTTCTACATCTACATATTCCCCTTCACCTTTGCCATTATATTAGTAAGCTTTTTAAATTTACCTTTATCTTAATTTTTGCATTTATATTTGTTTTTGTTTTTTTTTACCTTTGTTTTTATCCTTTGCTTTCTCAGTAAAATAAAATAACTTATTTTCGGTGCTCTCTCCTTTGTGATAAATGTTCGCACATTTATGTGTACGTATATGTCATGTAAAGAAATGCCTAACTCTTTTCTGTACGCCCACTTATGTTTTTCAGTCTTACAATAACCCACAAGTTAAGACACTTAAAAATAAAAGTCCCTGCCAAAGTGTCTTTGCCTAAGGGAAATTTCAGCAGTTGATAAATAACCCACAACGGAAAACACAAAAGGATCGCTAAGAGTGATATGCCACGGTGAGAAACACTCTTTGCTTGAGAGATGAGTGTTTGTGTCAGTGGTAAACACCATACATGATACTTGGTGACGGTTATTTTCGATCACTGGAATTCACACATGATAAGACATAACAATACTTTCATTTATTTATTATTTTTTTATAACTTAACCACTGAGGTGATTTATTTACATTATTGAATTTTTGTGTTCCATACGTCGATGCTACTATAGCCGAAGATATCACATATAAGTTTTAGTCCCGATTGGAGTCGATTAACGTGTATCACACAAGGGTCATAGTTCACATTACCCGATGAAAACGTCTTAAAGGTCTACAATCTGGATCGAAATTTATACGTGAAGAAAAAACACACACAAAAAAAATTTTAGTCTTTGAGCAAAACTTATGAAAATTCAGTAAATTTGCGTACAAGTTGGCATTGTAGTATGGGTAAGTTTCAGTTTGAAGTTGATAAAAAATCGCGTCTTGTTTAGGCAGTCACGCCTTGAATTTTTGATCAAATCTATTCGTCACTTAAAAAGCAATCGCGTTCTTGATTTTTTTGTGTAATTTGACAAGCTTTTCAGATACATGGTGGCTGTAGCATTACCTCTAACTTGCAAGCAACCTTAAAGTTGATTGAGAAATTTTGCTCTGAAAAGAATCTATCAATAATTGCACTAAAGTCCAGCATCGTCAGTTTCACCAAAACAACAAAAGTCAAAGGGGGCCGAAAATCCGCTTTTATAGAATTTTGATTGGTAATAACAAAAATATGGTTCATGACAATTTTTGGTCAATTTCCTAGGCTCGCCCAAGTCCATCAAAGTTCAAGTGCTAAAAAATTGTTTCTTTGCTTACTTCGATTCTCTACAAAAAAAAAAAGGTCCATAATGTAGGACTAACACTTTCGAAGATAACTGCAATTTTATTAATTAATGCATTTATTAATTTTTATTTTTTGAGCCCATTTAATTTTGATGGACTTGGACGAGCCTAAGATATTGACCTAAAATTGTCATCTTTCACGTAGATTGTTTTTAGATCAGCCCATGCCAATGTGTATGCCTTCAATTCGGATACTTTTGTACAAGTAAATAGCCGTGCATACACCGAATACAAAATTAAGGCTACTTATTGACTAGCCCATCCGTCTGGCATTGAACTACCGACAAAATTTTGTTGATGGTCACCTTTTGACAACAAAAATAAATAAAAATACTAAACTTTTAAAAATTTCCGATGGACTGCTTAGACATACTTACATATATCTTGTTATTCTTACTTGGCGCTGTAACCACCTAAACGATTTCGGCCGAGTTCAAAAAAGCACTCCAGTCGTTTCTCTTCTGTGCCACCAACAGACACCAATTGGAAATGCCAAGTGAGCATCCATCGCAGTGGGGGCCTCCCTCTTCCTCTGTTACCACCTGCGGTTTCCGCTTACATATCTGGCTTAATGCATGTAAAATGGGAAATCGACCGCAATTTTAAAATGCCCTAATTGCCTCTATTTCAGTAGTAACCTTTTTTAAAATGAATTCATTTCATTAACCTGTTAAAAAAATCTTTAAAAAATAAAAAGAATCTGAAAAAAATATCTTTCGATTTGTATATGTTTCGGCGACATAGTTAGTACAATTCACAATTGATCACATTCTGGAGTAAAATGCCAACTAGTCACAATGGAATGACCCATCTGCAAAACTAGATTAATTAACAAAATATTTCAACTGCATTGGCCTTATTTTCTAGCAATTGCGTTAGTCTGGAATTCTCTTTTGTCATATTTATTTTTTTTTTTCTATTCTACATTCTAAGTAGAAAATAGCTAATTTGAGATTTTTCATCACTACACAATCACAATAACAACTAAATAGTCTGTCATAAATAACGACATGAAAATGCTGAAAACAAACGCAAGGCAATAATGTACAGGTGAAATTATTTTTAACTGATCGCGTCAAGGCTGCCCGCCTGCCAACCAAGCAAGCAAATCACACATACTACATACACACTAACATATTTAGTCCGATTCTCTTCAGCTGCTTTTTCTATACTTTGTTATTCAGCTGCTTTGTGAGCTGTCTAAGTGAAAATTTTTCTCATATCGAAGCGTAAATTAATAATAAGAATAAAATTTTAAATAGGCACATATGTACATACATGTGTATATGTAAGTATGTATCTATGAATATACACGGGTAGTATGTATGTATGTGGAGAGGCAAGCACGAAAAGTTAAGCATATGGGTATATGAAGAGCATTTTCATTTTGTTTGGGAAAAAAAAGCAAAATCAAGGCTGGTGCGCTAAACATTTTGCCTTAGTTAAAAATATCTGATGATAAATACTTATGTAGATAACAATATAATTATTACAAAGTATTTGAGTTGAGGTGCAGCTGACACTGTCTGTATTTGTTATGCTTTCATCTGATTGCACCTGAAAATTTTACTTCTCACTATACTCTAACGTCAAAGTGTACGTCAACGTCAAATTCATTGAATCAGATTCACAGTCAGAATATTAATAATGTCGCCATAACAAAACAAATGATGATGAATTTGATTATGTACGTATGTATGTATGTATGTACGAGCATATATATATACGTTTATAATTACATATTTATGTAATTATAGTAGGTGTGCATTAAGCGTTTTGAAAAATGATGACTGATTGCTTGTGCATTTTTGTAAGAATGACGAAGGAGCTTAAATATTTATTAAGGTAAATTAATTATTTAAAATAAAAGTAAGATACCTTTAGTGGTCCCCAGGGGTCCACTGGAGACTCGACGGGGGTCTACGATGGCGCTGAAAAATATGGTGGTGCACGAGTTGTAAGTGGGGGTCCACGAAAATGTATCTGCCTATTTATTTAACTTTAATTATTTTGAGTGGTGTTTAGTGCTATTGACGCACTGCTGCACTTACCGTCACTTCATACCTGGGGAAGCCTGAAAGGCTACCTACAGACTAAAAAGAAACGGATGTTGGTGTAACGCTGAGTGAGGCGAGGCGGAAATTCCTGGCGACAGAGATTTGAGCACTTGTGTCTATAATGCTGATTTTCCTGAGGCGAATGCTGATTAAATTCCACCACTGAGCTCGAACTCATACACTGACTCTGGGCCAGAATGTGGGATCTTTTTCGAAGTTAATGGGGATAAACTTCACTTTTCTCATACGGAATATGCTTCGGTCTTCCACCTGAAGTATTTGCAATCCTCAAACCCATAGTTTGCGTGGTGGCAAAAAGTAAAGGCGAAAGAGTTTACGTGTCTGCAGTGATAGCCAAGCTGCACTTAAGGCATTGGCCTGACCGAGAGACTAGATTGCATACAAACAGACGGACAGACGGACATGGCTACATCGACTCAGCTCGACGTTCTTATGATTTAACTAAATATTTTAGTGGGTCTATCTCTTCTTATTCTGGTACTTACAAACAACGGACCAAAGTTATAATACCATTTCATTCTCATGAAAGGTATAGAAACAAAAACTTGTTACATAAAAACTAACTTTTCTCCACTTTACAAAAAAGAAGTTACTTGGTTCTGTTCTATCGCAGACAGGAGAAGTACAGCGGCTTGTAGTGTATGAAAAATTTCGTGGGATATACCCAAGTCATTTCAATTGTTCTTTTAAAGTGGTGAATAGTTCTAGTTTCTCTTGGTCATATTTACATTCTCGCACTAACCACACACTCTAGTAATCGCTGTAAATGTAATACCATTAAAAGCATCTTCAATATCTTGAAAAGACGATAGACTAATGGATCAGAAATTATATTTCGTCTTCAGTGAGTTACATCCGCCTTCTGTATGATTATACAGCATCTAGTTTGGTGTGAGAAGAATACTTTGTCTGGATATGTATACGTAGTTGAAGATATTTCCAACCGACTTCAAAATAGGAGGTGGTTAACAATTCGTTAAAATATATTTTTTTTTTTATATTTATGTATGTTACCATATAACTTTGGACCACGTGAACCGGGGCACCTCAAGGATGATGCCAATATAAATTTAGTTGAGTTCCGATTATGGGATCACGAACAAACTAACGGTGCTACTAATTTGTACGTGAGCATTGAAGTCATTGAGTTGAAATTACTTGTGCTCAGTGCATAAGGAGGCTTTGGGTGATCCCGAAACTTTAATTACGTACTAATTGCACATCCTTATGAAGACCTCATCACCATCAGTTTCGGAATGTTGAAGCCCCAAGGTAGCTTGGCAATTTATGCCTTTAATAATAATAACAATAATAATACGGTGTATTTCAGGGAAGAATTTTCGTCCTCCCTTATCAATTTTGTATTAGAGACAATCCGGTAACGGCGTTGTGCCATCTGCAGTGCTCGTTTTTCGTTGCCTTTGATAAGGTAGTGCTCTAAATACTATTTCGAGGGAAATATGGTTAAAATCGGTCACAGTATATACAGGGAAAAGTCGATATAACGAACCTTGATAAAACAAAAAACTCAGTATAACAAAGTTTTTGCTGTGTCCTCTGAAAAACCTCGTTATTAAACGAAAAACACCCGGGTAACGCGACATAAAGCTTCCTGTATAATCTTTTTGGTGAGGATAAATATGTTTTCATTGAGAAACTTTTTTTTAATATTTTTTTTTATGTCTAGAATGTACGCGACTATGTAAACCTATCCGCTAGCCTGAGTAGACGCAGACAAGAAAAGTAAATGAAAACATTAGTTTCTGTACTCAAATTCAAACTTCAAATTTTTGTAAATGCATATACATACATGTGTGTGTCCATATGTATGTATGTATGTACATTTTAAAGAATATTAAATAATACTAATTTAAAACAGGGACCGAGAACAATATATATGACCGAAACTAAATGTCGTTCTCGTAGTTTTGTTCCCAAGAACGAATCAAAACCAAAACCAAAATGAGAAAACAACTGAAGAGAACGTTCTCATTAGGAATTGTATAAGAACAAAACCCTGTGGAACGTTCCCAGAGAGAACAAAGTAAGAACAATACTTTCAGGGACATTGCTAAGAGAACAAAATGCTAACGAATTTCCCCTGAACGTTCTGGCAAAGAAAAAAACGGGAACAAAATTCTAAGGAACTGTCTCTCGAAGAACAATTTGGGAGCTAAAGTCCCAAGAGATTTCTTACAGAGAACGAAAAAGGAACAAATCTTCTCTGAACTATCTCATGACTTTGAAATGTTTGAATATTAAAGTTAATCAAAAAAAGAGCTGAAAGATAGTTATGTAAATAAAGATAACGAAAAACTTAAAACACGAACTATTCTTTGACTGAAAATGAAAAATTGTTCCATAAATTGACAGTTCACCATAATGATAAACGATCTGGAAGTTGAAATGATCCGGCTTTCCTTTGGCTTAGAATTAACATCCGTGGTTCTCACTGAAAAAACTTTTCCAACGAACACGTAGACGCCCCTCTCATTCTTAACGTTACGTTTTCAAAACTTTTGTTTTCGCCTTGTTCTCTACCAGGACGTTCCTCAGACTTTTGGTTTTTTTTTGTCTTTTGTGTTTTATTTTTCGCTTTGTGTATTTCGGCTCACCCTGGTGTTGATATTTGTCAAGTAGTTACTTATTATCATTAATAGTACATACATGGCGTATGCATATTTTGTAAAAACGAAATTATTATTATTATTATTTTTTAGCTCCCTACAGTTTAATACTTCTACAGTGGTCAAATTATTGCTACTACCTTTAGATACGAATACATATTGTAATATTCCCCATATGGTATAGAAGATTCTTATAGATTTTTCCTATGTACGTTCGTTTGAGGTATATAATCGTAAATTCGCTTAATTTTTACTTCTCCACTTTTTTTCGGGTGCCCGGGTACCCGGTCTACCCGGGCTTCACCCGCTACCCGGGTGTAATCATCAGCCCTAGTACATATACATATATCATTTAAAAATCTGCTTTAAAAATAATTTCTGATTTATTTTGAGAAATTGTCAAGTATTTCATAGTAAATGCCTCAGTACTCGTATATTAGTAATTAAATATTTTCCGCCCAGGAATCATTAAAATGACTGTGTACAAACGAAAATAGTTTTGTATTCTAACTTACTTGGTGCTAAATAATATATACATATGTGCTATATGTATATATTAGGGCATTCAATCCCGAAGCATTTTAACAATCCCGAAATTTCCGGGATGCAAAAAATTATAATCCCGGGATCCCGGGATTTTTCGGGATTCAAAAGAGTCCGCAATTTAATGTCTAATTATTTCTATAGTATTCTTAAATATCTATATTAATTGTAAAAACCCCTTACAAATATCTTCAGAAATTAATTTTCCACAAAACGCCAAAGAAATAAAATGAGGAACAAGCCTTCCACATTGTAAAATCTTGTAGTGTTTGCAATTGCTATCAGATTTTTCGTTATTACACAATACTTCTCAAAATATTTAATTAAGTACAGTCATTCAGGCAGGTTCTAAAATTCACTTTCGAGTGCAAATGGCTCAAGTTCACTTTGAATCAAAATTCTGGTGTTCTGTTTATCTCGTTTTTTATGTCAAATGAATTAATTTTTTTCGTTTTCAACATCTCTTTTATTCTGTAAATGAATCAGTAAAAATATGGGGATCACGGACATGTAATCCCGGGGATTTTGGGACGTGCAAAAGTGTCCGGGATCCCGGGATTCTGTGTCCCGGTATTGAATGCGCTAGTACATATGTATGCAGCTTTCTTGCAAAAATTTTGAATGACGTGGCCTGTTGTATTAATCATTGAACTAAACTCGTGCTCAACTAAACACACTCACATACACCATCAGCTACTTTAGTCATTCTTATTATTTTTATCATATTTGTTTAAAAGTTGAATTTGTCAACATTTCGGTCGTACGTTAAGTCAGCTTTTAATCTCTTCGTCTTATATATACCGAAATATTTTAGCTTTGAGGATACTTAGTTGTCCGCTTGTCATACACATGCTCAGTTTGAGAAAAGTGGAGTGAACATGTCCAATTTATGATTTTCGTACTGGTTACCCGTTTTGAAAAATCCGAATCCTTAGTATCGATCAGCAGTATGGTAGCTTTATTATCTTTTTCGGGATTTTTCCACTCTCATTCAAAAATAGAGTCAGTATAACTGTATTAAATAGCCATGCAGGTTTGAAAACTCACGTTGACTCTTCACTTCTTCAGAGAGGAAAAAGTTACATGGAATTTTTTAACAGAATAAAGTCATTTGGCAAACATAATCAGATTTATCACGAATACTCTGCCTTTGGAAAAGTCCTTAGCCATCAAGACGTTTTTTGCACAATCCCAGTTTCTTCAATTCCAGCGAACTATTTAAGGCATTTTATGCAGTAAAAAGATCTGAATGCGTTGTTAATTTGACAGATATTGATTAAGTCATCTGTTGGATGCCATCTACGGGATATCCTGAGCGATGTAAGAAGTATTGCTCTTCCGCTGAAGTGCCGAAGTTTATTTTTAGAAAATAATTTAATATCCTCACCTAAACTGAATGCACATATATGTAACAAGACGCTACTAGTTGCAGACACTTTAACAACACCTTAACTAATATTGGCAAAATAATCTTCGGCGGTAATCTATTTTCCTAAACATAGGGATTTTAGATTACTTGCCATCTGTAGGTTAGGTTTGTCGGTTGCCAACGTCTGTCACATTGCCTTACATTTTGTCATCAGTTGTTCGGCGAACTCGAGGCTCAGGTTACAGTTAATATTCAACACTAATTTGATGCACTCAGCACAGTTTGTGCTTTCTGCCAAAGGCAAGACCATCGAGTTAATTTATTGCAAACTGTAAGATTATATATGTACGTATGTAAGTATGTATGTATACACAGATAACCATAAAGTAGATGCATCGGTTAATGCTCGGGGCATGTTAATTTATGTACATGTATGTACAAATATTAGACTGGCTCTCAAAAAAATAGTTGCAACTACCCCCCTAGATTGAGAGCTTACTTTGAGAGGAATTTGAGTAATACAAATTGTTGCCCTAAGCGAGTCCAAAAAACACCCTAAGTCTATATTACTTCCAAATTGTTTTATTTTTAACCTATCTCGGCAGCCCGTTCGAAAATGCCCTATCTTTTAAAACTTGATAAGAACGCCCTTTTTCAGAATTTGGTTAAAGGCACCCTATCTCACAATTAGATTGAAGAACGCCCTACCTGTCTCAGCTGCCGATTCATAAACGCCCTATTTCAGCACCTTTTCAATATATTTTCAGTGTAGATAGGGCGTTTTTGAACCGAATTCTAAGATAGGGCTTTCTTCAACCAAATTCAGAGATAGCATGTTTTTCAAAATAAAATTCTGAAGTAGGGCGTTCTTGAAAAGTTTTCTGAGATACGGCGTTTTCGGACTGACTGCCGAGATGGGTCGATTTCAGGTGTCGATAACACAGCTTTCAAACTATTTAGTGGCAAAATTTTATTTTTTCTATTGTATGGTAGCGAACTCAATCTAATGTAGAACTTTCTAAATCACATTGTTGTTCTTCATTTATCGCACATTTCAAATGCCAGCATTCCAGTAAATTATTACGTACACATATATACTTATATGTATGTATGTATGTAGTATGTATATGTACATAAGCTAATATGATCCAATAGTACTAGAAGCGTGTGAAAGTTTCGATTGAAGCATCATCAATTATGCTATCTATTTATTTGTATGTGCATAAGTACATTAGGGTGGCCCTTAGTTGAATGGAAAAAAATTAAAAGTTTTGCGATTGTCGGTCTCACCCCCTAGAAATGTGCCAATAGCCTAAAGACTAAACTAAACAAAGTTTTTGGTCAAACAAAAAAGATTTAGATGGGCTCAAGGCGCTCAAAGTTCCCCATGTACTTATTTTATTTGGGGAAACAATATTTTTCGTAGAAAATGTATAGAATCCTTCAAAACAAATAATTTTCAATCGGCAAACTCTGCTTCTCTTCAGGAGTCTTCCAACTATATTACCCAATTGAAAATTTAAAATTTGTTTAATATTTACAATTTTTTTGGGTCCCCATGCTGTTTTTGGGCCTAAAGTTCACCTTAATGTACATACATATATGTACATATTTATAGTTTATATGCATGCAATATTTCGAAATGTACTTATACCCACTACATAAGTTTATAAGATATATTTTTTATCCACACAACTTAATTTAGGCAAGGAAAAATGCTGATTAATTTTTCTGAAAAAAAAAAAATTTTTACGAGTCTGTTTTTCCCTTACACATTTGACTACCACTGGCTTGTACAACGTGGAGCCTCCCAATTATATTTCAACGGTAAATAGTTGAAATACTTACCGGACCATATTATATAAGAGCTAAGCTAAGAGTGGACTAGGCAGGTGAATGAGGTTTCAACGTTTACGACACAAATAATGTATGCGCCCTTCTATCGATTGCGTATATATGTATGTATGTAATACTGATTGAAAATTAAAATCTAATTTGCCCGAAAAACTAAATGTCTTGCTCTTCGTGTTTGGCAATACGAGCTTTTGGTGGTTGGAACTGAGCTCGTTCCTGTATTAAGATTTCCTAATTTGGTATAGTCTTCAAGGCTAAGGTTTACCATTGGGCTTTTGTTGGCTACCCAAGTGTATGGTTTCGAAGGGTATTTTTATCGAAACATAAACGTCATAGGATGTAAAGGGTGATTTTTTTGAGGTTAGGATTTTCATGCATTAGTATT